>NC_139724.1:58527373-59727373 GCF_964211835.1 Anser anser
CTTATTCTTTATTTATAATGTGCAGCTTGATTATTCCGATCAGGAGGCACATAAAGCCCATCTACAATAGCATATGGCTAATTGCTGTGAAAATAAGTTAATAGAAAAGATGCTTCTATTGGGCAGTATTTAATAAAAAGATGGGTTTTTTTTGTTGTTGTTGTTTTTAGAGGATTCACAGCAGGAGGTGTTTCAAGGTATCAGGAAACACTTTCAGTTTCTAGTATAATGTCACTGCCAGGGTTTTTCTTCTTAAGTCTTTGATACAGAAGAAATGCTTGCTCCATGATACTTTGGGGAGCAAACCATGGTGGTAGTATGGGAAAGAATCAACGTACTGTGATGTATAAGTAACAAACATTTGAGCAGTATATCTGCTTAGTCTTCCTGTCATATGAGGAAGTCAATGTTTCTAGAATGTTGACTTATTTATATTGCAGTTGTAGAGGAATAATAATTTCCATAAAGTCGTTCCATTAGCTTATTTATTTATTTATTTATTTATACACTTAACAGTAAGATTAATTTCCCAGAGAGACTCCTGTAAATCTGCTTACCTGCTGTTTCTTTTTTATATAAGTGCTGTACAGTTCCACAATAAATTAATACATAAATAAAATAAAATTCCCATTGTGATGCTTTTATCTTAGATTTTCCTTTAGGAAGGTATTTTTAATCTTTAGAAAATCTTCATGTGTTTGAAAAGTGAATAAATTCAACCATTTCATTTCTACCAGTTTCACTTTTATTATAGAAAGCAACCTTCATGATACAGGTGTTTTTTTCGTATAAAAATAGAAAAAAATATTCTCTTGCATAATTTTCTGCAAATGTTCTTTTTGTGTATATTTGTTGTTGTTGTTTTGCTTGTTTTACTTCACAAGCTACAAAAATATAAAACATAATTCCTCATCTACTAATATATCTGACATTGGGAAATCATGGAAACTAGAATTATCAGTTTTTGAGTAGCCTCTCTTGGAAAACTCATTCAAAAACTAAAGGACTACAGATTAAATTCCTGTTCTTTATTTATATACAGAGGAAAGTAGCTTTACAATTCTGAAAGTACATTTGGATGCTGTAAGAAGATAGACTAGCTATAAAGTTGAGCATAAAGAGCTAAAGTGGTATGTTTACTGAGGTGCTGGAAAGCTTCTTTTTGATTGCTATGTATGCCTATTATTGCACCTAAATCTAGCAAGCATCTGGCTTTATACCCTGCAATTTCAAAGGACCTAAAAAAGTTTGATTTAGAGTGTGCATATATCTCTCCTAAATGTAAGAGTAGCTAGGCACATGTACGCCATTTGGATCCCTTGACTCTTGAAGTAAACTGATTAGTCCGCAAATCATTTTAAAATCACAGTCAACATGTTGTTTACCAGTCCCATTACCTGGACTGCTTAGAGAATTGATTTCAGAAAGGAATCCAAATTAAAGTTAAATTTAGATGATCCTGTACTTGAAAGAGGAAAAATAGATTCAGAAGAAAAGGAAGTCTCATCCATGTGCCAATAGACTTGCAACAGCGCCATATGACCTACCATTTAGGGATTCTTTTGTGGTGGTGAAAATTTGCTATTTAGGGAAATTATAGTGGCCTATTCATTTACATTCTATCCTAATATTGTCTGTGCATTATACCAGACTTTCTTTTAAATGAGTGAGTGTCATAGCCAGAAGTGTATGGTTATGCACATTTGTTCTCTCTTGAGTCTGTATGATTTTCCTTATATAATGTGGAAAAACTTCACAGGACGAAAATCAGAAAATGAATGGTTTGGGTTGTAAGGTACCTTAAAATCCATCTAGTTTCAAACCCCCTGCCATGGGCAAGGACACCTTCCATTAGACCAGGTTGCTCAAATCTCCATCTTACGTGGCCTTGAACGCTTCCAGGGATGGGGTATCCGCAGCTTCTCAGGGGAACGTGTTCCAGTGCCTCACCACCCTCATAGTAAAGAATTTCTTCCTTATATCTAATCTAAATCTAAATCTACCATTACCCCTTCTCCTATCACTACCTGCCTGTGTAAAATGTCGCTCTTCATCTTTTTTATAAGCCCTCCTTAGGTACTGAAAGGCCACAATGACATCTCCCTGGAGCCTTCTCTTCTCCAGGCTGAACATCATTAGCTCTCAGCCTTTCTTCACAGGAGAGGTGCTCCAGCACTCTGATCATCCTTGTCGCCCTCCTCTGGATACACACTAACAGGTTCACACGTTTCTTGTGCTGCGGGTCCCAGAGCTGAACACGGCAGTCCAGGTGGGGTCTTATGAGGGTAGAGTAGAGGGAAACAACCACCTCCCTCAATAAGCTGGTTGCACATCTTTTGATGCAGCCCAAGATGTGATTGGTGTTCTGGGCTACAGGTGGGCATTGCTAGTTCATGTTCAGTTTTTCATCCATCAACACCCCCAAGTCTTTCTTTGAAGGGCAGTTGTCAATCCACTTATCACCCAGCCAATGTTCATGCTTGGGATTGAATCAGTTGCAGAAACTTGCACTTGGCCTTGCTGAACTTCATGAGGTTTGCATGAGCCCACCTCTCAAGTTTGTCTGGGTCCCTTTGGAAGGCATTCCTTCCTTCTGGTGTATCAACTGCACCGCTCAGCTTGGTGTCATTTGCAAACTTGCTGAAGGTTTACGCGATCCCACTGTTTATGTCATTAATAAAGATATAGAACAGTACCAGTCCCAATATAGACCCCTGAGGGACGTTACTCATCACTGATCTTAATTTGGACATTGAGTTGCAATTCTCTGGCTGCAGCCATCCAGCCAATTCCTTATCCTCTGAGTGGTCCATCCATTAAATTAATCTCTCCAATTTAGAGACAAGGATGTTGTGTGGTACTGTGTCAAAGGCCTTACAGGAGTCCAGGTAGATGACATCGCTCTGTCTTCCCTTGTCCATTGTTGTAGTCAGTTCACCAAAGAAGGCCACTAGACAGCCATACTGGCTATCTTCAGTCACCTCCCTGTCTTCCGCATACCTTGACATAGCTGCTCCAAGATCTTCCTAGGCACAGAGGCGAGGCTAACCAGTTGGTAGTTCAAAAGGGTCTTTCTACCCTTTTGAAAAATGGGAGTGATATTTCCCCTTTTCCAGTAACTGGGGACCTCGTCTGACTGCCATGACTTTTCAAATATGATGGAGAGAGGTGTTTGCAAGTTAATTTACCATTCCAGTTCTTGGGGGAAATATGTGTTTATTTCTATGTAGCACCACTGATCATATGGGTGATTGTTAGCTTTACTCTCTTATTAAACATAAAACAGAAATTGAGATTGTGCGATAGATGAAAAAAGACAGTAGCTCAGCTACTGATTTATGTTTTTGTGCCAGAAGTGCACAAAGGATTTGAGGGAATTCTTATGATTTTTTTTCCTTTAGTTTTTACAGAACAGGCATAACCCAGGGAACTTTCCTCCAGTAATTGAACTTAAAATCACTCCATGAAATCACTACTTTTCTGTTCAACAATTGTAGGTCAGGACCTAATCATTTCTGCAAGACTGACAGGCTTTGAAATACTTTTTGTAAGGTGTGAATTTAGTGTGAAGTGGTAGTGAAATACAAACTTCTGCAACATCCAGAAGTATTACATAAAATCCCTTTTGTGAACATCACAAAATAATTACTCACCTATGACTACCGAAGTTTTCTCTGCTGCAGAGTGTGAGCCTGTGAGGTACAGACAACAGTTTTGATATATAAGGGCTGAACCTTCATTTGGAGACCTGTTAAACAGGTAGGCCAGTGTGATAGGTTAAACTTAGGAAAGCATGTTCTAAGGTCTTGTAAACTAGCAAGAACTCATAGCCTATTCATCTTTGAATATAAACAATAAAATAATGGGCTGGATTATTGTAGTCTAGTAAATATGAAGCTGATGCTGCTAGTATCAGGTTACAGGGTTTGTATGACTTTTCAAGGCCTTAGTACTTTGCAAGTTTTTTCTGTGTTCACCTTGGCCTCTATGGAGGTTTTATTAACTTGTGTAACCATACCAGCAATTATCTAATAACAAGGTAATTATTACCCAATTTCTTATTTTTAATTTAGCTCTATAAAATCAAGTGATACAACTTTTATATAGACAGTAGTAAAAAGTACTTCTATATAGTACGAAATATTTATCACACTAACAGTGGTAGCAGTGTAGAGTAAAATGGTTTTCATTTGACAGCAACAGCCTTGAAAATAAAGGCACAATGTAGTGTAAAAAAAATATAGGCATGGTACTACATGAAAAGAAAGACAAAGAATGATATAGGGATCTTATAGCTATGAATCACTTAGCAGTGGTCAGATAAGGAAATGCAGATTTGATTGTTGGGTGAAAATAATTTTAAGGTTAATGAAGAAAACTAAGAATGGTTATCTTACATATGTAAGATACTCTATATACAGTGCATTTGGTTGTAAAGTAGAATTTCAATGAAAAATAAACAAAGTGTAAAGTCTGTAATATTAATATCTTTACTTTTTTCTCTTTCTGTAATAACTAGACCTAACCTCATTGGTTAGACTATTCAGATTTCAGTTCTATGGATTTTTGTTGTTGTTTTTTGTTTGTTTGCTTTGCATATAAAACTATCTTTTCTAATGTCTGTAACAAGTTAATGTCCTCAGCTCTTGCCAAACATTGCGTTTAACTTATTTCAGAAAAGCTGTGCTGATTTATAGTAATTGAGAGTCCAGTTCATGTTGCTAGAACTCTTGGAGAGTTTTCAGTGTCAAGAGCTGACTTCTGCTGTCAACAATTCAAGTTCTAGGACTAGTTAGGTATCTTGGGATCTTCTCTTTGAAAACAGAAGGAACAATTCCCCTCTACCTTCAGCCCTTGCTTAAAGAAGAAATAGAGCTCTTTATCATTGTGTATTCATAAACCCTATCTCCCTGACACCTTTTTTGTTCTTTTGAACACCGAAAAATAACAGGTAGATACTAGACAGTTTAATGAGTTTTGACTGTGTCATGAGTGGGAGTTCCAGTAATTGGATACTCTGGTCTGATGTTACTATCACTCTATCTGGACTAATTTGCTTAGATAATGAATATTTAATTAGACTATCAATAAATATTTGGTTTTGTATATATTTCTCTAGGTCAGACAAAATTCATGCTGTGTTTGGTCTGGTAGCAAACCTCAATGTTTGGTTGTAGTTTGGATAAAACTGTGTGTTGCACTACCTCTTATTACATGAAGTTGTATGAAAGCTAAGTTGAAGAATGATATGAATGGAAAAATACAGGTGACAGGAGTATTTTGGAGCATTACTTATTTTATTTCAGACTTCTTTCCAGTAATCAATTACAGATATGGTTCTGCTGACACTTATAACCTTTCTATTATTATCTCATTACTCATCATAAAGTCTCTACAATATATGACCATTGTAGAATGATAAGTAATTTCTCTGGCAGTGATCTCCAGTCATCCTTTAATTAACATGGGATATTGGAAAGAAAAAGCACAGACTACATACAATTGCTACTGAAATAGCTATTTAAAAGTCGTACAAGCGTAAATGATCTTTTTCTGTATAGTAGCAACACAAAATTACTTGTAGGTGTAGATAGTGCAAGTTAAAGCTTTCAGCATCTAACATGTTCAGAAAACATTTTTCCTCTTTGTCTTTTCTTTTCTTTTTTTTTTCTTTTTTTTTTTCTTTTTTCCCCACAGAGATATTATACCCTACACCTCCCCCCAAAAAAGGAAGAAAAAAATCCATTTCATGAAGGACAGTTAGCATACAAATATATTGTGACAAATCACCATCTATCTGCAAGTCTTTATTTTGGTGAGAAAGTGAAAGCTGGGAGAGAAAATGTATATCAACTTAGTTAAATGAGTGGTTACTGAAAAATATTCATTCACAGTAGATTTACGTTAAATCACACCCCCCTATATTGCAGGATAAATTCATGGGTTTGTTCAGATTTTTAGATATTTTGAAAAGTTTAGAGGCTTTGTCTAAGCTTTGCCATAACTGACAACTAAGATGAAATAGAAGAAATGAACAGTGTTCATATGCAGCTGGCAGAACTGCTGAATACTGTTTTTTTTTTTTTTTGTTTTGTTTTTTAACTGAATAGAGTGGGTTGGCAGCAGGAAGAGAAAGGGACTAGAGGGATTTATGTATTATAGGAAAAGAAGGTACTGATAGCTAAAAGATATAATGAAAATATAAAATATCATTGTTAGGCCTTAAAAGGCATTAAATATTAAAGCATTTTTAAATTTACAACATCCATTTTCTAATCTTTATTCAGAATATTGCTTAATAAATTAATCTGCTTGCTTAAATGATATGACATCTACTATTTAGTAAAATCTATTGATGTGTCACCAGCTCCCAGAAGTATTACAGCCAAATTACAGAATTGAGAAGTTCAGACTAACTACTGGGAGACACAGCAAGTTAATCCAATGAAATGCCTGCTATCTGATTCTGCTGTTATGATATAGACTGTTTTTTCCTTCTTCTGTGCAATGGTGCTCCATTGCACAGGTGCAGCAGCTCCCATATGTTTGGAAGCACCAGCATTTGTTACTGAATTAGTACTATGTTTTTCATTTAAAGCCTGCATAGTAATTTAGCAATACTAAACTTGAGATAAATATTGACTTTTTCTTTTTCTTTTTCTTTTTTTCTTTTGTTACTGTAATAAGGAGATGGGTGGGAGGAGAAACACTTTTGATATCATCACTATGAAAAGTAGGTTTCTATACAGCTTTGTCCTGTCACCTCTGTAAATGATGTTTGATTAGCACTGTAACTTTGTACTTTTGATTTTTGAAATATACTTCCTGTCAATTTTGCCTTAAAGCATTGGATTACATTCTACCTACTAGATCAGACTTTGTCAGGTATATATTATATGATATATAATATACGAATCTAACAGTCAGACACTGCTGAGAAGAGTGGTCTAGCTCCATTAGCTTTCGTTTGACTTGGTTTGGTGATCTTTTACTGCGAGATAAGTCACTTTAAATTTGTAAGGAAACTAAGCAAGGTGGGAGGGAATCTTTATTAATCCAGCATTATAACTAGTATCATGCATTGAATATCCACTTTATTAAGGATATTGTACATGGAGATGTTGATTCAGTTACTTGTGAAAAAAAATAATTTTTGAGTTCTTATTTTCTTTCAGGTATGGCTTAAATGTTTAGTGTCTTTATCACATTTGTTAATTTTTATTCTGCAAAAAGAAGATTCATAACAACAATGCTAATAAAATACTTCTGAAATTGACAGAATGTCTTGCATTGCAGTCTCTCACCTGAATTGCTAATAAGCACATACTAAAAATGTCAAAATTTAACACTGAAGATTGGAATAGCTTCAGGCAATCTGCAGCATTTTGGGAAAATCTGTAGAGAGACAGGTGGAAATAGTTGCATATAATTACAAGTGACAAAGTCTAAACAGTTAAATAATAAACTTACTGTAGTTAAATAATAAATTTACCATTCTTATTCTATTGCATCACTATTGAAATTTATTTAATACAGTATTACCATTTCTTGAAAGCCTTTACTCTGGAGATTTAAAAAAAAATAAACCATTAAAAGTTACAACTAATATTTTGATTGGTGACAAAACGTATAGTAAATCTATACATTATAAAGATTTGCTCTTCCTTTACTTTTTCACATGCAGATGTGGTAAGATAAGCTAACTTGTTTTGCTTTCTTGTATCTTTCATGTGTTTTTCATCTTCTGAAACATTGAAATACTGAAAGGCATTTAATTCAATGCATCTGCATCTGAGGCATTGAATTAAAAATAATGGGAGCCTTATAATCTCTTATAATGACCACAGAGGCACAAGAAAGATGAAAATATATGAAAATCTCTATCAGAAAACAAAAATAACTTTGCACATTTAGTATTTAACATCAACAAACAACTTAAAGAGATTATAAATAACTAAATTAAATTGCCTGCTTGATGAAGAAAATAAAAAGAAGTATAAACAAAACCTGGTCTTACCTGGGAATAAAAAAAAAGATAAACACAGTCATAGCGTTGGCATTAGAGCTCACACAGCAGTTCTTAGAACTGGTGAAGTTTTTTCTTTTTGTAGTACACTTAGAATGAATAGATATTATTTGGAGAAGAAAGAGGAAATCATGCTGAAGTGAAAATACTCAATGTAATATTTACTACTGTAGTCTTTTTTGATATACAATGGGGTCTAGTGTTGGATAGCCAAAAAGGCAATTACTGGTATTAAAGATACAAATCAATAGCATAAAGAAGTTCTTGGTGGCGATTAAACACACATATATATAATATATATATATAATTATATATATAATTATATATATAATTACATTTATATAACATATATAGCATATAAATATATATGTTATATATATACACTACATATAACATATACATATGTTTAATTAAACATATATATATGTGTGTTTAATTTTGAGGAAAGTGGAAACTGATGGTAGAGATTTATTGGCAGTATTTCTTATTTTTCTAAATAAAAAATTAAGAATAATAAATGTGCAGTGTTATTGTAGGGGGTTGGGAGAGGAAAAATAAATCTGGCAAGCTCCATGCCTGTGTTGAAGGTGATTATGATGGTTTTAGTAACCATAGTGAGCTAGCGTGTACTGACTGAAGGAAAAGGCATAACAGCTACATCCACTAGTAACAAAAACCATGACAAGGCATGGGCCAAGACACTGAAACTCAATGTTTTTGGTGTTAAAACATTGCAATAGTTCTTGATATGGCTTTGGCACAGTGTGCTCTCTCAAATGAATCTCTGACAGGATTAAAGGTTGAAGGATTTTTCAAATTTCATGCACTCACCCTGTTTTAACAATATATATATATATATACCCACAGATCCCATCATGGCATCAATCCACCACATCCAATTTTAGATATTATAGCGTTCTTCTGACCTTATATAGTCTAAGGAGGACAAATCAGCCAGATTTTAGATGAACTGAATCATTCCCTAGATATCTGTGATGTGCTGGTGGTGGCCTTGTTTTGACATTACAGGTATCGTCATACATGTATATGCCTAGCTTTTGTCAGCATTAACTGTGTAAAAGAATATACACTGTTATTTAAAATTATAGTTCATTTTTAAGTGAGGACAATCCTTTCCCACCCTTTTCTTCTAATGTAGATCCTTTCCTACCTGAAGTCAGCTGGAAACAAAAATAAATAAATAATTAAATTAGTAAACTGTTAATTTAGGAAGCCAATTCAGGAGCAAATTATCAAGAAAAGTGTTCTGGATTAAGGAGGGATTCATACATATAAATGAATATACCTATTAAAAAAAAAAAAAGCTCTTTTAGACATAAAAATGTTTAAATGATAGTTTGTTAAAGGCACAAATCAGTTAAGACTGCCTTTTGTGAACAAAATATGTTTTTGTACTTACTGTATTTACAGTCTTTTTGCAATTGCATTCCCTCAAAATAAAATTTTGTTAATTTATTAGGAATTTGTGCAAAGGTTTATCTTATTCATAAATCACTTTTTTGCAACAGCTTTATGTTTGTGAAGATGTTTGTAAGCAAGACACTTAATAAGACAGTTCTATGCAGGATTCTTAAAAAAATTAGAAATAAAAATTTGAGTTCTTACGTCTATGATTCACTACATTTTTGGCTTTCATTTTTACACAGATTAAATAGGTAGTATTAGAAAAAAGAATCTCATACTTCTATTTTTCAGAATGTTAATTTTTTTTATTTTTTATTTTTTTTAATTGTTTTTCCCTTGGCTTATGTTCATTGTCTCTCATTTTCCTATTGGCTATGAATAACATGTTTTGAGGTAAAAACAAATAAGGAGACTCTGATTCAAATGTCAATGTGATTTGGTTTTGAATTCAGGCATATTGCAATGTCAATGGGCTACTTCAAAACAGGAAGCCTAGCAACTTGAAACAAATGTCTTTTTTTTTTCATTCTCAGGTCTTTTCTGTCTTGCTTATTAATGTTCATAATCATTAGGAAAAAAAAAAGAAAAAAGAAAAAAAAAAGAAAAAAAAGCAGTTTGTGTCTGTTGACTATTGAAGTACTCCATAGCTGCACTTTTAGATTAGCCTTAAGACTTTGAATGCAGCCTGTGAATACATCCAACTCTGGCATGCAACCAGTCTTCTTTATAGAGAATCTCTTTTATACAAAAGCAGCTGAAACTTTCATTAAATGTTTTCATGCAGCCAAGCAAGACTGAACAGTCAAAAGCTAATGAAGAAGTTATAGAAATGATGATCTCCATTATAAAATAATCACCTGAGAGAAGGAGTAGCCTTCTTCTCCTGCAGTGGCATTCACTGCAATATCTGTTACTGAAAGTAATAGAAATTCAGAATGAAATTGAAACTAAGTGGTGACTTTGCAACTGCTTGATATTTTTTGAGGACAAAATGCAAAGAGACCGTAATGCTAACTTCAAAGCACCAGTACTTTGGGTACCATCAAATCTTTCTCTGGTAAAGTATGAGGCAACTCTTTTGAGCTGCACAAATACTTAAGTCAAATGCACTAATGAATATTCAAAAATCTGAAGTTGCAGTTTAAAAAGTAGTTAATCACTTACAGTGACTTCTGTAAAACAACTTTGCCCTCCTGATGCCTGTTCCTGACAGTCTGCAAAGACGTGTTATTCAAAATTAGAATTTTCTGTGACCTTATTAAGTTATCAAACATTCTGCCAAACAATGTATTTTTGTTCCAACTTCAGTATGTTGGGCATATATATTCATCCATATAAAATTTTAGAATAGCTGAACACCATATACTATAGATGGTTCATCCTACATAGATACAGTGGAAATTCCATCACATGTACAGTAGATGAGTCAAAATGTAGGCTTTATATTGCAATGAGAAACTCTTAATCATTATATTGAGTTGCAATTAGCAAGGCTCCTTTTAAAGTTTCATATTTTCAGTGCTTGATTATTATCAATTACATTAAATTCACTACAGAAAGTTGTAACTCTTTCAGGAGAAACCAATAAGCAAAGTTAACGTTCTTTAGTATCATAATCCAAATGCACTATTACAAAACAGTTTGTGTTTCACATTCTTGATTTGCAAAACAAAGTTATCTTCAAATGTTAAAAGTATTATCTAAGAAATCATAGAATCATTAAGGTTGGAAAAGACCTCCAAGATCATCTGGTCCAACCATCACCCTACTACCAATGTCACCCACTAAATCATGTCCCTAAGCACCAGGTCCAACCTTTCCTTAAATGTTCCCAGGGTTGGTGACTACACCACCTCCCTGGGCAGGCCATTTCAATGCTTAACCACTCCTTCTGAGAAGAAATTTCTCCTAATTTCCAACCTAAACCTCCCCTGGCACAACTTGAGGCCATTCCCTCTAGTCCTATCAATAGCTGTCTGTGAGAAGGTCTCCACATCACAGTCACTCCTCATAGGACTTGTGTTCCAAGCCCTACACCAGCTTCATAGCCCTTCTCTGGACACATTCCAGGGCCTCAATGTCCTTCTTGTACTGAGGGACCCAAAACTGAACACAGTACTCGAGGTGTGGCCTCACCAAAGCAGAGTACAGGGGGACAATCACCTCCCTGGTCCTGCTGGCTACACTATTCCTGATACAAGCTGGGATGCATATCACCCCCAGATCCTTTTCCTCTGCACAGATTTCAAGCCATTCTGCCCCAGACCTGTAGCATTGCATGGTGTTGTTGTGGCCAAAGTGCAGGACCTGGCACTTAGTCATGTTGAACCTCATCCCATTGGCCTCTGCCCATCAACCCAACCTGTCCAGGTCCCTCTGCAGGGCCTTCCTACCCTCTGGCAGATCGACACTTCCCCCCAGCTTGGTGTCATCTGCAAACTTACTGAGGGTGCACTCAATTCCCTCATCCAAATCATCAATAAAGGTATTAAAGAGGATGGGCCCCAACACCGACCCCTGGGGAACACCACTGGTGACCGGTCACCAGCTGGATTTCACTCTGTTCACCACTACTCTCTGGGCCTGGCCATCCAGCCAGATTTTAACCCAGCAAAGAGTGTACCTGTCCAAGCCACAGGCTGCTAGTTAGGAGAATACTATGGGAGACCGTGTCAAAGGCTTTGCTGAAGTCTAAGTAGACTACATCAACAGCCTTTCCCTCATCCATCAGGTGGGTCACCTAGTCATAGAAGGAGATGAGGCTGGTCAGGCAGGACTTGCCTTTCATGAACCCATGCTGACTGGGCCTGATCCGCTGGTTGTCCCACCTATGCTGCATGATTGCCTTCAAGATGACCTGTTCCATCACCTTTCCTGGCACCGAGGTCAGGCTGACAGGCCTATAGCTCCCCAGGTCATCCTTAAGATCCTTCTTATAGATGGGCGTCACATTAGCAAGACTCCAGTCATCCGGGACCTCTCCGGATGACCATGACCACTGATAGATGATGGAAAGCAGCTCAGAAATCACATTCACCAACTCCCTCAGCACCCCTGAGTGGATCCCATCTGGCCCCATGGACTTGTGGCAGTCCAGGTGGAGCAGCAGGTCTCTAACTGTTTCCTCCTGAACTGTGGGGGGGTGTGGGGGGGGGGTGTGGGGTTGGGGGTGTTCTTCTGCTCCCCGTCCCAGACTTCCAGGTCGGGAAGCTGACTACTTTGAGGATAAGTGGTCTGACTAGTAAAGACAGATGTAAAGAAGGCATTAAGAACCTCAGCCTTTTCCTTATCCTCAGTAGTCATGTTCCTCCCTGCATTTAATAAGGGATGGAGATTCTCTTTGGCCCTCCTCTTACTGTATATATATCAGTAAAAACATTTTTTGTTATCCTTAACCATAGTGGCCAGGTTGAGCTTGTGCTGGGCTTTGGCCTTCCTGATTTTTTCTCTGCATATGCTGGCAACTTCCTTGTACTCTTCCCCGAGTTGCCTGTCCCTTCTTCCCTACCGGCTCATCTTACGGCATGCAGGGACAGCCTGTTCCGATGCCTTTAAGACTTCCTTCCTGCAGAGAGTCCAACCCTTCCTGGACCCCTCTGCCCTTCAGGACTGACTCTTCCTACCAGTGTCCTGAACAATTTAAAGTCTGCCCTCTGGAAATCCAAGGTAGCAGTTTTACTGACGTCCCTCCTGACTTCACCAAGAACAGAGAACTCTACCATTTTGTAATCACTCCGCCCAAGACAGCTCCCAACCACCACATCTCCCACCAGTCTTTCTCTAACTGTAAACAGTAGTTCTAGTGAGGCACCCGCTCTGCTAAGCTCACTAACCAGCTGAGTCAAGAAGCTATCTTCCACACACTCCAGGAACCTTCTAGACTGCTTCCTCAGAGCTGTATTGTACTTCCAGCCTATGTCTGGGAAGTTAAAGTCCCCCATGAGAACAAGCAATGGTGATTGCGTGACTTCCACCAGCTGCTTGTAGAACGCCTCATCCATCTCTTCATCCTGGTTTAGCGGTCTATAACAGACCACTATCAGGATGTCCGCCTTGTTGGCCAACCCCCTGATCCTTATCCATAGGGACTCTACCTTATCATTCCCAACCCCAAGCTCAACAACACTGAAACACTCTAATATAAAAAGCCATGCCGTCATGCCTCCTTTGTTGCCTGTCCCTTCTAAAGAGCCTATAGCCATCCATTGAAGCACTCCAGTCGTGGGAGCGGTCCCACCACATTTCAGTGATGGCAACTAGGTCATAGTTTGCCTGCTTCACAATGGCTTTCAGCTCCTCCTGTTTCTTGCCCATGCTGCATGCATTAGTGTAGCTGCACTTCAGTTGTGCCATTGCCCTCACCCCCAAGCCTGGCATTGCTCCCCCACGCTCATCTCTATTGAGCCTCATTTCATCCCCATTCCGCTTCTGACGTAGCTTAAAGCCCTCTCAACAAGCCCTGACAGCTCCTAGGCTAGGGTATATTTCCCCCTTTGAGATAAGTGGGACCCATCTGAAGCCATCAGACCAGGTACCCGCCTCATGTTCAAAAAAACCAAAATTCCTCCAATGGAACCAACCTCTCAGCCATGTACTTATCAGCTGGGCGTTCCAGGTCGGCTCAATATCCCTACCTGTCACTGAAGGGATAAAGGAAAACACCACCTGTGCTCCCACTACATCCACTAATGAATGATGATGAATTAAGATATCTTTTAAGACTACTTTGGAAACAAGTTTTTCAAAGATGGCTTTTTTTTTTTTTTTTTTCATTATGTGAAGGAATCTGTTAATGCCTTTAAAAGGTATCACCTACTATGCTTGCTGATTACTTTTGCTTTGATCTTAACAATAGTGTTAACTCACATCTGGTATGGTTTCTCTTACACATAAGTACAGCAATAATGTTGACATAATTGTTCAGAGAAGGGACCTAGTAAAAGATTAATTTTACTTTCAATATATATCAAATCAGTATAATTAGTTAGAAAGGACTTCATTCTGTTTTCATTAGAGAAAATTCTATATAGTTGAGCTGTAAATGTCTCACGTGCATCACTGTGGGATGAAAACTCCATTTCATCTCTCCATAAAGTTCTTGTATATATAATACTATGTGAGCTATCATTGCCTGTAAAAATCTTTTATGAAAACAATGCTTAGTTTAACATTGTGATCTTGACCTTCTAGCAAAGTCACTGAAGTTGGATTTTTGTTTGTTTGTTTGCTTGTTTATTACTTCCAAGACATCTATGAAATGTTTGTATTAGTAAAGATTGATTTTTGGTCATTGTGATTGTTTGGCCCATATGTTGTCTCATTTTATATGAAATTGAAGATAAAAGAACAAAAAAAAAATGTTTTAGCATTCCCCTTTGGCATGTTATATAGAAGATTTTAAATACATCATTAATGAAACACCTATTAAAAGAAAGAGACATCTTCACATGTTATCACAGAATTACAGAATGCTTCAAGTTGGAAGGAACCTTTAGAGGTTATCTGGTCCAATCTTCCACTCAAGCAGGGGGCCACCTAAAGCAGTTTGTCCAGGACCATGTCCAGACAGTTTTTTAAGATCTCCAAGAATGGAGACTCCACAAATTCTGGGCAACCTGTTCTGGTGCTAGTCACTTTCAGTTAAAAAGTGTTTCCTGATGTCCAAAGGGAACATCCTGTGTTTCAGTTTGTGCCTGTTGCATCTTGTTCTGTCACTGGGCACCACTGAAAAGAGCCTGCCTCTCTCCTGTAGTGACAAGGTCTAGATGGGATGTAGTTAACTTTTTTCTTAGCAGTCTGTCTGGTGCTGCTGTGATTATGGCTGAACAGTGCTTGCACAGCACCAAGGCTTTCTCTCTAACACCCCAGCACTGTCCCTACCCCACACTCCCAAAGTCTAGTAGGTTGTGGCTGAGCAAGAATTTGAGAGGCAACACAGCTGAGACAGGTAATCGTGATATATCAGTGAAGCTATTGCTGGTGTTTGTTAAAGCCAACCAATATATATTGGTTTTGCATCTTTTTATCTTTGCCTTAGGAAAGTTGCTAGATTGATGCCATTAAAAATACATTTTCATATATTCTTGTAGAGCGGAAGGAAATGAAAACAGTAATTTATATATGGTTTAAGGTACAAAAGCTAAAACTTTCAAAATAACAATAGTCAAAGTCTCTGATCTCAAAGACTTCCTCCTTGAACAAAACGGATTTGACTTTCCTATATGCAAGAGAATATGACTTTGTTTGCATGTCATTATGCATATACAAATTCTTCTGTGTCTTCCCAAATACAACCCCTGTGTGGCGATATCTAGAAATATTGTGTGTTACAGCAGTCTTTTGTAGTCCATATTCAGGACAGCTACATTAATAAATAAATAAATAAATAAATAAAATAATAATGATAAAAAAATAAATGTTTGCTTTCTCATTCCATCGCTGGAAATCTAGTCAGGAAAAGATCTTCAGAGCAATCTTCAGGAAACGAATACTGGCAGAGAACACATGGCTCCTGTACTTGCTTTAGATATGGGAGAAACAGGTTTAAATAAATAGACTGAACTGGGCAAAGGGCACACTTCAGGAGAAGATCCTGATTCCTGAACTATTAGTTCATCTTGTTTGCCTTTAGCTTCTATTTTAGGAAGGCATAAGTTACATGCTGGGATTGCATGTTAGAGTGATCAAAAGGAAGTAGGTTACCAGTTTAAACTAAATTCTTAAATTTTGACAGTGTAAGTCAAATCAGACAGTTGTATCTTTGTTAGGTGGCTTTATTAAGTGTAATATACCTGAACTTCACATTCAAAATGAGCAAATTGCTTGGGGGTTGTGGTAAGCAAGAAATAACTCATATTGTGAATGCTGACAGGCACCAGATAATTGTGTGTGTAAATGTTCAAAATTGAACTTTTGAACTCTCAAGCAGAAGCCTTCTACTTGCTAGCTACAACTGGTATATACCGTCTGCATTTTTTATAACACCTAGACTAAACAAAATGACAAGTCTTTAAACCTCCAAATAATATGAAATGAGACATTATTGTCAATTATTTGTCTGATCGTGTGTTCTGCATGTATACTATTTAGATCAGGAAAACTCTGGTCACAGAGTCATAGAATCATATAATCATAGAATGGCTTGGGTTGGAAGGGACCTTAAAAATCATCTAGTTCCAACCCCCCTGCCATAGGCAGGGATGCCACCCACTAGATCAGGTTGCTCAGGGCCTCATCTAACCTGGTCTTGAACACCTTCAGGGAGGGGGCAGCCACAACCGCGCTGGGCAACCTGTTCAGTGCCTCACCACCCTCTGAGTGGAGAAAGAGTCCTGGAAAGATGATGAAGATCTTGGTGGAAGAAAAGATCTAGGAAGTGGTGGAAGATCCTGGAAATCAGGAGATGTATGAAGACAAATACCAGGGGATGTCCAGGATCTTGACTAGTAATATCTGAGACTAGTAACTGCAAACAGCTGCACAGCAGAATTCAGCATGATTTTCTACCCGACTGGCAGCAATCTCCCTGCTTGGGAAGACAAGGCTAGGTCTAGGAAATATAACATTAGTGAGGGAGATAGTCTAGTACATTAACAGGTCTAATCTTGTGAATTCTGAAATTAATGTCAGTATCTCCATCCATTACAGGTTGTTTAACTTATTTCATCTATACAAAGATTTTTTTTTTTTCTGTTATTAAAAAAATACAAACCTGAATCAAAATAAAAAAGGGGAAAAAAAGCCTAATACCCAGATTAAGTAATTTTCTTGCAAACAACATCAAAGGTAAACTTTACTGTTTGAAGAATGAATGACTCCTGCTTATAAGTTCCTAAATCAGACACTCCTGTTTAATTACCAGGCAGAGAAAACATATTTCAGTCATGAGCTTTAGGGACTACACCTAACAGAGTGACTGTAAGGCTGAATTTTGGCTGGCAGAGAAATGCATAATGCTTTATGAAACAATTATAAGTAAATATTTTGCTAGAGATACCTCTATGTCTGCAATTAATATTATTCTTGTAATTTTATTCTTGGGAACAATATTTAAAGGAAGAGACAGAGAGGCAGACCCAGCTGATCAATCTGTGGCTGCAAGGCTGGTGTCACTTGCAGAATTTGGGGTTTCTCAATCATGAAATGATCAAGATGCAGCACCAGGTCTGCTGGTGCCTGATTGCTTGTACCTTTCGGGGCGGGGGGGGAGGGAGGAGGTTTGAGGACTATGGGGAGGGAAGAGGAGTTTTTTTTTTCTACACAAATTAACAGGCTGATTAATAGGACTTTAAGCTAAATTTGGAGGGTGAAAGGAATAAAACCAGGTCTGCTGGTGATAAGTTATGGGATGGGATGCCAAAATCTGAGGGACTGAGTACTATTGAGATCCTTCAGTCTGCTCCACAAGGTGCTGGGTACAATGAAGCACATTTGAGATGTTTCTACACCAGTTCACAGAGCATGGGGTACAAGCAAGAGGAGCTAGAAGACTTGGCTCAGTTCCTTAACCACAACATCATTGGCATAAGTGAAACCTCGTGGGAAAAGTCCTGTGACAGGTGTGGTTATAGATTCTTCAGTAAGAATGTACAGGGCAGGCAAGGTGGGGGGTGACACTGTGTATTGGAAGAGATGGACTTTATGGAGCTTTAAGTTGGCAATGACAGTTGAGAGCCTCTTGGTAGGGGTTGAGGGACAAGCAAATGAAATGGATGTTGTTGTAGGAATCTACTATAGGCAATTCAGCCAGGATAATGACAGTGATTAAATATTCTTTAAGGAACTAAGAGATACTTCTAGATCAGCTGCCCTTGTCCTTATGGGGGACTTCAACTTTCCAGACATTAACTGGGAATACCACACAGCAGATACAAACATATCCAGGAGATTCCTAAAACATCTTGGTTATAACTTCTTGGTACAGGTACTAAAGGATCTGACTAGGAAATGTGTACTCCTAGAGTTGCCTGAAAGGATGCCTGTGAACAGAATGGATCTTGTGGGTGTAATGGTGATTCTTGTCTCTCTTGGCCATAGTAACCATGAAGTAATCAAGTTTAAAATCTTTCATGATAGGAGGAAAACTGCCACCAAAACTTCAACTCTGGATATGGGGAGAGCAGACTTCTCACTGCTGAGGGAACTTGTTAGTAAGGGCCTCTGGGAAACTTTTTGACGACATCAGGGTCTATCAGTGCTTGTCAATTTTTTAAGTACCACCTCTTAAGAGCACAGGAACAGGCAATCGCAAAGTATCAGAAGTCAAGCAGGTGGCGCAGAAGGCCAGCTTGTCTAAACAGGGATCTTTTTCTAGAGTTTAAGCAGAAAAAGTAAGTGTATGACTGGAAGCAAGGGTGGGTGACATGGGAGGACTACAGAGATGCTGTTCACCTTTGTAGGAAGCAAATTCGTAGACTAAAGCTCAATTAGAGTTGAAGCTCGACAGTACTGTGGGCACATTGTTTTTGTTTGTTTGTTTGTTTTTTAATATGTTAAGAACAAAAGGAGAACCAGAGAAAACATTGGTCCGTTACTTGATGAGAATGGTCACCTTACAAACTGGGACATAGACAAAGCAGAGATGTCTAACGCCTTCTTTGCCTCTGTCTTCAACACCAGTGATGGGCTCTGGGACCTCTGGAGCTCTGAGTTGAAGGACCATGACTGTGGTAATGATAAACTATCAGCCAACCCCCAACTTATGCAGGGTTTGCTGCTCCAGCTGGATGCATACAAGTCTATGGAGCCCACTGGAATTCATCCCAGGGTACTCAAAGAACTGGCTGATGTCATCATGAGACCTTTCTCAATTATTTTTCATCAGTCTTGGGAATCTGGAGAGGTCCCAGTTGACTGGAAGCTGGCAGATGTTCCAATTTTCAAGAAGGGCAAGAAAGAAGAGCCCATTTCTTACAGGCCTGTTAGTCTCACTTCAGTGCCTGGTAAAATTATGGAGAAAATTACTCTGGGAGTTATTGAAAAACACCTGAAAGACTATGTGGTCAGTGGTCATAGCCAATATGTGTTCACAAGGAGAAGGTCCTGCTTAATTAACTTAATTTCCTTTTAAGACAAGATCACCCATCTAACTGACCAAGGGAAGACAGTAAAACTAGTATTTTTGGATTTCAATAAAGCTTTCAGTACTGTTTCTCACAGTATCCTTCTGGACAAAATGTCCAGCATACAGCTAGATAAATGTATTATACAATGGGTGAACAATTGGCTGATGTGTCAGGTTCAAAGGTGGTAACATCAAGGTGACATCAAGGTGGAGGACAGTCACTAGTTGGGTCAGTCACTGGGGCTCCATTTTAGGGCCAGTTCTCTTAAGTGTTTTCATAAATGATATGAATGCAGTGTTTTTCCAATGACTTGGAAATAAGTTTGTGGACGTTAAATAGGGAGGAGCTGTTGACTCCCTCAAGTGTAGAGAGGCCTTCCAGAGAGATGTTGACAAATTAGAGGGATAGGCAATCACTAACAGTTTGAAGTTTAGCAATATCAAGTGCCAGATTCTGCACCTGGGATGGGGCAACTGTAGATATATGTACAGACTAGTGGACAAGAGGTCGGAGAGCAGCCCCACAGAAAAGGGTCTGGGGGTTCTGGATGATGGCAAGTTGAATATGAGTCGACAGTGTGCCCTGGCTGCCAAAAGGGCCAACCATACCCTGGGGTGCATCAGGCATAGCATTGCTAGCTAGTCAAGGGAAGGGATTATCCCACTCTGCTCTGTGCTGGTGTGGCCTCACTTCAAGTACTGTGTGCAGTTTGGGACGCATGATGTAAGAAAGGCATAAAACTATTAGAGTGTCCAAAGGAGGGCTACAAAGATGGTAAAGGGTCTAGAGGGCAAGATGTATGAGGAGCAGCTGAAGTAACTTGTTTTGTTCAGCCCAGAGAAGGGAAGGCTGAGGGGAGACATCACGTTGGCCTACAGCTTCCTCATAAGGGCAGCAGAAGGGCAGGTACTGATCTCTTCTCTCTGGCAACAGGACGCAAGGGAATGGCGTGAAACTGCAACAGGGGAAGTTCAGGCTAGATGTTAGGAAAACGTTCTTCACAAAGAAGTGGTTGGGCACTGGAACAGGCTCCCCAGGTCACAGCACCAAGCATTCCAGAGTTCGTGTTTGGAGAACCCTCTCAGACACATCGTCTGATTTTTGCGTGGTCCTGTGTGGAGCCAGGAGTTGGACTCAATGATCCTTGTCCCTTCCAACTCAGGATATTCCATGATTCTGTGAAATTTAAGGTGGTAATATTTGTTTCTGCAGAGGAATTGATGGGGCTTTTTCCTTGCTAAATTAAGTTGTCCAGAGGAATTATTAAAGTTTTCATGTTCAGGAAATATGTTATTAGCAGTTGTGCTCATTAACCTGTTACAGTTAAACTGTAAACGTAAGACATTCAGGAGATGCTGTTGATGACCCAGTGTTACACATCATATTGCTAGACTGTTCATTAGAAACAGGAATATGACTTAATGAATGGAGTAATGGGAAAAAGATGTACCAGATGTTTTTCTTATCTTTGTAAATACTGAATATTTCCCTTTATTTATTTCTCTGATTGCATTACTTCTCTGCCAAGAAAATATTTCCTATGGAGGTATTTTCAAAATTTGCTTCATTAAGCGCTTTTGAGAAATTGTGCGTGTCATTAAGCCAGATAACTAACATAAGAATATATGGCACAGATAGGGAGTATATTGCCTCAATAACAGTACAGTTATTACAAACATGAAATGTCTATTAAGATCAAACATGCTAATCTTGTCAAAAAGAACTTGTACAAATTCTTAACAGGGAAAGTATAAAGGAAATACATGAAGACATTGAGGGTTGGAAGGAAAAATATACTCTAAAACTGCTGAATAAAAGCACTTCTTGAGGGAGTGGGCCAGAAATATGATCCAAAACAAACAGAGAAAATATGGCAAAATGTTTCAAAGAAAAATGCTCTGAAATGATTTCCTGCCTTGTGGCTAGAGATGACATTGAAAGTAGCATGGACACAGGTTGATTAAGCTGCTGTCAACATATTTGGCCCCAGGAATCAGTTACTATTGATCTACAGCTTACAGTAAAGGAAAAAAGGCAAAATCTTATGAGAGCTATATTCAGTATATTCCATTAGCATATTCACTGCAAAGGATGAAAAAAGCCAAGATGGAATTAATCTAAGGAAGATTTCACATCAAATGACTCTGATAGAACCAAAAAATGCTTTCTGTTGCAAGCCTATGAGAAAAATGGAAGCATAAATGATAGTTTAACATTTTTATTTTGATGTTTTTTGAGTTTCTAAAATGATGTTGAGTGAGTTTCTAAAAATAAAACACAATTGTTTCATTCACAAAACATTCACATTATATTTATTCAAACATTCTAAAATATAAAACACAAGACCTCTCTCTGGATAAGTGACCAGCTTCTCAGTTATTTAGACCAAAATACAAACATAAGTCAATCAGACTTTCAGAACATGCTGTTCCTGTTGCATGAAGACCTGTGTCTGTAGACAATAGAAAAGTATTGTCTAAGTATCACAAAACGTATTGCAAAAAATATATAGAAAGTTTGACTGTGGAAATGCAAATAAAAACACAGGAGCTATCAGCAACGTTACGTCAAATAAATGGGCTACCAACTAAAAATGAAATTAAAGTACTGACAGCAGAATCAGAAATATCAAGACTTATTAAATTGATGCTTCAGTAAAATTTCATTAGGTGCATTTTATACACAATCCTAGAAGAGTGTTACAAGGCCATTTCCTCCTTTTCTACATGTTATTATATATAAAGAAATACATTTATATATATATATAATACATTTAATTAATTATATAATTAATGCATTAATTAATAATTAATACATTATATATATATTATGTAGAGAGAAATACATTGTTATACTTCAAGTATGTGTATAAAGGTATCATTTCACAATTTAAGCACGCTGTTTCACCCAGATGCAGTTCTTCTTGTAGTTCATATTTCTGCACTTTATTCTTTTAGCAGCCGTAGAGGCATGGGTAGCACTGCATTTTCTTTTCTCTTGTTATTTTTTTTTTTCTGGTTGGATGTTTGGTCTGCAAACTATGTGGTGAATGACTGCATGAGACCTTTTTTTGTTTGTTTGTTTGTTTTTTCCTTCTTTTTCTTTAAATAAAATACAAATTATATATATATAACTGTTATATATATATATGTATATATATATAAAACCGTTGCAATGTTGAATATATGTTGTGTTTCTTTGTTGTTGACTATGGTTATGGCACTTATAATTCCCTAATCCCAGCACATGCAGAATAGAAGGGAAACATGCAGTTGTCTGTTCTTGCTTCTAAAATAAAGAAATACTTGAAACAGTTGGAGTTCTCTTTAGGTGGAAAAATGACTTGGCAGAACTATTTACAGGTCATAGGGAGAGAGAATGAATGGTATCAATGGAGGCTGTTAAGGAAAAGAGAAATTGCAGAGATGGAAAACATTTTGATTCTTTTTTTTATTTGTGCCAGACATCTAATTTCTGAGATTCTCAAGAGTATTTTAGCGATCTATGACAAAAATACAGTGGATTTGTAATCTTAAATACCTCAATACTCCCATAAAATATTCTCTACTTCTGAACACTATTCAAGATAAAGCTGGAGTAGAAATAAACATACCATAATGTACCATTATGAACACACATAGAAAGAAAACAAACAAACAAAAAAGAAAATAAACATAAATAATTAGAAATTGATATTTCAGAAAAGTTAAGCATAGTTAGTAGTAGGTTTGTGTCTTAGAATATCTTTTGTTTTTTTTTTCTTGTAGTTATCTTTGATAAAGAAATGGATGGTATCATTTTTCACATCACTTAACATTTCGATAGAGATTTGGAAAATTCAAGGTAGAGTTTTAGAATATAATTTACTGATGATAAACTGAGTTATCTATTAAAAAGTACTTCTTGATATATTAAACACATTGGTATGTAAGGTGGAAAGAAAGTAGTTTGCAGAAGGCTCTCCTTCAGGTTGAATAGTCTATTTTTTTCCCGAACAAAAAACAAAATGAATGATATCAGCTGCTTCAATTGCATTGTGGAATTTGTGTTTATAAAATGTTTTCATTTAACTGCTCAGATGAGAGGTTATAATGAACAGGGGGTTGGAACATTGGCTAGAGGTCTACTGTTACATGTTCAATATAGACAAACTCAGATTGGATAGTTTGCTGTGAAAAGTATTAAGATGTCTGGGAGAATAGACAGTCCAACAAAAGAAGAGAAAAATACTCATTTTGTGAATCCTGGTAAATAATATCTCAAAAGGGAACTTTGGGATAAATTAGGTTGTATTAGCTTAGGATAATATTTTGGCAGCACTGTCTTACAAGATAAATAGTCCTTGCTGAAGTTTATCAACCTAACCCTTCACTTAGTATGGAGTGCTAGATAAATATAAACCAGTATCCCTGAAAAGAGCTAGTCAGTATATGTGATAGTAAACTACACTGCTTTCTGAGTCATTAAAGCTGAACAACTTTGATAAATATAGCCTCCAAAAAGAGTGACAGTGCCGGTTCACTAAATTATATTATTATACTCAGAAATAGATTTTAGGTGGTATGAATCAAGTAATCCCATCATCATATGCAATCCTACTTCACATAAATAGCTGTCTGGAGTAACATGTGGCTTTAACAGATTTGCTAAATAACAAGTTTACAACTTCAGGAGCATGCTTGTCTGTTCCTGCAGGCTTGTTTCTGTATATTCAATGAGAAGTTCCTACTTCAGAGTTTGCTTCTGTGGGAAGGCTTTTCCTCTTTCTGCAAATTCAGTGTATAGTTTCTGCTAAGCCTTGTAATTCTTCAGAAATTTAACAGACCTTTCATCCACCATTCAAGTTTAGTTTTCTCTCTCTCTCTTTTTTTTTTTTTTTAATATGTGTGTTTGTGTGAATACTTTCTTGAGTAACTAGACCTCACTCATGTTTGCTGAAAAGAATTAACTGAATGAAACACGAGCATCAGAGAAGAAATCTAACTTAAAATTGGGGTCATAGGGTAGTTTTTATTTTGAAGTGTTCACACCTTTCTAAAAACAAACTGTCAAAAGTACTTCAAAGGCAGAGAAACATTCTCAGCGATGTATGTCTGGATTGTGACATTTCACATTGCATCACACAATACAAAAACATGTTTACAGTTCAGGTATATTCCCTCTGAAGTCACAATGGTACTTATGACCATAAATACAAATATAAATATAAAACATCTAACAGCATCTAGATACCTGGAAGTAAAAGCAAAACAATTAACTTGTCAACCAGTTAAATAAATAAATAAATAAATAAACACCTCATATTTTGTTCTCCTGGAGTGTTAGAACAAATAATACGTTATTTTTGCATCGGTAAATAATAGTATATTTCAAATGAGAAAGGAAAATAGAATATTACTGAAAATAAGGAGTGACTTTCTGGGAAGGTTAAATGATTTATTTTTTTTTAATTGCCTTTTACTGTACGCTAGAGATCATCGCCATTGGTTTCTGAAAGATATACTCGTAAATACATGGTTTTCTGGGATTACAAGGAAGAAGGGCGTTGGCTGGAGTTCTGCTTTGTTTCTCCATGAAAAGAAAATGTTCCTACAAATGTACAAAAATTGTTGATTTTACAGATAGTGGTATGTTAGGCCAAATCATTCATCTGTGTTCCATGAAGTGTATTTTATACAGTATTGTCTATTGTGTGAAGTGTTGGGCAAGCATTTTCAAATACAAGTATTGAGAGAAATCTGCTCCAGAAAAGTGTAAACAACTACAATATAAAATAAATCTGTATTAGAAGGTGTGCAAGGTCCAAGATTGGTAGAAGATTTATAATGCAAAATAAACAAATAAATCTGCTGGATCAAACCCAAGGCAGCCTAATTAAATATGTTTAATGATGGTGAATATTGTGGATGCTCAGGAAAAAAAAGAGAAGGAACAAGTTTCTAGCAATAAATTCTCAGCATGTCCTTCCTGTTTCCAGTAAAGAGTGTTTCAGGAACTTCTGAACCATAAGCTATGTCTTTGCTAAAGAACAAAAATATCAACAAATCTAATGAGAGTTATATGATTTATCCAAACTAATTTTTTAACCCATATGAGTTTTTAACAACGTCTTGTGAGAAGCACTTTTGCAGCTTACCTTAACATTGTGTATATCTGCTTTTCCTGTTTACCATAGTTACTGTAATCATGACTTTCTTCTTCTAATGTTAGAAGAGATGGTTAATTGTCATTTCTTATCCTTGTTCTTTGCCTAAATCCCAATTTTATAGGCTTTTTCTTCCTCCCAGGTTGTCTTTCCTTAGTTTGTTATAGCTGATCACATTGCGCACAAAAGCCATTCAATTCCTTTGTTTAAGTATTCTTTTTTTCCCCTCTATGTGCCTATTCTAGGTCTGCCATGTTCTTTTTGTACCAAGGACACAAGTAAATTGCTTGATACAACCAACTATAGCCAAGTTGTGAAAATAGAATATTGTATGGTGTTTTTTTTTTTTTTTTGTATTTTGTTCACTTTGATGGCCAAAGCATATTAAATATTTATTTATTTATTTAGAAAAATCCTTTTTATAGAATAATGTTTCGGTTACTTATTCTGTAATTATCCTCATATAATACTCTATTATAATAATTTGTCTGATGTTTAGAAATTTATTTAATATGTAAATACCTTTGTTTAATATTTGAATATTTTATATTAAATATTTAATATTTTAATTTGTTTAATATTATTTAATATTTTGTTTAATATGGAAACCTTTGTTGCTGTTTCCTAATTGTTTGCCACAAAGTGCTCTTACAATATGCAATTTTAACTCCAATTTCTACTTTTCCCACAGGGAAAACCACAATATATCTCTTCTGTAAATAATAAAGCTCGCAATAATATAAATAATACAGCTCACAAGCTGCGACAGGGGAGGTTCAGCCTGGATATCAGGAAAAGGTTCTTCACCAAGAGGGTGGTCAAGCACTGGAACAGGCACCCCAGGGACATAGTCACAGCAACAAGCCTGTCGGAGCTTAAGAAGTTTTTGTACTATGCTCTTAGTCATATGGTCTGAATTTTTCGGTAGACCTGTGTGGAGCCAGGAGTTGAACTCAACAGTCTTTGTGGGTCCCTTCCAACTTGGGATATTCTATGATTCCATGTTTCTATGTTTCTAATATTGATTTGTTTTAATTGTAAGGCACATATGCTTATTCATTTTTCCCCCCAAATGCCCATCAACTAATAAAAATAACCTCATTTTAAAACTGTAATCTTTAGCAAGGATGTCTTATTTCTTTTTCAGATACTTAATATATAATAATATAATATGGAGTAATACTATATAAAAATAATAACAATATCAAATTATTCAACTTCTTTAGCATTGAAAATTATTTCTCTCTTTTTTTTTTCTTTTTTTTTCCCGTTATTTCATCTGGCTCTCATCTCCAGTATTCCATCCTTATTATGTCTAGATTAAAAAGCCTTCTACTATTTCCTTCTGATTAAGTACTTGATTCTGTGGTTACGTTGCAATAATCTTCTTCATTTTAAAACAAAAGAAAACAGATTGAAGTGCAGTTTCCAAGTTCAATTGGCAGTCCATGCCAATTTAAATCTGGACTTTGTGTTCTTCAGTCACGTGATCCTATTCCTTTCTTACCTAGTGCATCCTGCAGGGAGCCAGAACAGGAAGCTGAGCTTGAAAAATAACCTGGCATGAAAAGAGGTTATTATTCTTAACCTGAATAGTTCCCTGAGCCAGGTTACTGCACACTCACATGAATGTTGCTGCTAGCAGACAGTGAAGGGCAGTAACAGCAGAAAGGAAAAGGGGTATAAGAAAGGCAGAACTGTAGCAGTTCAGTCAGATTAGCATGAAGTGCAGTGGAACTATACTGTACAACTTCACCACATGACTCTTTATTTTGGTCTTCAGTTATTTCTGACATTTCTTCCTGTTAGTTTTTTGTTTGTTTGTTTGTTTGTTTGTTTTTTGCCTCTTGAAAATGTCAACACTAGAGCTCTATGCAATAGTCTACTCAGTCTCATGGGAGCATATATAAAGTTGTATCCCCTGAATTTGCTGCTTTCCTTCCTATGTGTTGAACCAACACAGCACCATTTCCTTTCATACACTGGTGCAAAAAAAAAAAGTGTTATATAAAAGTTTTCCTAGTACAAACCCTTGATGGCTTGTAGCCATCCATTCTGCAAACACAGCCCACGTTCTTTGCTTTTCAACATATAACTTCACTTGCTTTAACAGGCTTAGTTTATCAATGATAGTCTTGTTTTATACAGCTACCATTTTCAATAGCTACCATTTTCTCATAAACTAATGATATGGTTTTCTTTTGATAAGTTTTTGGTTATCCAGACTGCTGATGGAAACTTTGAAATATGTTAGTCTTAATAACTATCCCGGTAAAATGTTAATAACAATCTCTATTTCATTGTCATCTTTTATGGATGGGTATTTCCTGAATTATTTTACTTAGTCTGCTCCTAGCATGTATGCAATTTGTCTTCATAGCTGGATGACTGTGTTTTTCAGGTACAAAAATATTAAAATCAGAACTAGTCTTGAGGCTGAGTTTATTTTAAGAGGGATCGCATAAAAGCCACTTATAGTAAACTTCACTCAGGAGGACTACAGAGATGTCATGAGGCTATGCAGGGACAAAATTAGAAGGGCCAAAGCCCATTTGAGCTCAACCTAGCTATTTCTGTTAAAGACAATAAAAAATGTTTTTATAAATACATAAACAAGAAAAGGAGGACTAAGGAGAATCTCCATCCTGTATTGGATATGGGGGGAAACATTGTGACAAGAAATGAGGAAAAGGATGAAGTACTTAATGCCTTCTTTGACTCAGTCATTACCATCAAGACCAGTTGTTCTCCGGGTACTTGGCCCCTGAACTGGTAGATAGGGAGAGGGAGCAGAATGAAGCTCTCATACTCCACAAGGAAATAGTTAGTGACCTGCTACTGCACTTTAATATATGCAAGTCTATGGGGCCAGATGGGATCCACCCAAGGGTACTGAGGAAGCTGGCAGAAGTGCTCACCAAGCCTCTTTCCATCATTAACTGCAATCCTGGCTATCAGGGGACATCCCAGTTGATAGGTGGCTAGCAAATGTGACACTCATGTACAAGAAAGGATGGAAGGAGGATCTGGGAAACCACAGGCCTGTCAGTCTGACCTCAGTGCCAGAGAAGCTCATGGAGCAGATTATCTTGAGTGCAGTCACACAGCACCTACAGGAACAAACAGGTGATCAAGACCAGTCAGCATGGGTTTATCAAAGGCAGGTCCTGCCTGATGGACCTGGTCTCTTTCTATGACAAGGTGACATGCTCAGTTGATGAGGGAAAGGCTGTAGATGTGGTCTGCCTAGACTTCAGTATGGCTTTTGACACTGTTTCCCACAGCATTCTCCAGAAGAAGCTGGCTGCTCATGGCCTGGATGTGTGTATCCTTTGCTGGCTTGAAAATTGGCTGCGTGGCAGGGCCCATAGAGTTCTGATGAATGGAGTTAAATACAGCTGGAGGCTAGTCACTAGTGGTGTCCCCCAGGGCTCAGTACTGGGGCCAGTGCACTTCAATATCTCTATAAACAATCTGGATGAGAAGATCAAGTGAAACCTCGATAACTTTGCAGACGACACCAAGTTAGGAGTGAGTGTTGATCTGCTCGAGGGTAGGAGGGCTCTGCAGAGGGATCTGAATAGACTGGACCAATGGGCTAAGAACAACAGTATCAAGTTCAACAAGGCTAAGTTCTGGGTCCTGCACTTGGGGCACAACAGCCCCATGCAATGCTACAGGCTGGGGGAAAAGTGAAAGCTGCCTGGCAGAAAGGGACCTGGGGGTATTGGTTGATAGCCAGCTGAATATGAACCAGCAGTGCGCTCAGGTGGCCAAGAAGGTCAACAGCATCCTGGTTTGTATCAAAGAAATTGTGACCAGCAGGATGAGGGAAGTGATTGTCCCTCTTTACTTGGCTCTAATGAGGCCACACCTTGAATATTGTGTTCAGTTTTGGGCCCCTCACTACAAGAATGATATCGAGGTGCAGAAGCCTGTCCAAAGAAGGACAATGAAGCTAGTGAAGGGTCTAGAAAATGAGTCTTACAAGGAGTGGCTGAGGGAACTGGAATTGTTTAACCTAGAGAAAAGGAGACGCAGGGAAAACTTACTACACTGTACAATTACCATAAAGGTGGCGATAGCAAGGTAGGGATCGGGTTCTTCTCCCAAGCACCAGGTGATAAGAAGAGGGTAAATGGCCTCAAGCTTCACCAGGGGAGGTTTAGGTTAGATATTAGGAGAAATTTCTTTACTGAAAGAGTTGTGCGGCATTGGAGTAGACTGCCCAGGGAAGTGGTTGAGTCACCATCCCTGGAGGCCTTCAAGAAACGTGTAGACTTAGAATTTAGAAACATGGTTTAGTAGTGGAATTTAGTACTATGTTAAAGGTTGGACTAGATGATCTTAGAGGTATTTTCCAACCTGAATGATTTTATGATCCTATGAGGAAAGAGTTTTATAATACAATGTCATAATTGCTTTAAGGAATACAGGCAACATGAAGCCATAGGAAAGTAGAATAGATGGGTAAGACTAGGATGAAGAAAACTTTTGGAAAGAGAGTCAACTGTACAGGGGCAGCTCAGGAAAAGCAAAATGAGAGGGTATGTATAAATATGAAGAGGAAATAGGAAAGACGTGCATTGAAAGTGTCACATTTTCCTGTCTGATTATTTATAACGTGGTGGAAACAGGTGGTAGAAAATATTTTTTACTGATGTACTCCTGGATATTGTGGAAAGTAGTGGGATTTTCAAATAACATTAGAGATTATTTAATAATGCTTAAAACCTGCAAATCTGCTGTACTTTCTATTATATCTACATCATGTCTAGAGCCAGAAGAAGCAGCAAGGACAACGTGTTTTTATAGCTTGAACCTGTTAGCATCTGTAAACCAAACATTCATGCCATGATGGCAGAGTATCCCTGTTTAGTGCTTACTTCAAAATTAGTACACTCCTGTTCAGATTTTCCCATAGTATGTTATTATTAACAGATTGCCAGAGAAGTTGTGGATGCCCCATCCCTGGAAGTGTTCAAGGCCAGGTTGGATGGGGCTTTGGGCAATGTGGTCTAGTGGATGGCAACCCTGCCCATGGCAGAGGGGGTGGAACTAGATGATCTTTCAGGTTCCTTCCAACCCAAGTCATTCTATGATGTCTATGATTATGTGAGGCTACATTCCTACTTGGAAATGTCATGAAACTTCTCATTATTTATGAAGGATTCCATTATTTAGCATAAAAATTGAACAATTCTTTCCATCCTTAGAGAAAATCACTGAATGTCAATGAAATCTTGTGAAACATATAATACTAATACTAATACTAATGTTAATACTAATACTAATAATAATAATAAAAGAACAAAATGATGAAATGCATATTTTTTAACAAGGTGAATTAATTCTAATTTTTATATATTTTCAGGAGGAACTATTTTAAAGAAAACACATATTTCTACGGTATCATTTTCTTGGTGGATTTGTGCAATAAAACTTTAAGTAGCTTTGTCCTTGAAGAGATCTGGGTCACCAAAACTGTCACCTGTTCTCCAGTGTTTATATTTACAAATATAACCTGAGCTTACTAAATAAAACATCATGTTGACACTTTACTTACAATGTTGTAGTGCAACCAGTAACATCAATATTTGGATAGGTATCTACTATCCAACATGCAAACACATACTGATGTTTATACTTAATATTAGGACTTAATTTATGATCCTAGGCTCACTAGTGAGTCAGTAGATGACAACCCTAGAGTTGGAGCACTTCATTTTTTGGGGGTTCCTGTCAGTTTAAAAAAGGTGTTGATCACTTTCCCCTTAAATTAATAAGTAAGTAAATAAATAAAAAGCTAGCTCAAATAAGATGATCCAGAACTTGCAGAGATCAATGGATGTATTCGATATGTATCAAAACATAGTTTTGATAGATTGACATTTCAGGATCAAAATAAGGCAGTCCATCCTGATAGCGTAAGAATCCAGTAGCATAAAACCTACTGTTCCATTTACAAATTAGACAGGTCACGAAACTGTATATTTCTCCTGTGTGTACTAACTTTATTTTTAAATTTAAAATGGATTATTAACTACAGTAGATCTGAGAAAAGAGGTTCCAATGGAAGTGTTTTTGAAAACATTCAATTATTCAATCAATTGATAATGCTATTGCTCTAAGGACCTCCGTACAGAGCTAACATACATCGTCCTTTTATCCAACTGTATACAGCCAAAAACTAAGTATATATCTTCTACATTCATTTCATACACCTACTTACAACTCCAATGATGTAGAACTTACTTCAGATGACTCTTAGGCTCATCCACAATTTTGATATTCTCTAAAAATATATCAAATAGTAAAAAACAAAAACAAAACAAAACAAAACAAAATGAACAAAAACCTTCATGCTTGCTATTTCTTGGCTGGTATAGATTTTTTTTGGGGGGGGGGGGTCTTCCAAAAATTATTCATTATTCTTCAGCTTTGGTCTTAAATGCTTTAATAATCTATTGTAAATTGAAAGGATCTGAACTATTATATTACCACAGGGGAAAAAAGAGAATATTTCAGAAATAATTAAGGAAAATAAAAGTGTTTGTAGGACATATTAATTTTCAAAAGCTCCCATTATAGCTCTGTCCTGGTCTCTTGGCAGGGCAGAAAACAAAGCCACAGATAAGCCACTTTTATATCAGATGGCAACTGCTTAGGTGACAGTCTTAATTATCAGCATCCACTTATGAGAGTTAACATTTCACTTAAAAAAGCAATTAACCTAGAACGCTTTTGGCTGAAACTATGTATTAGTTTATTTCTTTTTATTTTTTTTACATAGTTTTACATATATAACCTTCTTTTTAGCTATAGGACCTCTGAAGTTTACATACCCTAATATCAAGATAAATTTATACATGAAAGTTTCAAAGCAGCAGTACTAGTCTTGTGTACAGTGTACTTCTGCATAAATAGAACCTATGATTTGGTCCATTGGTCCCATTTAAGTCACTGGCTCTTCCACAATTGTACAGTTACTTCTGAAGTATAATTGTTGAACAAGTGATAACAGCATTTCCAGAACTTAGTATTAAAGTCTAGTTTTGAAGTGTTGATAATACACATAAAACAGAAACATCAGAGTAATATATAATGTGAAGTATAATGTATACAACACAATGAATACTGTGTGTTAATTTGTAGAATGATCCCATTTACATTTTTTTAAGTCGGCTTTTCGTGCTTAAGAACAATTTTCCTGTCCCTCACCTCTTCACAAGACAAGCGGTGTAATATTTGTCTTACATAATTTCACTCTGCTTCATGTGTTCTCCCACAGTGACCAAAATGACAAATGCATTTTATAATCTGATCCAGAAATACAGCATTTTTTAAATTTCAGATCCTCCAAAAGTTATCCTCTTTAGAAAATTACTCTTTTCACTTGTGGCAAATGCAATTTAGTCTTTCTAGAGTCTCTCTCTCTCTCTCTTTTTTTTTTTTTTCTCAAAGCTTGTATTAAATGTCAACCTAATACAGCCACATCACAACCGTAAATAATTAAATTTACTATAGTAATTCAAACATCTAATTCTTTCCAGCTGAACAAAATTCTAATTCTAAAGGCTGCTGTAAAGAAGCATGATATTTTCTCATTTCAGAACAACAATGATGACAGCAATGAAAAATATATCACAATTCACATTTTATTTATTTATTTATTTATTTTATGTAAAATCAGTTATGGCTTTAATCTTTATGGTAGTGTCACTTGCCGCTGCCAATATGTTTAAATATCTTTTTTAAATTTTCCTATAACCTCAAAAAGTTTTTATTCTTATACATATCACCTGTAAAAATTATTCCTAGCTTAATAGGGATGTGACACTCTGTGTAAAGCTGAAGACATTTTCTCAGGCTGTTTACTAAGGAAAAGTATTTTATTCAATCTGCCCAGCTGTCTAATAACTTTCTGAACCTATTGTTTAATTTCAACCAATTTTAAATGAAATTACAAGAAAAAGTGAAAGAAAATTACCACTTATGTGTAGAGTAGTGTTAGGCTACCCCTGAGGGGGCAGAACTCTGCATACTGCTTTTAGTATCAGCTCTCTGTCCAAAAGCACATACTTTCTCATCATCTGATTAGCTTGTATGTGTCTGTTTACTGAAGAGCTGTATAGGTGACTAAATATGTGAAATCATAGTTCTTGCTTCCACCATTCAAAAACACTCTGGTCTTTTAAGCATTCTTTTCACTGTTTCATGCTATTTTAAAATGAAGGAAAGATTCATTAAAAAATATATTTGTCTGAAAGCCTTTTATTCATGAAGTGCAAGGGAAAAAATCCCAAAGTTTGAAAATATTTTCTGGTTTATTACTACAAGCAAAAATGCATAGTTCAGTGATCAAATGTGAATTTACTACTTTTGAAAGAGATGCAGAAATCAAGCTCCTCACATTTCCAGGTTCATTAAAATCACTAATACTTTGAAAGAAATCAATTATAATAGTTCCTCAACACTAAGCATATCAAAGTATTTACTAATGTCCCATCATTTTTTACTTATACATTATAATGTTTGAAACAAAGGTGTGTTCATACAAATCATGTAAAATAATAATAATAAAAAATCATGTGTAACAACATTTATTGCAACTGGAATGTAAAATCCATATGCATTGGGAGGTCCCATGCTGTATTATTAAAACATGTATTATGCTAATATGCTGTTAATGAATTTCTGTAAAAAAGAGGAAAACTAAAAAAGTAAGTTAGAGAGCAAACCTGTTATTTTTTTATAATCATTATATCCAGAACATGTAGATTTAGTGAGAATTTATTGTCAGCGACCAACTAGTCTACTATTGTGAAGCATCAGCGCAGTGCTATACAGCTCAGATTCCTCTTCTGTGTCTTAGCAATGAATCACATTTGTACACATGTATCACAGTCCTGAAGAGGCATCAATGTATCTTATAATTCTTCAAGATATACAAGTATAGTCTCTGGCTTATGTTAACCCAGTTATAGTCTTTCTGTCAGAGCTGGCTTACATCTGGCATACTAAGGTAGGTGCTGCTGACTCCAATTGAACATATTGACCTACACCGTATGTACAGTTGTAGTACAATCCCCACGGCTAATGGAAGCTTCTAGTTGTGAAGAGTAACTTTATTGCACAAACCAGTACTGGAGAGATCCTTTTCAGAAGGAGTCTGTGAATGTGGCATAAGATATTTAGTTCATGAACCCAAATGAAATGCGGAATGCATGAAGTTGCTGCTGAAATATGCGGTTCAGTTCTATGAAAACATATTTTAATTTAGGATAGTTTATAAGCTTAATCTTTTAGAAGCCCAATTACTTAGGTGGAGATTGTATGAACTGTTGGCTGTTTTTAACACTCAACATAAATTCTACATGAATTTTACTTTAGTTATCCCACTCCAGTGTTTATAGTCCTTTTGTTTTCCAATTCCCTCATTTTACATTGCTTATATATAAATAATCAGTCTTACCCTTGTAGGTGTTAGGAGGTCACATATAGTCACAATTTATAAGCAGCATTTCCTTACTGAAAGTAGTTTTCTTCTAAAGCTAACAAATACTGCCTAGCTATCTTGAAATTTTAATCCATTAGATAATTCCTTTGAGATAAAGGTATATATTTACTGCTTTCAATTCTTGCTTAAAGAAAGTAACCATATAAAGAAACAACTGAAACATCTTGAACTTTACTTCCTTTCAACAACAAGAAGACTCATATTAGGACAATTATTTTATCTTTTAGTAGCTCAGAGACCAAAAAAAATTTTACTTTTATGAAGTAGTTTTCAAAAAAGCACAATAAGTCACTTCCCCCCCATCCCTAAAGAATAGTGCAAGGTAAGATACCACCAGTCAAGGAAGACAGACAAAGAGAAAACACCTATTTAGGAAAAGGTTTTCCTACTATTCTGTTAGACAAACTGTTAAAATAGCTCTAAAATCCACAAGAAAGGAAATAAGCATGAGGAAGATGGCTGGAGGATGATAAAAGAATAGGTTGAAGGTTCAGGGACTATGTAATTCACGTAAAGGTTCAGGTTCAGGTAAAACAATATACTTATTCAAAATCTTTGTACGGCCTCTTACATGTAAGAATAATTATGGTATGTAGAATTAAATCCTAATATAAACTTAAGAAAATTTTTGATAAAATAAAGCCCAATTATAAATTTTGGAGAAATGCCACATTTCATACTTGTATGCTAACTGTTATGTTAATGAAGGCAGAGCACTATGTTATTAGTGATACATGTGATGAAAACATGAAGCTGAGCAGCTACTAGTATTTTCACAAATATAGGCCTATTTGTCAGTGAAATCAATTGCCTGAGGGGTATGTAACAAGCCTTATTTATATTTTCAGAGGTTTAGCCATCTTTAAAATCACAGAATAACAGAATGATCTAGGTTGGAAGAGACCTCCAAGATCACCTAGTCCAACCTCTGACCTAACACTAACAAGTCCTTCACTAAACCATATCACTAAGCTCAACATCTAAATGTCTCTTAAAGACCTCCAGGGATGGTGGCTCAACCACCTCCCTGGGCAGTCCATTCCAATGCCTAACAACCCTTTCAGTAAAGAAATTCTTCCTAATATCCAACCTAAACCTCCCCTGGCACAGCTTTAGCCCATTCCCCCTCGTCCTGTCACTAGGCACGTGGGAGAATAGACCAACCCCCACCTCGCTACAGCCTCTTTTAAGGTACCTGTAGAGAGCGATAAGGTCGCCCCTGAGCCTCCTCTTCTCCAGGCTGAACAATCCCAGCTCCCTCAGCCGCTCCTCATAAGACTTGCTCTCCAGACCCCTCACCATCTTTGTCGCTCTTCTCTGGACTCTCTCGAGCACCTCCATGTCCTTCCTGTAGCGAGGGGCCCAAAACGGAACACAGTACTCGGGGTGCGGCCTCACCAGAGCTGAGTACAGGGGGACAATCACTTCCCTAGACCTGCTGGCCACACTGCTTCTTATACAAGCCAGGATGCTGTTGGCCTTCTTGGCCACCTGAGCACACTGCTGGCTCATATTCAGCCAGCTATCAACCAGTACTCCCAGGTCCTTCTCTGCCAGGCAGCTTTCCAACCACTTATCTCCCAGCCTGTAGCTCTGCTTGGGGTTGTTGCACCCCAGGTGCAGGACCTGGCTCTTGGCCTTGTTGAACTTCATACAGTTGACCTCAGCCCATCGGTCCAGCCTATCCAGATCCTCCTGCAGAGCCTTCCTACCCTCGAGCAGATCGACACACGCACCTTACTTGGTGTCATCTGCAAAGTTACTGAGGGTGCACTCGATCCCCTCATCCAGATCATCGAGAAAGATATTGAAGAGGACTACTGGCCCCAGCACTGAGCCCTGGGGGACTCCACTAGTGACCAGCCTCCAACTGGATTTGACTCCATTCACCACAACTCTTTGGGCCTGGCTATCCAGCCAGTTTTTAACCCAACGAAGCGTATGTCAGTCCAAGCCACAAGCAACCCGTTTCTTGAGGAGAATACTGTGGGAAACGGTGTCAACAGCCTTACTGAAGTCAAGGTAAACCACATCCACAGCCTTTCCCTCATCCACTAAGCGTGTTCCCTGGCACTGAGGTCAAGCTAACAGGCCTCTAGTTCCCCGGGTCTACCCTCCGACCCTTCTTGTAGATGGGTGTCACGTTTGCTAGCCGCCAGTCGACAGGGACCTCCCCTGATAGCCAGGACTGCCGATAAATGATGGAAAGTGGCTTGGCCAGCTCCTCCGCCAGTTCTCTCAGTACCCTCGGGTGGATCCCATCCAGACCCATCGACTTGCATACATCCAAGTGCTATAGCAGGTCGCCAACCATTTCTTCGTGGATAGTGAGGGCCACATTCTGCTCCCCATCCCCTTCCACCAGCTCAGGGTACTGGGTATCCAGAGAACAACTGGTCTTGCCGCTAAAGACTGAGGCAAAGAAGGCATTAAGCACCTCAGCCTTTTCCTCATCCCTTGTAACTAAGTTTCCCCCCACATCCAGTAAAGGATGGAGATTCTCCTTAGTCTTTTTTTTTTTGTATGGATGTATTTATAAAAACATTTTTTGTTATCTTTAACGGCAGTAGCCAGATTGAGTTCCAGATGAGCTTTGGCCCTTCTAATTTTTTCCCTGCACAACCTCGCAACAGCCTTATAGTCCTCGTGAGTGGCCTTCCCTCTTTTCCAAAGATTATAAGCCCTCTTTTTTCTCCTAAGTTCAAGCGACAACTCTCTGTTCAGCCAGGCCAGTCTTCTTCCACACTGGCTTGTCTTTGGGCATATGTAACTGGAATTTCTATTTGCTTCACAACTCTGCCATATAGTGGAGATTCATTGTGCCTAATAGCTATTTTTGGAATTATTTGACCAGAAAGATTTTTTTCTTTTTGTCCTAAAATCATAGAATAATTTAGGTTGGAAAAGACCATCAAGATCAAATACTCCTAAGTAGCAAATGTAACTCCAAACATGAATTTAGCTGGGATTCAAGAAAACACACAAAATTGTAACAATCCAGGACTAACTTGGAAATACAAACCCAGAATAAAGATACTGTGGATTCAGAGCTGCAGAAGGATTTTGTCTGCTCATCAGTTCTTATCTCTTGGTACTCAAATGCAAAGAAAAATGTACTATCTGATGTTTCTGTAAGATATGTGTGAAGTACAACCCCTATTGTTTAAGGAATTTTGCTATTTGTTAAGGTGATTTTTTTTTAAACGTGTCCATCAAAAGTCAGTGAGCCCAGGAAGATATATACTACTTAAAGGAGCTAATTAATTAAACCAAGTGGTATAAAACAGTATGGAAAAGAAGATTTTTAAAGTACCTTTTTTTCCTCCCTGTTTCTGCTCTATGGTGAGTGATGTTTATTAAGTCCCCACAGTGAGATATTGAGAGATTTTTCTCAAGATCTCATGCTGTTTTAAAAGGAAACAATGGTTTGTGGTAAAGTCAACTCTTGCTGAGATACATTAACTGCACCATGTTATCAGTTGATAATGGTGCTATTAACACGTTACCCACTGTGTATATTTGTGAATTAGGATATTTCCTTGTTAATGGAATTGAACGATTTTCTTTGAAATGGTAAGTCTTGTTCACTTGGAAGAGGCATGGGGAATACAACCTTCTTTTTTTTCTTTTCCTCTTTTTTTTTCTTTCTTTTTTTTTTTTATTTTTTTTTGTGTGTAATCTCTCTTTTAACTCCAAGAAGTACATTTACTTTGATTCTGTTGTTTTGCTTTGAGATTTAATTGAGACTAGTCAAAGTGCATAATTTTTGCTTTGAAAGAAATATACCATGTAGACATATCACCACACTATAAATTCTGAACATGCCAACAAGGCAGCTATCTAATACCAGAATAAAGAGTGATATCTAGATTGCATAACGTAAAGGCAGTGCTTAATTATATATATATATATGTTTTTTTTTTTTCTTAGTTAGGTAGCACTGGCCAAACTTTGGAGTGTAACAAAATGTCCACTTATTATTCATTAGAGTTGGAGATAAATAGACTTACTGTAATTCAACATAATGACTAAGCCTACACAAAAACACAGCTTTTGCACATGACCAAATAAAACAAAATGTACTATTCCTAAAAACATTAATTCAAAACATGCTGCTGAGATTTTCATCCTGAATTTGCTTCATTCTGAAGCAGAGAGTATTGGTAATTATGTAACCATTCTCCAAATACATGGAAACAAATGACAGTATAATTACATGATTTAAAATGAATGTTATTAATGCTTTTCCATGAAATATATACTTACTGCTCAATTTCTAAACATACGTTATCAAAACCAATGCAACATTTTCAATCTGTGACCACTTCAGGAACTTGGAATGAGACATAATTTAAAGTGCTTTTTAAAATTTGACACTAAAACAATCCAAGGAATAGCATTCCAGACTAGTAAACTCTATGATAAGTCTATTTATTCTATATTTCATAAAATAATGAAATTTTAGCTCTTGGTCTATTTACTGCTTCATAAATTCTCTTGAAAGTACTTTGAGCTGAAAATAAGCAACTAAATAAATAATATGTCTTAATGAAATACAGATAGGTGCATTTTCCTGGAAGCCATATTTCTGTCTGAGTTTGAGGTTAATATCAAGGTTGCTGTCTTCCAGTTTTAATGTAAAGAGGATAAAGACTTAAAAACAAACAACAATAGATGCTGCTATTAAACTGTATTATATAATCTGTCATATCATAGAGGTTCTTCACATTTCAGTACCATAAACCTATAAAATGAGAATATCTAAAAGGTGTAGCTTAAAAATTATCCTATAAAGGTCTTCTGAATTATTACTAAAGAACATTAAGAAAATACTGGATTATCTTCCTAGTTCTGTTATGAATATTCTTCAAGATCTTGGGCTCCTTACCTATTCTCTTGTTGATTGAGCTCCTCATTTGTGTTAAGGGTGCAATAACTCTGGTTTTGTTTTGTTTTATTTTGTTTTAATTCAGGTTCCCTCTTTCTTGTATGTTTGGATAGTAAAAATTACATCTCCGCACAAGATTCTAAAAGCTTCTGCAACGACAATAAATCACAAAGGAGTATCATTCTCATTGCAAACAGTGATACTTGAATAACCAAAGTTTACCTGGAAGGCCTTGGATCTCCTCAACAGATGAAATGGAGATATAAAAACTGTCTTTATATGTTTTTTTTTGTTGTTTTTTGTTTTGTTTTGTTTTGTTTTTCTGAAGTGGGTGTTTTGTTTGCTTTGTTTTCTTTTCCTGAAAAGCTCTGCTGCAGTCTGTACAGTTCTAGCCATTGTTTCATGCTAAATACAAATGTTCTGTTTTAAGAAATTCCATACCGGGACTAAAGATTTGTCAAGGGTTATAGCCCCCTTCCTGACATTCAAATGTGAAGCTCTTTACATTTTTTTTCCCCATCCTGTATAGTAAAGTACTGCCTCTCTAATTTCATTGCTAAATATGAGGACATGTTTATTAAACATTTTGTAATGACTTATTATGTATAAATATATAGATAATCATTGTATTTATATAGATACAGATGTATTATATACATATATATATGCACACACACACTCATATATATATAATGCATAATAAAAATAAACCTATCACTACAAGGGATTTTTAGTTTCTATAGTTTGTCTCTGTTACATTAGATGTAATTTTCCTAGTGCTTTTACTGATATTGCTATAGTATATATGCCACTGAGGAAACACTGTAACAAAGTGCTTTCTGAGAAAGGACGCCCTTCTGCAATGTTGGTGCTAAGTCTGACTGAGGGAGAAAAGTTATACTTTTAAGTAGAAACCTTTTATTTATTTTATTTTATTTTATTTTATTTTATTTTATTTTATTTTATTTTATTTTATTTTATTTTATTTTATTTATTTTATTTTATTTGTGTGTGTGTGTGTGTGGTAGTTTTTCTTCTTTGAAATTGAGATAACTAAGGGATACTTTACACAGAGAGCACACATGAAGAAAAATTTGTGTAAAATAACTTTTCTTATGTTAGCATCAGTGTATATTGCACCAAGGCACTGTAAAACACCTAACTGTGAGAGGTCTGCACATCTGTAATGATTTGTAACAAAATAAGATTGCAGCAAGTATTTCAGAGTCGGCTAGTGACAACCATTTTAAACATTTGGAAAATATGTTGCCTTTTGTCAAAGCTTTATACCACCTTGCCAAATGGATTTTAAACAGCATCCTTAGATATTACATTTGGAAAAGAAATCGAAAGTTGAAACTGCTGTTACAGCTGCTCTGAGAACTCAAGGGCTCTGCATGCTATCCAAAATGATCTTTTAGTTGAAGTTAAAAGTTGTAGATAACTGAGAGATCAAAGTGGTATTAAGAGAATGACCCACAATGAAAGATATCACAGGTTTCAGTAATAAAAGATCTGATTATCAATCAAATATGGTTAAACTCATGCTGCAGAAATTTCTCTAAATAGATATTACTTCACAATATACATTTGCTTTTTCGTACATTGTGATAATCTGGAAAAAAAAAGTCTTTTTGTTCATGATAACTAATAAGTGAAAGGTAAAGTATCATGATGCCAATTCTGGTTTTTGTTTGTTTATTTTTCTTAAATATCTTTTAAACTGTTTAATTTCTTCTTCATATGAAAATCCATTACCAACTCAGGAAAAGCAGAACAGAAGTTACGGAAAGCTTTTAATTCCTATCTATATCTCCCTTCAAGTGTCTACTTTTGGATATTATCAGAGGCAAGATAAAAGTAGATGAATGTTTGAACTAACATAGCCATCCTGATTTTCTGTATTACTTATCACAAGCAACATAGGAACACAGGAATACTTAAACACATCATCAACACCTTCAGGTTCCTTATCAAACAAAATTTATTACTTGGTTTTTGAAAACAAGATGAAGATATTTTAAATATATAAAATATCATTTTCTTTCTTCTGATTTTCTTTTTTCTGATTTTAGAATCACTACTATTATCACTGGAAAACAGAAATAAAACAGTAGGAATTCTGCAGTAAATTAAAAATATATACATTTTGTACCTTAAATAATGTGCAATGTAATTTATACATCCTATACATAGGAAATATTGAGTGGTTTATTCATATTGATACTGTTCAAGCATATTTTAAAATCTACTGCAAACTATTGCTAGTAAGCTTAAAAAAACACTTATTAGTGTAGTTTCATATCTCCAAGTCCACATAAACTTAATTCATTATAACTTCTCCTCTAAGTATGAAGAACTGATCCTACGATAATTTACAGCTCTATTAAATTAGTTTTGTTTTTCAAATATCTGATTGGAGTCTTACATAAAAGCATCCTCTGAACAGTCATCATTCTTAATATAGCCCAAAGTGTATATTTATTTATATATTTCTCTGTTCATAAAGTTTCCCAAGTGTACCTGCCCATTTTTTTTTTTTAATTTTTTTCTTTTTTTCCAGAACAGGATTGTTTCTGAGCTGCAGTGTTGCAGATTATGTATGATCTATGGCCTTCCACCATCTGTATGCAATTTTAGTCAACCACTTTTTGCTGATGTATGTAGTCAGAGCTGAAAAAATACATCAGTACAAAACACAAGTGAAAACAACAAAGAAATATGATGTTTAAGCATATTTGAAACATATTCTTTGTGATATCATAAGTGATTTAGTATTTTGCTTTTATTTATATGTGAATAAAAAAAAAAAAAAACACACTCTATATGCATTGGGAGGGCAGAGTGAACATGAAATAAAATGCAAAATCTAATTCTTTTTTTCTCCAGGAAACTTGGTCCAGCTATTAGAGCTCCTTTCCAAATAGAAATTTCTTACATAGAAACTTTAAAGCACAATTTTAACTGAGTCCAATATTCCTTTCTGATATCATCCTGTTTTTGTGGACCATCTGAAATTGTCTTCAGATTCTCTGAGGAACTTTTCATCTTTGGGGAACCTACAGACTGCAATGTGTTCTCAAGGAATAAATATGACCCTAAGAATTTCACAGGTAGCTGCTACCTACTAGCAAAACTACTTGTTTATCTGGGAAAGAACATGTTATCAAAACAGATAAGCCATAGATGTTAGTGTAAGAGAGAACTTAGAGCAGCAGAGAGGACTCACAAATACAAGAAATAATAAAAACTAAAGAGTTAGGATGAACAGGAAACTGGCACATCAATGTACATGAGATAAGGTCATTGAGAGAATAAGATGGTTAACATGGACCTAAGACACTGAAATTTGAAGATAGTAAGGAATTACTGTTAGAGGGGCATATATTCATAAAAAGAGGAAGAAAAAAGAGGAAAGAGAAAGACTTTGACTTCAAAATAGGAAGACACTGAGATAATTTGGGCAAAAGACATAGGGAATGAGGGGAAAAATAGATCCTTAAGAACAAGATTGGAGGCTAGAATTCAAAAACAAGAAGGGTAGTCAGCAGGATGGACAGAGTGAGGCAGAGAGCACTGGATGGTAGGATGGAAATGTTATCGTAGTGGTTCTGTAGAACTGCACTTCTGAAAGTTATCATTTGACCCAAAATGGTTGCTAAAATTCAATGAAGAAAATGTTGCATGATCCAGGTTTCACATTAGAAATCAGAAGATACAGAGTATATCAAGGTTAAGAAATTCAGAAAAGATATTTTAGTATAACAGTTGAATATGATCAAACCAATATATATATTGGTTTTATATATATATATATAGTGAGGATATATCTATATATTTATATAGAGATATGTATAGTGAGGAAATAACAATGTGAGGAAATAAAGGAAAATATGAATATCATAAAATTTATAGGGATTTCATTACAGAGTGGTTGCTCTTGAGATTCATAGTTTCTCTGTGGCTCTTGTATCCCATTAAGGAAGTGATGGCTGGAACATATTTTGTAAACAGATAGGTAGCGATGGTGAGTCAATTTCTTGTGCTGCTTGATTGTGTATATACATCTGCGACATCATTCATACATAATTTTTCCAGCAAAAATGGCAAATCCCAGAGTGTTTTATTAATTATTATTATTATTATTATTATTATTTCCTTCTTTTTGAAGGAGAACCAAGTTCAAGATCTATTTGACTATATTTCACTTTTAGTTGAACATTCCAGATAACAAAATAACAGGAAAACAACCAAATAAATACCCAAAGTATCAACTAATTTTCAGGACTGGGCAAGTAACTTTTAAACACTTTCTGGCAGTGTTGACCTGCTGCACAATGTGATATTATCACCTTAAACATGTACCTTGTAGGTAACTTTCTTAATGGCACTGCACCATATTACAGTATGTACACTATGTGACTGTAGATAACTCTGAAAATCTTTATTGACTGATAATTTGAATTATATTCTCTACTCACTGAAAATGTATTTAACCAAATAACACCAAAGTATTTTGACTTGAAGATATCATGAAGCAAAATGCTCAAGAATTCCATGTCCATGAATAATGGAAGTCTTTTCTGACAATTCATTTCATATATCTAGCAATTCATTTATCCAAAGAATAGAGTGCATGTGTAATTCCAAGAAATAGGACCTTGTGACAAGTTGGCATTTATGTTCTAAATCTGTCAAGATCTTTTTTATAGTGATGCTAGTCTGTCAAATGTTTTTCTGTTTATTTCCACAATATGGTTCAAACCTGAGAAGTTTTACATATAAGACCATAAGAACTTCTCAATTTTAAGATAAAAACACTATACATTTATGGAATGGTTTCTTCTACCTGATGGTTTCTCAATGATGGTTTTTATGGTCTTTGTGCTTCTACATTTAATTTCATGCAAGAATTTTAAACGCAATTATATAGAATATTCACTGAAATTTGAGCCCTAATAATGGAAAAGAATAAAACTCTTCCTTTTCGCCTCTTGAGGCAAGATAATTGGTGTCCATTGCTCATTCTAAAACAGATCTTTCAACATGACTTTACCACCTACTCCCCATGGATTTTAAAAGCCAAATCCTTGGTAGCGGTACCAAAAAATTGATTCCTTATTACAACTCTACTAAGGGCCATTGTTTGTTATTGTTTAAGACAAAAACAAAACAAAACAAAGAACAAAAAAAAACAGTCTTTGGAGTTACCTTCCAACAGGTTCGTAATATTCCTAGTAATTAGGTCATAGGAAATGGTGCATCTCTTCATGCATCTCTTCATGCAGAAGAGATAGATCTTCGCAGCCTAAAGGGAAATCTGCTACAGACTGGTTGATTCCAGTGTTTTGGCACGGAAAACATGCCATTAGATTATTAGTTTCCATACCTCTTATGCCAATTAGTTTTGTTTGTTTATAAAACATGCTACAATTGTCTCTCTCCCCTAAGGCTCAGTAGAACAAACGATGTGATTATAGGCAGTTGCTGAAAGTATCAGTACTTGCATTTGATATGAGTTAAAGGTCAATAAAAGTTACAAATATTATGCCTAATAAAGAAAGCCAGCCAGCCAGAAAAGAAAGAAAGAAAGAAAGAAAGAAAGAAAGAAAGAAAGAAAGAAAGAAAGAAAGAAAGAAAGAAAAGAAAGAAAGAAAGAAAGAAAGAAAGAAAGAAAGAAAGAAAGAAAGAAAGAAAGAAAGAAAGAAAGAAAGAAAGAAAGAAAGAAAGAAAGAAAGAAAGAAAGAAAGAAAGAAAGAAAGAAAGAAAGAAAGAAAGAAAGAAAGAAAGAAAGAAAGAAAGAAAGAAAGAAAGGAAGAAAGGAAGAAAGAAAAAAGAAAAAATGTTTTTTAATTTCAGCGAATTCCAGGACTTCTGACCACACACAAACAAACAAAACAAAACAAAAACATTACAACAGTGTTGACATTGCCAGTATTTCATTTTGAAAAATTTTATACACAAAAAAAAGATTTTTTTTCCCCATTACTTTCCACAACAAACCATGCAGGGGCTGCAGCTCTAACTGGTAGAAAAAGATGCAATAAGCCATAAAGCAAAGCCTTGTGAGATTCTTGCATGTTCTTCAGAAGATCTTTTTGTTTTTTCTTTTAATGGAAATCTTACTGAAATACTAAATGAGCCTATGGAGTCTACAAGAGGATTCATCTTACTTCAAAGAAAACACCCACGTTTAATTCAAAAAATTCCATTCAGCATTTCTGGTAGCATAAATTGGTGACAAGACTATGATTAAAATCCATGGAAATTGTGGGGTTTTCTTTAACACCTTCAGATATGCTCTGGCTTTAGGTTTAGAGCTTAGAGAATTCCCTGTCTTTTGTTTATACAGAAAGGCCATTAATGATTATCCATACGTTCTTTAATCAGAAGAAGCCTTTAGTATAGTATAGAATCACTTATTTAGTATAGAATCACTTAGCCTTTAGTATTCCCACTAAAAATAATTTGAGAAGTTTATTTGAAATATTTGGTACTTTATACCAATTACTTCTGTAAATTGTTTTATATTTATGTTTGAATTTATATGTAAATGTAATGTTATTGATTTTGCAGGCTATGGAAGTTCCGTTATCACAAAATTCAGCAATATAGAAATAACTTGAAAAATATTTCAAAGGGTGACTTGGGCACAAATTGATGGCTTGAATTAGCATTGAATACTTTCTTGCAGTTTGCATACCACTATATAAAATAGGATTTTTATTTTTATTTTTTTAAACAGAATTATGATTTTCACTGGTGTTCTATGTTATAGCTATTTAATGTATCTTTAGTCTTACAAAAGTATCCACATAAGTTTAGGAAAAATGTTTATAAAGTTAATTAACTTTGCAGAAAATTTATTTGTATAATTTGTTTCTTTCAAACTTCCATATCAGAAAGTCTTCAAAAATTCCTCCTGTACACATAGGTACATAGGTTTCATATTAATTAACGCCAGTTTGTATGAAGGATTCCTTGAGAGTACAAGCACAGATAAATAGCAAAGGCTGTGAAAATACAGTGATAAGATGATAACAATTGCCTCAAGAACATCACACACAAATCACGTATGGTCACTGAAAGAACGCAACCTTGCGAGCTCTGTAGAACTGATTTCATGCCATAGCGGTGAGCAGGAAGAAATCATTATATAGATGGTGAATCCTTAAAGCATAAAAGACAATTGCAGCCCCATCATGAGCAAAGGAAGAACAGAAAGAAAGGAATTACATGAGAAGTCTGTCCCCTGGGTGGGGATGTCGAACCTTTCTCTTCTTTCTCCTCCAGTTAAAACGGTACTGTTTACTCTTTTGCAGTTTATTACATTTTGAAACTATAACTCAGCACTCACAGTAAAGTGACTTTTAATATAAATTAATTAATTAAGTGAGAATTTTAAAGAGCTGTATGTGCTTGCTTCTGCTTTTTGCTTCAGCGTTTGCATATAACAAGGTTGTTGACTATCACAGAGTAATCTCGGATGCAACATGAGCAACTGAAATCATTACTTCAGTGTAACAGAATATACCCTGGATTTTTATTAAGTAATCTGATACCAGAATCTGATCTCAGCTTGCTCTGCTGCTTTCACAGCTACAGATTAGTGTCTGAAACATTATCTTTCTGTATCTTACAGTAAGAATATGAATGATGATTTATGAAGAGTGACTTATTCATGTGCCAATATTACAAAAATGACATTAGAAGATGTAGAATTCCAATGATGAGACTATTGTAACTACTGTTTTTGGTTTGCTAAAACAAGAAAGAAATATCTTAACAATTTTAAATCATCATAATTCTGTGTAATTCATTGAGAGAATATTAGCTTACATCAGCACTGTATAGATCACATTTTTTTTTCTAGTAGTTCAACACCATTATTAACATAACTGACACCACAAATGAAATAGAAGTAGCACATAAAGTTAGTAGTTTTGATCTGATATCTTGATACTATCAGATTAAGAAGAGATCAAGAGAGAAAAAAAAAAGTACCTTCTTGAAATCTATGGATGATTTAATTCCTGGGAATCGAGAGACTGATGAATGATCCCATATCAATACATTAGACTATTACAGAGCTAAATAAGTCTGGGGAACAGTAAAACTCCTCAAACAGAAAATTTCATGGTAGCATCTTCATCATCTGGAATGATAGAGCCTGATGATTTTTATGATACAACAGTTTAGATTGTCTGAAAATAAATGTAAAACAAGGGATAACATGACCTAGCATATAAACTATTTGGGAAGGAGGGTTTATAAGGAAATATATATTTCCTTATACAAGGGAAAACTACTTGAGACAACATACAGAGTGTATAGTGAGATTGTAGATCTTTTTGCTGCATTAAAAACAGCATAACCAGCCAATCAAACAAGGATTATTCTCCCATTATATTTAGCAGTAGTGTGGCCTCACCTTGAATATTGTGTGCAGTTCTGGGCACCACAATATAGAAAGGATATTAAGATACTTGAATGCATACAGAGAATTGCAACAAAGCTAAAAAAAAAAAAAAGGAGGCATGTCCTGGAGGAGAGCGTGAGGACACTTGGTTTGTCTAGTTTGGAGAAGAGGAGGTTCAGAGGTGACTTCATTGCTCTCTGCAACTTCCTGAGAAGGGGAAATGGAGAGGGAGGTACTGGTCTCTTCCTGGTTACCAGTGGTAGTATGCATGCAAATGGCACAAAGCTGAACCAGTGCTGTTTCAGACTGGACATTAGGAAGAATTTCTTTACTGTGAGGGTGGTCAAACACTGGAACAGGCTTCCTAGGGAGCTGGTTGATGCCCCATACTTGTCAGTATTCAAGATGCATTTGGATAATGTCCTTAATAATATGCTTTAAATTTTGGTTAACCCTTAAGTGGTCAGACAGTTTATCTGGATGATCTTTTTAGGTCCCTTCCAACTATTCTATTCTATTCTATTCTATTCTATTCTATTCTATTCTATTCTATTCTATTCTATTCTATTCTATTCTATTCTATTCTATTCTATTCTATTCTATTCTATTCTATTCTATTCTATTCTATTCTATTCCGTTCCGTTCCGTTCCGTTCCGTTCCGTTCCGTTCCGTTCTATTCTATTCTATTCTATTCTTATTCCATTCCATTCCACTCTATTTTATTTTATTCTACCATAAATGTGTACCAAAGACCAAAGAAATGCTGCTAATTAAGGCAGAATATCCGGATAGAAAACTGTTCAAAAATATCAGTATTTCTAATATATTAACCATAAATATTATCTGATTCATATCTCTTATTAGTAATAATATCTCACGTTTCAAAAATTACTTTCAGATTTTCACGATTTTGAAAAGATAAAATAGAAAATGGCTTTGAGAAAATAGTGTAAGAATTAAACAATTTTTGTCTATAATGGACAAAATTGAATCCCGTTATGTAACTAAATTTATAGGAAATTAAATTCATCTGGGCAGGCAAATGAAAGACATTTCTTGTTTTCCAGATTCTTTTCCATGAATATTGATTTAAGATTTTCTGTACATATGTCATTAAAATGTCAGATTTTTTTTATTACAGAAGTAGAAATCAGAAAGTATATTTGCCAGATCTGTGTAGCTCTGACAGTTTGCAGTCTCCAACTCTTTTCAACTCTATTGCCTATTCTGAACTATTCCACTGACACACACCTGTTAAAAATGTCAACTATTTTCACATCTTGGAGCTCTAAACATCTTCTGGTGAAATTTCATATAAATAGTGAGCTTTATACTTTACATGAACTTGTTTTTGTAGTCACTTTTAAAAGCCCCTTCTTCAATACATTTTCTGCAAAACATTAGCCTTTAAATTAAAACAAAACAAAACAAAAAAAAAACAGTAAGCAGGGTAGGACTCCTTCAGGAGCATAATTTCTCCCACATGTTGCTTTTATCTTACAGTTAGTTCATTACTATTCGTTGTGTTACCTAACACACATTGTAATGATTTAGCATTACTTTCTGTGCTTCCAAGAACTCTGCACAGAAATGTTATTTGAAAAAAAAAAAAAAAAGTAGATATAAGAAAGAAAAAAAAAAGAAAAAAAAACACAGTAGGGCAGAATAACTAGTAAAGAAAATTTCTACTGAATAACTTTTAAATGGTGACTTTTGCAATTTTATTATGTTTTACAGAATTATCCTGAAATTCATTTGGGGTATTCTCTCCTGGATTATCATTTCCAGTGTAATCGTCACGTCTAGAATGATTATAGAAGAGCAACAAAAAAAATATTTTTAATAATGATCTCACAAAATTGCTCTACTTTTTCCTCTGTTAAAAGCTTGATATTTTTCCCTGTTGGGTGGTAAAAAGGGATAGTGAGTAGGTATACCTTGCATATCATCTAGCTATTAAATTGATAATCCATATCTGATGTATGGGAAGGAAATCAACAGCAGGAGGCTGTTGGAGGAGGTAATGGGATTTTGCAGATTATAGTAAATGACAGACATAAAACTCCCAGCACATATAGTAATTCATAGGACAGCATCCAAGACATTGTTTTTCCCCAATTTTGCTAGTTTTTGTAATTGAGGACTCCATTGTTCATGTGCAACTGTTGTGAAAGACCTATAAGAACTAGCTAGCTTAGTTCTGCATTTCTGTTTTGCTATATGGCCTGACTCTCTTACTTTAATTAGCTTCAATTTACATGTTTCTACTTATTCAATATTCTTAAATTATATTACTGTGTAGCAATTGTATGTGATAGAATAGGTTTGTGTTAGTAACTAGCAAAAAAAAAAAAGGCAAAAAAAAAAAATAAAAATCATTGTCATTTACACATTACTCAAAATCTACTGAATATACATATGTTGTCAGTTCTATCTTTCATACACAAATCAGTGTTTTGTTCATGTTGCATAATGTAATAATAAAACATGGCTGATGACAGAAAAAATGATAATTATTTTATCACTTCCATTTTTAAAGTAAAAAAAGTTAACTCCCAAGCAATCCGTAGAAGACTAAAGAAGACTAAACTGAGACATTAAAAAAAAAAAAATCTTTTCCCAAGCAATTAATTAGCATCACAATATGTATTATTTATTTAATCCAATAGAGTTTCAAAACTGTAATAAAATATTTACTGTCTTTAACTGATAACAGCATTACAAATGAAATGTAAATGAGTATGGCTTATAAGAAAACCAATGTGATTTAACCACACCTATAGGTTTCTATTTATAATTGTCATGAATACCATTTATGATTGCCAGCACAATATGCTACACATGCAAACTGTTACACAACAACAACACATTTACCTTGACAGAGTACTTTTTTTCATGTGAAAACTAATTCATTACAAATAGTAATCCCAGGTTGCAAAACAAAACAGTTTAGGACAAAACAGAAAATAAAACATTTCTCTGCTGAGACTTTTTTATTTTAGACTGTAGGTTTCTTATACATGATCATGTTTTTTTAACTTCCCTTATTTTAAACTCATGTATGTTTTAATGTATATAATGGAAAAGTGGATGTTGTTTTAGGTTCATGCAAGTCATTGTCAAAATTCCATCTTTTAGCTAAAGACAGAATACAGTTCAAGAAATACATATATTTATTGTATGTTCACAAGCACTGATGGTAAAATATATTTTTCCAATTTAAGTAAATACTTATTTCTTTTTATTTGAATTATCATCAAGGCATTGATAATCTAGGCTGAGTAAATAAACCACATCTAACATTTATGTTGCATAAATAGCATAATAAACATAATGCTTTTGTGACAAATTATGAACAATATTTTGCTTGTGTTACAATCCTAGCAGTCATTTTATTTACAATTTTAAAGTAAGAAAGTCTTGGAAACAATTTTATTTTATTTTATTTTATTTTATTTTATTTTATTTTATTTTATTTTATTTTATTTTATTTTATTTTATTTTATTTTATTTTTCAAAATTAGCATGTAGTATCTCATTACATTTTTTTTTCTTGGTTATTCTTGGTTGTCTTAATTGCCAAAGGATTGTTTTCTGTATTCCTTTTACGTATGACAAAAATGTTTTCTGAGAGGTGTTGAATTGGTTTTACTTAATTTGTCAGCTTCCTCTAGCGGTGACTAGTTCCATCTGTTGTATGTCCTTTACAACTGAACAAATAACTTTACAGTTTCCAAAGAACTAATGAAGCAATACTAACATTATGAATATAAATTAAAGGATGATAATAATATGTTCTTTGTAGTCATCTCTTCAGAACATCAGTTATTATCTATTTTAACAGACACATGATTTTAAGTAAGAAAAAATATTCAGAAATAAGATTTTTGTTCTGAAGTCCCTTCTCACCTAGGGCAGGTTCAATCTCCTTTCTTTTCTCTCTTTTTCACAGTCCCCAAGAATTAGCTTTAATTGCACTACCTCATAGGAAAAGACAGCATTTTGACAAGTCTGCCTTAGATTTTGATAAGAGAATATAAAGGTACCTTTATTTTATATACCTAATTACCTTGGTACCTTTATTTTATGTACCTAATTTATATACTTTATTTACTTTAACTACTTTATTATTAATTATATACTTTATATACTTTATTATTAATTTATATCTTTTATATACCTAATTTATAAACTTTTATATACCTAATTACCTTGCTATAAAGGTAACTATTAAGTACATAGGATCATAGAATGGTTGGAAGGGATCACCTAGTTCCAATGCCCCGCCATAGCAACCTGTTCCAATGCTGCACCACTTTCACAGTGAAGAATTTCTCCCTCATACCTAATGTAAATCTACCCTCTTTTAATTCAAAGCCATTACCCTTTTTGCTATCACTACAATCCCTGACAGACCCTCCCATCTTTCCTATAGGCTGTCCCCCATTAAGTACTGGAAGGCTGCTATAAATTCTCCCTAGAGTCTTCTCTAGTCTGAACAACCTCAACATGCTCAGATTTTCTTCACAGGAGAGGTGTTCCAGCTCTCAGATTATCTCCATGGCCCTCCTCCGGATTCACTCCAACAGATCTATGTCTTTCTTATGCTGGGGGCCCCAGAGCTGAACACAGTACTCCAGGTGGAATCTCATGAGAGTGGAATAGAGGGGGAAAGTCACCTCCTTTGACCTGCTGGCTTCGCTTCTTTTGATGTAGCCCATGATATGGTTGGCTTTCTAGGCTTCAAACATGCGCTGCCAGCCTATGTCAAACTTTTCATCCACCAGTACCTCCAAGGCTACTCTCAATCTACCTGTTGCCCAGCCTGTATTCATGTTTGGGATTGCCCTGACCCAGATGCAGCACCTTGCACTTGGCCTTGATGAACCTCATGTTCTTCACAGATGGCCAATTCTCAGTCCTGTCCAGTTCCCTCTGTATGGCATCCCTTCCCTCCAGTGTGTCAACCACACCACTCAAGTTGGTGTCCCTTGCTATTTACTCCTACTTACATGCTATTTACCAGTTACATTCTACTTTTGATAGCCATGTCAAATTAATGACATTTTTTATGATTTCCAGAAACTATTGGTACAGTGAGGTTTTCACAGAAGTTACAAGGGATTTGTCCCTAATGGTTACTCTATTTGATGTAATTTGTAATACTTCTTCCTTACTTGCCCAGTTCTGACAGTTACCAAACTTCAGTCTGGGGTGTTGTGTATTTCATCCTTGCCAATGTTGAAACCAAGATAATTGTCTTTTCTATAGCAATTTATGTTGTTCTTTGTCCCCACATATTTCCAGTTTTGTGACTATTGAGTGTGTAACTAATATTCTTAGTGTCCTTTACAAGTAGTTGCCATTGACATATTTCTGTTTCAGATTCCAGCAGAATTTTTTCTAGTTAAGAACAGAAAAATAGTTGTAGCATGACAGTGTTCACAATATTTAGGCATCTTTTCTATTTATTAACTTGGTGATAGGGCAAGGAAATATTTGCACTGGTAGTCTCCCAGTGGTGAGTGAAAATGAAATCTCCATGTTTTTGGCAGGATTGATGGACCACGTATTGATCCATAAGAGCATACTCAGTGCAGTCTGTTCTGCCTTTTTTTATTTATTTTTTATTTTTTTTCCACAAGAATATAAGCTTTTCCAGGCTTAGGAAAACCATGCCTTCTCTGAAGAGAACTGAGTCTAACTTTTTTTTCATGAATGTCAGAAAAGTAATGCACACAGTAAGAGTTTTGCTGCCTTTTTTTTTTTTTTCCTGCTAAAAAATGCTTTGCCAAGTTTGCCTAGGTTTCAACTAGAAATTTGCTTTGGGATTATTCAGTCCTAAAATGTCTTGAATGACATCTTTACAATTCAAATAGTAATAAAAAGAAATCCCCGGAAAATTTCTGACCAGGTTTATTCTTAAATGCCAATAATGTTTATTTCTCTAACTTAATGAGAGTTTTTAGCCATGCAAAATTTGTTTAATTTGTTTTTACTTGGAGAAGAAAGACACAGGAGATTATGCCCTAATATAATTCTCTCTTCAATGATTAAATGCAGTCCAAATATGTGTGACAGAACTTAATAACTTCATCAATATCTTTTTTTTTTTTTTTTTCTGTTCTTGTTGTTCAGGTCACAACCAGTAAATATGTTTACTCCTTTCTTTTCTAGAGTGACAGAAAGCTCTCAGTGACACATGTAATTCTTAAATCTGGGAACTATATACTGCTTTGGAAGAAAAAAATGAATACATGGAAAGTGATTCTTGTTCATCATTCATTCATACTTGCTTGCCTGCTCGGGGTTAAAATTCAAGAATGTTTCTAAAATTCTATATCTATATCCATTTTTTCCTAATGCATGTTTTCTGGAAAGAGATCTCAGGTTTGAACTCCTAATGGAAAATCATGCTGCGGCACTTGCCTTTCTTTCATATTGATACTGATCTGGACCACCAACTCATCTTCTCTCACCAGAGCATTTCTTCTAAATTTTTTATATAACTGCCCATTCAGTGCTAATTCATCGTCAACATATTCCATCAGTCTTCCTAAAGGAAGCTTTTTATGTCATTCTGTAACAGGTCAGTGAGAGCATTAGTTGTCTTTCCTTGATGTTTTCTCACAATATATCCAACAAATTCCTGTTATATTCTGGTATGCTCAGAGAATGAAGGGCAGAAGTTCTATGATGACATTATTGTAGCTATTGAACCTCATTAATAACATGATAGAGAAAGAAAAAATATATGTAGCCTTTGTATAAATGTCGAGATACACAATCTGAATAAAAATGTTCATACCAGAATGTTTATGTTAACCTATTTGACTGATCACTAAAGAGAAACATGCAAAACATACTATTTTGATGTTGTAAAGTGCAATATTTTCCTGTTATTGTGTTTTATTTTCCTGATACAGTAGCATTATTTAAAAGTGTTTTTTGTTTTTGTTTTTTTTTTCCTACATCCATAGCTATGTTACTATGATTTCACATATCATCCTGGATCCCAAGAGATATGGCAGTTTAGAACAGCTAATGATCTGTTTCATAATTATCCGGAACTGAATATTGTGGATGTTGGCATATTGCAATAAATTTACATACCCAGAAGCTAGGAGGGCCATATGTTTGTTTTTTCTTCTTGGAGGTGTACCCTGATGGAATTTCTTATATTTCCTCATTTATCAGAGTTCATATTTTACAGTGTATTCTGCCTGTCTTACTGTATGCTCATTTCAGTCTTCGCTCTGTTCCTCACACTTGGAGATTTTCTCTGGGCTTCTTTTTAAGCTGTATTTGCCATTGTGCTTCCAAAAGTGGAGAGCCCATGAGGATATAGGCAGACTTAATTTCTCTCTGGAATAGTACAGGAATTGAACCTATTATACTGGTTTCCATTGAAGGAGAATACTTTAGTAATCTAGGGCCATAAGTGTGTGAGCATTTTTAGTGCTATACTTGGGTAAATTTTTAGGGGCATTCTGGATTATAATTTATAATCTGAAAAAAAAAATCATATGTATTTCTAATGTATCCATCAAGCATGGGATTTAGATTTATTTTTTATTTTTTTTTCAGAGACAACTTGTATTCTCCTGTGTGATGTTTATAGGACATTATTTGTAAAGTGGCAGAAAAACAAATGCTATGTGTAGTGGTCAAACAAGAGAAAAAAAAATAAAAAAGAAACTTCCTAAAATATTATTTTATGAATGCACTTTAAAAAAAATGACTGATTTTCTTTGGTCATAGACAGCAATATTATAGTTCAATGCAAATAATTTCTAATGCTTGTCAACATTCCTTAGAAATGATGTATTTAAGCATACTATTGAAGGAAGTTTTTATGATAAAAAAGGAAGATTTGTACATCTGGCTGAAGAATGTGTTGTCTGAAGCAGCATGGCCTGCTTCAGAGAAATACAGAGAAAGAGCCTGGTTTTTTTTGTTGTTTTTTTTTTGTTTTTTCTCATTAATTAAGAATTAATTAACATTTTAGACTACAAGGAAGAAAAGCATTTCTTTTATATTTTATTTACATGCTTGCACTCACTCATATTATTCCATTACGAAAATAAGCATTCATATTTCTAATATTAAAGTTGTAAGCAACTGAAGGCCAGGACCTTCTTTTTCTGTTTGCCTATAAAGTGAAGTTCCTGCTTAAGATACTTCATAAATAAATGATGAGTTTGATGTTAAATATTGATATTTTCAGTTAGTTGCTCAAAACATGAACAGTACATATGACAGAAAGTTTTCACTATCCTTAAGGGAGTGCACTGCTGGGATGCATTATCCTTGACATTCACCAGTCTCATTATTTGCTGGAAATATGGACAAGCAGTCAAATTTATTAATATTTTTTATCGATAGACTTTTAAAATATTTCATCATAAAATGTTCAGTTTTTGATTTCTTATCTGACACGCCTGATACAGTATGTCACCATAGACTGCAACAGTCACAGTGTGATATGTTATGGAAAGTAATAAGGTGATAATCAATACAATATTTATTTCCATCCCTCCAAATGGTGTGGTCTTAGGTGATATCTTAGAATCAGAGAATCATGGAATGTCTTGGGTTGGAAGGGACCTTAAAGATCATCTAACTCCAACCTCCCTGCCAAAGACAGTTATGCCACCCACTAGATCAGGTTGGCCAAGGCCCCATCCAGCCTGGCCTTGAACACTTCCAGTGGTGGAGCATCCACCGCTTTCCTAGGCAACATCTTGACATAGAACCATTGACCATTACTCTCCGGGAGCAATCTTCAAGCCAACTCCATATTCACTGGATGGCCCACTCTTCAAATCCATATCTTTCCAATTTAGAGATGAGGATGTTGTGTGGGACTGTGTGTCAAAGGCCTTACAGTATTCCAGGTAGATTACATTGGTTGGTCTTCCCTTGTCGACTGATGCAGTAACTCCATCATAGAAGGTCACCAGATTGGTCAGGCATGATTTACCCTTGGTGAAGCCGTGTTCTTCCCTCCAGGGCCTTATCTCATGGGACTGTACCAAGTAGATCCTTCAAGAGGCCAATGCCTGCTCTCCCAAAGTCTAGGGCTGTGAGCTTGTTGTACATCCTCCTAGCTCCCCTAACTATCTTGAATTTCATCATTTCATGGTCACTGCATCCAAGGCTGCCTTTGATCTTCATCATAGCACCTATCCTCACTCGCTCCTCTATCACTTGGAGAAGGAAGTTACATAATGCATTCCAGGAACCTCTAAAATTGCTTATGGCCTGCTGTGTTGTCCCTCCAACAGGATGATTAAAGTCTGTCATGAATATCAGGGCTTGCGAATCTGAGGCTACTCCTATTTGGCTATAATGGGCCTTATCCACTTTTTCTTTTTTGCCAGGTGGCCTATAGCAGACCCTGCAGTTACTGAGTCCCTTCATTGGCGTTCAGTGTTTATCAGGTCTCATTTTATGTATTTTCCTGTAGTTTGGGATTTTATGTTTGAGAGCATTTAGGTGTGACCTATGTTCTCAAGATGTGTACTCTAGAAGCTTAGGACCAGACTTTGCTTTGACAGAAATCCACATCCAGTGCAGAAGTTGTCAGAAATGCCTAATTTAAAGCATATGTATGACAGCCTATGTTCCATGAGTCCAAAATATGACTCTTGCGTAATGCTCTGTGGTTCTGTGATCCAAGCAAAGAGATTGTACTTCAATCTTCCTACTGAAGCCAACAGCCTCAGTGTCTTCAGTGGGTTCCTTTTAAACAGTAAGACAATTGCAATGTATTTATCATTTTAAATTATTTTATACAGTGTGAACAATATTTCATCTGAATCCATTTTGCTCTATGTAAAGAACACACTTAAAAGTGAATCACAAATACAGTTAAGCCACATGTGAAAAAAAATATATATCAACTTGGCAGTACTAATGTAGACTATACATGACAGTCAGGCAAATATTTATCTACAAATGCAAGTTCTCAGGAGAATGGATGGCAAATGATAGATTCCAGCATTTAACACTATTTCAGTGCTGGCTTTCCTTTATTTTCCCCTTCATAGTTTTTAGTTTTAAAAAATAGATTTTAATAGAAAACATTCATTTTCAAAGGTTTTGACAAATGGGTCTCCTTTCATTTCACAGTTTTCTTTAGAAATATCATAATGCAATGTTCAGATGATACAGAGAAGTAATTTGTAGCTGAAAAAAAGTAGGTAGCTAAATTGGAGATAACTAATTGGTTTCTAGAATAGGAGAAAAATCTAAATGGATAAAATTCTTAAACTGGACATTGTTCAAAGATGGATCCACCACAAATTAAATACTGTAATAATTTGCTTTTAGAGAATTAATATGTGTATAACTTTCTCTTTCTGATAACACAAATTCTCAATATTTCTGTCTAAGCCACTTCTTTTATTTCTATACTATCTTGGTATTTTATTATTAGCTACACGTTTTTAAAGATTTAGCCGTTTCATGATATTTTGCACAGGGCTTATATTCCTTAATTCCACTGTTTTGTATAAAATACCAACCAAGTTTTTTGAACTTCAGTTTCTTATTTCAGCTTTTCCATATTACTGAGATCTTTAGTGTCTACTTACCTGTAGTTCTGAAGTACTCAGGAGTCTGTCTTTCTGCCAGGACTCTTCACGCTTTTTGTAGTAATAGTCACTGAATTAAAACAGAAATGACCGTAGGAGTCCCCCAAACTAATGAATATTTAACTGTTTTAAATAAAAGGTGAAGTAGCTTCAACAGGATAGATTTGATGGTACTTACAGAAAAGAAAACGAATAAGGAAAAAAATAGAGAAAATGTTAATATTAATGGCATTTGGAGTAACATAGTGACAGCTGTAAAACTGTGCCCAATCAAGCCAAGAGACAGGCTATTGGTAGTAAAGCAATGCAAAAAAGCTTGAATTTAATTACAAGTTTATGGTAAAACATAAAGGAGGAAGTTGAACCAAATGCTTGTTGTAGGGATGGCAGAAGCATGAATCTCACGGTTAGAAAAACATCACTCTTAAAAACAGTATTAAAGAATGTTTTCTATACAAAAATAAAAGACAAAAATCTGCCTATAATGCACAACAGTGTGTTATAATCTATAACAGAATTAGAATTGCTAAAAGTTAGAATGCATTTAAATCAGTAATGCTTTGAGTCAGAAAGTGAGAACAGGTGGTTTAGGAGTATCTCTGATAGCCTTTTTCAGTTTTTCTAGGATGGATTTAACTGCTATTTTGAAGGTAGATTGTAAAATCTATTAGAAATGGGTGGCTCAGATATCTCTGTATTTAATAACTCCCTTAATTATTCATCATTTTATCAAAATACAACAAAACAAAACAAAACAACAGCAAAAGCCACCACAGCCCACTGTTAATATTGATGTAAATTTTGGATGTGTATTTGGAAATAAAACAGATTTAGAAAATAGTCTTTAGAATGAATTACTTTGTGATAAGGAGAATAAATATATCAAAAGAGCAATTTTTAAGAAACTTAGCCAACCAAATAGTGATATTAGATAGAAAAACATAGTCAATGATTTCGGGTGGAAGTCAGAATAGTAAGATCTATTCTAACCATAGTGGAAAAAAAAATGTAAACAGAACTAAATATCAAATGCTTAAAGAGACTGATACATGAAGAATGATATATCTGACAGGTCAGTGAATACAGAGATCAAAAAAAAAAAAGCACCAACAAATGGCAAGGTGATTTAGTCCTTGTATGGTTTGCAAAAACAAATAACAGAAGACTTTTCAGTTGCATATAAAAACATGAGAAAATGAATTGAAGCCATTTACACTGTACGGACTGGAATTAAATATAATCTTAGTAAAATCAAATCAATATTACTTCTGTTTTGAGAAAAAGAAAGTGGTAGAAATTTGAATAACCATCATTCTAAACATGAGTGTGATTCAGCCCACAGTTGTGTTCTCCTTTACTGCTTAGTAAACCTTAGAATTGGGTAGCTCTATTTCTAAGACAGAAGTCAACCAATTAATATCCTTATTAATCCGTATAGAATTCTCAGATAGTTTAGGAAATCGCTAGTTCACTAGCTAGTAACTTCTGAATATTCTGTGCTATATAAATTTTATGTAAACAGTTATATAGTTCTGTATTTAGTCTGACATAAGAACTTTTATTTTTTATTGAAAGCATAGTGAGAAAAATATCAGTGTAAAATTATTTATTTATTGTCTGTTCACTTGACATCAAATTCTGTTTTTCTTCACCAGAAACGCAGAACCTAATGAGAGTGAAGCTGTCATGTAATAAATTATTCTATCACATTATATCATGTTATGGGAACCCTTTCTGAATGTAGGATTTTTATTTATATTTTTTTTCCAGAAATCTTCCTAAATACATGTAATTAATTCTGGTAATTAATAATAATTTAAAAAAATTTTATAAAAGCTTCAGTTTCATATTTTTAGTCCTAAAATAAAGTCATTAAAGTGCATGTGTTAATTAGTATTCCCGATTCTAATTCATAAATTAAGTATTTAATTTAATCTCTAATATTCCTCTTTGCAAGCATTTCTGATTAGAGAGATTCTTTTTAGGCTGATGCAAGATTTTAGTTTTAAATTTCTTAGGTACTTCCAGCTGACACACATTTGTTTGCATTTCTCTTTTTAAAAGATTTTGTAGGGAGAGATTAAATATGTCACTCCAGTACTAATTTGTAACATCCCTAAACATGTTTTATTTATTAAAAATCTATTACAATGATTCATTTGATTGATAATAAAACATAGATACTAATTCCTTTCTGAAATGCTTCCATGTAAGTATTTATTTATAATGTCTTGCAGAAAATCCACTGTTTCCAAGATATCTATTTTAACCAGTCCTTTTTCAATGCATAAATTTAGAAAATTTGAACTTAGTATAGCTTTTATTTTACTTAGTTCAGAATCTGCTCTGTCATTTGCTCACAAGCTCATTGATATCTTCTGTTTGTAGACCTCTACCTCATAAACAGCTTGTAAGATTGGAAAGAACCTGCCTAATTTCCTAAGCATTTTCCCTAAACCCTATCAGAGACAGATTAAATGAGCAAATAAACCTTTGATCTGACTGTAAGATTTGACTTTTCCTTCTTATGCAGAGATGTGTCATTTAGCACTTCTGTGCCATTCTGTGCTGAAAAATATTTAGAAGTAAGGCATTCCATGCAACTAATTTTTACCAGACACATCTAGTTTGTGTTCTAGTACTTTATTGCACTGTGCAATGCAGCAATTCTGAAAGAAAAGCAGACTTCAGAATGGGAAAAATATGCAAATCTAATTCTTCAAGTGTTCTTCACTAAACATGGGCTTGCATACAAATGAGTAGATCATCTTTTGTTGTCGTCCTTGTATTCATCTTTGAATCATACTGCATTCATTCCTCATGAACAACAAAAACAAACAAACAAAAACCAAACAACAATCTCATGGCCTAATGAGGTTTGTTGTCATGCCTTGGTTCACTCCTTGATTTCAAATTAATAGTTCACTGATAGCTGTGATATCATATTGTTCTAAAACAAGCCTCATTCTTCTCTGTCATTTGTACTTTCTTGCAAGAATATAGATGGAAAAGTATGCTGAGGCAAGAAGTCTGCTGGTAGTGTCCTTGAGAGAGTTCTGCATCACTTCTTATTTTAGATAACTGCAATAAAATTTGGTTTAAGATAAGGAAACTTGATTTTTTGAGGATTATTTATTATGTTCCTTTGGGAACACTTTTCTCTGTCTCTAAGATGACAACTATCTTTTTAAAATGATCTAAAATCTGGAACATAAACATCATTTAAAAGCACTTACATTGCACAGTTTTACTTTAAGTTGCATATACTTAGTGGTTTTTATTGTGTTACTATTACTTGGTTCCTGGTTTACTTTCATGTTCTTAGAAGTATTCTCTTCTGAAAAGTTCATGTGAAAATGAATTATCAATTACTCAAACCTTACATCCTTTATGTGATATATCTTTAGACTGTTCCAGCTACAGAAATATTAGTTACCTTTGATAATTTTAAGACTGTTTAGTTCTTTGTTACTTAACAACAATATCCTTATTTTATATCCTTGCATTTCTCTTTGTGTTTATTAGCAGATCATTTTTACATAGCATTGTAAAATATTTTGGATTTTTTTACTAAAAAGTTAATAAAAACAGGCAAATAAATATTTAAACCTCATATTGTAAAAAAATATGATTCTTAATTCCTCTGCCTTTATATACTCATATATAATGTATATATATCTGTTCCCTCAAACTCTGCCTTAGTTTGTGACAGAAGGCAAAGATAAATTACACCTTGGATTGATGATTCTAAATAAACTGATTCAGTACATGATTATTATGCTTTTTACAGGCTGGCAATAATTATGTAATTTATATGTCATAGAATAGTTTTCCTAAATGTTCCAAGTATCTTATTTCTACTTAGTTTTACTATCTGTATAACATTTTATTCAATTACAAAGGGGGAAAATTCTCAAATTTATTGTAATATACTTAATTTTCATCACCTTAGAATGCAGCCAAAAAGAAAGGTTTTAAAAATATATATTATTGTATTAAAATATTTATTAATATATATTATATAGGTTTATTATATACTAGTTATTATATATTGTATATTATATGCTGTATATTATGTATTTTATATATTATATATTATATAGGTTTATTTTCTAGTGAATAAGCCCTGATACAAGTTAACCTGAAGTATTACCAATTATCCCTAAATCTTATGTCATGAAGATTTGTTAGCTGTTAGCAACGCAATTCTTTAGCCATGTAAAATAATTCAGCTGCCTTAAAACAAACAAACACAATCAATCAAACAAATAAACAAACAAACAAACAAACAAAAAAACACCTTCACTCAGCATCAGATTGTTACATTCTAAAGCATTAGGAAAATTATATTCTAATGTCTGGCAATCAGCATTAGCAAGTGCTCATTGTTTTCAAGACCAAAATATTACTAGCAAATTCCAGGCTATAAGTGAGAAAATGAGAAACTATAATTTTGGAAGAAACAATAGTAAGCCATTAAGGAACATAATGCCTAGATCTTTGACAATCTTTTCTTCTGATGGATTTTTAATTGGATTTTCATCTTTATTGGAAAACACCAAAATTAAGTGAACGCTAGACATATGACTTCACATTTGGCCATATTGGAACATACACTTCTAATTAGAACTTTGTTTCATATAGTACCAGTGAAGTGTCTTTGTTGTTAGACATTCTTCCAATATTTCCTGCAAACTTCAAAATTTAAATCTTAGATCTAATCATTAAAAAATATTTATAAATGTTTCAGAATTGTGTCTGCTGTTTCCTATGTGGTCTCTAGTGTTGCTTTATTTCCCTTCAAAAATATTATTCAATATTACAAATCTAATGTAATTAACCAAAACATGGAAAACATAATAATGAATTTTCCAAGTCAAACTTTCAGTACTTTCTGGCACACCTTCAAGAGATTAGACCCGCAATAGAAAAGTAGATACAATGAGAAAAATTCCAGAGATAACCACTGAGGCTGTCTGAAGATGACTGAGAATTAGGACTAAGAATGTTAGATATTAGCAGAACAAGAGAATTAGGACATACATTGAGGTGGTTGGTCCTACACTGTAGAAGACAGTGAAGTTTTAATGTCATCTCCCTGGGTACATCCACATGAAGACAGCTAGAAAGCTTGAGGAGACTGAGAAGCAGACGCTCCAGTCCCTTAATCATCACTGCACAAAAGCACAGAAGTTCAAAGTACAAAAAGATGAAAAAAGGAAATTGACATTTCAAAATTCAGGATTTGTTTAGAACATTATCACAGATTAATTTCTTTCCATGTGGTTCTACATGGCAATTTGCACATTGTGCAAGAAAGAAAGAAATGTGGGAAATTCATGTAGCATATTTAATTTACATTAATATCACATATAACAAACCATGGCACTCTAAAAGTTAATAAAATAAATAAAGTTCTATTTAAATCCTAGTATCTAGTGAACCACAGCTTCTCAAAGTTCTCAATCCCAAGGGGTCATCAGAATGATAAATTGTTCACTGTTATGTCAGCAAGCTGCATTATGCAAAGAAACACAATGTTCTTTTGTAATGGAGTGTAACAACAGGTCATCCCAAGAAAGATGCATCAAGTCAAGGAATTTAGAAAATTCATGGTTCATTGGTAGAAGCGGTTGAAATATTCCCATTTCCTTTTACAAAGTGAAGAGTAGGAAGAGTTTAACTTTAAAATATATTTTTCCCTTTCTCTCCTCATAGAGATTTCCTGTACTGTATTAGGAAATTCAGCAGTTGCTGCGTTGTGTATTCATATTTTAGGTTTATTTATTTATTTATTTATTTTGTGCATAAGTCGTCTTCTTCATGATTTCAGGATTTCATAATGATTAAAGAAAGCTTCCTGAGAATATTTTAAACCCTATTCTGTCTGATTTTGCCTGTTTTTGTTATCATTCACTCAATAACATATTGATGTGGATGGTTAATAAATCTATAAACACATTCCTATCAAGATTTTTCCATTCATGATACAAAATTGATCTCAAGCAGTTGCTAAGAGAGTATACATATCACAGTAACTTTTGTGTGTGTATGAATTCCTTTCTGGTTAAACAATTTCTGGAAAATTCTGAAATATATTCTATGTGAACTGGTTTTAAGTTAGCTAAAAAGATAAGAGGAAGTTAAAGCTTAGTCAGTCCATCATAATCTTTAAAGTTTATCTACTCTAATATTACAGTACTGTTAGTCTTACTTCAATGAAGGAAATAATTTGCTGCCCTAAGAAGCAGCATGTTCATTAAAAACGGCTTAATGTAAATAACATCAAAATCATATATTTTCATATGATTTAGTTTAAACTGAAACAGAGGACATGCACAGGCATAGGACTCTGTCGTATACAAAAATTTTGCCTGTCAGAATCCCATCATGACATTTGATGGCAGTACATTTGTCCTAGTATTCAACTTCCATCCAAAGTCCTGATAGATAGATTAGATAGATAGATAGACATACAGACAGACAGATAGATAGATAGATACTCCCTCCTGAAAGAGAGATGATTTAAAGAAGTAAAGAAAAATCATATGCAACCAGGATACATAAATGCAAAAGCTACTGACTGTATCTGATTTTGGCTTCCTCAGACAAGTGTTTGAATATGAAATGATAAAACGCAAAAATCTGTTGTGGTTTAACCCAGCTGGCAGCTAAGTACCACACAGCCATTCGCTCACTCTCCGCAACACTCACTGTGGGATGGGGGAGAGAATCAGAAAAAAAAAAAAAAAGAAAAAAAAAAAGCTTGTGGGTTCAGATAAATACAGTTTATTAGGAGAGAAAAGATGAAAAATTGCTGCACCCCCAGCCTGCTCACTGACAGCACAGTGTGAGAAGCTGAAAAGTCCTTAACTTAGTGTAAGCACTGCTCTGCAACAATTAAAACATCAGTGTGTTATCAACATTATTCTTATCCTAAATCCCAAACACAGTACCATACCAGCTACTAGGGGAAAATTAACTGTCTCCTAGCTGAAACCAGGGCAGAATCACAAATGTAGGGTTTTGTGCCTCAGACAACACATGTAATAGATCATCTAAATCATCTAGTCATCAACCAGTTGCACTTCTTCAGCTTTGTTAAGTCACAAACAAGGCAACATATATTTTACAATACCTTCTGGTTTATTCTGTCCTTCCAAAACACAGTAGAGATAGCTATTTTTTGAATTTAGAAAATCTATAGCATCTTAAAAATCCATAAAATCTTTGCTATATATATTTTTTTCATATATGTATATAAGTACAATGAAAGCAATATAACAAATGCTTTGGTTTAGCATATTTTAAGCCATTAGTGACATGTCATCTGCAATAAATAACAGGAATTGAGACATAAAATTATAGGTCTTTTGATTTAATTGTGATTGGATTAGCAAAATTCTTACACTATCTGGTTTAAGATACTTCTATTCTGAAGTTCGAAGAGTCCTCTGGTTCTTTTTCGAGACTTGTTCTCCCGCCAGAAAATAATTTAACAAATGTATTCATTAGGACAACTGAATTGGAACAAGTATAGGCTGAAAACTCACTCAAGGTAAATTATTTAAAAGCTTCAGTGAAGAACTGCATACAACATTATGATAGCGGACATACAATTCTATTTTATAGCTTTTTTTTTTTTTTTCCAATCTAGATGCAACATTTGCCAGACTGTGTGGTTTCATGTAAAAGAACTTTATTTTGAAAAGTACAGTATAAATGCAATGTTAATGTTTGTTGAGACTAACCTCATAATTAATCAAGCCTTTCTTTTCCTACTAGAATTTAAAAAAAAAATAAATAGCATTTTAATATCCCTTCCATTCTTAAAGCAACAAGAGAATATCATCAAAAAGTGTAACTGGCCATCCATTGTTACTGACTGAACATTTGTAGAAGTTATAGCTTTGTGCTATATGATTAGAAAAGCAGCATAAGTTAACTTGGAGGGAAGATTAAAGCCATAGCAAAAAAAAAGAATCAAGCAGCCATACAAAAACCAACCAACCTAACAAAAAATCCCACACTGTATGTCTGCATATTTTTTTAAAATATATTTTATTTTTACCTTTTATTTTTATTATGAATTTGAAAAATGTTATGCATTAGGATAAAGGAACTTAATATTTCCTGTATTTTTTTTCTTAAGCTATGCTGAGCAAAACTCTGATATAAGTGTTCAGGATCTGTATTGCTTTTCTTCCTCTTCATTCCTATTCACAATGAATTCACCTACCACTGAAATCAAATCCTGTGCAAAGCCATAGAAACTCTGAACATTTAAAATTGCCTAACTCCTGCATGTTTGTTTAGCAATGGGAAAGGAAAGTACATTTTGCATTGCACACTGTCATGTGCTTATGTAGTAGCAGACAATATCAATGGCTGTAAACAGCAATATGAGGAAAAGCAGCAGCAAGAACAGCTGATAATTGAAGCGGTTTTCTCAAAGAACAGAGGTATTTATGTTCCAGCATAGCTGATTAAGGAAAAAGATATGAAATGTATTTTCCACTGTGTGACTAATGCTGTTCTTCTGTAAAATCAAAATGCTATTTCTGTCTGCCTTGTATTTAAAATCTGCATTCATACAACTGACTAACTTTGAAAGTTAGTTTTTGAAAAAAAAAATAGTTTTCTTATTGAAAAATACACAGCTATAAATTTCTGTCTTTAAAATGTATGTGTGTGTGTATATATTTCCAGGGCCATAAAGTAATATAACATATAAAATATTAGATAGAATAATGTGTTTGGCTTCCTGAAGCCTTTAAAATATCACAAAGAGATGGATTGTTCAGGTGCTAAAATACATTGACTCTTTGAGAAGGGCAATGTGCTGAAGTTTTATAGATCGGAAGGGGATGCGGGACAGAAAATAGAATATGTATATTTCATTATACATTGCAGCATGCACAAGGAATATTTCTCCCATATTTCTCCCTCAATAAAATAGATTTAAGCAGGCAGGCAAATTATAATATAATGAGTTCAGTTTTGCTAAGCTCTGAGATGAAGTGGTCTGGCAGTTACTTATTTGGAGGAGAAATTGTAATCCATCCAAAGGAAAATACTCATTTTCAGGCCAGATTTTTTTTATTTTTTTTTTTAATTACTGAGACCAAACATATTTTTACTGCATTTCAAGAATTTGTGTATGTAAAGCATACATTAAATTGATAAATACTGTATTATGTGCAAACCCAAACCAACATACAGGATTCCTGAATACAGGTTATTCTCTCTGTCTGTTCTTGATCAATCAAAGCATGTACTCTGAAGAAAACATAAATATTGACATTTCAATTGGTTAGTAATTGAAAAATATCTGTCTGAAAAGTCACAAGAAAAAAACAGACTTCTACACTATTTTAGGTTTGTCTTTACACACATGTGCGAGCTCTATTTGTTTTACAGTTGAACCTCAATGAGCAGTTGACAAAGCACTGAGCCAATATACCCAACTTTATCACTACTTCTTAACACAGAATTTAGTGATAAGTGCTGTGTTGAGATGGTTTCACACATGAAGCGTAGACATAGGCAGAATGAGACCACACCTGTCTATGAAATTTAGCAGAGCTACCACTACCACAAGTTATGTAACGAGTTACCAGTAAGGTAAGCTTTCCATCCACCACAGAAACATCTGTTCCTTAAAAGAGTAAAGTAGTGGTGTGTGTTCATCAGTTGCATAGAGAAGCACAAAAGGGGACTTACTGCTATTTTCTGATAAATTTCACAAATATTTGATCATAGCTGAGGAGTAATCCTGGTTACCATTGTAGATAACAGAGATTTTCTTGGCTGTGGGTTCATCTGTCAGTTACTGTGATTTTTTATTTTTTTTCCCCATTCTCCTTGAATCTATTCTTTGTTTTCTCAAACACATCTTCTTACTCAAATAGTAAGTTCAGTTAAACAGTGTGGCATTTATAACATGTGACTCTTCATAAGTCATTGTTCCATAGTGGATAGTTACGTAATGTATGTCTACAGAAAAGGGATTAAATTAGAAAGTCTAGGGGACAAAATGAACTTTATTTCAATGGAAGGAAAAGATAAAAAGAAATTTTTTGTAAATTATTATACAACAAAGTGAAATATATAGTTTAATTGCTTATGGGAAAGAGAACAAAATACAATTTAAAAAAAGAATGTATAAGTATAAATTTCTTCAGTCTTCACAGAATTAATCATGTTCAAACACATAACAGTGCTAATCCTAGCACAGAAATAGTATTGTAGGCCAAAATATGGAAAGAAAATGTTGAAGAATAACAGCTCAAGTCTGCAGTGTTTGAGTAACCAGAGGAGCACTACATTAAAAATGTCAAAATAATCTGAATCTGTGATCATACTTGAGAACTTCTGTATGAAAGAAAATAACACTGAAAATGAGAGTGAAGGGGAAACATCAAAAACAACAATAAACAAATAAATAAATAAATAAACTAGAGTAGTAACCCAACTGTTTTCATCACAAGGTCTATGTTATTAAATAGCTAGAATACATTGAAGAGGTAAAAAGCACCTACTGTTCGTTTGACAAGAACATACTATCTCATATCAATCCAGTTTCTTTATCTGCTATAGTAACAAGATAATGAATGAGGCAGAAACAAATTCATCTACAATAATATTCTCATGAGCATCCTGAAGGAATATAGTTCATGTTTTATCTGTATAAATTTGGTGTACAGTTGGATGAAAACCTACACTTGGTATTTTTTATTGAGTCACTGTCTATTGGAAAGATTTCAAGTGAAGTCCTTCCAGGGTTTGTTCTGTGACTAATTCTGTTTAATATTTTCATTACTGAATTAGATGTTGATATACAACAATATGTACAGATGGCATCAAGATAGGAGGGGTTATAAGTTCTCTGGAAGATCACAATTCAGTGTGATCTTGAGAAAAGAGAAAACTGATCTGAAATCATCAATAAAAACAAAGTATGAAATGTCACAATTAGGAAGCTTAAATAAAATGTGTACAAATATGAAATGAAATTATCTGTCTAGGCATTAGAGCTGCCAAAAAGAATGTAAGACTGCATTGGGGCCACAAATTAAACAAGAATATGTGTTGCTGTGGCGAAAAAAAAAAGGTGATTACATTCCAAGATTCACTTACATTTGAGAAGTACAAGTTAACACCTGTAACACATGTGGAAGATAACATTTCTGTTTGTACTTGGTCAGTGATGCTGTCTAAATAGGAAATTTTATTTATGTTGACCATACTGTGTGTCTTCTGAAGAAGAAAATGGGATATGCACTCATGTCTGGGGCTGTCTGACATCAAATGGTGCCATTGGACATTCTGTCATGATTAAGATCCTGTATGATTTGGAAATCCCAGGCAGAGTATAGTATTAGTAAGAAAAACAAAGGTTTGCTACTTTTACCAGTAAATCTTTTTTTTTTTTTTTCCAAAAATTTAAGCAATGAAGAAAGTTTGAAGGAACAAGATGTCAACCTTAAAAAACAAAAAAACAAACAAAAAAAAAAACAACAGGAGTGTTGTAGAGAACGAGAGAAATGAGAGCACAGTAATAGCCTTCCAAAATGAAAGTATGAAAGTTCTCCTTATAAAGGAAAAGTCTTAGTATATATATATAAAAAAAAAAAGCCTAATAAGTGACAGAATATTTAATTTCAATACAAAGAAAACATGTTCTAACTGCAACACACTGCTGGCTCATATTCAGCCAGCTATCAACCAGTACTCCCAGGTCCTTCTCTGCCAGGCAGCTTTCCAACCACTTATCTCCCAGCCTGTAGCTCTGCTTGGGGTTGTTGCACCCCAGGTGCAGGACCTGGCTCTTGGCCTTGTTGAACTTCATACAGTTGACCTCAGCCCATTGCTCCAGCCTATCCAGATCCTCCTGCAGAGCCTTCCTACCCTCGAGCAGATCGACACACGCACCTTACTTGGTGTCATCTGCAAAGTTACTGAGGGTGCACTCGATCCCCTCATCCAGATCATCGAGAAAGATATTGAAGAGGACTACTGGCCCCAGCACTGAGCCCTGGGGGACTCCACTAGTGACCAGCCTCCAACTGGATTTGACTCCATTCACCACAACTCTTTGGGCCTGGCTATCCAGCCAGTTTTTAACCCAACGAAGCGTATGTCAGTCCAAGCCACAAGCAACCCGTTTCTTGAGGAGAATACTGTGGGAAACGGTGTCAAAAGCCTTACTGAAGTCAAGGTAAACCACATCCACAGCCTTTCCCTCATCCACTAAGCGTGTCACTTTGTCATAGAAGGAGATCAGGTTCATCAAACAGGACCTGCCTTTCATAAACCCATGCTGACTGGGCCTGATCGCCTGGTTGCCCTGTAAGTTCTCCCCTTTAGAAATATTCTCCTCAGTAGTTGAGGCCGGCCGCCTCGGAGCCGGCACAGCCGCAGTGCACAACCATGAGTTACTAGGAGATCTCGGGCCCTTGCTTCGCCAGAGGAGGCCCGAGACAGCAGCGCGACCAGGCCGCACCCACCAGCTCTTGCGAGAGAGGCTGACAGGGAGTGGATGTTGCCAGGACAATGGCAGCTGCGCCCATGCCCTCTGCCTAGAAAAAAACCTTCAGGAGGACAGGGCACAGGGAGGGGTGCCCAGCACGTTAGAACCACCTGCAGCATGCAGCAGTGTTGGGTGTGGGAGCTTGTGTGGCAGGGCACAAGAATTCCGTCCTTCCTCCCTTTCGAGTCCATCCTATCTACTTGCAGTCTCTGTGACCGAAGTTTTTGCCACCAGACAGAGTGCTTGCCCCAAAAAGACTGTGGTGACCCAAACGGAGAGCCTGTCCAAAACCGTGGCTATCCAGGTCTCTTTCTGCAAGGAGTCCTTGAGCCTTCTGCTGCTGGGAGAGAGAGGCAGGTATTCCATCTTCGTGAGGTGTGAGCAGGTGGAAGATGTGGTCAGCATGGTGGCAGAGCTGAAAGAGGAGGTTGAGAGACAGAGGGCCATCGGGGACTGTGAGTGGGAGATCGACTGGTGGAGTAGCTCCCTGAGGTGCCAGAGGGAAAGGTGCCAGGGAGATACCCCACAATTGGTGGTAGACTCCCTGGTCTGTCCCTGTCAGGCAGAGGAGGGAGACTTGAGGGATGGGGAGGGTTGGGAGAGGGTCCCTGCTCAGCATTGTGGGTGAAGCCCCCTCTGCAGTTGCCTCTGCAAGATAACAACACTGCTATCTTGAACTTCCGGAGGGCAGACTTTGATCTATTCAGGACAATTGTTGCAGGGGTCTCCCTTGCGAGTCACTCCTGAAAGGCAAAGGGGTCCAGGAAGCCTGGACGCTCCTCAAGATGGAAATCTTAAAGGCACAGGAGCAGGCTGTTCATGAGTCCTGTAAGGCAAGCTGGAGGGGAAGAAGGCCGCCATGGATGAACTGGGAGCTTCTGTTGAGGCTCTGGGAGAAAAATAGTCTACGTCTGCTGTAAGAAGGGACAGGCTACTTGGAGCAACTACAAGGGTCTGGAGCACAAGTCTTATGAGGAGTGGCTGAGGGAACTGGGATTGTTTAGTCTGGAGAAGAGGAGGCTCAGGGGACACCTCATTGCACTCTACAACTTCCTGAAGGGAGGTTGTGATGAGGAGGGGTTTGGCCTCTTCTCCCAGATAACCAATGATAGGACTCGAGGAAATAGCCACAAGTTGTGCCTGAGGAGATTTAGATTAGATATTAGGAAAAACTTTTTTCTTTTTTTCTCAAAGAGTGGTCAGGCATTGGAACAGCCTGCCCAGGGAGGTGGTGGAGTCACCATCCCTCCCAGTGTTCAAGAAGCACCTGGACAAGGTGGTACGGGATATGATTTAGTAGCTTAGTGGGTAGTATTAGTGATAGGAGGACAGTAGACTAGGTGATCTTGTAGGTCCTTTCCAACCTTGTGTTTCTATGATTCTATGACTCTAACATGAAAAAATGCGAAGTATTACCATATTGTAACTGTTAATAGTATTTAATTTTCCCAGAAATGTTCCTTGAGGCTTTGTAATAGCTATCTCTAAGTTTCTTGTTCATTTCTATACATTGTGTAAAATTGCATTGATGTCTAAAGATATTAGTTGATTTAGGGGCAATAAGAAAGAAAATTGGTACATTTTTTAACCTGCAACTTAACTCAACCATTCATCATATTGAAAAACAAAAGTATCAATGGACATCAATTATTTCCTATTTTAATTCTGAACTGTGTTTTTAACTTACTTGGAATAAAATGAATTCTTATTTAATTACATATAACCCAGTTAACTGTTACATATATTTTCATTGTAGATGGTTAAATTTGCTTTCACAACAGTTTTGTTTTGTCCTTCTGGAAATGACACAAAATTATTTGTAGTTTATTTACCTTTAATGCATTAAGTACACACTGATGAATACGTAAATTATTTCAAAAGGAATACCCTCATGTGTACACACTATTTCAATTTAATAGTGAACCACACTGGAAATTGTTAATAGGTTACAATGTATTCTTTAAAATACAGACATTTTCTTAAAAAAAAAAAAAAAAAGATTCAATAACAGTACTGTGAAGAAAACATTGTTCTGACTTTAAATCATATTAGGTTGTACATTGTAAATAAACATGAAAGAATATAACGTTAAGTAAGCTCCATTTGGTGTTTTGTTAGACTTTAGAGGACTGATGACTGGCAGAGGCAGGAGGTATGTTGTTATAGGTGAGAGAACAAATTCCCTGATAGCACAGCTTTGTCACTTTTACCCATCGCACTCTATCCACAGCTTATGTTAAATGAGTAACTAAAATGTTCCCTTGGGAACACTCTGAAGACTGCAAGCTTCCTTGGCAACCAAAAGCGCCTACAGCCAGCCCTGCCTATCACATTTTATAGCCTTTCTCTTTTCATATTATCTTGTCACTCTGAAGCCCCAGTGCAGTGTTTTTCCTGCAGGGGCATTTTGCAGTTAACAGATAACACAAGATATTTTGCAATTCAGTGCTGTTGTCTGCCTCCCATTCCTGTCTTCCAGACTGTTTCCATTCACAGACTTTATATTAATTCTTCCTACTAATGTAACAAATATTACTAGAAAGGAAAAGGGGATTTTTGTCATTGTTTCTTTTTGTTATTGATGGGAAAGACTAAGGGCTTGCTCTGTACAAGTGCCTAAATGCCAGTTTGTTTTCTCATACCTTCAAAACTGTTTAGACTTTTCAGTGTTTGATCTGGTGGATTTCCTTACAATACAGGTCCTCAAAGATATTAATTTTGTTGAGAGTGGAGTACATAAATCTTTGAGGAACTGGCTATCACTGCAAATACTTTGAATATCTGTGGGTTTTTAAGTGTCTGAGGATGTATTACAACACCTGAGAATTCTTACTCTTGGTGTTGAGCCCTAGCTCAGCCCTAAACCCTTCTGAGTTCTCAGACTGTATATTAGTTTGTGTTTTCCCAGTCTTGCTTGGAGGCATTTCAATAAATCATGAAAAAAAAAAATAGAATAAGTTATTTTAGTCAAGTTAGTACTATTTATATTAGTAGCAACAGCTACACTGCTCCCTGAGAAATGTAAAAACAGATATACCTCCCATATACAGTGACATCAACACTTACTGTTGGATACTTGGATATATTCTACAATGAGTCTTTCTTAGTCTCTTCCATAAAGTTCTTCCAATTTATTAAAAAAAAATATATATTGTTCATGATAATCTCAGAAGATGTTTCAGATAGCATAGATTTTGTTCAGATGTACTGCTGCTTAGTTACAATTAGTAATGACCTTTTTTATTGAGTGCTTGTATTGCTGTCTGAAAGGGTTAGACTAAGTATTATATATCAATCAATAAGCATAAAAAATGAGTGAGAACATTTAGGAAATAGTATTTTCCTTTTGTTTTATGTATCAGATTCCTAGTCATCTGTGTGATCCAGCCACTAGAGTAAGATAATTAGATCATGTTAATTAATCACAATTATTTCAAATTATTTTCACAATTGTGAAACAAGTTTATAAATATTTATAGCTTTACAAGTTTATAAATATTTATTTATTTGTTTTCTTTTGCAGATACAGGAAAGACTCCTGAGTTCCATTATGCTGCATAATGTTTATGTGAAGTTGTTTAAGTTACCTTTTCTTAACAGAATATATATTTAATTTTTCTATCTGAAACTTTGTTTTCTAAATTTCAGCTTGCAGTAAATCTTTTGAACTGATTTGTAAATACCTACCCAAAACAAACAAACAAAAAAACTAATATAGTACATGAAAATACTGACAGATCATCAACTACAAGAACACCAAGGAACAGTGCAAAAATTAAAACATAACAAGTTTTCCTACAGAAATGTATTCCTCCTGCTTTCTCTCAAAAAAAAAATAAATAAATAAATTAAAATATATTTGAATTGGATTACTGCCAAATCTAGGCCATTGACAAATGTCAGTGATGGAATAGGTATACCTACATTAACTGCAGGGGCAACAAAGTATTTTCACAACAGTCTGTGAAAATCTATTTTTTCTAATAAGAATGTGTGTTCTTGACTTCTATTATCATTTTATCTACTGCAATTCTTCAGAAATATGTAGCAGTAAAGTATCCCAAGAGTTGCTAATTAACTGAATAGACTTCCTATATGTTGGAAAAAGAATAATGAGACTGTGTGTATATCGAGGTAACTTTGCAGAGAATAATAAAATTTCTTTACTGATTTTTTTTTTTTTTGGAGTTTGCACTGGAATAAGAATAAGTTTAGACTGTGTTTTTAATTGCATAGTTATATGATTTATGTAAAACAAAAGTGATCTCATGACTGGAATATCAATACCAGAACACATACAAATGTGAGAAGAGTTGCATGATAAAGTCTACTCAGAATACTTGAACATCTTTCTGACAAAGTCTAAAACAGGGATTTAACTTGATCCACATTATTTTTAAAAGTAATCCTCAATAATGAGTTTTTTGTTATGGAGAATATGTGGCCTGAACTATACCAAATAGCCATTTTTTTTGTTTGTTTTGTTTTGCTTTTTTTTTTTTTTATGGTGAGGAATACCAAAGAACTGATATATTTTAAACAAAATATCTATCAGGATATTTCTGGTAAGCTAACAGTCTTTTCAATACTTCTTTGGAAGTCTACTGCTTCCTGGCCATTTTGGGAGGCATCATTCTTACTCAGGAAAGAGGGAGGTTGATAATATTCATTTGCATGCTTTCTTCTGATAACTTCCTCTCCTGTAATTAAAAATGCCTGGATGTCACTGTTTCAAGAAAAAAAAATATATATATATATATATATAAACTGGTAGAACAACCTATTTCTAACAGAATTTAAGGAATGTGAAAAGCACTTGTTCTGGCCCAGTGAAAAATACTTCTAGTCCAGAAACAGGTTATGATTTTCCTTCCCCATTTATAATTTCAGAAGCAAGGATACTCACTTTACATATGCAAAACTGGATGAGGATTTCACTGGTTTATATTATTATTATTATTGTTATTGTTGTTGTTGTTATTATTTTGTGGTGGGAAATAAGTCATGCACTAACATATCCAGAATCTAGAATTTCCAACTTAGACAACATTAAGACAAGCAATCATTTTATAAATATATGTGTGGAAATAATGAAGAAAAAAATCGTGAAACTCTTGTGGATGAGTCACTACTGGTAAGTAAAGTGACTTCTATTCAGAGAATCTTCCTCAGGCACTTTTTTTTCATGACATGCTAGTCAGTATTTCTCAGTTCACATATGGTGTTAAATTAAGCTTTGTGTCTGCCTGATTTGACTTTTTGACTCTCTCCCTTTTCCATCAGATGCAGTGTTTTTGCCCCAAAGTGCTTAGATATTTCCATTATATGTGCAGTGACAACTACAATAGTTTCTTAACATTTTAGTTTAAAATTCACTTTCACCTTTGACCTCATGGGTTGTAGTGAACTTATTAGATTCAGTAAGAAAAATAAAGGATAAAATATGAAGATTTTAATATATTCCTCTTAGCATAGAAATATCAGCTTGATCTTGAGTTAACCAGAAAAGGTCTTACCAATTTCTGTTACTGAAGAGTCTGCCCATTGTTTAGATAAATGGGAATTATTTGCCCATTTATTTCTAACTTCCAGCAATCTAGAATTTAGATTATAATACAGTTTAAATTGTACTATAGCTCATTTGAAATAAATCTATACATATTAATAGCATATTTTTATTATATTCAATACTTAATTTTATTGTCTCATTAAAATTTGCAACCTCAGATGCCATTGTCATCACTGTAATAAATTTTTCTCATTAATTTCAGACAGTGAATGACAGTCGTATAAGGAGTGTGTTTCAGAAGACTAGTTAGACTATTTTTGTATAAATTGTCATGACCCAATTCATTCTTTAAAAAACATTTTTATTGTTTAATTCTGTATTTTTTTTTAATTTTTACCTTCTGAAATTTGTTTAACTTTGGAATCAAGGATACAACTGGCTCATGAAATATTTGCATATTTGTTAATTGTACAGATAATAATTCTTACAAAACAGGAAAAAGCACTGAGGTATGGTGACATACGACCCTTTCAACAAGATTTACTGCTGTGTAAGAATGGATAGGGTCACCACAATCTGAAGATCAATTGCGCTTCAGGGCAACAGTATATTGGGAGGAAAATATCTACCAAATGAACGGGCAAGGTAGAAACTGATCCAAAACTTAGATAATGCAATGTATGCTGGTTGGTTTGTTTTTCTGGGAGGATTAAGCAGATAAAACAAATAGATGGGCAAGTTGGCTGATGGTCACTTGGATGATGCTCAGTTTGAGGGCTGTTCTTTTATTAGGCATTATCTCTCACAGCACTGCAAGGATAACTCTGCTTAGATAAAGATATTGTTCTTACTAACAGGATCCTTTCTTAGAATTTAGGATCCTGCCTAACAAAAGTTGTTATCAAGTATATGCCTGTCTAGGACTTCAACAGTGAGTGCAGGTGGTACAGTTGCAATGTTAGTACAAAAAGTTTATCTCACTATAAGAGAAGGTCTTAGTCTTTAAGTCCCCCAAACGTGGAGAATTATATCCAGTAATATGTATGCTTTTTTCTGACTGAGCACTTGGTTCATGCAGCAGATGCACACTTAGCATATTTGCATATAGCACCTAATTGAGGTGAGCTGTCAATATGCAGGAGGGCAGGGCTGCCGTCTAGAAAGATATCAGCAAGATGGAAGAATGAGGCAACAGGATATTCTGAAGTTTGGCAGACGCATGGGAAAGTCTTGCATTTGGGACAGAACATCTCTGAGCATTAAAGTAGACTGACTAGAAAACAACTCTTCAGTAAAGGACCTATGTGTCCTGGTGGAGAAGAAACCAAACAAGTTAGCAATATGCTCTTAAGATAATTGCCTGCTGGACTGTATTAACAAGAGGGTAACTCAGCATTCATGAGGCCAAACCTGAATAACTCTGTCAAGCCTTGGTCCTCCAAGTACAAGATATGTACACAACATTTTGGCCCAGTGGAGTGCCACTAAGCTTGTCAGGCACCTGGATCAAATGTAATATGGGAAGAAGCTGAAGGAGTTTAGTTTGTTCATCCTGCAGGAGCAAAAACTAATGAGGACAACTAATTAAAGTGTTCCAAAAAGCTGGGAGATCATATTAAAAAGCCAAAACCAGACGTAGAAGTGCACGCAAAAGGACAGGAGGCAATGGTAACAAGGAAAAAGTACTTCATAATGAATTAGTGGATTGTACGGAAAGGCTGAGGACTCTTCATCCTTAGATATTTTAAAGACTTAATTGGATATGGACCTGAAAAAAACTGAGCAACTTTAAAATTAGAAAGATTTTGAGCAGATGATCTCCAGAGAGCCCAAACTAAATAAAATTCTGTGATAAACGTCAAAAATGGTAGGTCCTTACAAGCAGCTCAGCAACTTTCAGTGATATACAACCTTTCTGTCATTGTGGAAATAGATGTGAAAAATATAAATGCACATACTATCTCTTTGAAATTTTCCTTGATAATTTGACATTAAACATTAAAAATGAGTCAAGAAGAACTAAGTATAATTTTATTTATATTTGTTTTGTTTTGTTTTGTTTAGCTAAAGGACAAGTCCTTTTTACTTCCTTTAAGAAATAAATTGGGAAAAAATGGATAGCAATGGATAAAGACAAAACTTTTAAGATCCTCTATTAATGAGAATAACATTTGCATTCATTTAGGTATATTTTACAAAGGTGGTTTGTAATTCTATTTCCCTGTATAACTGAATAATCAAAATGCACATAACAGCCAAACTGCACTGACTAATTAGTTCTGATATCAGCCAAACAGAATAGAAATTTAATTCTGTTTTCTATTTCCTTAGTTTGATTTTACCAGTTATTACACAAATGGATTTCTCACTTAATAAGCAGCAGAAATATCTTTAATGTGCTGGACTGTATGAAGAAAATCATTAACAACAGATGCAATAGAAATAATAATAGAAAGTAAAGGTATTGTGGAGGGGGGAAGAAAAAAAAAAAAAAGGTTGATAGAACCTCTGTGTTTAAGGGCAGAGTATGTGATGGTTATGATGGGAGGGGAAAGAAGAAAGAACCTTTCAGAATATTCTCTCTGAATAAAATCTGACAGCTTTGACTAAGGATGAGTAAAGAAACATGTATTACATGCACAGTATCTCATTTGTCTTGAAGAATGTAAACTATTTCAGAAATACAGATTCTGATTGAATAGGTACCATTAGGAAACAAACAATATGTAATGAATGACTAGAGGTTCAAAGGAATCAGGCAGATTGCCAGATGCCACATATGACATCTGAATATGAATTTTCAAACAAATGAAACCAAATAAATTCCAGCTATTAATTTAATTCTTGGTGCAATTGTATAACAGATAAGTATTAGCTCCACGTAGGATATTTTTACTTGAAACATTTTGTTTCTTTTAGTTTCAGTATATTAATTCAATTCTATGACTAAAGAAAAGAGACACAGTCAAATTCTGTTTTTCAAATGACTGAGCTCACATTTGGTTACAAGTCTAAGTTTTGCTGAGTGTGATTAGGAAACTGTGGTATTAATGCAATATTTTGGTAATTACACTCAGTCTAAATTAATTTTTTATTCAAGTTGTTGATTATTTTTCATTTAATTTAGTGAAGAAATACCAATAAAATGCAACAGAAAGACAACGTTGTTCAGGTATTTTTGTACATAAGATTTAATTCTGATATAATTCTGATTCTAATATAGTTAAGTGCCTATATACTATTGTATCCATAATGATTCAAGTACACTTATAATTATATAACTTGAAAGGTTTGCCTCTGTAATTTCTCAAATTCTTATCAGTATAATAGATAAAAGAGTGACCAGTCTTTAGTGCCGGTATGCAATTCAATACTGACATCATAAACACAGATATGTCAAATATAATTCTCAAAAGATATAAATGAATTCTAATGGAAAGGATTATAACCTGGAAATCATGGCACTCTCATTGTATTTGGCAATAGACCAGTTACAGGATTAGTGGGAATCAATCAAACAAACAAACAAAAACAAAGAACAGCAACAACAACAACAAAAACCCACAACCCTGTAGTGTTACTTGTGGGGGAAATAAGACACCACCTTTCTGAAAGACTAGGTTACCATCAGTTTCAGACATTTTTCTTGATATTTGCTTATGTTACATAGCAGAGTATAGCTTCAGCATCAAAGTACTGTCACAGCTGAGCATCCTTATATAACTCTAATGAAAGTGGATTCATTCCTGAAATAACATATTTCGTAATGTTTTTAATCCATAAAACAGGTAGAAACTTTGAAGCAATATCCAAAGATATTCAGAGTAATGTAAAAGGTTGATGGGTCTAAAACGTATTCAATGCCTGATGATCAGAACAAGTTGCACATTTGTCTGTATTTTAAGGTTTTTCAAAAAAAAAAAAATGACATTGTAGCAATTTTGCATTTTTTTATGGTTCAAATCATCAAGTACATTCAAATAGAGAAGAATTTTTGCACAGACTTTAATATAGGTGTTAAAGTTCATTGACAGAATGGGAATGAGAAATGATAGAAACAGGTCATCAGATGTGCAGGGATAGGATTGGGAAAGCTAAGGCACAGATGGAACTGAGCTTGGCAAGGGATGCAAAGAATAACCAGAAGGGATTCTATAGGTACATTGCTCAGAAAAGAAAGGCCAAGGAGAATGTACCTCCTCTGATGGATGAAAAGGGTGAACAAGCAACAACAGACATGGAGAAGGCTGAGATACTCAGCAACTCTTTGCCTCAGTCTTCACTGCTTACCACGTCTCTTGTTTCCCTGAACCCATAGATGAGGGCTGAGGGAGCAAAGTCCTTCCCACTGTAAGTGAAGAGCAGGTTCGAGACCACCTGATGAAACTGTACAGGTACAAGTCTATGGGACCTGATGATATGCATCTGAGGGTCCTGAAGGAATTGGCTGAAGTAATTGCCAAGACTCTCTCCATCATATTTGAAAAGTCCTGGCAGTCAGGTGAAATCCCTAGTGACTGGAAAAAGGGAAATATCACTCCCATTTTCAAAAAGCATAGAAAGGAAACCTGGGGAACTACAGACTGGTAAACCTCACCTCTGTGCCTGGAAAAGATCCTCCTGGAAGCAATTTCAAGTCACATGAAAGACAAAAAGGTGATCCAAAACAGCCAGCATGGCTTCACCAAGAGCAAATCGTACCTGACCAATCTGGTAACCTTCCATGATGGAGTGACTGCATCAGTCGACAAGGGAAGACCGACCGATGTCATCTGCCTAGAATACTGTAAGGCCTTTGAAGCGGTCCCACATGATATCCTGATCTCCAGATTGGAGAGATATGGACTTGATGGGTGGACCATTCAGTGGATAAGTAATTGGCTTGAAGGTTGCACACAGAGTGGAGATCGGTGAAGAGTGGAGTCCCTCAGGGGTCTGTTCTGGGACCAGTATTGTTTAATATCTCTATCAATGACATAGACAGTGGGATTGAGTGCACCCTCAGCAAGTTTACAGATGACACCAAGCTCAGCGGAGCAGCTGATGCAATAGAAGCAAGGGATGACATCCAAAGGGACCAGTATAAGCTGGAGAAGTGAGACCACATGAACCTAGTGAGGTTCAACAAGTCCAAGTGCAAGGTGCTGCACCTGTGTTGGGACAATCCCAGACAGGAGTACAGACTGGGAGAAGAACTCATTGAGAGCAGCCCTGCAGAGAAGGACTTCAGAGTTCTGGTGGACAAAAAGCTCAACATGAGCCAGCAGCACATGCTTGCAGCCCAGAAGACCAATTGCATCCTGGGCTGCATCAAAAGAGAAGTGACCAGCAAGTCAAGGGAGGTGATTGTCCCCCCCTACTCTGTCATCATGAGGCCCCACCTGGAGTACTGCATCCAGGTTCGGGGCGCCCAGCAAAAGAAGGATCTGGATCTGTTAGAGTGGGTCCAGAGGAGGGCCATGAAGATGATCAGAGGGCTGGAGCACTTTTCCTATGAAGAAAGGCTGAGAGAGCTGGACGTGTTCAGCCTGGAGAAGAGAAGGCGTCACCCAAAGGGTGACGTAATTGCAACTTCAATACTTTTATACTTCTTATAAAAAAGATTGAGAGCAACTTTTTACTCACTCGGATAATGACAGGACAAGGGGGAATGGTTTTAAACTAAAAGAGGGGAGGTTTAGATTAGAGGTTAGGAGGAAATTCATTACTCAGAGGGTGGTGAGGCACTGGAACAGGTTTTCCAGGGAGGTTGTGGTTGCCCCATTCCTGAAGGTGTTCAAGACCACGTTGGATGAGGCCCTTGGCAACATGATCTAGTGGGTGGCATTCCTGCCATGGCACAGAGGTTGGAACTAAATGGTTTTAAGGTTCCTGCCAAGCCAAGCAATTCTATGATTTTTTGATTCTGTGATTCTTTTCCTGTTAAAATGCTGCCACTGATTTTTTTTATTTTTTTATTTTTCCTAATAGTATTATCTGCTTTTTATGTCTTTATAGGTGTTATTTATTGCTAAATTTTTAAATTGCCTTGTCTGTCTATTATTTGTGCAAACACATTTAGCTAGATTCCAGCCACTATTCCTGTGATACTGATTGAAAATTTAATAGTAACACGAAACTAATCCTAAATTAAATTAGAGATTTGTTTTTTGGCTTCAAATATTTGCTGACTGTATAAAATACCTACATTCAACTCTGCTTTGCCTGTGGACATGGTTTTTAATCTGCTAATGGAATATTTCTTATTACCTAAGAAATATTGCCAGGTTGAGATCCTTTCTCAATATGAACAATTTGGAAGTACTAGTAAGCAGATTTGCTGCTTAAGGGGTAGATTATCACACGTTTCACATCTTGTCATTTCTCAACTATAGCTCATCTAAAAGGCAACAGCTTAAATCTTTATCATAGCCATCTGTTTTGCTAAAACGCTATAGTTGTAACATATAAAATTTGTGTCCAGCAATTTATCTTTTTATATAAGGCTGATTTATAATTAATTATTGCCAATCCACCACTAGTATATTTTTCATATTTCAGTGATACCCAAATTAGAATGGCATTAATATTTTCTGTCTATGTTCTCATAGAAGTTGTGGAATTGCTTCACAGAAGCTGTCATAATTTTTTGCCTGAACATGATTTAAAATTCTGTTAAAGAGATCTAGACTTACCACAGTTTATAACTGATTACGGGCATTTCAAAGTTTATTAGTAGCATTTATTACGAGAACAATTGTATCTTTTGGGGAAGACTGAAACAAAAACATAGTTACAGATATTATTGTTTAGGGATAATGACATCCCTCCTTTGGAGTTATCAACTGTGAAAGAAGTAGTAGGCATTCAGTAGTACCTTTGAGACTCTAGACAATGGAAATATGATATGAATTCATCAGACTGGTTATTGTCTTACATAAATTTGAAACCACATGAAGGGAATTTGAATTCCTACCAAGAGTAGTTGAAGTTGTGGTGCAATTCCATCATAGTTTTTAACCGGAAGTTTAACAAACACAGAAGTAATATTTAAAAATTCATGAACTTTTAATAGTCTTCACTGAATTGTAGCAATACTATATATGCTCTATGGTATATTAAATTTCAATTATTTAGTATTCACTCTCTTTATATTCCTTTCCAACCAATACAATAAAATGCTAATTAAAAACCACATTTGTCACCGAGGAAACTTGAGATTTGTCTACAGTTTCAATGATTAATTAAATTTCTGTATGTCCTTAGGTAAGTTGTGCCTTTAGACATACTGATAATCAGTATAAACATGCATTGGCAGGGATGGATCCTATTAGTGGGAATGTGCGGAGGCCACCTCAAAAAAAAATATATATTTTTCCTTTCATTGAAGTAAGATTTCCTGGAAAAACAAACAAACAAACAAACAAACAAAAACACGTAGATGATATTTCCATAAGCCAACTAGAGGAATATTTGAGGTTGAATGACCCTTTATATCTGACTGTAAAACAGTGCTCAAAAAAGTCTGTGTATGCATTCTGAGTTTGGACTTTTTCCTCTGGGGACAGGTATGTATAGTGGGAGAGCTTATGATTTTTATCTGAAATTTTCATTGATGTCTTACATCTTTTATTTCTCCTAAAGCTCTTTTTTGACACATGTCCAAGTTTCTCATCCATTGATAGTTTCTGTATTAGGAAAATAAAATATTGTGCACTAACTAAACAGAAATATAATACGGCTACAGTGAGAGCATGCTAAACCCTATATAAAGAATAGCTCTCAGAGGGGATATTAAGGCCAGAGTAGATTTTGGTTCATATTTCTTCAGAATCTGTTTTACTCTGTACTGTTCCATTTTGAGATTTATGTTTTCTCTAGGGAAGTCATAACACTTGCAGTTAAGTACATATGTGCTCTATAAAATAATCTTAAAACTAGATAGCAATCAATCAGTCAATTTGTGTTGAAATAAGTTACTTCAGGAAAAAAAAAAAGTGAACAAAAATTATTGTACAAAATTGCCAGTTTTGCAAAATTCATGAGTTGAAGATTTCAGTTCAAGTAGTTTTAAGGTCCTTTTATATAAAACAAAATAAGCAACAATAAAAACAGTCCTTGGCTTTTAACAAGTTGAGAACTAAACATCCATTTTATTATAAAATTCTTTTGGCATTATGTTTTTAACTGCAGTGATCAAGAGATTGTGATGTTCATTCGTTTATTTCTTTGTGTTGGGGAAGTGGAGAGAAGGTGCTCCACAGGAAGTAGAATTGAAGCAAAGCAAAACAAAACATAACATAAACAAACAAACAAACAAACTGGAATGAACATTTCTATGTGTGCTTCTACTTTCACCCCACTTTCCCTACATTATTAGGTATTAATTCCAGTTAATGCTGATATAAATAAAATTTAAGGTCTTTTTGTTTTAAGAAAAAGTTCTTTCCCTATCAAAGTTCTTATTTTTGTCAAATTAATATTTCTGTTACTCTGCCCTTCCAGCAAGTAAGCTGGAGATGCACAAGAGGTTGAGAGGGACAAAGCCAGGACAGCTGACCCAAACGGACCAAAGGAATATTCCATACCACATGATGCCATGTTCAGCAATAAAAGCTCAGGGAAAAGGAGGAGAAAAGGAGGGCCATTTGGAGTTACAGTATTTGTCTTCTCAAAAAACTATTACTTATGACGAAGCCCTGCTTTCCTGGAAAAGGTTGAGCATGTCTGCTGATGGGAAGTAGTGAATGAATTCCTTATTTTACTTTGCTTGTGCATGCAGCTTTTGCTCTTTTACTTAACTTATTAAACTGTATTTTCTTCATCCTGAAATTTTTCACACTCTTACCCTTCTGATTCTTTCCCCTATCCCACTGTATTGGCAGTGAGCAAGCAGCTGTGTAGGGCTTAGCTGACTACCAGCTATAAATCACAACACCTTGTTCACTTAATATCACCATATGCATGAAACAGCTAGAGAAATTTAGCTATCCATTGTCAAGTAATTCTTATTCAGGTAGTTGTAACATTTTGTTTAGAAAACACTCCTGAAATTCAGTCATCTATGCATGGGGTTAAAGATATATATTAATAATTTCAGTTTGGAAACATTGGCTTATGACATTGCCTGCAGGACATTTTTTTCTCCTGGCACTTTGAAGGATTGGGGGGGGGGTGGGAGTAAAAAAGTAAAGATAATAAGATCTTTCTAGATTACCCAGGTGTATCAGAAATCTTTTCTGTGAATTAGTGACCTTTAAAGATCAAGCGATTGCAAGAATCAGACAGAGTTAAATGTATGGACAGTTATCCTATGCTAAAGAGTTGCTTAATTTTGTTGTAATCTCTGAAAAAAAGGAAAAGGGCACTACACTATATTTTATTTTAATGGTTATTATAATTTATGGTGAAACATTTAAATCAAATATTGGATTTATTTCTAAAAGTTTACACAAGATTGAGCATAAGATATACTTTTGATATTGGAGCTACCAGATTGAAGCAATCTGGTTGCATACTAGTTGGGCAATTGAGCAACATAGCATATCTGGATTCTGTCAGTAGGGACTGAAAATTTTTCTAACCAGTATTTCAGTTCTTCTATTAACAATTTATTTTTTAATATTTTAGAGGACAACTAAGATATTTTGCATTACTTTTTCTTTATCATGTACTAAAATTTTTATTTCCTTTTATAAAATGTGCAGAGGTGAACCCTTCTGACAGCATTTTCAAACTTCAGTTTACAAAGGTCAGAAAGTATTTTATTTTCTACTATGCATTTGATTTTTTATATACTTTCTATAGAAATATTTGTGTAAATAGCTTAGGAAAATGTATGTTAAATGACCAATTTACTTATAAAATTTGAAATCGCTTCTAGAAGCTTTCCAACCAGTAAGTAATTCCACCCAAAATGCAATGCAGAAGAAAAGACAACATTGGAAAAAAAATTAAAAATAAATAAAAGAAACGGCAGAGAAAATCTGATAAACACTTTTTCAGGAAATAATAGGGGGATGTGGACTTGTTTGAGTCAGCATGAACTATTGAACGTTAGGACTTTTACCTGTAATGAAATAATCATTTCTTTTTGATTTTAAGTACTACATAAAAGTTTCTTAGAGGTAATGTGAGCTGCAAAATCAGATTTTTTTTTGTACTTTTTTTAGCAGTTTGCAACTAAAAATGATATTCATCTTCTTGATGCCTAAAATTAAGTCTAAACTACTTCAGTAGTCTCAACATTAATGAATAGAGAGAGCTATTTCTGGAAGATGAAGGAACATATACCTTCAGATACATGTGGTGACTGTACATTTCCTAGGCTGATACTGGTAATAGGATTCATCTTACTTAAAGTTGGCCATCGAAACACTGGGCAACTAGTGCAAGCTATTTGTTAAGACTCTCCCTACAGTCAGTGAAGACAGATAAATATTTATCACTTAGTCTCTGTGAAGACAGATGTCTAAGGTAGGTTGAACAGATCACCTTCCAGAAGTGCCATTATGCTACTACTGGCCAGAGAGAAATCCCAGAAGTGTAATTCTGTCTAGACACTCAACACACAAAGTTATGTGAAAGTTTTCATTAGCCATTTTTTTAAAGGACTTTGTAAGAATTTGACTGTAGCTAGTAGTTCTGTGTACAGATATAAGTGGTGTAAATATTTCTACATAGACACTTCACATATTTTTATATATGTGATAAATATATGTAATTGAGAGCAGGTATACAAATGCTAATAAATATTCACCTTTTTATTATTTTCACCTCTTTCCCAGGTGCTTCTCTCCCCACACTACACCAACAACAATGAATTAAATCATTGACAAGCTCTATGACAAGTCTCATTGCTCAACTTCTTCCCAGCAGGTGAAGTCTTGAATCTATTGACTTGATAGCTTTTAGGAAAGGATGGAGATCTTTTTTTCCTAGAAAATGTTTTTCCACCCCATTCAAAATTCCTGTCAAAGTTTCTTTGTATATGTGAGCTTCAGACACCTTTTTACACAAACTACTAAATGGATAAATATAGCTATCCCTACATTATTGTTACAGGAAGCAGAAGGAAGGAATTTTCCTTGGAAAAGTTTGTTTAAATTTTATTCTTCGTTATTTCTGACACTAAATTATTGCTGAGTGGCTGAATGGGAACTAGGATCAGATCTGGGCAAAAGACCATTCTTAGGAGATATTTCTTCCAAGAAGTTTAGAATTCTATTGCAGTAAGATGGATGATTGGCTATATCAGATAGAGAACAAAGAAATTAAAAGATGTGTTCATTTCTACTTCATTTCAGTCCTACTAAAAAAATGGATTCAGTCATGAATCAGAGCTAGGTTCAACAGTATACAAATAAAACAAAAAACAAAATCCACCTCTTTTACCTAAAAATGACATTCAGTTTTCTGTCCTAGGGAACTCAAGTTAGGCTTGGGACAAAGAGCAGAAATGGAGAGATTGATGTGATGGACAGATAACTCATATTTCAGTAAGAGGATCATGCTTTTCATTACACAAGGGCACATCTACTTTACTATTTATTTAGTTACAATCAGTTGGCAGTCAGCATCAAAGTATTTCCTCAGCTGGTTACTTTTTAAGAGCTATCTTTTAAGAGTAAAGAAGCAAGCAATCCCATTGTGTCATAAGTTAAATAAGAAGGGCAGAAGAACAAGTTGGATGAACAGGGAACTCTTCTTGGAACTCAAGCAGTATAAGAAGGTGTGTGATATCTCTAAGCAAGGTCAGGTCACGCAGGAAGATTACAGAGCTACAGTAAGGAAGGAAGGAAAAAGACAAAAGGACAAAGCTAAGCTAAAGATGAAACTGGCCAGTAACGTTTCAGGTTTACAAAAAGGATTTTATTTTTTTTATTAAGTGTGTTAATAGCAAGAGGATGTCTAAGGAAAATATTGAACTGTTACTGGATGAAGCTGATCACATGATAAATAGGGATGATAAAAGGCAGAGGCATTTAATGCTTTTGTTGCCTCAGACTTTAATATTAATGATAGGCCTTGGGTTGCCCAGTACTGCAAGTTGGAGGACCATGACTGGGGAAGCAGCGACATTTCATTTGTTGACACTGAAATTGAAAGGAATCAGTTCTTTCATTCAAAAGTATTTACAACAGTCTTTCTCAAAGTAAGCAGACAAAAGAAAATACAAGCGAGGAAATGAAGGTGAAATAATAGTTGCCTTGAATCCAAGAGAACTTGGTTGCTGAATGTTTATAAGTCTACTGGGCCTGATGGCATTCACCCAAGTATGGAGGGAATTAGTGGATGTTATAACAGGTCTCCTCTCGATTGTCTACCAAAGGTCTTGGGAATCTAAGTAGGTCCTCAATGAATCAAATCTAGGTAACATTGTTCCAGTTTACCAGTGGACTAGGTTAACGTGGCAAGATTTTGGTAGCAGGGGAGCTGCAGGGATAGCCTCTGTGAGAAGAGTCTAGAAGGTTCCCCATGTTAGATAAGAGACAGTTTTCAGCCAGCTCCAAAATGGACCCATCCCTGGCCAGAACTGAGCCAATGACCAATGCTGATTATGCCTCTGTGAGAGAAGATTTAAGAAAGGAAAATGCTGCACAACAGCAATTGGGAGAGAGCAGTGAGAGAATGTAGACAGACAGAATACTTCAGACACCAAGGCCAGTGAAGAAGGAGGAGGAGGAGGTGCTCTAGTGCTGGAGTAGAAGTTCCCCTGAGGCCTGTAGAAAAGACTGTGGTGGAGCAGGCTGTCCCCCTGCAGCCCATGGTGTACCACAGCAGAACAGATATCTACATTGTAGACTGTGGAGGAGCCCCTGCTGGAGCAGGTGGATGTGGCCTGAAGGAGGCTGTGACCCATGGAGAACCCCTGCAGAAGCAGGCTCCGGGACAGGTCTCTAGCCTTGTGGAGAGGAGCCATTCCTGAAGGACTGCACCCCATAGTTAGGACCCATATTAGAACAGTTCTTGAAGAACTGCGCTTTGTGGGAAGCCCATTAGGATCAGTTCAGGAAGGACAGTATCCTGTGGGAGGGACCCGACAATGGAGCAGGGGAAAGAGAGTGACCAGGGAGGAGTGGCAGATGGTGAAATCTTATGGAAGGACCACAACCTCCATTCCCAATTCTCCTGTGCTGCTCAGGAGAGGTGGTAGAAGAGGATGGATGGGGGGAAGTTGTTTTTATTTAGATTTTGGTTTCTCATTGCTCTAGTCCATTGGTCGTAGGCTATCATAATTATATCAATCTCATGCTGAGTCTGTTTTGCCCAAGAAGGTAATTGGGGAGTGATCTCCCTATACTTATTTCAGCCCTTGAGACCTTATGCATTGTAATTTCGCTCCCTCTTCCTTTGAGGAGGGGGAGTGAGAGAATGGTTGAGGTGGAGTTTATCTGTCCTTCAGAGTGAAAACACCACAAAAAGAAGGGCACAAGAAAAGACCCTGGAAATTACTGACCTGTTAGTTTAACTTCAGTAGCTGGAAAAATTATGGATGAGTTTATCCTGGATTCCATTTAAAGACTCTTAAAGAATAGCATAATCTTCATGTCCAGTCAACATGAGTTCATGAAAGAAAAGTTTTGTCTCATTAATTTGATACCTTTCTGTGGTAAGATCATACACTTAGTTGGAAGGCAGTGGATGTAGGCTTTTTTTCTAGATTTTGGCAAGGCTTTTGATACCGTATCCATCACAGTATCCTTCTGGAAAAATTGTCCAAATCTGAGATGAACAGGTACATGGTACACTGGGTGAAGAACTGGCTGGACAGTAGGGCACAAAGGGCTGTAGTTAATTTGACTACACCTGGCTGGTGGCCAGTCACTAGTGGTGTTCCCCAAGCCTCAACCCAGGGGCCAGTTTTTTTCAACATGTTTATCAGTGATCTGGATGCTGAGTGCATCCTTAATGAGTTTGCTAACAGTAATAAATTGGGAGTTGCTGTTGTCTCTTTTGAGGGGTGAGGGGATTTGCAGAGGAATCTAGATAGGTTGGAATATTGGGCTATCAGCAACAGCATGAAATTTAACAAGAACAAAAGATAGATCCTGCACTTGGAATAGAGTAATACCAGACACAAGTGTAAACTGGAAGATGAGTGGTTGGAGAACAACTCTGCTGAGAGGGTCTGGGGGTGCTGGTTGACAGTAGGCTCAATATGAGCTAGCAGTGCACCCTGGTAGCCAAAAGTGCATATTCTGGTATACATTATCCCACTGTATTTAGCATTGATGCAGCCTCAGCTGGAATATTGTGTCCAGTTCTGGGCCCTAAAATTTAGAAAGGATGTTAAGATACTTACTTACAATTCTTATGTGGCTGAACTAAAATTCAATATTTTCAAATTTCTCCACAGATGGGGTTTAGTCAGATTTTTACAAAGAACACCACACAGAAATGTGTAAAGACTTATCTAACAACAAAGCAGTCAACAATGAACCTCAGAAGTTCTTGTCAATCTGAGTCAACATTAGCATTTAGAAATTTCTCTGTGAAGTCCTACTGTCTCTTCAGAATGGTTTGACTGCCTGAAGGTCTCCCTGACATGCTTAAAAAACTTAGAAACTGAAAAAAATTGTGCAAGGTGTCCAAGAAAAATTTACAATATTAACATTTTCTGTAAGGTAAGTAGTTGTTTTTTATGAAGATTTGACTATAGATGTGAAATGCCATTTCTGTAGACTGTGTAAGCTATGCCATAACAAAGAAACACAGAAACATAGGGGAATGTGGACAACAGAACACTCAATGTCTTGAGTCAAAATCAGGATACTAAGTTTCGACTAAATAATGACAGCTCACACCTCTTGACATGTTTTATTGTTCACACTGATTATTTTTATAAAGCAGTTAAAAAAGAATTTTTCAATATTTGTTTCTAAATCCTTCTCCCTATATTTCATCTAGATTCATACATAGCACATACACAAATAAACAGAAACATTTTTTAATAAGAATATACAGAATAGATAAGCAGTCACATAAAACTATGATGTTAATCTGTCACAGGATCTGCTGATATAAATCACTAGCACTTTGTTTTGCATCTCAGTTTATTTATTTATTTTTTATAATTTTAGATTTTTTAAACCTGCATAAAACATTCAAATGACTGCAAGAATAATAATTGTGTTTCATCTCTTTTATTTTTTCCTGAGTGATTTTCAGCTTCTTTCTCATAACATTCTGTCCCATCTTGTTCTGAGAATAATACCCTTTTGTTAAAGATTTTATTATGGTGATGACCTAAGAGACCTAACACTTGTGAGGATAAGAGAGGACAATGTTTTTTTCATACCTTGGCTCCAAGGCAACTATTACTTTCTGTTGTTTCCTCACTTTTATTTTCTTTGGTCTGCTTAATAAATACTTTAAGAAAGAATGTTGTAACTACCTTTTTTAATCTTTCCCTTCCTCCCTGGTTTAGCTGTTGGGGATTCAAGACTCCAATGATCAGCTGCCCGATCTTGATTCACACTACTCAGAAAGAGCTGTAAGAAAGTCTGTAGAGTGATAAGAAAGGCAAAATTACAGACCTGGGTTTGTTAAAATTGAATTGTTTTGTGATGAAGGATACAGGAAGGAAAATACCAGCATGGAAGGGTGTAAAATCCTAAATCAAAATAACCAGAAAGTGTAGTCAGGCTAGGGAGGAATCCTTGGGTCAACTCATCTGTGTCAGCAGAGACAGTGGATGATGCCAGCTGAGTAACACTGAGGATTTGTTCCAGGGGGCTGCAAAGGCTAATCGTTCTCCTCCCAGTTGTTGCCAGTCAGGGCAGCAAAGACTCTGGGTGCCTTATCAGGGTGATGAGTGCATTACTCCTAAACCTAATAGCTGATTTAAGACCTTGAGTTACATTTTTGATATAGAAAGGCACATTTGTATTTTTCCATTCTTCACATTTGTGTTTTGTTCTACAAGTTTTCAAAAGTGTTAAATGTAGAGAAGCACAACAGTTGCCAGTGAGTACAACAGATCAGGTATAATGATCAACCTATGAATATATTGCAAATTAAATAAAACTTAGAAGATCTAATAAATATATAGACCTTACTAGGAGTAAAGATAGAGAAGAAATTCCCATTAAACCCTTAGAAAGTTGTTGGTTCTTCCCAGCCTTTCCTATCTCATAGCTTTTGGATTATTTTGCTTTGCTGAATCACCATAGTCTTTCATTTAACTAGATAGCTTCTTTGCTGTAATTACTAGGTTTTTCTCTTAACAACTTTTTCTTAAATAATTATAACACATATAGGTAATTTTACAGGGTCTCAGAATGGCCTAGCTATCATAGATATCCCTTTTCAGAATCAGGCCAGACTTATTCCTGGAGCCATATATACGAACTGTTACAGATTCAGATTCAACCTTTAAAAAACTGAAAGTCTTCAGCTGTTCCTATGGTAACCAATTGGCTCACTGGAGTGAGAATTACAGTACATTTTTTCAGGGCAAGTTTTAAAAATGGACTCCATGCACATTTAAATACCAAAATACTCCTCTGTCACTAATAGAAGACAAATACTCTGTCTCTTGTTTGTGGTTTTTCTCTGCATCTCTTCTCTCTCTCTCTATGCCTTTTCTCATGCTCCTCATGTTAGCTGACAAAGCAGCTATGTGTGAGACTTTAAGGTGGGTGAACATGTGACATGGAAGTGTATCTATAAGATAAAAAATGTTGTGATAAGATGACTTTAAATAATACCTTCAAGACAAAGTAATTGTCTTATTTTTCATTATTGTTTTCCTTTTAAATGTATTTGAATATATAAAACTGAACTCTGTTTATTAGGTAAAGCAACTGTACTTGGGAGCTCTTGAATACAGATAGTTGATTCTTTTGTGCTGCCTAAAAAAGAATGGATTTAATCTTTGTAATCCTTATTGATGCTCTTGATTTGGGAAAAGATAATTTTAGTCAGTGCTTTCTGGCAGTTTAATGGAATTAAAAACATCTAGATTGTTTGTGGCTCCCATTAGTATTCTGATTTGCTCCTTCTGTCCTAGGTCACTTTCTGTTCCTTGCTCTGAAATCTTATCTCCACACAGAAATTACACTAGTTTGAACAACTGTTGCATTGATATGGACCAGAAAGGTAAACAAAACAGTAATTTATCACCTTCATGACAGCAATAGTCAGTGGTCTAATATTCTTCATGTTCTGTAGTTCTCAATGTTGCAATTGGACAGATGGGATTTTAATTATCTTTTTTCATGTGGTTTACTGGTTTTGGCTGGGATAGAGTTAGTTTTCTTCGTAGTAGCTCATATGGTGCTATGTTTTGGATTTATGACAAAAAATGTGTTGATAACACTCTGATATTCTAATTATTGCTGAGCAGAGCTTACACGGAGTCAAGGTCTTTACTGGTTCTCACTGCTCTGCCAGTGAGGAGACGGTTGTGCATAAGAAGCTGGGAGGGGACATAGCCAAGACAGCAGATCCAAACGGACCAAAGGGATATCCCATACCATATGATATCATGTTCAGCAATAAAAGCTGGGGTAAAGAAGGAAAATACAGAGGAACATTCAACGTGATGGTGTTTGTCTTCCCTAGTAACGATTACATGTGAAGAGCCCTGCTTTCCTGGAAATGGCTACATATCTGTCTGCTGGTATGAAGCAGTGAATGAATTTCTAATTTTGCCTTGCTTGCACATGAAGCTTTTGCTTTACCTACCATACTGTCTTTATCTCAACCCATGAGTTCTCAGACTTTTACCCTTCTGATTCTCTCCCCAGCCCCACTGTGGGGGAGTGAGCAAACAGCTGTGAGAGGATTAGCTGCCTACCAGGGTTAAGCCACAGCATGCAGGAAATGTCAACTTTTGGGTTTGCACAGTATGTGCCAAATGGTTTCTGAACTACACTGTTAGGTAGGTGCTTATATATTTCTGTCAACTTTTAGAAACATGTAGCTGTGGTATATAAATCTATAATCTGTAAATAATGTACAAATTGTTACATCTCATGTCCACTTTTTTATCCTCCTAAATGGCAAAGATGTGCTTATTTTAGCAAAAGAAATTAAAACCATAACTACTGTGTCATAAAAAACAAATATAAAAAAAAAAATAGTGGAACAACTCATTACCATAGAACTTTATTGTTGTTAACATTAATGCCACAATTACAGAAATCTCCCAAAAGCCCACTATGTGTCTGGCTTAGGATATACAAGTTTTATACAGAGTCAGAACTCAAGGATGATAGCTATTAGGTTAAACCCTGAAGAATAAGTAGAGGCAAATACCTTGTATTTGAAACATTCTATGTTTAAGAATGGGCCTTATGTGGACATGGTGAGTATTTTAAAAACTGATGCACTTCTAAGGAGTTTTTGGTACCTAGGAATGCTAACTCTGAACTGTTGGAGGGAGGTCTATGTACAGTTACAGGTTGTAAGGGCTTAACATTGCGCTGACAAATTTATAGATTTGGGATACAGTAACAGACAGCAGACCAACAGCTTTAGGGATAAACAATTTATCCCCCCAAAGCAATACAGTAACAAACATAAATCAGTATTACAGCTATCTGGGTCATTTCAATAGATGAGTTATGTGGTTTCAATCAATACAAAATTCTGTAATGCAGTAATACTGGGCTAGACTCAATATTTGAGCATGCAAAGACTTATATAACAATGGTTATCAGGCAGGCTGGCAGGAAACAGGACATGGTGTCTTCTTCAAATGAGTGACTCAAACCAGCCCACAAGCTCAGGGAATTCCAAATTTAATGACTGGACTGTCATCTATTGTTGAATTGTGGATGCACTATGTGGGTGTTCTCCTTGCTGTGGATAAGTGGAGAGCAGTGGATATAGTTTATCTTGACTTTAGTACAAACTCTGACACTGTCTCTCATAACATCATCATAGACAAATTGACAAAATATGGGTTAGATAAGTGGGCAGTGAGGTGAGCTGAAAACTGTTTGAATGACTGGACCCAAAGAGCTGTCATCAGTGGCACAAAATCCAGGTGGATATCAGTCACTAGTGATGTACCCCAGTGGTAAATACTGTGGCCAATACTGTTCCGGCCTCTTCATTAGTGACCTGGATGGTGGGACAGAGTGCACCCTCAACAGCTTTGCAGACATTACAAACCGAAAAGAGTGGCTGATACACTGCATGGTTGTGCTGTTATTCAGAGAGACCTCAAGAGGCTGGAGATATGGGCAGAGAGGAATCTGATGAAGTTCAGCAAAGGAAAATATGAAGTCCTTCAATGGAGGAAGAATAACCTGAAGTGCCAATACATGCCGGAGGTTGACCATCTAGAAAGCACCTTTGCCAAGAAACACCTGGGTGTCCTGGTGGATAACAAGATTGATTATGAACCAGCAGTGTGCCCTAGCAGCAAAGGCGGCCAACAGCATCCTGGGCTGCATTAGGCAAAGTATTGCCAGAAGTCTGAGGGAGATGATCTTTCCCTTCTACTCAGAACTGGTGGGACCACATCTGGAGTATTGGGTCCAGTTGTGGGCTCCCGAGTACAAGAGAGACTTGCACTTGCTACAGTGTGAGTAGCACGAGGCCATGAAAATGATCAAGAGTCTGGAACATGTCACACAACAAACTGAGCCAGCTGGGACTACTCAGCCTGGAGAAAGAAGGTTCAGAGGGGACCTTAATATGGATGGGAGAGATTGAACCAGAGGGACTATGACTCTACTCAGTAGTGCCAACTGACAGGACAAGAAACTATGGACACAAAACACATGAAGTTCCATCTGAACACAAGCAGGTGGTCAAACATTGTAACAGATTGCACCAAGATGTTATGGCAGAGATATTCAAAACTCAACTTGATATGGTCCTGGACAACCTACTCTAGCTGATCCTGCTTGAGCACAGAGCTTGGACTATATGATCCCAAGAGCTGCCTTCCTACCCTAACCATTCTATGATTTTTTGATATAATGACCTCAATTTGATAGAACAGCTCAACAGAGGGTTTCTGAATTATTGTTTATAAGTCCCTATTTCTACTTCAAATCTAATTCTAAATTTCTACTTCAAACTAGAATTTTCAGCTTTTGATTTGCATGTACAAGACTCCACAGACCTATGACAGGATTTGTCTCATATGAGTCTTTCAACAATTCCAAATCTGAGGGAAACAGTTTTCATAGGATATACCTATACATATAGAGACAAATGTATTTTACTAAATTTAGTCTTATGTCATTCAGATATGCTGTTGCAGCTCTTGTCTCTAACACTGATTAACGAAATAGTGTAAAATATTTTTCCAGTGCAAACATATGCAAATCAACAATTAAAGGTAAGAGGGCTATTTTTGTCAAATCAATCAGGTATTGTATCTATTTGAAACTGTAAAAGCATAATCTGCAATACATAATTTATGATTAACAAAGACTATTAATAATTACATGGTAAGATGATATAGTATGATCAGAAGTGTGATTTGTATTTGAAAAACAGAAGTTTCTTTCTATGTGTCTCCAATTAAATAGTAGGTCTGTAAAACAAAATTATTTTCATTTTGTTCACTGTGCGTAACTGTGAGGGAAAGGACATTCTCATCCTTATGGAACAGTCTTAAATGGCCCATATTTATCCAGTAAACATAACTGTTAAATTACACAGTACAATAGCAAAGCACAAGAACAAGTCAATTATACTGAACAGCTTTTTCAAAGTCTGTTACTTTCAGTGTACTGCCTTATGTATGAGGTTGTCTCTTTGCTCTGGTAATAAACTTGAAGTTCAGTGTTTCCTTTAAGAAGGACCATGTAATTACTCTACATCTTTTCATGCTGAATGGCCAAAACAGCTGTACCTATACCTAGAAATTCTAGGGGAAATGCAGAAGTGGGTTTTCAAAAGCACACAGTTTCCCTGTATGCTTCTATTGAAACTGCTGATAAACTCATGCAGCTAGCAGGCAGGTACAGTTAGCCCTATTCAGGAAAATTAGTTGTCAGAGACAAATATACCTATGCCTAGGAGATACTACTTGGCTCTGGGAGTGTGATTTCACTACTGTTCTTCCCCTTTTCATCATTCTCAGTACAGTTAAGAATGAAGAGGAAATATATAAATACATTAAAGAAAATTAGATTTAAAAAATATTCTTTTGCAATGGTCTAATTCATCATTTTGCAACATGGTTGTAAACTATGATAACCTTTAGTGAAATGAGTAGAGCTACACTGGTGTGAAACGGGTGAGATAATAGAGTCATATCCTGTGATTTCTGTTTTCTTAAAAGATAAAATAACAAAGTGTAAGAAAAAATCATGCAATTTCTACATAGTTTCAGCATTTCTATAAGAAATTCTGTTTAATGATTCTATATATTTTTAATTTCATAATTAGATCTTTCAAAGGTCCCTAAATTCCATATGCTGACTGAATTTAGAAAAAGAAAAGAAATATAGAAAATTACAAAGGTAACCTTTTCCACCTAAAAGGAATTTGACTACAAGTGATAAAAGCAGATGAATGTGCATATATTAAAAATATATATATACTAATAAATGTGCAGATTTCTTGTTGGTACATTTTTCTATTCTTTAGATGGCAGAAAAGCAGAGGAAAAGGCAATCTTCTTATTGTGCAAGTTCTTTAGTACAAAAGATAATCTGCTGAGTACTGGAGTGCTCATAAGCACTCATAAGCAACCCTTTTTGTAACTTTCTATTGCTGTAGGTTTGTAATGGTTCAAGGCACTTTAATAATTAGTCTACAGGGAGCCTTAATAGAGTAGGGCAACTCTTAATTAACTTAATCCTCAGTACATGAGTTGACCATGAGACATCAAACCACATTTTAGCTTGAAGGGGATGTGAACTCAGAGGAAATCTCATTTTTTAACTACAGTCGTGCTGCATTTTGTCTTTCCTTCTAGCACAGTGTGGTGTGTGGCTAAACACGTGCTATTCTGGCCTGTAGTATCCTAGAGCCTTTATTTTCAGCAGTACTAATAATTGAAGATGGCAATTTCAGCATAATTATTTTAAGATACAAACATTATCATAGTGTGAGAGTCATATCAGATAAAACATATAATTAAGAAGTGATTTTACTTAGCTTTTGTTATCTCTCTATTGTACTTTATTGATACTCAAAAGAACTGGAACTGTTTAAAATATATGGAAGATGCAGATAACATTTAACTAAAGCTTTCACAACATTTTTTAATTAAAAATATTCTATGCTCTTAGAAATATTCTATACTCTTATAATTTAGTATTGAGGAAATTATTCCATTACATGATTACGCTGCAAGCATGCTTTATAACTTTATATTTATAAGAATTTTTTTTGTATTTTATATTATATTCTTGCTTCTTATCAGGACATTTGTGATGTCTTAATAGCAGGAAAAAAATATATATATATATATATATAAACATTCTGAAGAGAAGCAGCCAGAAGTCTTCCCATTTTAATTTCTTTATTACTATTCACATCTCCAGTAGTAATATTTTTGACAAAGTGAGTGCTGCTTTAGGACTATTTTATTGAGGTACATAAGACTGCATGAAAACACTGATTATCACTACATTGTATAGAGTGCCACTATGGGCAGCCTAACACATCTGAAAGAAAAAATATCAGTACAATCACAAAGAGCCCACGTGAAAGACGTAGGTATACTGTAAGGTCCATATTTTTCTGAATTAACCTTGTTAACAATAGAATATATTAAAGATACCTTTATATTTATTGTTTACAAAGGATTATTTTTGACATTGGTGTTACAAGTTTCCAACCAAGCAAATGAGGGACGTATTTAAACAAAATGAATCAGCAGATAAATCACTTCGCAAAGTGTTTTAATACAAACCATGGTACTGAGTTGTTTTTTAGCTCTTGGGGGAAGAAGAAAAAAAAACATTTTATTTACCTCTACTCACTCCTGCCCTATTATCTGTCCCAATTGCTGAATGTTTTGGGAAACACACAGTTTCTTAAGATACATTCTGTTGGTATGTTAGCCAATACCTCTAATGCTACAAATAAGGTTAAAACCAGTCATGTTCAGGTAAGCCAAATCTTCAGCTAAACAATTGCATTGCTCATTGTCATCAAGGAAAGTATACCAATTTAACAATTGCACAGGGGATCTGAATCAATGATAGAGCTCAGGACATAAATGTGTTTGTGGTAAATAATTATATGATTTGTAGGATATTTCTTGACAAATGATTTTAAACACTTTGGAAAGAATCAAAAATCTTTGTATTCAGTATGTAGTGAATGAAATTAAGTAGTCAAAAATGGTATTATTAGCAAAATAAACTTTTGTTCTAGTTATTACAGTCAAATTTTCTCATTAAAATGTTTTGTTTTTATTCAGTACTGTTGCATGTATTCAAAAGCATGGTATTTCTTAGTGAATTCAATTTCTTTTACTAGTAATCCTCTTAAAAAAAAAAAAAAAAAGAAAATTCAATCTCTTCAAATATCTTGGTATAGCCAGGTTAATTTCCATAGCTATAAGTCTTTTATAACAAATGAATTTTAATTAGTCCCTTTACTTGGCCATGTACAACAGGAAGGAATCAACTTGCAATCCATCTATTGTTAAGCTATAGTGAATTAAAAAGTCCCATATGTTTAAGCTGTTCAGGTTACTATCCTTCCAACCTAACAGATATATACTGATGAATTTCAAAGTGGTTTTCAAGTGTTTGTTTCTGTTTCAAAATAAAGCACAGTTTTCTGAAGCTCACTGAGGTGAAAGAACAGTAGAAAATAATTCCAAAGAACTCCAAATATTTACACTGCTACAAACTGAAATAAAATCTCCAAACAAATGTCCCTAAACTTAGACCACCTGAAACTTCTTCCAACCTATTTTTATTTGGAGTATAAAATCAAAAGATATTGTCTTGGTACTGGGTCCAGCTGCATTCAGGAGTCAAAGAGAATTCATTAATACCCATCTTTAATCTGTTTTGTATTTTGCCATTTTCAATTTGCTTGTAGTCTCCTAGTACAGTTCAGATTGAAAGATACCTCAGGATGTCATCCAGTCAAACCTCAGGCTCAAAATAGGGCCGGATCAGGTTTCCCTGTTTTTTGTCCAGTCAAGCTTGGAAAACCTCCATGGGTGGAGACTGTACAACTTCTCTGGCAAGCCTATTCCAACGCCTCATTGTTCTTTATGAGGAAGAAGTTTCTCTTGTCTCATAATGTTTATCTGAAATTTTATGTTTGATTTTACTGAGACCATTGAGTAGAAAAGGCACAGTAAGCACATTATGTGGAATTTTTTATATGACACTAAAAAACAACTTGAAGTGACTGAGTCCTTCAGAAAGTCAGCAATGTGGTAAAATGAGCTGGAGCACATAGGATGTAAGAAGGTGTTAAGGGAGCTGGGTTAAGGAAGGAAGGCTAAGCGGGGAGTTTATTGTTCTCTTTGTTTGCCTAGTAGGAAGTTATAGAGATGATAGAGTCAGTTGCTTCTCAGAGGTGCACAGAAAAAGGATATGGGGAAATAGACAATAATTGCAACAAAATAAATTCTGGTTACGTATGAGGAGGAAAAAAAAATCACAATAAGGTTGGTCATTCTTGAGCCAATTATATCCACAGAAATGGAATTTTACATACATGAATGCTCAAAAGGCCCAGCACATCAAAAATATTAAGTATCATTCACAGTTGCTTGATTTTGGTTAACAAATGAACCTCTATATTTCTGCAAACTTTTCTGTGAACCCTATTTGTTCCTTCTTAATTTAACACTCAATACGTACTAAGTACAAAAGTGAAAAAGTAACTCTGTGAAGGAAAAAAGTTATAGTTTGTGCCTGTCTATAGCATACTCTTTTTCCACATTTTATAAGCAGGTATAATTCCAGAAGTGATTAAATGTACTACCTGTGATAAGATCAGAAAAAAATAAAATAAATAAATAAATAAAGAACATTATCTCATCTGTTTACTTGTTTGCTTGTTTTTTATTTGCTTGGAACCAAACGATTTACAATTTACAATTGATTTAACCAGATGATTTTAACCAAATTGATTTAACCAAATGACATACATTTGTTTGATTGTTTAAAATATCCTGTATTTTAACATTTTTTTTCCAACATTTTTCCATAATATGAAGCCTGCCTGAAATCTCTGACATTGGAATAAAAAACATTTTGCAGTACATCATACAAATCCTTTGCCTAAACAAGTCATAATTCTATCTTTAAAGACGCTAACCTACAGTAGATTTTTTTAATAAAACTATTTATTTATTTATACAAACCCAATTATAGATATGCCTATGGATCTCATGATTCTATTCAAAATAGTACTACAGTGGAAACCAAAGGCAAGTGCATAAGTGCTTTCAGAGTTCTCCATAGTTCAGTTCAAATTTGTAAGGACTTGTACCTTCCTCATTAGGAAAGGGGGAAAACAATACAGACGTGACAATTTCTAAAACATCTGGAAACATGACTATAAATGACTCCTTTGTCCAAAATAATTCAGTACCACAAATAGCCAGGCCATTCAGACATCTTCTATTAATGGTGCCATTAAAATATCAACTCTGAATGAATGTATATGTCGAGAACAAAATAAATGGAAAGAAGAAGAGACTGCTAGTGAATCAGGACAGAAAATTTTACACAGATTATGTTATCCATAGACCAAGAATTTTTGTTAGCTGACTGCTCACAGTTAATGATTTAGATGCTTGGAGACATTAGCAATTAAAAATAAATTATTTTGCCCTGTAATTCAAAGGATATCTGTATGCTTTGAAAATATGGAGGGAAAAAAAAAACAACACACACAACAACAACAAAACTACAATTTATTCTGTTATAATTGTTATTGATACTATTAATACTTTTCAACCAAAAGAAGAAACTGCAGCTAAGACTCAGCAGTCTATAAATCCAGATGTAACATTTCTTTTTTCACTAGACTTAGCAAAATACCTGTTAGGAAGTGGCAGTTTTCGTTACTACTCTAAAAGTCACTCAGGCATCAAAATATATGAGCTGTGGCAGTGCTGATTCATCAGCTAAGAAATCTTCTTCCTGCATTAAAATAGAGACACAAGAACAAAGAATTGCAATATACAGGGAGATAAGTGCAAATGAAAAAAAAAAAAAATAGTTTCTCTGACATAACATGCATGAATATATTTCTGTGCTATTATCTATTGAAAGTATCATCTGTTATGAGGTGAAAAAATATTGAATAGATTGACTTGATTATATATATAGATGAGATAATAAAGAAAAGAAAAAGAAAAAAAAAAGTGAAAACTGATATATTTCTGATTAAAGAGCATTTTAGCTAAAACTAAATTACATAAATCTTTCTAAATTTAAACATATGCTTCCACTACAATCAATAATGCATAATTACATTTGTATTGACAAGAACATGCTAATAATTAAGTTATTATCATAGTTTCACTGTATGAAATAAAAAGGGAGTGTCCTTATTCATTTTTCCCATTATGAAAAGTAATTATTCTGTTTTACCAATTTCTATGCTTAACAGCACACATAGTAGACAAAACACCATCAATAATCACCTGTCATATGCTATTCATTTCTTTAATGTAATCTTTTCTTTGTTCCATAATTGAAGATTAATGTATGTGTATAGTTAGTATTCTGTAATGGCACTACTTTATTACTACAGTAGGATGTTTGTTTTTATTCTGGAAGAAAATTAGATAAAACTGAAAACATCACTTGGTGGATTTTGTGAATTTCAGCAAAATTCTCCAGCAGGTTTTTCAGTTATGATTTGAAAATATTCATCCTTATCTAATTGTGAGGCGTATCTCTGCATTTTATTACTAGTAATGTACTTTAGATTGCTTTTCTTTTTGTTAGAAATGTATAAGTAATCAAGTTGTAAGAAAATGAAGGTAGATTTTCTTCTCTCTTTTACTCAATCAATAAAGTTATTTAATTAAAAAAGTTTTAAAACAAAATCCTCTTTTCCTAGTCAGATATGAACACCTTCACTACGCCTATTATACATAGTTAGGTGAAATATACTGGTGATGATAATTCGGCTGGCAACAATGGAATTTGTTTCTCAGATTCAAAGTGATAAGAAACATTTTCACTTACGAAGAACATTAACTTAGATCACAAATTAATCAGGTTTGTTCACTTTTGCTAATGAGTGAAATCTGTAGAGTTTGGATAGAGACCAAGGATTTAACTGTGAGGGCTAGGTTGTGGAATAATGGCCTTATTCTGAAAAATATTTAGGCAACAAAAATAAATTATTAGCACACTGTTACACTTCCATTTTAGAATATATTCCAGGAATTCAAATGTGTGCTCTGTAACACAAGATTCCCATATTCTTACGGTCCTAACCATAATTTACCAACTCAAAGATCTCAGATCTCAGATCTCTCATCCACTTTGATTCATTTTCATAAACATGTCAGAATAATTTTATTCTTGTTGAGGAGAATTATTTAGCGGGGAATGACATCTCTGTATCTCCTCTACATTATTTCTACACTTGACAGCTGTTCTTCAATTCATAGCATTAACCATTGACATTAAAGCGAACAGTCTATTATCAGATAAGCTATGCCAAAACTGAATAAAAGCAGCCTGGACATAATATACTTTCTTAAAGAACTTCTAGAACTCTTTTTGTTTTGTTTTGTTTCTTTTTCTTTTTTTCCCCTAAATAGTTTCCCTTCCCTTCCCTTCCCTTCCCTTCCCTTCCCTTCCCTTCCCTTCCCTTCCCTCACAATAAGAACTTAATTTTCACAGGTACCGATCATGTCTTCTGAATTCAATGGGAATTACAGGTCATTAACTTATTTCTAAGTTGTCCATAGATACATGTACAAGAAAATAAGGTTTTAGTGCATAAATATATTGTTTGCACATGAAACTTCTGTTGAAATTAATTAATGAGTCTATTAGGATTTGTTACTCTACTGTAGATATTCAGATAGTAAATGTCTGGCCTAAACACTACTAGCTTAATTCACTTCTTTTTATCGAAGAATTGCCCTCCAAGTTTAGGAAAGTATTAACTTTGTATATATATTTTAGGAATATTTATTTCTGTGTACTGTTATTGAAGTTCCTGAGAGTTCAGGTATTCAGCCTTTCTAAACATCATCTGTTTAGATAGCTAAAAACACAGAAGCATTTCACCTTTACCTGCTGCTAGTTTATCATTTTTTGCTTGACACTGCTAGCAGGGATTCTTCTATTATAATCTGTTCCTAGCTTCTTAATGATTCCCTTTCTATTACTAGTCTAGCATAATTTCAACAAGTCTAAAAATTTCTAGTGATAAGAAAGATGTATATTTCTACAGAGAAGCCAAAAAGTAACATTTGCCTTGTTATGTAAAACTAGTTTCTGAACAGGGTCCCATGTTAAAAATGGATATGCCAAAAGTCAATAAGCCCTTAAGAAATTATGAAGGATGATGTTTATGAGTTAATAATCTGTTTCTTCTAAAATTTTCCCCATTGGTAAAACATAATTGGTTTTATAGCAAAATGGTGCCAGTGCCATGCAATTCTCTACTTTAAGTCAAGTGGAAATGGTTTTAAACTAAAAGATAGGAGGTAGGTTTAGATTAGATATTAGGAAGCAACTTTTCACTAAGAGGGTGGTGAGGCACTTTAATTGGTTGCCTAGAGCAGCTGTGGATGCCCTGTTCCTGTAAGTATTCAAGGCCAGGTTGGGTGGGGTTTTAAGGAACCTGTTCTGGTGGAAGGTGTTCCTGCCGATGGCAGGGGGTTGGAATTAGATGATCTTTAAGGTCCCTTCCAACCCAAACCATTCTGTGATTTTGTGATGTCAAGGCACATAAGAGGGAGTGGAATGCCAGGGAAAGACACATGGTCAAATGTCTTCCTTGTACTCTCTAGCCTCTTATCTTCATGTGGTGTTATTAGTCACTGTTAGAAGGCTAGAGTAAATAATGGCATTATTTCCACAACTACTGTAAAACACAATCTGATATTTTGCATAAACTACATGGTAAATCATGGTAACACTACAGTGTTGTTTTACAATAACACTATGAATAACATGTGTCAACCACAAATTTGTATCACCAAGAACAGTCTTATAAGCAATAGTAACTCTGAGACTTGAAAAAAAAAAAGTTCTTTAACTGTGAAAATGTTTTTGGTTTTCTGGCTTTGCTCAGTGACTTGTAACTGCAACCTCATCCACTCTATGAAAATGAGCTCTGAAAAATGAGCTCTGAAAAAAAACTTGAAAAATGTTTAAATACTTCACAACATTTGTAGTCAAAACTCACTATCTTTTGATATTTTGTGATTCAAAATGAATGCATGCAGCAACTTCTTCCTATATTGCTATTTTACTGTAATTTGAATTCTAACAATACAAAAATAGCATCCAGATACTGAGTTTGATCACAAGAAAAATTCTCTTGTGATCAAACATTTCTCAGCTTTGGTCTACAGTTTATTCCTGGAGTTACTAAGAGAATCTGAGGAGGAAAATGAAGAGACAGAAAAGAAATGGATGGTCCTGGACAGACTGCTTCTTTGCTGCATGTTGCATTATGCACCTACTAGGGCACTAGTAGTTGTATCCAGTATCTTTATGTTGTCCAGACTGCCATTACTGGAAAACTCATTAACTTTATACCAGATAAGGTAACCAGAGTGTACAACTTGTTCATGTTTAATATTCCACTTTTTATCAAAACAAGTGTATAACATAACCAGCCATTTTTCAGCAGAAGGCATTTTAACTGTCTTCTTCAAAATTTAATGTTTCTCAATGTGCTCCTGAGAAAGCTGTTAAGGGAGTTATTAGAACAATACCTGCCACTTTCTTAGTGTCATTCTATTTAGTATCCCTTAAATACTATAAAAAAAATCTGCTAAAAATTCAAGACTATCCTAAAATTAGCATATCACCTTCTGCTTTACCTGATCTGACAATCTGCATTTTATTTATGGTTAGCTTCTTGTTTGTCATTAGCCATTCCACAAGGAGTTAAAATAGGAAAAGTGCAGAGCTTTCAATTATTTCATGTGTCAGTTTGCACGTAAGGAGATTTTTTTCTTGTATTGACTTTAAAGATGCATGCAAGCTTGTACTGAGTGGCTAGAATTTTTTTTATTTTTTTTTTCAGATTTAGCAAAGCCCTGCCAGGGGACTTTTAATGCTGTCATTGATATTCGCTCTACTGTCAGGGATATTACACTGAGAAGAAAGACCTGGCACACTGACTTTCTCTTGAAGCTTTGATAGTACGTTGGCTGCAGTTTAACAGTGTGAAAATAATGCTGCACTGCAAGCAGAACTAGGGAATTTTCCTCTTGTTAATTTAGAAAAGTTGTGAGAAAAAAAAAAAGTCTTTAAACTACATAGGCTTTAATATATATATATATAAATGATTAATATTTATATTTATTTTTAATAAGAGTAAATTAAAAGAAGTTCTGTGAGGGTGGCTGAGCACTAGAACAGGGTGCCCAGAGAGGTGGTGGTGTATCACCACCATTATCTCACTTGGAGATATTCAAAATCTGACATGTCCCTGATCAACCTGTACTAGCAGTCCCTGCTTTATCAGGGGGTTGCGTCAGAAGATCTAGGTCCCTTTCCACTTCTGCCATTCTGTGATTCTTCTGTGAAAGAAGAGAGTTTCTGTATGACAGTTTTAACAGACTATTTATATGGATTTTCTGTACTTAGGAATGAGTGACTTTAAATATTGCAAGTATGCAGAAAGAAGTGTACCTTGATTTAAAGGCTAGAGGGTAGAAATATTTCCTTTAACAGTTTGACACATTTCCTTGACAAATTTAAAGATAAGATTCTGAGATAACAGCTAAATTGAGATTAAAAATATGCTGGCTGTATCACCTATCTAATGACTCAAAAATAGTTGAAAGTCTTATTTAACCACAAGCTGAAAGTTATAGAGACCACATCAACCAAAGAAGATAAGCAACCCCTTCTAGTCATCTTTACTTGACTTTCTAGCTAACTTCTTAGGACCTACAGACATCTGGGGATTAACACACCCTATTCCCCACTGCCTCCCTTAAATTAAAACTTCTATTAGATGCTGGTAATTCTCCCCCCAACAATAACTTCTGGGGCGTCATTCAAATTTCTCAACACAATGACCATATTTTCTCAGAACATGTGAAGGATACACTAGCTGTGATAACTGGTGACCAGGAAGATGCTTCTTTCTGTGCTGCACTGGGGAAGTGAAATGTTCTTGATTCTTATCTGCTTTGGTCCTATCTGCAGACTCATTTATACTGTTATAACACTGACATCAAACTCATTTTGTGGACTTAAACCAAGTAAAGGGTAAAAGTGGTTTGCTTGTTTTGTTTGTTTGTTTGCTTGTTCTCTTTTCATCAACTCTTTTTTTTTTTTACAATAAATTCTGTGATAACACTGTAGTCACTTCTTTAACTCTTTTTTACTCTCAGAGGCCAGATTGTTGGCTAAGTAAGCTGCCTTTGCTCCACCCTGTCTTGGGCACCCTGTTGGCACTCTTAAGAACTGATCCTGAACTTTTCACTGCTATGAAACAGATGATATTTTGAGGGCTTAATACTTTGTCTAAATGAGAACTTCTATGAACTACAACAAGAAAAAAATGTAAGTCTTCACTAGTCTTCTAATGTTGGGTTTAAACTAAAATCTTGAAGAAATTTGTTGTTTGTATAGTTTTATTTCATTTTGGTTTCAGGTTGGAAATTAGGAGAAATTTCTTCTCAGAAAGAGTGATTAGGCATTGGAATGGGTTGCCCAGGGAGGTGTGGAGTCACCATCCCTGGGGGTGTTTAAGGAAAGGTTGGATGTGATACTTAGGGATATGTTTTAGTGGGTGATATTGGTGGTAAGGGGATGGTTGGACCAGGCGTCCTTTTCCAACCTTAATGATTCTATGGTTTGTACATGTCTTAACAATACTATCTTAATGTTAAGAAGTGGAAGACTTGATAACCTGAGAATAAATGTGAATATTTAGTCTTCCTTGGCAAAGAATTATGTATTGTAGTTGTAAAATTAAAATTAAATTGATTAGCTAATTGAGTTAATTTTAAATGTAAGATATTAAAGTGTTTAGAAGGAACAACAGGGTTGTAATATTACAATCATTACCAACTATGGAGGTTTTCCACTGTTTTTAATTTTACCAAAAACAGGTTAATGATGTGATATTTCAGGTTTCATTTTTATTATCCAGAAAAAAAAAAAAACACTGCAATATCTACTGTCTGGTATGATTTCCTCTGTAATTTAAATTATTGTTATTACCATTATGAATCTCTCAACTGACCGTTCCATTTGTGTGCTTTGCAAATAATTGAAAACTTAGAGAAAAAAAAAATCATGGAAATGAGACAGTATCATAACGGGCTAAGTTCCAACAGCATATTAGCAGAACTCCTAAAATATATTAAGCATAAATATTTTAATATATTTTGTTGGCAAGCAAGATAAAAGAGAACTAATTTAATGAAACAGATCTAGTATTTTGACAAACATTCAGAAGTGAGTCTGAATATCAAGACCCTCTATTTCTGTTTTGAGCTTGTTTGTTGTAAACTGAATTTTCTCTATTGAAATTCATAATAATCAAATAAAATATATTAAGAACTGTCAGTATTTTTGCATTCATTATGCATTATTATTATTTTTACTATTTTTTAAACAGACCTGATACAGTGCATTTTTTTTAATGGTTTGCCAGATCTTTTTATCCTTGTGGTTGCGAGTTGATCTAATGTAATGGATGAATTTATATATATATATATATATATATAAAATACATTAAGAGTTTTCAATTGTTTGCTACAGTGGGAATAGAGCTAAAAGTCTTTATAAAATCAGAGTTAGAGAAGTCTACTAGGGATTGTCTTCCGTCTTGCGAGTAGAAAGCAGAACAAAAAAAAAAAAAGTTGTGTGAGTTCAGAAGAAGGGTCTCAAATTTCTTGCATTGCCCCTTCTACACTTTTTGTGGGCCATCAAAGTAAGCAAGACTTTAGGGCTGTTTTGTGCTGATGTTTGTAAATTTCTTCTTTCCTGGGAGTCAAATGAACTGATTCTCTGATGCAGTCTTACCTCCTGCCCCAGGACCTGACTGTGATCTGCAGCAGGAGGGACAATTGATTGACAAAGATGTCTGCAGGGTCTTAGTCCCCTTGACTAAGTAATGCAGTAATGCAGTTGACTAAGTGATGCAGTTTCACAGGAACACAGATGGTCCACAGGCTGGTACCCTGGCCCAGGCTTGGCCTGTCTCTGTGTGGTGGTTTAACCCTGCTGGGCAGCCAAACTCCACCATAACTGCTCCCTCACTCCCCCTCTTCAAAAGAGGGGGAGAAGAAAGTATGATGCAAAGAAAAAGGCTCACAGTTTGATAATTTTATTAATTAATAATTGATAAGGGCAATTTAATTAAGGGGAAAAGAAAGAGGGAGGAAAAAAAAAAAAAAAAAGAAGCAGCAGCAGCAGCAAAGGCCACATAGAAGCAAAGACAATTATTTTATACTTGCCATCAGTGAGCGATGTCCTGGAAAGCAGAATCTCAAGACACATAGCAGTTGTTTGGGAGAACAGGCGGCTTCATAATGAGAGCTCCCCCTCCCCTTCTCCTTTCCCACTTGTTATTGCTGAGTGTGACATCATATGGTATGGCATATTCCTTTGGTCAGTTTAGGTCAACTGCCCTGGTGGTGTTCCCTCCCCACTTCTTGTCTATCCCCAGCCTGCTGGCTTTGGGGGGTTAGAGGGAGTCTTGGTGCTGTGCCAGCACTGCTCAGCAATAGACACAGCACTGGTGTGATACCAGTGCTGTTCTAGCTACAAGTGCAGAGAACAGCACACTATAGGCCACTGCAGGGAATGTTAACTCCATACCAGCCAAGCCCAGTACAGCATGTCCCCATGGCCCTGCCCAGACATCCAGAGCTGTGTCTGTCCCTTGCTCCCCTCACTAGACCTGATACTGACCACCACCCATGGGCTGACATCCCAGCCTGGTCTCAGCCCATCTCCATCCCCAGGAACATATTCTGCTTGTTTTGCTGCCTGGCTGGGGCTGTGGAGCAGGAAGCTTGCTGCTGCCTCAACTCTACACAAACCTGTACACCAAGAGGGACAAAGACAAAGAACAGGAAACCCATGGAGATCTGCAGAGATATGACATCTCTAGGATTGCAGAGTTTTGGTGGGTCAGCACAAAAATCTTTCAAGTGTGTTGGGAGCAATTTTTGACAAAGGTTTTGATGGTCATACTGGACTACATGCTGTACTGGATGTGCTGCTTACAAATTAAAAAAGCTGTCCAGTGATGTGATGGCTCATGATAGCCTTGACTGCAGTGATCGTGATATAGTAAACTTTAAAATCCTAAAGTGATACCTAAATAAACTCTTTGGACCTCGTGAGAGGCTTTTACTAGCAGATTCTCAGGAGGTCTGGCCTGAAGGGCAAAAGAAAGCAAGATAACAAACTGAGCTTCAGAGACAGCCTCTTCAAACAAGAGATTCTAGATGAATGTACAAGAAAATGAGTGGGTAAGGCACATGCCACCATGGCTGAACCCAGCACTCTTCTCTCAGCTTGAACACAACAAATGGGTTGTAGGCTTTTGCTACCAAGGAGGACAACAGAAGAACTGCTTCAGCAAACAGGGATAAAATTAGAAGAACCTGTCTTAATAATTCAATAAAATTGCACAAGCTGGCAGACAATTGGCTAAATAAAAGTAAGGAATATATGTCTCTTTCTGGATGAAGTAATCATGAATCAGCTTTTGATGAAACGTATCAGTGATGAAATGAAAAAAATGTATCAGAGATGCAAAAAATGCAAAAATGAATCAGTGAAGAAGGCTAACTACATATTGGGTTGCAATAGCAAGGATATAGCTTTGATGTTGATGGAGGTGGTTATTGATGGTACTTAGTATTTATTGAGCCACATCTGGAATATTGTATATGGCTTTCAGCCCATCAACAATTGAGAGATATAAAGAAACTGGAACAAGTCCAGTGGAGATAAACTAAAAGTGTTGAGGGCTGTAGCACACACTGAACAACAAAAGACAGAGATATAGGTTGTTTAGCTTGGATAAAAGAAAGATTAGGAAAAATTAGTTGAAATATTCAAGGGTTACAAAGATGATGGTGCTGCTCTTCATGGAGCTGCACAGTGACATGCATGAGATAACTGGCAGTAGCTGCAGCAATGGAAGTTTTCATTGGGCATAAGAAAAACACCAAATCCCAGTGAAGGTGGCCAAACACATGAGCAGATTTTCCAAAGAGATTTTGAAATATTAGTTGGAGATATTTTATTTTTGAATACTAAAGGTCCTAAGCAACCTGAGTTATATTTGGGATTTAACCAGGTGATTTCCAAAGGTCCCTTTCAGTGTCATTATTTTCTCTGATTACTCTATGATTATTCCAGTTAGGTTAGTACTGAGCGCAAAAGATGACAAAGAATTAACAGATCATGTAATAAATTCCTTTCAGGCACCTTCTATATAGTCATGGAAGTTAATGAGTTAATAGCACTCAAAATTGGAACTGTTTTTTGCAATGTATTTTTTCAAATCTACGTCAAATATATGAAACTAAACTCTTTTACAGGGTGGGGCTCAGTGGAATGTCCTGTAAAATTCAGTGTGGCAGAATTATTTTGGGAGATATTTGCATTCTAAAGGGACTGTAGACTGGAGAAGAGTATCAGGATTTTATGCGTATTCAACAGAAGCTGAAAGCTCAGAAGAGATATAGAAGAAAAAAATATTTCTTTTTAGATAGATAGACTGAACTGCTTATCTAATCAGGCCATTTTAAGAAGCAGCTGAAGCAGTTATTAGGAGACTGGTAGAATTTACTTAGGTATAATTCTACTATAATGAACTGAAATAGTAATATTTTTTTCCGATCTAGATGATTCTATGGTTCTAATTTTAAAAGTATTTTAGCTCTCTGTGAGTCTATATTTTATTGCAGTACTTGCAGAAGATAACGTGTACCATTTCTTAAAGCTCTTTAATTTTATTTTTTTGACAAACAGTAAAGAAATACTACACAGCTTTATCACAAAAACAATAACAACAACAACAGACACACAACATTTTCTTCTGTCTTTACAGAATTGTTTCAGTCATGTATGTGCATGACCATGTTGAAAATATACCTATCTGCCAGGTCTCAGGAAGCAATGGGGAAACTGAAAACACAGCAGGCTGGACAGATAGGTTTGATTAAAATTCATACTACAAAGGTTCAAAAACCAGCCGAGGCAAGAACACAGTTCTAAGGAAATATTTAGAGAAGCTGTAGAAAACCACCCATGATGATACAGGTACAAGTTGGTATTAAGCTGTAGTGTGAAATGGCAGAGTTCCCTTGTAGCTATTGTAGTCAGGCAGAGTATTTCATTCTGATACAGCTGGTTAGAGGGACAGAAATACTGAAGAAATGATGAAGCCAGCATTCCTTTTAAAGGAGCCTACCATGGGAAAGGGATATTAAGAAATGGATAATGTAAGACGTTTACTTAGACAGCATCTACGTATTAAAAGTCAATAAGATATATTCCCCAGCATCCAGACAGAGCTCTGATTCTGCTGTCAATGTACAAAGATATCAATCAGTGCAGTATAGAATAAGAGGGAAGGCAAAGTGTATGGAAATCATAATCCAAATTTTACTGGCTTGGCTATGTCAGCCCAAACCGTGTTCAGTTATGGAATTTGGACAAGTTCCCCAACAGCACTGAATGCAGATATGTCATCATACCAGCCCTTCTTCTCATTCACAATGTAGGCTAAGTCCACTTCCAAAGTCACGGTGACAATAAGAAAAATGTTTTGTTTTGTTTTGTTTTAAAGCTTCTCCCTGATCCCCTGTGCACATCTGGCCTCAGATCACACAGAACTCATTGAGAGCTGAATGAGAATTCTCCCTTAGAGAATATAAACTGTGATCTAGAAAAGGGGCCAGCTCACTACATATGTATTTGAACTTTCCTTCCATACAGTGAAGCTGACAGTACTTAGTTATCCACCATCTCAAGTCCCAGAATGTTTAATTGGTACTTACTAAATAATTTTAACCAGAACTAGACCTAGACAGTAAATCTGTTCTTATGGCATGCCATGCTCAACATCTAATGGTCCACAGATGACAATGAGTGAAGGTCACTGCAATAAAAGTCCCTGTTGTGTGTGCACAGAATACTCCAGAGATGGTTACTGTAGGACACCACCAGAATTTCAGTACTAAAAAATATATAAACTGCATAATTCTAACATAATCATATTTAAATGTGGAGGGAACAGTTACTTGATTTGGCTTTCTTTCTGCAACTGTGTTGTCCTTTAATTCTGTTGAGCATTAATTTCCCCAAACATATCTGAGCAGTTATTTTCTTAGATGGTGGTAATGCCACTTATTTTTAAGATAGTCTGATCATTTTCATTACAAGGTTCTGCTTTCAGTTGCTCAGAATATCAATAAACTTCATCTATTTGGGTATACATTTTCCATTTCAAATGATTGCTTCCAATTGATTTTCTTTGTGTTTTTCTTTTCCTTTTTTAACTTCAATGTCACATAAAGCAGCTTGTGTATTTCTGAGAATGAAAGCAGAAAAGAATATATTTTTTGCCAATGTTAAATGAACGCCAGCCTTTTTTTTTTAAGATGTAGAATATCATCATATTTTGGAGCAGTTATTTACAAATTGATTGGGAGTGGCTTTTGCTGGAAAGATATTCCTTTAGTCTTCTATATGAAAATCTATTCTAATCTTTTAGAGGCCTTTCAGAAATTAAAGTTAATATACAACATGAAGATGGTTAGCAACTATTGCCTCAGACATCTTTGCTTAAACCAAACATTCTCTATTCTAATGTAAAGGAGGACTTTTTTTTTTTTTCCAAAGCCCCAGGCTTTTGTTAACCAGCAACTGTAAATTGTTGCTGGTATGCTTCTAGAGAATCTCATAGTAGATTGTAATAGAAATAAACTGTCCAGTTCAAGTGAAATTCAGTTCAGACCAAAGGGAGTAAAAAGGAGAATAGAATGGAAATGAAATTTTGGATTTAGCACTGAAACAGGCAGAATGAGAATAAGACAAAATCTAAGCCTTGGATTTTAACATATAATTGGTCATGGAGAGCAGGAGAGAAGTGAAGATTGTGAAAAGCCAGAGGGACTGTTTTTTCACAGATAGCCTTCCATCTTATATGTAATGTACCATACAGATTCAGCAACAGAAATATCCGTTGTTCTTCTATATTATCTATTCCCAATTTATCCCTAGGCCAAAAAACAAAATTCCTATGGTAAAACCTCTTTTAAAAAATATGTCAAATCACAGAACAGTTTGGATTGGAAGGGACCTTAAAAATATCTAGTTCCAGCCCCCCTGCCATGGGCACAGACACCTTCCACTAGACCATTTTGCTCAAAGCCCCATCCAGCCTGGCCTTGAACACTTCCAAGGATGAAGCATCCACAACTTCTCTAGGCAACATGTTCCAGTGCCTCACCACCCTATGAGTGAAGAATTTCCTCCTAACATGTCATCTAAATCTACCCTCTTTTATTTTAAAGAGAAAAAATTTTGCCTTTTCCCTTGTATTCAGTCAGAGCATCAATTGCTTCAAATTAACTTTATTTTTTCATACTTTTAGACAATAAGTGATTAAACAACAATAAAAATGGTTTACAGAGATAAACAACAGCTAGAAAATAGGAGAGTTCAAATGACTCAGAAAAACATCATACGTTTAAGAACAGTAATTTAAGTTATTGGTCTCATGTTGTGTATAGATAGTAGATATTATACATCTAGACGACAGCTATGCTGTCTGTATTCACACTTTAGTATATTATTTGTTATAGCACTTAGTGGTTTGAAACAAAACTGGACTATTTGGTTGATGAATAATAAGAAAAAAAAAAGAAAAAAAAAACCAACAGTTCATATAACTCTTAAAAACCAGTAAAATATTTCATTGTTTATTAATAAATCTGATAGAACCTTTGGATGGATTCTAATTCCTTTGTGTGTTGAGTAGCACCCTACCCCAAGAGAAAACCATCCAGTACCAGTGGGGGAAACTCCTTTGACCAAAGTGAAATGTGGAGGTGTTATGAGAAGATCTGGATCGTAAGGTTCAGTGGAATAAGACTCAGTTCTTAATGAAAAAAGATGTCTACATTTCACCCTAAAGAAGTTCTGAACATTTTTTTTTCAATGAAGGGTAGTATATTTAGTAGATTTTGTTGATACCAATGTTAAACCTACAGATCTTGCAATTTTCTTTTTCTTCCTTTTAGAAAGTCTTTAAAAAAAAAATATGCTATGCTGTCTTCAACATGTACTGGTCAACTGGAATGAATCTCAAGTTTTATCATTATTAAAACCAAGAAAAGTCTTTTTTGTCTTCTGCAAATTACTATATCTGGGATGGGTTTACCATTCTGATTCAAAAAAAAGTAGAAGATAAATCCATAAAATAGAAATTATTCATGGATTAAACATTGCCATCTCACTGCTAATGGTTTAAATAAATTATTGGTATAGAGATTCCCTTAGCTGTTTAAAAATAGCAAAAGTATCTCCAATTATTCTTGTTTAATATTGCTCTGTGAATGAGGGTGAATCTTTGACCCCCCCTAATGCCTCAAATGCCTTGTTAGAAATAAGAAGGATGTCTAGAGTTTTGGGGTGCACACAGTTCTATATAGCAGCTATATAAGAGTACTAAGGCAGAGGAATTAAAGAATAATTAGAAACTGTTAAGTCTATTTTTTTTAGATGGTGGGGTTCTAAACAGAAAATTTTGTAGTAGTCTTTGTATGCGTACATATAAGAATGCATATGCATGTCATGGCATATAATACAACAGAGGTTTAAATGAACACCACCATACAAAACAAAATTAGTACAGGTTATTTGCTATTAAGATAATGCTAACAGAGACTATCAATTTTTATGTGTTGGAAAATAAATAATGGCCTCCTTGCTGAAGGATCTTGTAATTTACTCCCACATGTCCTTTTTTACAGTCTATGTGGGTTACCAAATACCCAACTCTGTGAGCATGGGGATAACCAACTAAATAACGACTCGGGACTATGAAAAATGTAAGTTTTCTCGTATTTCCTATGTATCGTAGTTCCCAGATGTTGCAAAAGCCCCTGCAAAATAGGCCTCAACAATAGGAAAATAAATAAATAAATAAATAAAGGATTCTTTCTTATCTCTTGTACTTTTCTTGTGTTCCATTATCCTGTTTCCCTGAAACAGAATGTTCTGGGTTTCAAAGGTGGTATACAAAACAGGTTAATTAACCAGATAAATAGACAATGGAAATTTTTTGAAAGAAGATGAAAAGAATTTTCATCAGACTGTCTTTCTCTGAGCCATATCTTTTGATGTAGCTCAAAAAGTGACTTGGTATATAGAATGTATCAGGCTGTGGAAGAAATCATATCTGTTTGGTACCTGCTACTGTAGACTTTGAACTATAACTGTGTCCTTGGTACTGTTTTGTATTTCGGAGTTTGGATTTCAGGTTACAATTGCTCATATCTTTATACTTTTATGTCATTTCTTTCATGCCAGAGGGTTATTTTATCACTTTACTCTTAGATCTGATACATAAATATATGAGTAGTTGTGCGAAATTGTGTGATGATAAAGACACGTTTATACTACTGAAAAAAAAAAAAAAACCTGAATTCATTGACAAGAGATAAAAGCAATTAACTTGCACTCTTATTATTATTATTTTTTAATCTTTTACAGTCCCTGGTTATGCTGATTGAATTCACAGATTAAAATGTTCTGTCCCTGTTTTGTATAATTGACAGTTTAGCTGTTAGGAAATCAAAGAAAAAAAAAGCTTGCACAGTACTGCTGCCACCACCAGGAAAACAAGAGTATGTGACTTGCAGAATTGTGAAAGTTTTCTAACACTTTGTGTCTTCTCTCCCCTCCTGTCCCTGTCCCCTAGTTGCACAGGGCTCCCAGGATGCACCTGCATCACATACTGTAGAAATCCTTCAGCAAGTAGAAACTTTCTCTGCTGTAAATCTAAGTGGAAGGAAGATGACTATCCTGACTCACGGTTCAGGGTGCTTCTTATTTTCCTAATTGTGGAGTGTGATACCCACCTCGATGAAGGTGGGTAAAAGCATATCTTCAGACTTTAAGAAATTTAAGAAAAAAGACAATACTGTTTTTCATATTTTGCCCTCCTCCAGGACTGGGCTTCCTAGGCATTATAATGACTATCATAAACAACAGAAAGTATGAACACATTATTTTCCTGTTGAGTATGGTATAATGTTTGTGGAATTAATTATGTAACAAGGAAAGAATAGCCTCAAACAAAATGCTATCAACTTTGTAATTATCAGTATTTTCAAACAGTGAAAAGAGGTTTAGAAGGCATTTTATGGCATTTGTGTGGGCTTCTGTGTGTCTATAAACATAAAATTCCATGATGAGTACAATAAGTGCTCTTTTACATGGGACTCATTTAATTTTTTGTTTGTTTGTTTGTTTGTTTTATCTTACTTGGAATTATGTAGCATTTATTTATCTTTCAGACAGGCTTAAAAATTACTCCAAAAAGTTGTGTGAAAAGACTTACAAATTTTCTGTACATCTGCATATTTACCCAGCATTATGATTCAACAAGTAATTAATACTCTAGGTTAAGCAATTGGCTGAAGGGTAAAAATGTAATGGCTTTTGTTACAGAGAAAATACCTAATGTGTCTTTTTAACGGTAAATGGAGAAATATTGCTAGCTACTCCAAATTTGAATGCCCAACAAGTTTTATATTTTTCATCATGTTTTATGTACTTTCAACCATTATACAGTGGTAAGACTTTTTTTTTTTTTTCTTTCCTGAAGATATTAATATTTATGTACTTTCATTATTGCCAGACAGCCAGCATCTTCTCAACGGTCAGATGAGGTTGTCTGGAAATTGTAGAGCTACAACATTAGTTCATTTATTATTAATGGAGCTCATAAATACTCACACTATCCAAAATAGCCTTAAACAATTGCACTTGAGCATGATCTGAATTCTTTTCTTCCCCAGGGAGTTCTATTTTCTGGTATATAATTAGGTGTCATCAGCTGTGACGGGAAGAACTATACTCCACCCTATTTCTCACAATAAATGACAGATATTATAGCCTACAGCTACTAAAATATTTGTCTAACTAGAAAACAAAAACAAGCAATATGGAGAAGTTATTATTTTTGACAAAAATATAATTAGGTTAGTTTCTAATAAACTTTTTTAAAGTCTGTTTTACAAAATATGAAAGACCCTTATTGGAAGACATAAAGTCCAGCAAAACCCTGCAGCAAATTTAAAGTCATTGCAATGAAGACTACTGTAAGTGACCTTGAAAAATATTTGATCTGTGAATTACACTAGTCATTGTATATATGAAGGATCAGATTCATAAACAGTTAGAGAAAATTTTATGTACACCTGTATACTCTGCCCCTATTTTGGAGGTTTGCACTCCTGCACAGAGAGCAGAACTCATAGCAACCACAAACTCATAGAAAGAAGAAAATTTGCACTGGGACTATTTTTCTTTAACACACCAAGATCCAAAGTGAAAATATTTCTGCATTATTTGTTGGGTGAAATGCTTATTCATGAAGGAAGAAGAGAGAGGCAGGCCACACAGTAGGGTCAAAACTTACCGCAGCAATTCAAGGAAGCCATCCTACTTGTGAATGAGTATTCCTAAACTCTGAGACCTGTAGAAAAACTGTAGAAACCTTAGTTTAAGTCTAAAGCCAGACTCATTATTCTTGCTGTTTTTGAGCACTTACTTATTTTTTGAAAGTGACTCTTTCAACTTATGAGTTATGAATTGAATGTTTAACAATAAATTGAACCATTAACATGGAATATTAGCTAATTATTTGTTAAAGTTTTATTTAAGAAACATATTCACACACTCTAGCTAAGACAAACATTTGTCATACACAGAAAAATTAGGTCAGACAAGACAATAATAAAAATGTCAAAGTATGGAGCTGAGGGGGCAAATATACTTTAACAGGCTGATAAGATGAATAAGCCACATACCATTTTGTCAATACAAATTAATATTTAAAGCCAAACAGATTATTCCTGGAGGAAAAAAATAAAATAAAATAAAAAATAATAATAATAATTAAAAAGGAGGTAACAAGCTTAGCAGTGAAACAACATGACGTCTAACCCTGGCATTGAAATAAAAATATGAGCAGTTTTATCCCAAAGTCATCCAGAAACTTTTTAAGTAGTACTTGAGATGAATGTACATAGTACCTTGAAATGGTATTTAAAATAATGCAAAGGAGAATAAATGTTTTCCTTTTACAAGGAAATTTGACTTAGCTCTGCTCATAAAACAATGAAAATTTACATCTACTGGGTCTAAAATTAGTTATCAGAAAACTGCAAATTAGAAGAGACAAATGAGGAGGTGACTGGCAAATGCCATTAACAGCCAAAGCCTTTAGCTGTATAATATTTCAGAATTATGAATTCTGTGGCATTGTCCCTATTGACATACATTTCAATTTCAACTGGATCCTATTAATATATTGCTTAACTTTTTTTTTTTAGACTGAGGATCAAATTTGAAAATGTTTGTTTTCTGATATTTTAATACAAAATCAATCTTATATAAAAAAATAAAAATAAAAATCCCTGTACAGGAATGACAAATAATCAATGGCATCCACTTGAATGCACTACACAGAAGAGTAGACTTAGGTCTGATCTAATCACATTTGCAAAAATCAAGATGACAAAAAGATGAAAGAAAAGGAACATACTGAGAAAATGAAAAATAACTGAAAAGATGCGCAGCTGACATTGATTAAAATCACTGAAGAACCACCAAAACAAAAATAAATACACTGCTTCTGTTACTGAGATTCAAAATAAAAATACATCTGAGAATATTTCTTCACAGTCTCTGGACTCCTTTGTATACCACTATAGCTGTTATCGTATTTTTCTTGCAAAGTATCCAGTGGCAGAAACTTTAATTAAGAGAATCAATGACACTCTTTTTTTCCTTGGAAAGGATGAAATCTTAAAAGCAAGATCCTAGAATAACTTGGATTAGACATTAATTTAAACAAATAACTTTATCCATTTAATTTTCCATATACAATGCTGCATTAATCTAACATAACTTGTTAGAAGTAGCAGAATGAAGTATAACCCAAAATCAACTTCTGAATCCTGATGGTACAACCATTAACAAAGAAAACTTCTTCAGGTTATTTTTTTATTTTTATTTATTTATTTATTTGTTTGTTTGTTTGGAAAGAGAGAGAGAGAGAGAGAGAGAGAGAGAGAGAACGCAGAGGCTGAGAGAGAGAGAGAGAGAGAGAGAGAGAGAGAGAGAGAGAGAGAGAGAGAGAGAGAGAGAGAGAGAACCCAGAGGCTCCTGAGCTATTATCCAACATTTTCCTAGGCATGTTCTGTTTTTATCAGTGAAGCTCTTTTATACTTCCAAAAAATATTTTTTAATAGCATCTTAAGAATCTTATTGAATCATATCATAATATAGGAATTCAGTAGTAATAAGTAATATAGTAATATAGGAATTCATAGCAATAAATATGCAAAAGACACCGAAAGAATGGAAAATAGTTGAATGAAGCCAGTAAAATGAAGTGAAACATAGAAAAGGCAATTTAATAAAGTCCAGTTTTCCTGGACAGGTAGATCAGTTCAGGTTAAAATAGGATTACATTTCTTATTTGCCTGGTGTTTTACACTTTTTTTTTTTTTTAACAAAATCTGATTCATTTGTTTACAAAAAAAATAAAGCAAATATCAGGAATGTCAAAAAATTAGAAGTGCACAATAGAAAAATCAATGTCTACTACATTCCAAAAAATTCTTCTGTTTCTCCTATTCATATTTACACACAACAACAACAAAAAAAAAAATCATGAAAGGTGTGTCTTTGCAGTCTATTTTGAAGAACATTTCAGCATCAGTTATGGCTTAAGGAGTTCTCGTCAATCATTGCAGCCTTTATGCTACCTCCTCAGCTAAGCTGGTATAACTGTTTGCAACTCTGTGCCACAGGACTGAGAAATTGATCCAGAGTAAAAAATAAAAGTAAAAAAAAATCCCTAGTTATTTTTAACCAAAGGAAATAAAGATGAGAAGAGCCAGATATATACAGACTGCCTGAGTCAGTACAGGCACTGAAATAAGTGTTTATCAAACTGTAGCCTTTTGTATCTTGTGTTGTCACACGTGCAAAAGCTTGAACTGAGAAGTTATTCAATGGTGCATGTTCACTGACTGCAACAAAAGTAAATTAAGGGCAGAGAAAAAAAATTCCTTCATCATCTGCCCCACCCTCCTATACTGTTAGCAGAGCCCAGAGAAGGGCCTTAAAATTACTATTAGGCTTAATCTATTTTTTTTTTTCCCTTGGGCTGCAAAGCATTATGAGATGAGGAAAATCATGAAAACTTCTTTGAAATGAAGCAGAGACAATAGGAACCCTGAGAAATTATATATGCTAACTGTAATAAAAATAATTGTACCAATGTAGTGCACAGCGAATAGACATACTTTATCTATTTTTTATGCTGTTGTATGCTGTTCCAGACCTACAAATAGGTATTGAAATATTATCTTATATATCCTGAAGATTTTGACAAAGCATCCTGCTACTCTCAAGAAGTGTAATTATAACTCATACAGTATGATAATGAAGCTCACAAATCCCTGGAGCAGAACCTTCTGTCAGCCTCCCCTGGCACTAAACACATTCAAGGCTCTGTTGATTTGACAAAGCTAACTCTAATAAAGAAGTACAGTAACATGCACTAGTCTTTCAACATAAGAGTATTTAGAAAAAATCATCACATTTATAAAGGGGTCTTTTATATGTTTCCTACTGCATGGACACTACAGTAGATCCACTCCAGTTATAATAACCATAATATTATGATAAATATTTGCTAATTCATAAAATGCAAATGCTGGTGATTATCATATTAATGCAATACCTATTGCTTGAATTGTAATATAACAGGATAATACATGCAGTTCACATTGCATATTTTTGACATGGGACTCTAAGTGTTGTGTTTTAACCTGGCCGGCAGCTAAACACCACAGAGCTCTTTGTTCACCCTCCCCCTTCCCTTCTAGGATGGGGGTGAGAATCAGAAAAAATGAAGCCTGTGGATTGAGATAAAGACAGTTTATTAGGACAGAAAAGAAAGGATAACAATAATAATAATAGTACTAATAATGATAATGTGTGCAAACAAGTGATCCACAATGCAATTGCTCACTGCCCACTGACAGATGCCCAGCCTATCCCTGAGCAGCCGGTCCCCTCACTCTGGCCAGCCCCCCCATATTAATTGTTCAGCATGATGTCATATGGTACAGAATATCCTTTTGGCCAGTTTGGGTCAGCTGTCCTGGGTCTGTCCCCTCCCAGCTCCTGCTGCACCCCCAGCCTGCCCGCTGGCAAGACAGAGTGAGAAGTTGAAAAGTCCTTTGCTTAGTGTAAGCACTGCTCTGCAACAATCAAGACATCAGTGTGTTATCAACATTATTCTCATCCTAAATCCAAAACACAGCACCTTACCAGCTACTAGGAGGTAAATTAACTCTATCCTAGCTGAAACCAGGACAGTAAAGAGATCATAATAATTTGCTTAAAGCTGAAAAAAAGATCTCAAAGGCAGATTGGAGAAGAAGTTACTGATGTATTGGTATCAATAGATAATGACTAGAAATAAATAAATTCAGGAAAAGTGTTATGTTTAAAAGAATTTTCAAAATCTTACCATTTCAGATTTCTTAGAAATTTGCTTTCATAACACTTTGTGGAGTGTTTAGTGATTATCAAGCTTTGCCATAAAAAAACATCAACAGTAATTTGGACTTTGGTGGTTAGTCAGTATGTTTGTTTTTGAAAGTCCTGTAAGATTATGTTATAGTTATCAAGATCTTATCTCAAAATATTGTTTCTGAGTAAAATGTATATTGATGTTGAATAATAAAAACAATTCTATGACCACAGAAAATATAGGAAAAAATATGGTTTCTTACCTATCTAAAATGCTTTAAGAAACTTTATTTTTTACCCAATTTTTAAATTTATTTTCACTATTTTGGTAAAAAAGACCAGACATATATGCCCTGATATCATTTATTTTGCTACTTCCGGTATTAGTTGTTGCTATAAATTAACTGAATTCTAAAGTTCGATAAAAATATTTAAACACTTCACACTTTTGTAGATTGAAAAGAAGTTTCAAATACCCTATGCTCAAGTTACCACATGATGCAAGGAGTTATCACAGCTTGGTAGAGATAGTAGAACAAGCACCAAATGCAGGACAAATGCCTCATAGAGCCACTGTTTATATCAATTAGCATTGCTTGTTTATCTGCCCGGATTTTAGTGTACAAATTAGTACTACGCAGTGCTTTTCTGTGCCAGAGGCCTATTCCAGATGGCTTTATATTACCTTGAGCATCTCTGTACTGTTCTCTGCGATGCATTATAGATATACCTGTCAGCACTAGAACAATTGCTGGAAACAACTGTGAAAAGTTTCATTACTTCTCTTTTTAAAATCTATTAGTGCATCCCTCCCAGAGACTAACACTGTTGCTGGACTTTTCAGTGGTTTTATTTTTGCTCATTTTTCTATATTATATAAACTCCTAGTTACTTCCTAGTAGAAGGAAGTTATCACTACTGAATAATTAAATTGCCTCTTAGGAACACTAATATTTTTTTGTAACATAATACTTCAATATTCCAACATTTTTTTCTTACTTTATATTTTTTAATGTAATATATATTACTGTATTGCTTTATGGAATGTCTCTTTTCAATTCCCTAGCTAATTGTAGTACTCAATGTACCATCAAATATCATTAGAAATATGTCTAAGTACATGAAATTAAAATACTTACTGGAAAGTTTGATGTATTATTTCTGTTCTAAATAATTCTTCAAAGAAAACACGTTATTAATCAAAATTTATTATCCATGGTGACCAAGATGCAGTTGAAAATAATCCTAAACCAGATGATTCTACTGATTCTTTTTGTCTAAAAATCTATTTGGAATCATGATCAGAGAGCTGCATATAAACATTTAAAAGTTTTAAACCTTGTAATCTATTATTTTAAGTATTATAGTTACCCAAAGTGCTATCCAAGTCCTTAGAAATGACTTTAAAAGTACAAGGAAGAGGTATAAGGAAGATCATTTTTCCTTTATTTTCAAATTGAACAACCACAAGTAGATTTCACAGAATATAATCAATAGCCAAATTATTTAAAGACATTTTTCAAGTTTTTGTTTTGTTTTGTTTTGTTTCATTTTTCTCTTTCATTTCAGTAGATTGAGTGTTTCAAGTAACATATATATATATATTTAATAATACAACTAAAAATTCAAGGTATATTGATTAATAGTGATTAGTCCAAAAGTGTATTGTATTTTGGTCTCTTCTAACTAAGACTTTTGAAAAATTCAGTTTATACTTCTTTATACACGGTAGATAAACAAGAGAAGATAACTCTATCAAACTTTAAATCTGCTCAAATTTTTAATCTCACAACCTAGATACTCAGAACAGGCTATAGCAAGATATACTAGCCAGGATCAAAACTTACATTTAATTTCTTTTGTCATTTTTCTACAAATGAATTAATTTCATTTGGCTATATTGTCTTCTTGGTGAATTGTATGGTCAGATCATTTATCTGACTCACGGAATTGCCTCAATAAGAGGAAAGCTAGAAAGTTTTTAATGTCCTGTTTCTCTATTCTGTTGTATTGAGGTAACATTTCACCTCCAAAAAAAAAAAAAAATTATTTCTTTTGTGAAGATAAATAATATCAAAATTTATAATATGTAAGAAAGAAAAACACAGTTAAGGTAATTTAAGTAATTTGTTTTTCAGATCTGATTGATTATTTTTCTGTTTCCAGTATCAAACAAAATTTAAAACTCTTAGATTCTATACTAATGCAGAGATAAGAAATACCATATACCTAAGGGATCAACCATTATTTTTTGAGTATTTTTCAGTACAACAAATGGCCACAGAAGCCTATTATTTCTTCTAATTTTTATGCTTTTTTTTCCTAGTTAAATAATTTCATGAAAACTCAGAAAATGTTGTACATTATTTTAAATCATGCAACAATTTGAAATTTTTCTTAATGATAATGCAAACTCAAAAACAGACTCTCCAGGAAAATCTCTTTCATATGTTTCAGACATTTTTATACTTTCTGGGGCCAGAAAAGAATATTCACTATTTCTTTAATAACTTCATGTTTATACTGAGGGAGATAAAGATCCTTCTCATGCTTAGGCTTAATACTATATTCACGAATGAGCAAGGTGGAGTTAAACCAGAATTATGTGCCAAAATGTACCATTCAGCAGCTGCCTGACCGGGGAGATAAAACATCTGTAAGCATCTGTGCTTCTGTTTCTGGGCATAACAATCTGACCATCCCACCTAACCCCAAATCAGGGCTCGAAAATAGGCATTTCTGTGTCTATATCTTCAACAGGACTGTCCCAGCAGGTATTTTTCTTTTTTCTTACTACAGTGAAGGCTTTGAAATGGATTCTGCACAGTGATACAGATGTGCTGTCACAGAGGGACTGCCTTTGCTTCATTTAAACTCAGAAACTACTTGTGAATACATTAAAAAACATATGGTGTTCTCTGTTCATTGTAAGCAACTTGAGATGAAACTTGCAATTGGGGCAGAACAGATCTCATCCTGATGGAAATGTTGCATTGTAGGTCAGCATATGATGTTTGTGCTGTTTAACAATGGACACTTGTGACAAGTCAGAGTAATAATGAACTTATGTCTAACTCCAAACTTCCCACAAACAATATGAGGAATGGAATGAAAAACATAGCTAACTACAACGTAACATAAATTATATTTCAGTATCATTAACACAAATGATTTGATATGAGTCATTATGACATTTTCTATAGAAAACAAGATATGTATTTTTACAAATGCTAAGAGAATCATGGTTAAGGTGGAATAGCAATTTTTTATTTTCTCAAAAAGCCCCATGCACCAGAGCACTCTCTCGTTTTCATCAAGATTAAGTCACCAACACAAAAGCCAGTTCATTTTATCTTTAAATGTTTAAATTAAATTTCATTCTCATAGTGAAATAGATATACCTTTAATGACATAGATGAATCTATTCAACCAATCAGGATTACACTGACCTTCAGGGGAGTTTTGCTAAGATTTTATCCATTATGATAATTCTTATTTACTTAGTGACTGAAGGTCTTGACTGAAGATTTGTTTACCATTTGTAACTTACTAAAAGTCAATTTTTTGACTGAAAAAGAAAAAAAAAAGTCACAGTGACCTTTATTTTCTAAGTGTAAGAGAAGTTATAGCTACAGGTAGTGTGGAATTTTTTCAGGAATGTTTTATTTATTTATTTTTTAACTGTGAAATATAAATGCATACTTTACAGAAGATATTATGAAATAACAGTTATGAAAACTTTGGGATAAATGGCAACCTCTACAACTGCTAAGCTGTAAGAATGTTCCCTTCATTTGGAAGAGTAACCTAGAAAAAAATTACTAAACACTTTTATTAAAATATATTTTTATTTTTTGTAAATGGAAAATAATACTCACTTATACACTCTGTTATACTAAATAAACAAACGAAGAAAGAAAAATCACCTGACCCTTCCAATTTCAAGGCTGTATCATCCTTTCATATTTTTCTGGAGGGTAGAAAATACTTATTATTTTGTTAAATGTGCAACTTTTGAGAATAATTATAATTTCAAATATTGACTTACAAGTCTTTTCAATGAAATGTAGAATCCCAGAAATGCAGAGCTGCAAAGGACATCTGAATATCACATGCCTTTCTTTGAGGCTGGAACTAGTATATTTCGTCCAATCTTAACAGTCATCTATCAAACATATTTTTTAAAATTTCTAAAGAGAGGCATTCCACAGGCAGTGTAAGAAACCTGTTCTTAACTGTATTGAAAAGTTTTTTCTTATATATAACATAAATCTTTCTTATTGCAAATGATTATTTTTTTTCACTTTTGGTGGCAACAACAAAAGATTTTTCTCCTTTCAACAATTTGTATATTGTAAGACTGCTATCATGTCACTCCAAGGTTCTTTTTTCAAAACTAAGAAGGGCTTTTTTTTTTCTTTTTTTCTTTTTTTTTTTCATTCATCCTTTGCACAGTGGTCATATTTTCGAATCTACTGACCTTTTGTAGCTTCTTTCTTTTTCCTTTCTTTCATTAGTACTTAAAGCTACATTCAGTAATCCCGTCAAGACCTCACAAATGCTGACTAGACTGAAATATGTGCTCCGTATGTCTCAGGACTTACTTTAAATCATCCTCTTTTTTTTTTTTTATTTTTATTTTTTTTCTTCTAATTTTACATTACCTAACACTCCATTTGCACTCAATTGTAATCCTTAGCCCCTTTTCTGCAGTATATCTGCCTAGTGAGCCATTCTGCATTTTACATTTTATTTCCTTCTAAGGCAGTATGCATATATCTTTTTTATATTCCATTTTATTGGTTTTGTACCATTTCTCCAGTTCATCAAAATCATGCTGAATCTAATCCTACCTTCCAGAATGTCCATATCCCACCTGGTCATTGTTACCCACAAATACTGCTTCACCAAGTGTAAATGAAAATACTGCATAATGCTGCACTAAAACACTTCTTTCAGTCTGACAGTGAACAGATGCTAAGTTGTCTCTGCTAAGCGATTCAACCGATTTTGCAGTAATTTCAGTTCGAACATATTTCCATACTTTTGACAGTATCATATGGAATTATCACATGTCAAGATAGAAAAAGTACATAAGTGCTTGCCCATTACCAACTTAGCAATTTCTGCCGTCATAGAAGGAAATCAGATTGGCCTGTTGTGATTTGTAACTCTGTTGTGATTTCAGTAACTCTGTTGTGGTTACTTTTTGTGAACCTCCAATTTTCTAGGTACTGACAGAGAAAATCACTGATTAATTATTTATTCCAGTATCATGCTGTGTATGAACTAGGCAGATGATACATAATACTCTGTTCTTTTTTAGTTTACTAGTTGTATTTTTCCATTAGATGTCCCTTCAGCCTTTATCTGTACTGAAAAGTTCTCAAAGGTGACAGCTAATGGTTCAGAGAGGATTTTACTTCATAAATACTTTAGGGAAAAATGTTGTTAAGTCATGATGGTTTGAGCAGATATGGTTCATCTAAGAATTTTTCTATCTGTTAGCCAATTCTGCCATGTAGTTCTAGCACTTAGTTGCTAATATTAAATATTTTAAGCTTCTGGTCACAAGGTCACAATTAACCTTTTTGTTGAAGAATGAAGAAAAAATATAGTGAAGGTTTTATGCTTCATTATGTCATCTGTTATTTGTTGTTTTCTGTGAAGTAATAAACTTTTTTTTTTTTCTTTTTAATGATTTTGTGGAACCCGTTCCATGTTTCTTTTTATGTACATTACTAGTGCTATTTTTTTTTTAGCCTTTCTAGATTTGCTGTTGCAAAAAATCATCTTTACTGCTGAAGTGTCAGAGTACTTTCCTTTTAATGGACTGGAATCTAAAAGAGACAAAAGGACTAAGTCTTGTTAAAAGCAGCAGGACTTTTAAGCAGCAACTGGACTCACCATTTACATGAATGAAGAACGGATTTCATGTATGCAATAAATGACCTCTATTACTAACTACACTCAAGTTTTATCACACACTCTTGAAATCAGTACTCATGTACTACAAATTTCTAATATTTTTTGCCAGTAGGATAGTCCAGTTAAATCATTTTATTTTCTCCTTATGCGATCAATCATGTGACAGTAAGTTTAGAGCTTCCATTAACGGTCTGTTAAAACAACTTGCTCTCTACTGAAAAATAAAATGAAAATCTTTTGAGTGTGCCCAGAGTGACCAATAAAACATATATTAGAGGCCTGTAAATCTTTGTTAATCTTGTATTTTTGAAATATTATTCCAAAATATACTTTCTGAAATAATTAAAGAAAAGTTTGAGACAGATAGAGGCAATTGAAAAGTCCATGCATTCACTGAAATTTAAACATTTTTAGTTAGCTCTTCTTTAATATATCTGTTCAGGCCAGTTTTTTACTTTAATTATTTTAATCCTTTTTTTTTTCTTCTTCTTCTTTGTAGAAAATATCAGATTACACACACTAAAAAAGGGAAAGTTCGGACCATCCACATGATGCCTTAAGAAGTCACATATTACAGGTCCAGCTTTCTGCAAGAATCACAGAGAAGCATCAAACTTCTTGGCTCATATCATTGTTGAGGAAAAAAGTATTTGCAATGTTATATACTATAAACACGGAGTCTTCTCCAAATATTCAGGTAACTCTCTAGAAATCCAGTAAAAATGGTAATATTTAAATACAAATCTTTTTATTCAGTTTACTTTGGTGATACTTGGAACAAATTATACATATGATATCCAATTCCATAGCTTTTATGAACTGGCAAGACTCCAGTGGATCCAAGAAAGCTAAATATGTTTATGACAGTAGCGCAGTTGCCCTAATAAGAATAGAAAATAACTGGAATTTATATTAAGTAGTCCTTTTCCTTTAAAAAATATGGACAGACAGCATTTATCACTAAAACAGTGGAGTGTAAAACATGGTACCCAAAAGTCAATGTAAATATGAAAGAATAAAATTTCTGCTCCTAAATTCTAATAATGACATGGCTTTGTTGCAACTACCATTTATTTATCTTTTCATTGTGTCTTTATCAAACTGCAAACAGCATCAGACTACAATACATATACATGATGGATTATTGCTATTATGCTCATGAGAATGGCAGGCATGAAGTACAAGAACAGAGTTCAGCTAGCAAGTATGATATAAATTATGTATAAGGAGCTTTTAGTGTCAAGTACTTTGAAAAGTTCTCTAAGTGCATGTAACTGAAGTAAATCCACTAACCCTATGTCACCACAGAACTATTTCCTTTAAAAGTGTATGTTAGTCATTTTTTAACATACTTAAAAAGTGTATGAAAGTAACTCATTTTAATTATGTAAGCATGGCACTGCTCTAAACATAAAAGGAGAAAGTTTGCAGGACCATTGTAAGGCCTGAGGGCCTAATTACCATTCAAGTCTGATTTAAGATCTAACCTATGATTTTATGACTTGAAATCCTAGAGTCTGACTGCTTGAGAGTCCATCCTCATCTTCTTCTGCACTGTTACTGTTAGATTGCACAGAAATGCTTAGGATGATTCCCTTCAGCTTGAATTTTGAGTGTATAGAACATAAGAGGGAGCACTGATCTAGGATTTTTTTTTTTTTTTTTTGCACCCTCAATCAGACCATTTTTATGCACGTCCCAGTTGCCTTTGCACTCCTCAGATTCTATGGACCACTGTGAAAGTAGGATGCGACAGGTTTGGGACTCTGGAAATCATGAGAGCTGGTTGCTCCCTTTTGTAGTTGTACCAACTCCTTTGATATATGGTATCCATTATACTACAACTACTACCGCCACCACTAATACTACCACTAACACTATTAAGGGACATGGTTTAGTTATGGGACTTGGTAGGTCAGGTTGATGGTTGGACTTGGTGATCCTGAAGGTCTTTTCAACCTAGATGATTTTAATTCTATGATTCTATATTTCTCCTCCTCCTCCTCCTTCTCCTTCTACAACTACTACTACTACAACATTTCTTTCCCAGGGTGTTTAAAAACATTCAGATGAAATTTTGCAATCTTATGGGAGTCTGGGTACATCCATTGTTGAAAAATAAACAGAATTGCATTGCCTGTTTATTTTGGGTTATCCTTGCCTTGTTTTATCTATAAGAAATGATAACATTTTATTGTCCTTAATTCTTGACTATATAGGCAGGCAGACTAGCTGAAGTAACAACATATAACTAGCATTCATTCTTACATTCTTCACAGTGTTTGAAAATTAAAAGGTTTTCTGTTCCTATAACATATGCACAGACATGGACACACCAACACACACACACACACACACACACACACACACACAGCCTGGTGGGATTAAAGCACTGTATGTGGCTCAACATCTTGTGCAAGATCAGGAAACTACAGAGGAAAGTATTTTCTTATTTGAAGATTTGAAAGAACAGTTCTTAGAGAAAATGGAGGAGACTTCTGATGTTAGTGATCTTGCCCCTTTCATGTTTCAAAAATACTAAAGGAAAGTTCCTCTTTCATCGGCCTGAGGTAGAAAAGAAGTGGCTTTACCAACTCTAAATATTTAAAGAAGCCCTCATAAAGCTTGAAAAAGGGTTGAGACGTTTCTTTGTGGGACTAAATTCTTAAGGGTGTAGGAAGACGTACATTGATATTTACCTCCTATAATACTTCTTCTATAATAAATGTGTCACCAGGGTATTGATATCATTTTGTACACTTTGCAGTATCTTGCTTTTATATACTTTCAAAGAGTCTATACAATATAAGTTATAAATAGAAAGATTTTTAATACTCCTTCCTGCATGAGTGTACATATATCAAAAGTAAAAAACTAAGATAGGTCTATCAATCATGTTTATTGATAGATTTAAGTGTAGACCTGAGACACCCGAGGTAATTCTTATTACACAAGAGGTTCTATTACTTGTTTTGAATGTTTACTGAAATGGGGTGAATAGAGCTGAATTTATGTTCAAGCTGATATTGGAGATAAAATCCTTGAAAGTCAACATCCCACAGTATAGTGTAGCCTTTTAAATAGAAATTAAATCACTGAAAAAGCAATTTGTTTGCAATTCGTAGGCAAGATACTAGTTTCAATATAACATGTTATCATCTAACCAACTTTAAACATTTTTTAAAGAAAACAGTGTATTTTCAAAACATTTTTAAGTATTATTCTAGATTTTAAACATATTGTTTTTCTGTATTGTGTTGCATATCCATTCTTTCCATGTTATTATTATTATTATTTTTTTAATTCTCAGAATATATGCTATTTGTAAAATAAGACAATTTAGTGGAGGAATACTGAGGAACATTTTAGCTCACTCATATATACACAGCAAAGCATTATTTATTTGCTGCACAATAGTACCTAAAGGCCCCGGAAAGCATTAGGCATCCACTGTAAAAAGCACCGCACAAATATACAGAAGGACACAAGTAAATGTGCTGTTTCATAGGCAAGCTGGTAGCCCTCGGTCCTTCAGGCAGACATGACTATCAGCCCTGTCCATGGCACCCTTGCGTGCCTTCGGCAAGTGGTAAACTTTAAGGCTGGTTCCTCAGCTGGCACAGCTGAGAAAATGGAAACAGAGCCATATTTTTATTCCCCTGACTTGAGAATCAGCCAGGGGCAATCTAATCTGTACTGCAATTTACAGCAGTCTGTCCGCCCAAGGAGCTACTCCAGCAGCTGAGAAGCAGCAGAGCCTAAGGTAATTCTCCTTCTCCCAAAAGAGCCTGAATGCTAGGGTTAGAAAGTGAACAGCATTAAGCTTTGCTTCTGCTTTTTCAGCTGGAATGTCTCAAAGCAGCTGTAACAGAATTGATGATGGTGTGACTCCATTTAGTTTCATTATCATGAGAAAGTAGACTTTGAGAAATGAAAGAATGCTTTGTTTTAATCACTGATTTATTTTCCATAAATACGTACTTTTCAGTCTCTGGTAATTCTACATATGGATATTTGTTTACTATTAAAATACAAAGATATGATTTCACTGTTTGCTAAAAAACATAGTGCAGACATTTCGTCTTATATTTCCCAAACTTTTTTTATTGCTTACTCCTGTGTGACAATTAGGGAAATCTGTCTCCAAACAGCTTATGATTTCTTGTTGACAACTGGGAACTCATAAAGAGAGTGCTTGCATGAGGATGCAGTTTCCCTTTTGAAACTTTGTATTTCTTTTTCTACTCCTTCAAATCACAGTGGTATAAATGCCACAGAAATTTAAAACAGAAATTCTTTCAGCTCACAAAATAACATTTATATACCCTAAAACTGCTCACAGGAAAAATAGTCTACCTTCTCAAAAATCTAACTCTTCTCAGCCCCTTGAAGAGAGAAGAGTACATTTTGAATCAGGATGATGCAAATAGGTAGTGAATCACATGTTTTAGGGGACTGGAGAAAAGGTCTCTCACCAGTTACATTAGAATGAAGGAGCCTGAGGCCAAGCCCAGAGCAGAAGGCAGACAGTGGAAATAGTGGAGAAGATGATATCACTGTTTCAGATGATGAATATACTCTCCAGACAAGCACTATGCCACATGAGAGAATCTTGGCCAAAAGAGTGGAAGAGCTTGATACTGAAGTTTAATGATCTTGCCTAAATCTTCAATCATTTGATTTCCCAGAAGTTAAGAGTAGCCAGTTCAGAAACTCTTATGACATGAGCTATCATGGGCCCTAAGGTGGCACATTAACATACGTGCAAGTGCTAAATTCTTGAAAAGACTGGGAATGAGCTACTGAAAAGTAGCTAAGGTAAATGCCCCTAGGGCTAGCGGAAAACAGAGCAGAGTTCTTGAGGTTAAAACTTAGACTTGAATACCTAAATCTAGAGGCAGTCTTCCAAAGACACAGTTTTTAGTGTATCTGAAGATCAACTCCATTGAAATCCTGCATAAAAACCTCATCTGTGCAAGTGATAATATCACATGCTGAAGTCAGTTGGAATATTTAAAATCGTGAAGATGCACCTGCAGGTATTCACTTGCAGTTATGGAATAGAATCTTTTCTTTTGGCCTTTGACCACACTTTTTCTTTCTTTACCACACCTGTGCTTAACTTTCAAGTTAAATATCATGGCCACTCTAATCTGGAGACAGAGGAATTATTTTCTGAAAAATATTCCTTTTAAAAAGGAAAAAAAAAAAAAAAAAAAAACTGCCCCAAAATTTCATTAGGGTTTCTTGTGAAAACTAGAGTTGATATAGATTCTGTGTTTGGAGAAAATCTGCAGAAGTTTATCTCTACAGACTGTACTTATGAAGATCATAGAAGGAGGATATGTGGGGAGCAAGTATAAGTTAGTCTTGCCACTTTATTGAGCAAAAAGCAAGTGCACATGAGTGTTGGAAATGATGCTGTGTCATGAGTCCAGGCAGAATGTTGTTAATGCAAGTCTGGAATAAAAAAAGAAATAGCAATAAATAAATAGATAAATAAATAAATAAATATAATAATAATTAAAAAAAAAAAAGATGCCGTGATGTGAAACAAATGTTACTACCACTGCAATTCTGACTTTGTGCCCTGAGAAACAGCAAAAATATGCCAGTGCCAGTTTACTTCTATTTTTGCAATGCAAGAATGTGTATCACTGAAACTAGTGCATTGCAAAAGACTTCAAAGATAATGCAAGTCTGAAGAGTGAATCTTTTATGTGAACAATTGAACTAATTCCCATTGCTAAACATTATACTGCTTTCATATGTCAGACTCTTCATCATTCTGGTTTGTAATAGTCAGATATGCTAAAGTCTCTTTTTATTTCAGTACTGAGAAACACAGACTAACAGTGATATTTTACTGAGGCTACCTGGTTGTTATAACCATGTCACTTCAGCATTGTTTTAAAACATTTTTTTCTTAAAAATTTTTTACATTGAGTACATTTACATAAATTTACAAATATATTTTTTTCCTATAGACTGTTTTGTTGTTTTGTTTTGTTTTTTGTTTTGTTTTCCTGCCACCTATCAAAACTCCTAAAAATTACTAATCGCAAAACCAATTTGGGTGTTCCAAAATCTAAGAAGTAAAAAGAAATCATAGAGTCCTCAGTGAAGAATAGAAGCCCAGAATTCCTGAATCCCACAACTATTTTAATATCATTTACTGAATGCTGGCATATTTTACATGGATTCTGTCAGCTTCTAGTAATGTTGGGCAACGTTCAACATTGTCAATTTAAAAAACTTCCACTTCTGCAAGGAAAATACTGTTAAATAACTTTAAATAAATAATATATGTATATATTTAAAAAAATACAAAAAAAAAAAAATAACACTAACTTCTCAATTTCTTATAGCAGAGAAAGAATCCTAATATTCCCAGACTGCCTATGCTGTTGCTAAAAGATTCATATGACACACTGGGGACTAACATCATAAATGATTCTAAATCCATGAAATTTATGTATCTGCCTATGTGAGTATGGAAACTGAAGTGATATGGGAGTGTTCTTGCTATAATGAACCAAAAGGATTTTTTTTTTCAGTTGCTTTCTTTTCTGAGGAAAAAAGTGGAAGTACTAGAAAGTGTACCAAAATATCATTCCATTCAGATTCCTGTCATTGTCCTTACAAAGCTATTATCCAAACACAAAATCTCTATATTCATAGCTTAAAACAGATTTGATTTCTGTTTAGTTCTTCAGTTCTGAGTAGATTCTTGCATAAATTTCCAGGATGAATAAAGCTCTGTGCTTACAGTGCTGGATGTTGTCTATTGTGTTATAGCAAAAATTCTGTACTACACCAAAAGATATTTACTGAAGTAAAAACCCAAGCAAGCAGCCTCCATGAGGTGATGAAATAATACCCTATGGTCTTAGCGAGTTTTATTCAAATTGGTGACAATAGTGATTTACCTGTTGTGAAAGCAGTCTTCACTAAAATATATCTAATTCTGTTCTAATACAGCCTTTTTGTCATAGTAAATCAAATACATTGTTAATATTTCTGGTTGGGTGGCTTGGTTACAGCATCAATTATTGAACAATATTTGTAAAGTTGGAGATGAGAACTGTATTACATGAACAGAATCTGAACAGTCTGGACTATGTGAAATACTTTGGTGTCTTTCAGCATTGGCAGGAGCCTCCAGAACTGTTTGGTGTCTGTCATCCAAAGGTTCATTGTAAGTGCTGTATGCAATGTGCTCTGCCTTTGCTGATTCTGCATATGGCTTCTGGAGCTATAACAGGTTTTATCTTATTATCATAGCTTGTAATAATAACACATTACACATCTTCATTGATACTCACCCCAACCATTACTAATACCAAACAGACCAGTTACTAGACCTGTAACTGAGTAGATAGGAATAGAGTTTTGGTCCTGTATCATCATAAGTTTTTTCTGATGTGTAATTGCGCCATGAGACAGACTTTCTTCAGGTCTCTGCATAGCCCAGAAAGTCTGGAGTCTCTGATAATTATCCCAAAATTTCCAGTGTGTGACTTGTGATAAGACTGCATTAGCAATACTCAGCACCTTTCCCTTCTATTTTGTATGCTTTCTCTATACTTACTATGTTGAGAATTTTTAATTAAATTTTGTACTACTAGAAAAGTATTCAAAAGAATCTCTCTGAACTGTGGTGCCACTCCAATAGCTGTCCAATAGCTGGACTGCATTTAAAAGTAATTAATATCACTTCAACAAACAGTACACTGAGCAAGTTGTTGGCTGACAAACCACTTGCAGTGATGTACTCACTAAAAGTGATGCCCTTTTAGAGTGTGATAGAGGTGTCACTTGTCCTACTTGCATTGCAGACACTCTCATGAAAACAGAACATTTACTCTACAAAGATGCCCATACACAGAAGCCTATCATATTTTCCTGGATCTACATTCAAGTTGTATGCATAAAATGGACATAGTAACCTAGGCTTGACATGTTTTGGAAAATACTGTCTCTATGGGAAGAGGGATGATCTGCCTGTCTTGAGGTCTTGTACCTTACACACATAATACCTACAGGAGTAATCAGACCAAAAGCAACTGTTCAGTCCAAATGGAGGTGCAAGTGCATTCCTCTTCCTCTTACAGCAAAATTGTATTTATTTCTTGTGTTATTTCTTGTGTTATAAATATGTTAAAAAAGTTTGACCTTTGCTTCACAGGACGTGAAGTTTTCAATGTACAGAGAGGATCAGTGAATACAAGCTTACTTTTGTACATCATTCTTTCCATTGGGCCCCTTTTCCTAATTCACCCTCTGGAAAAGTGAATATAAACGTGTGTCAGTGTATGAATGAGAGCAATGGAAATAAAGAAGGACAGATTTCTGTTTTCATTCTTAAGCTCTATATCTTCTTGTCCCTCATTCCTCGATTAATATGTCAGGTACAGTTTTCCAGACAATTTACTCAGGCTTCTGTATTATATTTGTTTTTCAAAACTGTAATAGCTAACTAAAAATAAAAGAAACAAACATAAGATTATCATGGTATTGCTGCTGCTAGGAGATCAGCTTTGCCTGACAATCAGAAGTGACCATCTTAATTAAATTAGGTTTTTCATTTATTCTGTAAAAGCTGTCTTTGTAGACTGTTTTTATTTTATCATGCATATGCTCTTCCCTCTAATTATTACTTAGTTTTGGTATTAATCTGAGCTTTTTCTTTTAATATATCTTAATTTAAGATTTAATTAGTTGTACAAAGTTTACAACTTGAAGATAATTATATCTGCATATTTTGTCCTATCCCCACTTTCAAGATGTCTGTATGTTTTAAACATAAAACTTAACAACAAACTAAACAACAACAACAAAAAACCACTCTGAACTTCTATAAAAATTGTCAGTTTCCTACCTTTCTGGATTTGATCTGCATAGCCAAAATTTCAATTAGTAAAAGTATTTAGTAGATTTAACCTAATTAAAATATGTATCTTGTTAAAAGTTACAAAGGTTTTAAAGTCCTTTAAGAACTTTAAATAAGAATATGTTTTTAATTTATGATCAAAAGCAGCTTTCAAAGTAGTAGTGAAAGTGAATCACTATAACTGCATCTTCATTTCAAGTAGAAGAAATGTTTCAGTGAAAATCAAAGGTAAGGACACTTTGGACCAGGGACTTTACTACTCATAATGCTACAAAAGCTACCACTAGATTAAATGCTAAACATTGAGAATCAACATGTCATAAGTCAGTTTTCTCCTAAGACCAAAAAGGGAAAAAATGGATTACATGTTCAAGCTCACTTCCTTTAGGAAAGGTATAAAAGATATATATAATAATAAATAAGTAATAAATAAATAAATAAATAATAAAGAAATAATAAAGAAAAGGAGGCAGAAGAAAACTCAAGATTGTGATAAATATTCTTTCAATATGGCAGAACCATAATCATAATGAGCTAGAATGGTCTGTGTACTTCAATCCAGAATTCCATTGTAGTGAATGGGTATATTCCAAGTAAGAAAATCACATTTCGACACATAGGATTGTAAACTCTTTTCTTTTGAAATGAACTGAAGAACTTAAGCTGATTTTGGCAGGGTATGAAGAAAAGAGAATTACAGATATAGACTGTTACTCTTAGAATGCGTGTGTTTTGTATGTACAGGTATATGTATATGCATATGTATAGTATGTACATGTGTTTTGAAGTTTAAAGGAAAACTATTTAATACCAGTGGTTTTAATCAGGTTTTCCTGGCTCTTGGGACAACTCAAAGACAAACAAAAAAGCAGCAAAAAATATTTTCCAGGCTTTAAAAGGAAGTAAAAGTTATTTCACCTTGGTATTGCAAAATAATTCTTTTCAGGGCTCTTTCACTGAAGAACACAAACGAAAAAATATCATGAATACTGCTCAAGTCTCATGGAAAGGTATCTTTTGTCAAACAAAACTGGCAACTCTGTTGCTGTATCATCTTTGTATTTCTCTAAGGCTTCTGCAATAGTGTCACATGACAGTTTTAATTCCCTATAATGCAAGATCTTTAATCAACATGGCACACATTAGATGAATTAAAAAACATCTTATTGGCAGATATCAGTGAGCGGGGCTGTTCCATGTGAGGTCCCCTGGGAGAGATTCCTGGTCCAACAGTACTCAGTGCATTCTTATAAACAATCTAGATGATGAAATAAAATCTTAGTTGATTAAATTTGCATATGACACAAAGATTGATGGGATAGTAAATAAAAAGGAGGGTACTTTACTGTTAGAATTTAATCTAAATAATTTGGTTAAATTGTCAGAATCCAACAAAATGCAAGTACAGGTTACTGCACTTTGCAAGAAAGAACTCAGGGTTATACTACCAGATGAGAGATACAATCTTAGAAAGTAGTAAATCATAAAATATTTAGAAGTGACCTTTTTACAGCTGTTTCACCGTGTGCTTGCAGAGTAATGTTATGGCCGGCATTACTGGAAAGAAGTCCCATGGGCATGGGTTAGCAAGTTTAACCTTAAACACCATAGAATATAATCATGATAATTTCTATGGGAATAGCTTGCAAAGGATGGTAAGGGGACAAATGTAAATTTATGGCAAGATGAGGTAACTTTCTAAATAAATTATTTATATGGTTTTAGAATAATTTCACAGTTTCTACAAAAAGCACAATTATTCAGCCACCATTTTGATCCTTGGCAGCCTTTAGTCTATCAATTGGTCTGGAGAGTCCATTGAAATCAATCCTTTTATGCACTTTTTCTCTTTTGTGTCCATATATTGTATACAAAATATTAAAATATATGTTGGGCAAGTCTGTTTATCTATCTATCTATCCTTCTATCTATCTATTCATCTGTATCTGGGTGTTGATATATAAATCTATGCGTGTATATTTATTTATTTATATATTATTTACATTTATATATGTGTATATGTATAAATATATAATCCGTATGCATGCCCACATAACCACACATACCAGCTTGTTATTACTATAGCATGTTCAGTACTATTTCCATACAGCCTTGAGTCTGGAGTCTATAAGGATACAAAACTGTTGAAGAGTGTCCAAAAGAGGGCTACAAAGATGGTGAAGGGTCTGGAGGGCAAGATATATGAGGAGCGGCTGAGGTCCCTTGGTTTGTTCAGCCTGGAGAAAGGAAGCCTCATCGCAGTCTACAACTCCCTTGCAAGGGGGAGTGGAGGGGCAAGCGCTGATCTCTACTCGGTGGTGACAGTGACAGGACCCGAGGAAACAGCCTGAAGTGTAACAGGGGCAGTTCAGGCTGCATATCAGGAAAAGGTTCTTCACCCAAAGGGTGGCTGGGCACTGGAACAGGCTCCTCAGGGAAGTGGTCACAGCACCGAGCCTGTTCAAGTGTTTGAACAATGCTCTCAGACACATGGTCTGACTTTTTGAGTGGTCCTTTGGGGACCCAGGAGTTGGACTTGATGATCCTTTAATTCCAGTATATAAAATACAAATGAAGGATTATTATTTATTTATTTATTTTATATGAGCAGAATATGCTACCAAAAAAGAATTTCAGAGACAACTCCTATGTAATCCACATCCAGTGAGTTAAAACTCTTGTGAAACTTAAGTCCTGTTTTTCATGCAGTATGTAGAAGATTGAAAATAACAAGCTTTGGTATTAAACCTGCTCTACCAATTTCACAGTATTTCCATAGTTTCACAGTCAATAATATAAATAATTTCATTTCCTCAAACTGGAATATCAGCAAAAAAACATATGGTTATAAAAAATACCATGCAAAAAGCTGTCCTGTTCTGCTCATTTTAAGACCTTTAGGTGGTGGAAAAATCACGTCATGGAATCATGTCATCCTTCCCAGCAGCTATTCCTACAAAGTGCCTATAAGGCCTTGGAGATGATATACAGAAAAGAAGGAAGGAGACCTCATCCCACTGAACTCTACTGTGGTTATATCAGTGTGTCATGCAATCTACTGAGGAGATCTGAAGGTCAGAATCTATCAGATGGTGCTTTGAGCTATGTTATAATAAGACAGAAAAATACATGAGAGAAATCTCTGAACCAAGAAGTAGGAATTTGTAATCCATAGTTCCTATCCATCTCTGGAAGTTAGTACATATTTAAAGTATATGTGCTATGCAATAGTTCTGTACAGATAGCTATTATTTTAAAGAATACTTTACATTTGATTTTTTAAGTCTTGCTACCATTGCTGGTATGGTTTAAAAGATGGGAGAGGGTGTTCGATAATTTGGTTTTCTACCAAAACATTGCTCTTAAAAAAAGTGATTAAGAACAACTAATTAATCCATGTTAATTACTGAATGATAGAATATATATATAATTGGTACTTTCAGGAGGTCAAGACTAAATCAGTATTTCAGCAATGTGAGTGACATCTTCAACATAAAAAATACATATCACTCCTAGAGGTGAAAGCTTTTGGGTTTTGTTTGTTCATTTGTTTGTTTGTTTTTGAGAGAGGGAATAAGTAAATTTTACTTTTTCTGATAATGTAAAACATTTGTTTCTGTGGAGACCATGAGAGTGTGTAAGCAAGTAACTGATATCTCACTGATGTCTCAGTTTAACCTTTGCTTTGTCTGACAGAGAAATCTATAATAAATACAATAAACTGTCAAGTTTACATTTCATTTATTTATAAGGTTGTAAATTTTTTTTTTCTCTGGAAGAGTAGGTGGGCAAATCATATTAAAGCCATACCTGACATTCTTCCAGCAAACCAACTCTTCTAGTTATATAGTCCATTTTTTGGTTACCTCTTTGAATAAATTTCCATGTCTAATAGAACTTTATTTACTAAGAATACCACAGAAGTGTTGATATATTCATTGAACAGTAAAGAAATAGAAATGTCAAAGATGATACAGTATTTATTTTATAATTTTGTTTTCTCATGGAGTTAAATACTGTGTAGACTTTCAAGCACAACAGCAGAAAATACAGTCAGAATACCCATGACGAAAAAATGTGAAATCTTAGACTAAGAAATAACTGCAAAAGTTATAAACATTGTGAGTATTTAAGAAATTACAAAATTTACTTTTATTACAGTCTTGATTGTAGCCTGTTCAGCTCTATAGATACCTCCCTGGAAGTACTTCCTTCTTTTCATTTTTATAGCCAAATCATTAATCCTGAATCCTTTACCCTGTATGGACTACGTTTCTGTAAAACAGAAATGTTTTCTAGAACATTGTGCTTTTACCCTAAATAAACAAATAAATAAAATCATAAAATTATTCAATTCTCGGCAATTTTGAAGAAACAATTCTTTCTGCAATATAAAAGACCATATTTGCACTCCCTATTTTAACCATAAAACCTCCAATTTCATTCAATAAAAGAAAATGATTATTTTAATCTTCCTTTGTAGAATTGTGGCTTTTTTTCTTCAGCAGACTTATTACACTATCATCTGGCAGTATTTTGTGTATGTACAATGTACTATACCTATTTTTTCCAAAATCCTGGACTCACACAGACAAGTCTCAAAATCTTCCTGGACAGCTTAGAAGGATATGTATGAACCTTTGCAGCATCTGCAATACAGCTGCTGTAACTATGATGAGATCAAGATATGTTTGAGTGAACAACTAAGAAAACCTGTCAAATATAATGTTTGAGTCAGTAGCCCTCGCTGGACCTTGATGTTTTGAGAATTCGTTATGTAGTTAGAAAGCAGTATACATAGATTTACATTCCACAAATTACTGTGATGACTTCAGTATAGACACATGATTTGTTACTGTTCAGTGCTTTTTACACAGTCTTGGTCTCAGCGATTCCCATTACAGTGCCCACATACTAAGTGCAAGCAAGGATTAACGAATTCTCAGCTGAAAAAAAAAAATATCTCAAACTCAAAATGACAAGTGTTCATAGATATACTGCATTGAAACTGTTATCTGGCCCTCCAGCTCTTCTTGCTTCTTTGGTCCAAAAAGACAGAATATTAGAAAATGAAATAGGAGTGTTGATGGATCTTTCCTACGGGCACAATGAAATTTTGTTCTTGACTGAACATTATTAAGGCAATAATTACAACATTATAGTTCAAAAAATATTTAAGTATAGATTTTAAATCAATTACATATACAGCAAAAGGAAGTCTTTGACATCACGAAAATCAAAAATGCCTTCCCAGTCTACTTTTGTTGGAGTTTTAATGCATCTGCAAATGAGGATCTAGATATGTTCAGTATTTTGTTACCACTGGTCAGCCATACCAGTTTTTGCTCCCTGGAATGAGGCACATTTAGGTACAACCATAAAAACAAGCATGATAATAAGACTAACATAATTTCCAATTGCTTTAACAATGGACACCATAACCTCTTTGAAGAGTGAGGGAAAATGATAATTTTTTTATGCAAGACGTCTTGAAGTAAACAAAAGCTAGAATTTATTCTGAATGGAAATATATGCTATTACATATGTGGAAGTGCTAAAAGAAGATGAATGAAAACCATTAAGTAGTGTAAATTTTACAAAGGCTGCAAAAGTATATCAAGAATTGTCTTTGCCTTCTGCAGCTACTACAGCCTATGAACTGCTTAGGTTTATACTGAAAGCATTAGTCAAAACAGATGAGATCCTTATCAAAATAGGAGGACTGCCTGGTTGTCAGCTGTCTGGATTCCTGTCTTAGTCTGAAGGATAAAACCATGAATAAATTTTAATAACTTTCCATAAACTCATGACCTACTTCTTAAGAAAGTTATTTTAGAGTAGCTAAGATTTTTATTGTGAGGATCACTAGTCATTCTTCAAAATAGTTTTAACTGTATTATGATCTTGTCAACAATATAATAGCATACACTTGCTATGAATTGCTCAGTCTGCTTTCACTTTGTGATTCACTGTTTCTGAACTTCTGTTTGAGACCCACTTTTATTGCTCTTAGCTATAATCACCTCTGCATCTTGATGATATTCCACCTGCTCTACACTATCTGTATTTTAAATCTCAGGTTCATTTGCAGTTGAATATTAGAATAATAACTACAGATAACCCATAATGTTTAAGGCTCAGCCCTATACTGACTTTTTTAAGGTCAACACTTAGACCTTTCAATGCCATGTTTTTATGAATAAAATATTCCATGACACCATCCATACACTGAGATGTAATCTTGGATTTTATATATATATTCCTCCTGAATGTAGTGAAAACAAATAGTAGAGCTATCTTGCTCAAAAATCCACAGCTATGATTTAATTTCACTTGGATCTCAAACATTTTTTCTTTCTGATACTTCTAATCATTATGCTCAGTAATCCCTCTCCAGGATATATACCTACTTACTAAATCCTAGGTTTACAGCCATGGAAATTTCTCATCCACATTATTTTGGTTCTGGTCAGCTCTGGGAAATGGTCAAAAACATCTTAATCTTTGCATGTGGCATTTTTTTCCTTTCACGTGTGATGACAGCATATAAAAATGAGATGAAGGCTTGCTACCTATTTTACCTCTACTTTCATTTTTCTGTCACTACTAAATACAAAAACTTATTTCCATGTAGAAAATCTTCATCTTCTGCAGTGGGACTAAGGGTTATTTTAGGTGGTGGTGATTAAAATACTAGAGTATTTGAGTGTTTTTTTTTTTTTTAATTTAATATGTTTTTAAAAGCTCCATTTTATTAATTTTTTTTTTCAATTCACCTTCTGCATGGCATGCAGCCTTTATAACACTTCAGAATTCAAAAGTAGCGAGGATCAGACAGATGTTTTAATATCAGAGTATCATTATTTTTCAATTCATGATTCATCAGCAGTCATTATAGATGTTGTATGGTGTTTACGTGGCAAGGCTTTGGTAGCAGCGAGGCTGAAGTGATGCCCTCTGTGGGAAGAGTCCAGAAGCTGCCCCATGTTAGATAAGGGCCAGTTCCAGCTGGTCCCAAAAGCACCGGCTGCTGGCCAGAGCTGAGCCAGTGAGTGATGCTGTGAGAGCAAATTTAAGAAAGGGAAAAAAGGTTGTGTAACAGCAGCTGGGAGAGATGACTGAGGAAATGCAGAGAGAACCAGCTCTACAGACATCAAGGTCAGTGCAGAAGGACGGCAGGAGGAGCTCCAGGCTCAGAGCAGAAGTTCCCCTGTGGCCTGAGGAGAGGTCCCTGGTGGAGCAGGCTGTCCCCCTGCAGTCCATGGGTCCCACATGGAAAGGATGGCATCCCGTGGGAGGGACCCCATGTGGAGCAGGGGCAGAGAGTGACCGTGAAGGAGCAGCGGAGATGAAGTGTTAGGGACTGACTGAAGCCCGCAGCCCCCATTCCCCACTCCCCTGTGCTGCATGGGGGAGGAGGTAGAAGAGGGTGGATGGGGGGGGGTGGGAAGTTGGTTTTAGTTTGCTTTTAGTTCTTATTGCTATAGTCTGTTATTAGCAATAGTCAATAACATTACGTTAATCTCCCTATGCTGAGTCTATTTGGCCCATGATGGTAATTGGTGAGAGATCTCCCTACCCTTATCTTAACCCATGAGCTTCTCTCTTCTTTTTTTTTTTTTTTCATTGTGTTTTCTCCCAGTGTTCTTTTCAGAACGGGGAGCGAGAGGGCAGTGTGGCAGTATTTTTCTGTCCATTGGTGTTAAACCATCATCAAAGCATGCTTATGTAATCACAACCAATTGTTACTAGATGTTTTTATCCCTCATGTGTTAGATTTCTATTTGCATATGACTTCAGCAAAATATCTCTAAGGCAAAACTTCCCTACTTACTTCAGCACATTGTTAGAACAAAAAGAATATCAATTATGTAGCAGAATTGTAGCTCAGTATTTCAGTTTTATATAAAAAGTCTGTATCAGGTGAAAAACAATGTTTGTGGAGGTAGAATTAGAATAATCTAAAAGAAAATTTACAAGCAATGGGAAGCCCTCTGCCTCTTCCTGTCAGCTCCTGTAATTCACCTCTCATCTGATCTGTAGTTCTCCTTCTGTTCTCATCCATGTTTCTGAGTTTTCCCATGCAAATCTGTTTTTTTTAAGACTCTTCGAATCTCTGCTGTGAAGAGCTTTGTGCAGTTCTATTTTTCCCATACATATATATGCTTCTTAATCTTCAAATTCCCAACCTTCTTTTTTTTAATATTCATAAATTCTATTTTATAGTCATAGAAACAAAAAATAAAAATTGGTTTTAAAGATAAAGCATTCTTTCTCTCCCTCTGTATCTGCAGTGAATGTTAAACAATTTTAGGAATTGTAGCAATTTTCATAGATATTTATTATTTTGAATGTTTACCTTTGTTGGCTACTATAATTCTTGTCAGAGATCCATATAATGAAATGAAGATTTTTCAGGCCATGTTATCATGCACACCAAACTTAAGGTATGTACAATAACCTGAGAGAAAAAAAGAAAAAAATCATCAACCTTCTGTAGTAAGCTTGTTGTTTCCTTTAAAATCATTGCTGAATTTAATGGTTTTCATAGGATAGCCAGCAAACAAAATTGCATAGATGCTTTTTTTGCTACACAGGATTTCTGACAGTGCTCTTTGAATACTTACATGCAGGAGAGCCCTTCCCCCAGAGACAGCAAGATCACTGCCCATGCAAAGATTTAACCTTAGGTACAATGTTGTTTTCACCCCAGCTTTAGCACCAGCTGTGCATGTGATAGCTACAAGCCTAACACCATGATACACCAGAATAAGGAGTAGAAACTGGACCTGGAGGTGTGCACCAGCACAGGATGGATACTGTGGCAACACCGTGAACGTTAATGGAGGAGATCTCCATGTATTAGGAAGCACTCTGCTTTTAGGGGTGAACGGATGGGTCATTTGAACCATTTATTCTTTGCATTCTGAACAGCATTTCAATAACTTTCTGACAGTTCAGCCTATTGTAACAACAATAAATGATATACAGATTAGATATTAGTTTCCTGATGGATAAATACTGAACCTTTTGTGTGTGTGTAGTGTGACACTTGTTTGTACGTACACATGAAATGAATGTTTGGAAACTGATCCAAATAATTAAAACAGCTAAATTTCCAGGCAAATGTTATATATCAGTACAATCCTTCACAACAGCAAATTACCAAAATGGTCTAAGCGCTTTAATGAAAGCAGAGAGCTAACAGCCAAATACAGAATCCTAAAAATCCTGTCCCCAAAATGGTTGACTATTTATCCTAACCAATAAGAAAATAATGACAGGAGAAGAAGAGTTTTAAATTCATCCCTCTAATCCATGAAAGCACTTATTTTGATGTAGGATGCTCAGCTATGAGTTCTTACCAAAGTACAAAAACTCTTTCTAACTTTTCTTGAGGCTGCTTTCTCCTTTTTAACAACAGGTGAGTAGCATGGGAAGCCATTTGGGATGCAAAAGGCATTAATGCTCTTCTTTTTATTGCATTAGCCACTGTAGATGTAGTCACCTGAATTCAATTTGATCCTCTCTGATCGTGTCAGATGATTCTAGTTCTATATTGGATAGCCTCTGTGAGGTTCTCTGAAGTTCATCTATTGTAAATTCACCTCCTGAATTTCCTGATAACTAGGTAGGCAAATGGATTTAATGTATTCCAAGATGAAACATGATGCATTCAATTCTGTGCATTTATAAATAGGTAAGATATCTAACTTTGATTCCTAGGAACTATACTGAAAGGCAAAGCTTCCAAGCGGTTCTTGAATTGGGCAAATGCAATACTACAGAGTCAAAGGACTTATGTAAGTGCTCTAGCAGCTAAATTACTGGAATTAACTGAGGAAGAATGAATTTTCCCCTTGCTGTGAATGTACTTGTACATTACCACACTAATTGTAAACTGAGACAGATCTTCTGGGGATCTTAGTTTTGGACAAAGATCCAAAAAGACTCCTGGATTTCAGAAGAGTAGACTTACACCTACTCAGAGATATGCTTGGAAGATCTCTATGGATATTGCTCCAGAGGAAAAGGGAGTCCAGGAAAGCTGGTCAATATTCAAAAATCACCTCCTCCAAGCTGAAGAAAGGTCCGGTCCATTCCTGTTCCCTAATGCCAGGGGAGAAGTTTTCAGCAAGGAAAATGTACCCTCACTGAAGGAGGACTAGGGCAGAAGACACTTAAGCGAACTGCATATATATATATAAGTCCACAGTTTCAGACAGGTTGTACCCGTAAGTGATGAAACAGCTGGTGGGAGTGATTGCAAGGCCACTCTCAATTATTTGTGAATGGTCACAGCAATTAAGAGAGGTTCCTGAAATCTGGAAATGCCACTTCTATCTGCAGGAAGGGAAAGAAGGAAGAGCTGGGAAACCACAGGCCCTACCACAGCCCCTAAGATGATTGAGAAAATCCTCCTGGAAAGTATTTCCCAAGATGTGAATGACAAGAAGGAAACTAGGGGTAGTCAGACTTACAGCAGGGAAATCATTCTTGACCAACCTCATAGGTTTTTACACTGTGATGACTAGCTTGCTTTATGAGAAGAGAGCAGTAGATATTGCTTACCTTGACTGTAGTTAAGCCTTTGACATTGTCTCCTATATCATCACCATAGACAAGCTGTTTCTTGTGTATCCTATGTCAATCTTCATGCTTAGTACACAAGGAAAAGGAGACAGCAAATTTTACCGAGGATTAGTAAATTCCGCTGGAGTGGACCTGATGCCCCCTAGGTAAGCACTGCATACCTAAATATCAAATTACAAAAATTAACTTTGGGGATGTATCTGTTCAACTCAACTAATATTCTTGAGAATTTCCAAAGACTTCTTTATATGAAGTTTGAAATGTATATTCTACAATGTGTGGACAGTTTAGAGTTTAGTTTTGAGAAGAAAAAGACTAATGAAAATATTAGTCACATAAAGCTGTTCTTGCAGGATTTAAAAGGTTGTCATTGAGTTTTTGAACTCCTGAAGTTCAAATGAAGCAGAAATGAAGGTCAACCATAAAGAAATTGGAATACAAATAAAAATCCACAGTCTTTTGTGTATATTTCCTGGAATTGAGTGAAAGTAATTTATTTCAATGAGTCATATCAGCTTGACCAGGAAAGGATCTAGAAAAACTGAAATTGAGAAAATATTTTTACTTGCAATTCTTATTTCTACAATAACGTGTAATATTCTCAGTCTGAAGACCTGAGGATTTCAGCTGTTGCAAATCAACCAAGCTGCCAGTGTTCAGCTATACTGATATCAATAAAAATCAATGCTGATACCAATATTGATAGTCATTGCAATAATAATAATAAATAAGAAAAAGAGAGAGAGAGAGAGAAGTTTGATTGATTTAAGCTCAAGAAAAAAATAGCATTTTACCATAAATGACTCCGAGGATAATACCTTAGTTTCTTTACCTCTATCTAAGAAAAGCAAATTTAGTGCAAGTTTAACTAAAAGCACTGAAGAGTTGTGTATGTTTGGATGAAAGAGGATTTTATTTTATGTACGCTGAAGATGACAATTATTTTTCATTTTTAAAGCTAAGTAAAAATATGACTTTCTGTGGGTTTGATTTTTTTTTTTTTTTAAGTAATTGTTATCTGGGGAAACTGAAGCATTTGAGGGTTTTGCGGATTCCAAACAGCAATAATATATAGACCGTATATCTATGAGCTTTTAAAAGCTGAATTAATGTGAAATGACTTTTCTCCAGTCGTTTTCCTGTTCTGTTTTGTTACATCTTCAGTTAGTGCTCCCTGATAATAACACTTTATATCCTTGATTTATGTGGAACACAATGCTAATTCTGAAACAAATCTGGGTAGCACCTTTTGCATTTCTACATATTTTCTAGCCAGCACAGCAAATTCAAAACAGAAGACTCATCAGTATAGCTGTCTATTAAAGGTCAAAGTAGAATGCAACCGTTATGTTGCCAAACACAATATTGAACTTAACAACTTTTATCAAAATATTGGATATACTTGTGTTTTCTCCTATCCTTTTTGGATAGGTCCGTAGTTTGATCTGTAGATCTGAACTTATATATCTTTGTTTATTTGTCACATAATTTAAGTGTGTTTACCAATAGTACTAAGGCAAGTATATGAATAGGTAAATATTAACAAAATTATCATGGCTTCTTATGGCAATTTTATCCATGCACATATGCAGAAATATGCCCTATAGCTCTCTAGAACTCACACTTTTAGCCACTTGTGATTGCCCTAGCTGTTGTCATACTTACGAATATGTTTCACTGCAAAACAGACCATTTGCCTTGAAAATCAGGTACTGGGGCTCAGGGTGGAGACAGTACAGTGAGAAAGTTTGTATTTTTCATGAGCTTGCAAAACATGGAGGTCAGCTGGGTTCTGATTTCAGCTGTTTATGGCTGAGAGGTTAAGGGTAAAATAACTTAAAATTCTTTCTTTACTCCAGATTTCATAATAGATTGAAGCAGTTTCAGAATCTTCAAAAATGTATTTTTAAATTGTCCATTATGAGAAGTAAAAAAGGTGTAAGTCCTGTCACTTTCAGATGAGCAAGCACAGAAGAGTTTCCACATTAAAATTATCTTCCCCACCACACAGTATATCAGGAAATTCAGAAACACTGTGGGTTTTGTGGTCTCAAATTTCTATCTTAAACTCACAATTCATCTCAAGTGAAGAGAGGTGGGCAGAAAGAAAAAAAAAAAAACACACGTGTATAGTTTAATTATTATTATTATAGTTGTCTTTGGAAACTTTTAGTAGACTCTTCTGTCAGAGAAAACAGCTGTGTGTTCTTTGACCTGCCAGTTTCTGTGAACCAAATAAAAGATTAAAAGAGGACATACTGTGAAATAGATTACACTAACTGTGTTGTACAGCTATCACTGTTTTATATTAGACAGCAAGAGCACTTATTTGATTACAGTTTTCTAAAGGCAAGATTCATGTTTACAAGCAACATATCTGAAAAGGAAAGAAGCATATGAAATGGTTTATCAGTAATAGCAGCATCTGGAGCCAAAGGCTGAAAGAGATTTGGCCTCCTATTTAGCCATTTCCAATGCCTCTCTAACCAGAAAATCAATTAAGTGACTTTAAACTTACATAGGCATATCTGCATAGCAGAGCAGGATTTAGCCCAGAGGTATTTATTTTCAGTCCTTAAGATGATGATCTGCTGAGAGTTTTGTTGAGGGAGAGATGCCAGTAACAGAGTGAGGCAATCAGATGGTAGTGCAGAAAAAGGGGAAAATAAATAAATAAATAAATCTGTTCTAACATGAGAACAGAATGAAAAAATATGAGTTAGAAATTCTATTCTAATATTTTTTCATGGAACAGTGACTTTGGAACAGAGACTATGAGAACAATAATTTGAACTGTGTTTGAGTTCATCTGTGTCTCAGCCCATTAAACTGGAGTGTCTGCACTGTGAACTGAGGTGTGAACTGAGATAATTATACTAATTGTTCTGACTGGGAAGGCTGACTGCAGTGGTAAAATAAGACCAATTTCTAGAGGGTATAGAAGAAGCTAGGAAATGCAACTTTTACCCAGCTTAAAGGATGTCACATTTTATTACAGAAATTAAAATACAGGCAGAAGAACAGTAAAGAAGAGAAGCAGGAACATTGCATCTCCCCTGCCTTACATGCAATTGTACTGCTTGTCCTGTGCTATAAGCATCAGGAGGTATTTGAAAGCCTCTTAAATATCTCCTCTTCCTCTCCGTATTTATCTCCAATACAGCCAGTCACAGTAGTTGCTCAGTTACATTAGTCTTCCCTGACAAGTTTACCTTCTCTGCTTGTGATGGATTCGGCTCAACTACAAAGACATGCACAAGCTGACTCCACAGGGCAGCAATGCACATCTGCCCACCGTATCTCGAACCTAATGCTTCAGTAATGAGCAAGAAAAGGGGGAAGCAAATGAGACAGTAAGGACTTAATGGCAATGCTGCTGTTACTGTTGTGATTGCAGACTGCTGTTCCATGATTTTGTTATCACTTTTAGTCAGCACTAGTGCTGAAAGAAATGGTCCCCCCCCACACCTGTTTCTGATTATTTTTGAGCTCTTACTTTTATGCCTGTACAAACATTTACATAGACATTAAAGAAACTGGACAGGATAGAAGAATTAATTCAAAAAAGTGTTGTTTTTTTTTTTTCTGTAGTATTTCTAATTTGTATTACTTCTTTGGTATTGTATTTTCACGAGGATACATTTCCTCACTGTTTTAGAAAGGAAATTCTGTACTACATATGAATAAACTTATATAAAACAATGATACTTCCATAAGACATTATGGAATTTGAACACCTCAAGAAGACCTTGATCACTTTTGTTATCAGTAGAAGAGATACAAAGAACTGGATCTTTCTGCCAATACTGGGAGAAAGGATAGATGGTACCTAGATACTCAGCAGTAGCTACCATCACATATACTTTGACTTTTCCTCAGTGGCAGGAAGCTAGTATTTTCAGGCAGTGGAGAAGCTGAGTACTTTACCCATATCTTGGTTGCTTTTTGAAAATGTTCTTACTTGGAAACATTCTGAACAATCTCTACAAGTCTTCCTCATACTGTAGCCCAGAGCAAAAATAACTTTGTTATGTGCCTGTTGTCAATTTCACGCTTTTGTAACACGTTTGGAGTTGGGCAACAGTGGATGACAGAAATCCTGGGGAGAACAGTGATAACTGCTAATCAATCTTAGATGTAGAGAAAGTCAAAGAGTTTGGCCTGGGCCTACATAATTAGCAAGGCCATTGGCATTTTATGCTGATAATCTAGTTTACAAAGCAATAAATACAGAAAACAATTGCCCAGTTGTGGTGAGATCAGCATACTTCATGTGGATTTTGTACACCATATTGACGCACAAGGTGGAACTGTTTCACATAGGGGCCAGCCTACCAGGCAGGGCTAGGACATATTCTGCATTCAGCATGAGTATCCTGTGCCCGTGCATCTACGCTACTGATCTAAACTGGACCAGAGGAGCAGGGAACATGACTGAGGTGAATATGATGTGTAGGATGGAAGCACCAGAAATCACTATCCACTTAATCCATCCTGTTTAATAAATAAACTGTATGGTTTTCTGCTTGTGGCTTCCCCACCCAATCACCCAATCACAGCATATTCTGCCAATTATTATGGTACTGACAGTTTTCAACTGAGATAGGCATCAGTGAGGACTAGAACTAGTCTTAAAATACAGCTATCTGCCAGGGAATTTGTCTTTAATTTCTGGAATGCCTTTGATAATGTCCTGGATCCTCTTGGAACTTCTCCTCTGCTGAAATAAAAGAAGAACATCACTTTAAAGTAGTGTATAGATTGATCAGTCAAATTTGTGTTCTCTGCAGGAATCTCTATGATCAAAATGACACAAGAAATATCCTTGATCACATTTTACAGACAGAAGTGAATGATCTGGGTTTTTCCTCTGTTAGGTATGAGGCACTTAATCAATAAGGATAACGTGTACTTGCTTGTCAAAACTGACAACAAGCAGAGTTTTAAGTTTTTGGAATTGTCAGATTCATTAGTCTGTGTTAATCATGCTTATATTAAACTTATTTTTATGGATTCACCTAGCCGGCATGACATTCACTATGTCAGCTATGTTAATATCTGTAGAATTGCATTATGGAAAAACATTGACATGTTCTCAACAGGGACTCTGACTGTGGTAACTTACCACTGTCTTCTGTGCTGTGGAAAAGACACGACTGATGATCCAGAATTGCATGTAACCCAGTCATCTGTTAACTATAGATACGCATTACATGGACTGTTGCTTGTTCAGACATCAGTTACAGCCTCCTGTTATTCCTGTAGCTGCCAGCAGTTGGGATTCAGATCTCTTCCCCCCTATCCCATAAAAGTAATAAAGAAGTGTAAGAATGGATGTAATATTTTGATTATAGACAACAAAATTCACACTGAAATTTTTAAACAGTTGAGTGCCCCAAATCTTTGCAATTTCACTGCTAAAAAAATGAAAAGATTAAATTTACTTTCTGTCTCTTTGATAATATTTTCAGGTTTTCATATTCCTGTTAATAGAAATGAGGATAGTTGATAGCATCTTTTAGGGTACCTTTGTTCTGTACACATTTAAAAAAAAAATAAATCAAGTTGTGTCTACAGACCAAAAATTCTGTTATTGCTACTGTAAGAACTGCCTCTTCTGGAATAGGATTTTTATTCTTGAACAAAAATATTTAATGAATATATAAATTTTCATAAGTATAGTTGGCTTAAATAAAGACTGAAAAAAAAAAAAAGGTGGGGATTTCATTTTTTCTGTCTGTCAAACTTCATTTGAATATAGAATGAACCACGTGAAAAGGAACAGATTCTAGAACTGATAGTGTGGATGATCACTGAGAAATATTTTATACCTCATGGAATCCTATTGTTCCTCTGTTTGGATATCTGCTTGTACTACACATGCAAATGCAGTACATCTGACACAGGTTAGCAGATTTGCTGTCAATCTTTTATTTTATTTCTGTCTTTATTATTTTTAAGAATTTGTTGTTCTACGTTGGCAAATCCTTCTGAGTCATAGCAATGAATATATAAACAATACTAACAACATATTGAAGAGATTGACCTCTGAGGTTAGATATCTTATAGAAGCTTAAAAATCATGGGTCTGTTTGTTTTTATGTTATTTTAAAATTAAACAAATAAATAAACAAAACACACTTTCAAAGCATGAAGAAAAATTGTCAAATTTGCAGATTTTAAATATTAAGCAAGGAGTTTTCTGGCTGAGTAGACACATTGTGAGATTTTTCTGTATTGTTGGTTCACCTGTCTGCAGGAATTTACAGGAAACAATTTCTTTGTTATGGCAGGAAAATAATAATAATAAAAAAAAAAAGCAGGTTCTTTCCCAGACTCTTCTATACTGCTGAAAAATATATGATGCCAGAGTAGTTAGTCAATAGGCAGTAAGATGAGGTAGGTGAAAAAATGGGGCAAATTTATCTTCTATGGCTTATTATGTAGCCAGATAAACATAATGTAAAGTATTTCTAAGATCACAGTAAGAAATTACAATACCTTAGAGAATTAGTGCTTATGCAACAATGGATGTACCAGAGCAGTTTCTTTGGAAAAGGAACATGAAGAAAAGGAACAAACGCTTCTGAAGATGTGGCCTAGAGAATTAAAGAAAGTATTCATCTAATCTTTCCTTGTCCAGAAATAAAGCATGTCATTTAAGTCATGTGACTAAATCCCTTCATCTGTTAAGAAGAAAGGAGGTAGGCATCCCTTGAGGATGATTGTCCTACCTTCCTTAAATGTTAGTTTTAAGGTAGGATGAATTACCCTCAGGAGTCATCTCTTTCTGTCTCTTCCCTTTGAGTAAAAAGTTGGCCTGAATGACATGCTGGGATTAGATTTGTAACTTTGAGGACTAAATTAGGTGAATTGCTTCTCACCTTTGTATTCAGGACATAATTCTTATTTCAAGAGATACAGGCATTTACCTAGCCTCCTAAGAGCCTAGTTTTCAAAGGTCTTGTTATAGTAAGGTTCAGATAGGCCTCCAGTGAGATTTTAAAAGTGTATAAATGAGTAACAACCTCACCCTTGCAATTACTTAGACCCAGAAGCACAAGGGCTTTTAAACTCTTAGCTCATATGTATGTACTTAGTTCCTCCCAGGTAATACTGAGGGTTAAGACCTTGAATGGGACTTGACTGGTTCTCTGTATATTTAGACTCCTAAATCCCTTTGAAAATTTGGCAATACATGGATATGACAATGCCAGATATCAAAATGATGTCAATTTTTATGGGAACCTCTAAATATTTTACCTTGTGTCAAAAGCTAGTTTGTTTATTACAAATAAGTTCACATCTGCTAAACTGTTCTGTTCCTTAGTACAAAATAGTACAGACGTACCCTGATACTTGGCTAAGTATCCTTAAGCCAAAACAAAATACTTGAATACTTGCTTTTCTTGAATTGCAAGTTTATATTATTTCATCAAATTATTATGTATAATACAGAACTGTCTAGCTTAAAGGACATAGTACAATGTAGGATGTTGCCCTCTTCAAAAAACAGAAGCTGTTTTCCAATGGCCTTAGGAAAAGCACTCATACGGTGTTGAGAATCATACCATACTTCTTAACAATGTCAGGTTGTTCTCTCATTCTTTTATCCACACTGAGGAGAATTTTAATCTACAGGTAACTGTACTGAAATCAAAGAAATGTTTTATGTAATTATTTGAGTTTAGTAAGGATAGACAAACTGAATTCAGAATTGAAAGTGCACATAAAGACTAAATAGAAGGAAGTGAAAAAAAAAACTTTTCTGCATCTTATATATATATACACATATATACGAGAAATAAGACTTTTTTTTCTTTTTTTTTTTTTTAAAATTTACTATCAGTTTATTGTAGTTGACATTTCTTTAATGATTTTCCCACATATACAATATCAAAGGGACTAAAGAAAATTCCTGGTGAAAGACTTAATAAAACATTTCTTCATTTGAGGAAAAAAGTTATTGAGAAAGCTAAAAGCACATCCAATTATTTTGCAATTGGAGATGATAAGTAGCACAACAAAAAACGGAAAGATTAAGATCTTCCTTCAGAAATTCATAGGTTGAGATCCACTTTGCTTTTCTCGTATTTTAATTTATGTCTACAGATTTTCTCAGTTCCAGTGAAGTTAGTAAATATAAATACGTTTATTTGAATACTTCCAAAAGGAAAAGTCGTTAGCTAAGATTTGGCAACTAAATTAAGAGGAGAAATTTTCCCTTGAGACCTTTGAAGGCACTTTTCTCTCTTTTTTAATTACAGAAGAATTCAGACACTGTAGGCTTGATTCATTTGCTTTAGCATAGGTCACTAATGCCTCTTGAAATGCAACAGGGCATGTTACCAATCCTCCAGCTGTTAAGCCAGAGGTATATGGGTCCCTGCAAATCCTGTGTACCCTGCAAATCTCATGGTAGTCTCATTAAGCTGTTTGCATATCGTTGAGTATTTCAAATGGCACTTGACATTTACATCCCAATTTTTAAGCTAGTAAATCAGTATCATACTTTAGGAATGTTAAGTCATTAGGAATTTAAATGTGAGTGTAAGTTACATGCCTTGATTAAGTCTATTCTAATCAATCCTAAGTAAATACACATCAAATAAATAGAATAAAATTTCTACTGGGTATTATAAGAAACAAATACAGGTGACAGACATATCTTCTAATTTAAATTAGCAATTTGATGAACTGTAGAGAAACTTTGATGTCATTTAATTTCCTCTGCTCTGAAGTCTTCAACTGAAATATAGAAATTACCTACACACATTTTACAATGCAATTATATAGTGCTATATATTTTAACGTTTACTTATATCTTATTATTCAGTGAATGATAAAATTAATTACACTCCCTAACAACTTGAAGGACTGAAATGTATTTTGGCATACTGTAGTTTCCTTTCTTTCTCTTACTTACCAACTAGAGATTCTACTAAGTATGTTTATGCAAGTAAGAGAGTGAAAGTTCTGCTTCTATATTTATGTTTCTGCACATGTCTGTTTACAGCAGACAAATGCAAATGCCAATTTGATACTTATCCAAATATTTATCTTTGAATTGTCTCACAGATCAATCTGAAAATACTTTTTCAAATTGCAGTATTCACTGGAAAGTAACTAGTTAGTTTTACTAATACCTGACATAACTTAAAAGAAAGCAATATATTTTAACATATGAAGCCTAGCTAAAACTTTGATTTTTATTCTCCAGAATCGAAACTTAAGCTGACAACTTAACTATTAATAAACTTAACCCTTAACAGATGCAATTCTAACAGAAAATCCTAAAAATTATTCTACGTAACTAAATGTATCTTGGGGTAATGTGATAATGCCACTGTGTGAGGAGAGAGGGAGAAAAAAAAAAAAAAAAAAGTATCCTTAGAAATCCTTCTCAGATAGCTATTAAATGATACTATTCTCTTAATTCCATATAATATAAAGGATATTTCACTCCATGGATTATTCTGATCAAGACTTTTGTCTTAGTAATGAAAAAATAACCTCTGTGATAAAGTCATATGATCTGGAAATAGTTTAATTAGTCTTCAGTTTTTATTTCATGGTGTCAGATTTGTTTTGGACATTCAAAAATGTAGGCAATGAACTCTCCAGCTATAAGGGAAGAAGGCATATTAAAGGAATATTAAACAAGAGGCTTTGAGAGAAGACCAGAGGGAGTCTGAGGGTGTATAAAAGGGTCTATTGAGTTTCCAGAAGTACTTAGAAACTTTCAGAGGTTCTGAAAGGTTGAAGACTTCACTTGCATTGCTCTCTTTTTAACATTATTTATTATTCTGTTTTAAGTGTGTACCATGCTTCAGACACTGGTGATTATCTTTAGGTTCTCCCTTTTAGAGAAGCACAAGTAAATAACAGAAAGGTTTATTTTCTTTTCTGAGTTTTAGGTGGGGTCAACATTTGCAGCACAGACATTGTAATGTCCATTGATATTAGACTGATATCGACAGGGAAAGATAATCTGTTTTCTGTTAACTTTATTCCTAGAGCATAGTGTTTATAATATAGCCAATTTCCACTCCATTGACTTCTTCTTTATTGTCAAGGCAAACTGCAAGGCTATAAGAATCATTAAAAATTCAATACAAACATCAAAAACAGAAGTAGTATAAAATATTTCTTCTAAATTCTGAAAGAAAACAAAAGCAAGAACATAAACCAGGAAAAAAAACAGTTATTTTTCTTAATTTTAACATTTATTGAAAGGTATTGAAAGTATTTTGATTAGTTAATACAAAAATACTTATTGCTTCTGAACAGGAAGACTAGTGTTTTGAGTTTGTACTGATATATTATCTTCAATCCATGATTACTTTCATATTGTGTCATGTTGTTACAGTTATTTATCTTTGCTATTTCTACATCTAGAAATCAGTATCACACTGACATGCTTCAAGATGATGATCTTATATAACAGAGTACACACAGAGTTGTACCTCTCATGACAAGAAAATAATTATGGAAATATCTGTTTGAAGACCTCTGCTACTATGTCATTTAAGTGAAGACTTTGCCTTACATTTCTAATAAAAAAGACCGAATAGAATCATAAAATCATAGAATGGCTCAGGCTGGAAAGGAGCTTAAAGATCATCTAACTACAACCCACCCCTCCCATAGACAGGGATACCACCCACTAGATCAAGTTGGCCAAGGCCCCATCCAACCTGGCTTTGAACACCTCCAAGGATGGGGCATCCACAGCTTCTTTTGCAACCTGTTCCCATGCCTCACTACCCTTACAGTGAAGAATTTCCTCCTAATGTCTAGTCTACATCTATCCTCTTTTAGTTTAAGACCATTCTCCCTTGTCCTATCATTACCTACCCAAGTAAAGAGTCCTTCTCGATATTTTTTTATAAGTCCCCTTTAAGTATTGAAAGGCTGCAATGAGTTCTCCCCAGACCCTTCTGTTCTCCAGGCTGAACATCCCCAGCTTTCTCAGCCTTTCTTCACAGGAGAGGTGCTCCAGCCCTCTGATCATCTTCGTGGCCCTCCTCTGGATTTTATCTGACAGGTCCACATCCTTCTTCTCCTGGGGGCCCAAACCTGGATGCAGTACTCTGCAAGTGGGGCCTCATGAGGGCAGAGTAGAGGGGGACAATAACCTCCCTCGACTTGCTGGTCACACCTCTGTTGATGCAGCCCAGGATGCAGCTGGCCTTCTGGGCTGCAAGTACACACTGCTGGCTCATGTTGAGCCTTCCGTCCAGCAGAACCCCCAAGTCCTTCTCTGCAGGGCTGCTCTCAATGAGTTCTTCTCCCATACTATACTTCTGCCTGGGGTTACCTCAACCCAGGTGCAGCACCTTGCACTTGGACTTGCTGAACCTCATTAGGTTCACATGGGCCCACTTCTCCAGCCTGTCCAGGTCCCTTTGAAGGGCATCTCTTCCTTCTTTGGTATCAACCGCACCACTCAGCTTGGTGTCATATGCAAACTTGCTGAAGGTGCACTCAATCCCGTCATCTATGTCATTGATGAAGATATTAAAAAACACTGGTCCCAAGACATATCCCTGAGGGACACCGCTTGTCACCAGACTCCACCTGGACATAGAACCATTGACAACTACTCTTTGGGTGCGATCTTCAAGCCAATTCACCAGATGGTCCACCCTTCAAATCCATATATTTCCAATTTAGAGATGAGGATGTCATGTGGGACCGTGTCAAAGGCCGTATAGTGTTCCAGATAGATGACATGGGTTGGTGTTCCCTTGTTGACTGATGCAGTTACTCCATCACAGAAGGCCACCAGATTGGTCAGGCATGATTTGCCCTTGGTGAAGCCATGCTGGCTGTCCCAGATCACCTCCTTGTCCTGCATGTGCCTTAACATTGCCTCCAGGAGGATTCGTTCCATGATCTTGCCAGGCACAGAGGTGAGGCTCACCTGTCTGTAGTTCCCAGGGTCTTCCTTTCTACCCTGTTTAAAAATGGGAGTGATGTTTCCCTGTTTCCAGTCACTGGAGACTTCACCTGACTGCCATGATTTTTCAAATATTACGGAGAGTGGCTTGATAACTACATCAGCTATTTCTCTCAGGACCATGGGATGCAGGTCATCAGGGCCATATAGAAAAAGCAAAACTTGAAGTAAAGGGGACTGATACTGTTCCATGAAACCATCTAATGTTGAAAATACGTGTAAAATATGTAAACATATTTCAAATAAGTATCAGAAATATGGAGATCAAATACTCAGAGAAAAAACATATTAATCAGAAGAAAAAACACCTGTAGGATATTTAGTCTGTATGGTATTCTTGTATTTCCCTCCTGTATGAAAGTATTTCTTAACATCAGTACATAATACAATGTTAATTTACAAAAGGAGATTGAACTGATTATCAGATTTACAGAGTCTGCATATTTCAAGGTAAAAGTTCATAACATTACTCCACCCCTTTCTGTAAATGCTTCTATTACAGCAGTGTTTTGTTATGAATATTCAAATTAAGCATTAACTGTGCTGTAAAAGAAGGGAGGGAGGGAGAGGAGGAGAGGAGAGGAGAGGAGAGGAGAGGAGAGGAGAGGAGAGGAGAGGAGAGGAGAGGAGAGGAGAGGAGAGGAGAGGAGAGGAGAGGAGAGGAGAGGAGAGGAGAGGAGAGGAAAAACGAAAATGTTGGTCCACTCAGCAGTGAGAGCCGGGAGTGGAGTGCTGTCATTTCCTAATAATACTCTGTCCTAATAGGACTTTTTAAAAATCAGTTCTACCTTGTGTAGCTTTTCTACCCAGAAATGTTTCTCTCTGTCAGTGCCAGTAGGCTGTCCCCAGTACACTTCAAACTTGGAAGGCATCCAGTGAAAAGCTGCAGAGTTTTCACGTGCCCTACCGAGGGGAATCAAGATATATTGCATATGCAATGTATCATCCAATGTTCTTAGAACATGTAAAATATCCAGCTGTGCTGTTAATTTGGTCAGGCCTCAGGCCTTCCACAGCACATCAATTTCACTTGACCTACGTTCCAAAGCCTACGTTATATTCCTAAGGAACTGGTGGCAAAAAGATTCTTATCGAGCTCTTCATTTTGCAAGAAAAAAACAAATGTCCCCCCCCCCCCCCCCCAAAAAAAAAGCACACACACAAAAAAACATTTATAACAGATATAGCAAGCGAATTGTAATAGATATAATATAGAATTTTTCTAGTGGTATCTGTAGGCAAGAAGAAGAATCAGAGAGAAAATACTCCATTACATAACATTTGTAGTTTTTAATTTACATTCTAATAATTAAAATTAAATTATTGACTATTAATATTATTAATAATAATAATAACTAAAAAAAACCATAAAAAATAAAAAATATCCATTTGGCCATTTGGAAAATATTCTTTTAGCTGTGCTAAATATATAATATGGTTCCTATTTTTCTGCTACTCTTAAGTCTCAAAGACAATATCTTCAAAAATTATCACTGATATTTTGTATTTTTCTGAATTATTTTCAAAAATTATCACTGATTTTTTTTTTAATTTTGCTTGTTTATTTTTAATACCCAGATTTCATTAATTTAAGGAACATTGATTTAGAAAATGTTGGAAAAACTCACTGAGTGCTCTTGTCACTATTTTGAATAAATTTAATAATTCTTAAAGCTGTTCACATGTGTAATAGAGAGGAGCTTCTGATTAAAAATATTATTTTGCAAATAAGGAAAGATATTGGTTTGCTGTTTATTATGTTTAAATAATTCTGGCAGTGAATTCCACTTTTTTCTTTCCCGTATCCTGACAGGGAAGACCTTATTGAAAACAAAACAAAACAAAATAAAACAAGAAGAAGGTTGAGAGAACAAATGTAGTGAATTCAGCTGGTCAGTGCAGAAAGTTTTTTTTACAACAAATCAGAACATTACTAATACAGCCAGAGTTGTAGCAAAATGAAATGACAAATTATATGCATCCAGATAGTGATGGTAGATATTTTACAAACAAGAACAAGACATAAGAATCAAAATCCTTCAAAGGAAGAAAACAGCACTTTGAAAATTAAATAAAAAATGGACAGTTTACTTTTCTTTGAGGTAGTTTCAGAGGACATTTTTTTCTTCGAAGGATAATATATTCAACCATAGAAAAATATCTACTGAAAATATTTGCCATTACCTCTCTCAAATATTTAATCAGTAGGCGGAATTAATAGTTAAATCAAAAAGCTGGAAATTGGAAGACAGTAGTTTATGTTTAGGTTCTCATCAGTTTGGTACTTAAGGAATAGAACAAAAAAGCAGATGTTAAGTGTTTTTATTAGTTTATATAAGTAAAGCATTGTGGCACATCTTTGATATCAATATTCAATGATACTTAAGTGTAAAAATACTTAAAAATGTAGAAGTAGTAAAATGATAATCGAATCCCAGAAACCTCTAGGGTACTTTTAAATATATTGAAAGTGTTTAGTCATGTGTACATGTACATTATTTACAGTATTTACACAACATAGGTATGCGAAATTGAATACATTTGTTTATTTACATGTCAGAAGCAAATGGAAAGAACAACAACTTGTATGAGTAGGTGTATTAACCATCAACAAAGTACTTGATCTTGACATTTAAATAATTCAACAGGTTGATGAGAAATTCATTACAGGTTTTGTAGGCTAAAAAGTACTTAAAGCTGAAGAAAAAAGTCTCAGACATTTTGAATTTACTACCAAAGTAACATGCTTATCACAAATTTAAAAACGTTTAATCACATATGTACAGAAGCCAGAATTTTTTAAGTTTCTAAATTTTCAATACTTACTAGAAACTACATATTGGAATTACTTATTTTCTTTTGCAGCAGCTCCATTTGTGGTTTTATTGCAGATTAATATTATCCTTTTTTTATGTTTTTGCTCATCATCAAAATTGGATTTTTCAGTCATCACTTAACTATCCAGGAACTCAGACTGAATCTGCAAAAGAGTGTTAACGGAAATAATAACATAAAATTTTACTCTTGTTTCACAGAAATAAGGATGAGGTAACCTACTTTTATTTACTGATGCAGTTTTGTGGATCATCTTAATGGAAATTGGAAGTCTGTGACTTCCTTTATCCAACTGGTTTGAACCCCATTTTCCCAAAGAACAGTACTCACCCTATTTTTGTTTCTCCAGCTGTTTCCTTTTCACTTGCTTGGGTTAATTAGGGTATCCATATGCCCAATTCCTGCTTCATGCCATATGTGTTTTCTTTAAATCTGTACTCAATAACTTCGCATTCTGATATATAAAGAACTGTGAGCTCATTTGACAAAGTATCAAGCAGGTAATATGATTAAAGGGGAATTTAGTTTATAAGTTTATAATCTGTAAGGAGAATTTAAAAAACAGAAGTGGTCCTGAGCACTCACATTCAATGGAGAATTTATTTTCAGAAATAAAGTTTTGCTCCCATACATGGAGTTGTTCTGTCCCTGGAATTCCTGCTTCCATCCAGTTTAACCCACTCTGCAGGTAGCCTGTCTTGCCTGCAACACCAGGTAATTCCTCTGTTACAAGTTACCATTGCTGAGCAGTTACAATTTGAATTTTCCCTTCAATATGCAAGTGAGTAGAAGCCAAAATTCACAATAATCCCTTTCCCTTCCCTTCCCTTCCCTTCCCCTGGACTGAAAGTACTATTTTGTTCAGTACTCATACGAAGAAGATTCTGAGACCAAATGTTTTTCAGAAATTAGTTCTAAAGTAATCAAAAATACATTATTGTGTTAAATAATATTCCTTTAGATAAGTAGAGAAGAATATCACAGAAAAGTAGAATCATTTAGGTTGGAAAAGACCCTTAAGATCACCAAGTCTGACTATCAACCTAACACTGCCAAGCCCACTACTAAACCATGTCCCTAATCACCACATCGACATCTCTCTTAAATGCCTCTAGGGATTGCGACTCCACCCTAAGAAGAAATCAAAGTTCTTACCATTAATTTATTATCAACAATCAATGGATAAAATCACAAAGAAAAAACACTTATTTCCAACATGCTTATGCATTCAATAATCATATTTCTGAAAATAAGCTTGGAAAAATAAGCATAAGGGTCATTCATTGTGATTCAAGAACCATATTTCTGAAAATAAGCTTGGAAAAACTGCTGATCACAAAATCTCTTACAGTTTGTTTGTATTTTATGTTCTCTTTTTGAAATGGTGATGTGGCTTTGTTTACTTTGTTTAACACAGTTTCAGTGGAAATATGTGAATAACATCTATGATTGTATGCCCAAGTACTTGAGAATCTGCAGGCAGCCTCACTTTCTGCTCACTTCAGAAGTCACCTAGGATGCAGGAGGTGCAAGCTACTGTCTTAGGGTGAATTAGGAAAATGTATTGTTTTCCCTCTTCTGTTGTACCAACAGAAGTCTTTGGATGGAAAGTACATCATGTTAGATGCTGTTCTGTAGTCCAAGTTCAAGTATCAATCCTGATTCCTTAAATAGTAAGAAGACAAGTAAGAAGTACTTAAACCTCTTGTCAGTTGACAGCATGGATGTAAGCATGAAGACATAAACATAGCCTACAGTTCTTTTGCTCTTATTATTACTCAGTGAATCAATCTTAGAAAACAAAGGAGATACTGGGTTTTATTTGTTTTGCTGCTGTTCAGAGAAAAGATTTATACTAGCTTTACATTATCAAAATAAAAAATAACCCACCAACCAACAGACAGTGTAAACAATTGTCTAATAAAATTTTTCATATTGAAGTATCCATTCATTTTCATACCATATTTTCATACTGCTAGACAGTGCCTTTTAAAAATTAATCAGTATTTTTATCCACTGGAAACTTTATTAATGCACTTAATATTATGCAGATGGTGCTGAGAAACTACACTAAAGCATAAAAACCTTAGAGAATTAGGTAGTTATGACTTAGCCCTACAGATGTTATGTCTTGAAATAGGAGAATGGACAGTGAAATTCCTCTAGCACAAATATTCACATCTTCCCAGAATTTAAGGCTCTGTCCTCTCAGTGATGCACAGTATATTAGAGTTAACATAAGTTACAGCACTGATTCACTGCTTACCAAGGCAACGTGAGATCCCTGAGGTTTTCTCCATATTTTGCAGTTTTGCAACATCTGAGCTTCTGTTAAACAAACTAAAGTTTTTAGCTCCTCTGCTTTCAAAAAGGACTTTAATTCTATAAATCAGTGTACTTATATATTGTTTACTCTCTTTCCACATGGGCAAGAATAACAGCTCCAACAGGGGTGAAGATTTTCCTTATTTATCTTAATGCCATACTGACATCAAATCCAAGTATCAAGCGGTTAAAAGCTTGCATTATAAGCATGTATTTCTAGATAGAGAAAAAAAAAATAAAACAGAGGATGCTATTAACCTACAGTATAGTTCATATTTTGAGAACAAGTTTGCCTTAGATTTTATCTTTCAGAAAACTGAATGAATAATGTTACTCTGAAAGGACGAGGCTAATTCTCTACTGTCAGTGTATTTTATTATACCAGCAGGTTCAGTCTATCAGTTGATATGTACAAATTCCTTAATACCACAATTGCATAATGCAGACTTTTCTTTATATTTTTATTGTTATTTTTGAAAGAAAATAAGGAGTTTAGCATGAGAGAACCTACCTTTGGAATTCATTCCTTTACAAGAGCTTGATTTCTTTGGATTCACTGCAAGTTTTCACTGGATTTCAGTAGGTTGTAGGTCAAGCCTTTATTCTGGTAGGGGTTGTTTTTAATGTTGCAGATATCCTGCAAAGTTTTTCAGATTTTGTACGTGGTTTTTTTGTTTGTTTGTTTGTTTGTTTGTTTGTTTTTTCCATTTGGACATGAAGATCCAGTATATGTTTGTTTGTGTGCTAACCGAATGAATGTCCTGCGAAGTAGAATTTAGTTTAACTCCACATAACTGATAAGAACACTACACAAGCACATTCCATCTTATTAATGCCATCTAGTAATCTTTCATATCTGGTTTGTGATTTACTTATGGTACTCTAAAGTACATGTAGTGATGAATACTGAATTATTGATAATTGTTCAATAAGATAAAAAGTAATAATGATATTGAGTACGCTATAGAAGAAAATATTCCTATGCAAATAGAAAAGTACCTTTTCTTCTGTGCAATCCCATATACGTTTTTATCAGATAAGAATTAAAATGAGAATGTAGTGTACAAATATTTCTTACTCATTTAAATTTTTTATAAACATTTTCTTAACAGGAAAACTAAACAACTCACTCATCTGCAGATCATGGTGGAAGAGCTTCTCTGCTTCCATCTACTGATGAACTGAAAGAAACAGCACAGTCAAGGAGCTTTCCTTAATGTGTATCTGTCTCTCTGGAGCATTTTGTTCTCTGTAATTAAAATTATTTTAAAGTCAAGTTGGAGGGAGCTTGGAAAAAATGTATTTTTTATGATTAAACACCTTTATTATGAAGGTCGGAGGTGGGAAACAAACAAACAAAAACCCAACATAACCTTCGCCTTGGGCAAGTGAGAACTGAAACTAGACAGTACTAAGAAAGGAGGATACAAAATGTCAACAAGAAATTTGTTAGGAAAATGGGTGCCCCAAGGCAGTGTTGTAGAGGGTGCTTTATACATTGTACATATATTGTTCATATACTGGTGTTTTACTATTGTTGTTTCCCAAGTCAATCATATGTCTTTTGGCCCCTAATAGCTTTTACTTCTTTTCTTCCACTTTATGGTTTTACACCCACATACTTTTCTTGTGGAAGCAGTCAAGACTGCTGACCACCAGGGAGGAGAGGTTTACTGGGTTGGGCAGGGACTGGAAAGAAGGCAGCAAAGGAACAAGGAGAAAAACAGGACATGAGCTTGTGATATTTTCTTCAATAAGACAATAGCGATCACCTGCATATTTAGACTTGTTTCTCATTGCTGCCAGCAGTATGCAGCAGAAAGATAAGTTTAATTAAGATTCAACTGCAGAATTCATTTATTATTTAATTGGTGTCATTCTACACGAAGGTTTATAGGGTGGGGTGTTTTATTTTCACAGGGAGGAGAACAGTAGGACTGTTTTAAGTTAATGCCAACTGAAGGACAAGCAGGAATAATTATTTTATTGGGTTTAAGCCTTTGATTAAGAACATTGCCTTTTATGAAGTGTTGTTGTTGTTGTTGTTTTTAAGCTGATATTTAATGGTGGTGCTTCACTGATAGGTTAGATAATTAATCTCATGTATTTCTAGGTCATGTGGAGTACTTTTAGCTGTTTATGATGGTCTTAGAGTGACTCTGTACTTTAAATTCAAGGTCTAATAACAAAAACATCTTCTATTTAGAAAATTCAGCTTCTAAAAATGAACACTGTGTGATTATTCCAACTCATGGAGAGATACTGGGGAATCTCCTGCTGTTCCTGGGCTTGTTAAAGTCACTAGTGCTCACACACCCTGAATTTGCAAGAGTTTATGCATGCCATTTACAAGAGAACATTCTGATTTCAGCTGGGGTTCATTTGCTCATGACTATGAGCTTTATTCATTTGAGACTGTTACCAGAAAGTTCTCTCCTACTCCAGAATGATTTAATGAAGTTAATAGTAGTTTGTGAAATCCAAGTCACAAACTAGTGTTAAAAGTGATGTCAAAATTATCTGGGAAGTATAACTGCATATAGATTAGTGAAAAACAACAGAAATTTTCTGGGTAAAAAAAAAAAAACAAACAAATCAAAACAAAGTACTTGCCTATCACTATATTTGCAATCAGTTCCCTCTCCCTAGGGAGTTGTGAGGCACACAGAAAATGTGCAGTTAAGAGTGAGAGAAGCACAACAAAAAGCTATACAAAAAATATATTATAAAAAAAAAAAGAAAAAAAAGAACCCCACAAACTGAATATTAGTGGTTTGATTTCTTTCATGTGCATCTTGTCTGCAGTTTGACAAGGTAGATGCTGTAGCATAGCTAATGTCTCTTCATGTGAAGAAAGTTTCAAAATATTTGAAAGTACAGAGATTTGAAGCCTATTCAGTTAAAGTTAGAGTAAAACTGAAACATTTAGTAGTTATACTAGTGAGAAAACTAAATCCATCGTCAAATATACGGATCTCTTTAGTTTCTTCAAACTAGGCTTTGAATTCTGATACCAATTAATGATTTCTTATGCTGTTCATAGCTTTTCCAAGTACACAAAATAAAGTCTTTACAAGCCTGACAATGGGTTTTAGGAGCTGTGGAAAAGTAAAATAATATAGAGAGGTATACAGATACAGATACACCCATATTGTTCTCCCAGGTGTATCTATAAAGTAGTGTGAAACAAACTGAATATTTTTGATATACTCAAAGGACATGAAATACAGAATGGCATTTAAAAACTGGAAGACATTCAAGTATTGAATTCATTGTTAAAATGATCTTCATTGTAAAAATGTTCTACATTAAAGTGTAGAATAATTTTGTATTTTTTTTCCTTTTGTTTAAACAGTCCATGCTCAACAGTAATGGCTGAAATGAACAACTTTCAATAGACTAAATGTCTCAAGGTTAAAGTATTTGGATGAGTTGATAAGATCCCACAAACTTGGTGAGAAACAGCAGATGGGAAAGCACCAGTTTGGAGTGGGACATGACTGCCCTTTACCTATACAAATATGAAGTTCATATCTCTGAAAGAGCTACGTTTTTTGTGTCATTTTGTCCTTCCTTGAGAATGCAGTATAAAAGATCCATATGTTAGTATGCTACACCCAAATGATGTTTTATGGGAAATGAATATTCTTTAAAGTAGCGTGAATGTGGTCATCAGCAGGTAATAAAAAAAAATTGTTATGTAGTGTCTCCTCCAGGAAAAAAAAAAAGTTTCTGCTGCTTGCCAGATAGACCATCTTTTTAAAAGTACATAAAGTACTTACTATCCTAAGAAACCAAGATACATTTTACTGTTTTCCATGTATCATTCCTGAGTACAGAGTCATTATTAGCAGCACTAAAATAATAAATCAGTTGAGTCTTTTGGAAGTGAACTTGAATATCTGAAATTAAATCAAATTAAGGACTGCTTAAAGGTAAGACAACTGAAAGGAGGAAATCAATTGAGTCATTGAGTTGTTATGAACTATCAAGCTTGGATAAAGTTGAAGAAGGATTAGAGAGTAGCAGAAGACATCGAGGTGGGAGCAGAATCTGCAAGACCTTTAGAGATCCACTGAGTTTCACTGAGTGTGAATTCAGTGAATACTTCTGACTTTTGATCATATGCTTTTTGTGAAATTCACATGCATAAACTCATAGCAGTAGTTTGCGAAGAGATTGCAGTTTTTGAAGTGAAACACAGTAAGTAGTATAACATTCACGACACAGATCTTACTCAGCCAATACTACCTAATTCATATGCAGTTTCTAAATAACAGTTTTTTGGTAAGCATGATTTACCATTATAAGTTTATTTTACTTTCAAAATCTTGGAAATCACATAGGTGATTTGAATGTTCATGCTTGCAGTATCTAAGACAGTGTTGTGGTTTAACCCAGCAGGCAGCTATGCACCACACAGCGATTCATTCACTCCCCCTCAGTGGGATGGGGGGGAGAACAGAAAAAAAAAGGTAAAGTGCAACAACTCATGGACTCAGATAAGGACAGTTTAATAAGAAAGGAAAAAAAGATGCAAAAATAAAACTAAATCAGTCAATCAAATAATAATAATAATAATAATAATAATTAAACACAAGTGATTCACAATTCCGTTGCTCACCACCAGCCAAACAATGCCCAACAAGCCCCTGAGCAATGGCAGCCCTCCTAGGCCAACTCCCCCAGCTTTCCTTGTTCACCATGACGTTGTATGTTACAGAATATTTCGTTGGTCAGTTTGGGTCAACTGTCCTGGTGGTGTTCCCTCCCAGCTTCTTGTGCACCCTCAGTTTACTGGCATGAGAAGCCAAAAGTCCTTGACTCAGTGTAAGCACTGCTCAGTAGCAACTAAAACACCAGTGTTATCGTTATTTTCATCCAAATCCAAAACACAGCATCATACCTACTACTAGGAAGAAAATTAAATATATCCCAGCAGAAACCAGGACAGAAAGCAACTATAGGTTGTTTTCTTTCTCATATTTACAAGCAGTTCTCATCCCCACTCTTAAATCATTATTACCCAGAATGCAATACATATACAGCTTACCAACATGCCATTTTAGCACTGTCTTCAGTCTGTCATTCACCCTTATGAAATACATTTCTAACATTTTTTTTTTAATGAAAAAATATAATCCAAAAGCCTTTTAAACGAATAGCAGAAGTGCAAAAGAAGTGCAAGGAAGGCTGAAGAGACTTGAGAATTACAGGCCACAACACAACTAGAAAACCACTCTTTTTGGTGAGAAAATTGACCTTAAAAACATCAGTATATTCTATACCTATTGTTGTTTCCAGAGGGAGGCTAGGAGTTAAAGCATGACTTGCCAAAACATGACAAGACTGTTACTATATTTTGTTCCTGTTGTTTTGTTGTTGTTTTAAATAAAGGTTAATAAATAAATACTTCTATTACATTTACAAAAAAGTTTGAGAGATTCTATCCAGCCTCACTGGCTTTAATTAAGCAATTTTTTTTTCATCCTTAAGCATATTTAGTTAGTTTAAAAATAATTTGACTATATATCTGATACACATATGCTAAATGCACACTGTTCAAGTTGTAAATTGTGCACTGCTACTATTGCATATGCAGTTGTAGTTTGAACAGTGAGCTCTGAAGATAGACTTATACAAAGCACTGTGATACCTTTTTTATTATGTATATATATTCTTTATGTATATAGATAAAATTTTGTTCTTTAAAGGAACAGAGTAAACATATTTTGGAAAAAAAGAAGATATTGCAAAAAAAACTCATAGACTGCACAAACATTGATTGTGGTATAAGTGAAATCATTGATTTTTACATAAGATAACAGATTGCTGTAGCAAGACTCAGTACAGTACAAGAAGCCCCATCAGGAAGGGGACATGAAAGGTTGTTAGAAAATCTGGACAGAATTTAGATTAGCTACTTTAGTGTACTTATATAAGTTTTAATATCTTCCTTAATAATAAAATTCATTTATATCCCAGATGTCAGGTTATTGGTCTCTTGGCCTCTTCAAGGAAGTAATTGAGCACCTGTATGGGGACAATGGGAATTGAGGAGTTCTGATTAGTTTTCTCTAGTTATAAATTATTTATCACCTCATTCCATTTCCCTCTTACACCTATTGGGACGTTTTCAGTCATGTTGCATAATAAGAAAGTGAACATCAGGATTCTATTTGCTATGGTTCACCCTCATGAGCCATTTAGCATTTTGTAATTTCACAGAAAAAGCTATCTGATCAGTGGAAATGAAGTGAGAGTTTTATAGATGTCTTCTGTTATATGATTTCCTCCTTTTTTTTAAAAAAAAAGAAAAAAAGAAAAAAAAAAGTAATGACTGACTCATTTAAAGATGGGTAAATTGGCTAACAAATCCTAACCTGTGTTCTTATACAGGACACCTACAGCTGAAAGAGCAAATAACTTTCCTACTTCCAAAATACATCATAAAATACATACAAAATGCTTATATCTATTCATGTTGAAAGCAAGTGCTACATTTTAACATAGTTTAATATGTCTAAAGTGTATTTCTGCATATTCCATTTTGGAAAATTGCTTTTTTAGAGTGGAATGTTATAAAACGGTGATCTGTAAACTTCTGTGATTTTTCACATCCACTTCCTTCTGGATGCCATTGAATTTAATGGGATAGATCACAGTTTCTTTGCTATCATCTGCAGGTAAGACAAGATGGTGATGGGCACTTTACAAGTCATGACTGCATAGTAAATTTTGTCCTCTGATTTGAAGATAGACTTGTGCCTCTCAGACCTCTCATTTGACACATAAAATTCAATAAGAAAAAATACAGTGCCTTGTATTTGGGGATGCATATGAGAAAACCTATAAAGAGCAAAGCATCTATAAACACGAACTTGCTAGTTGGAAAAGACTCAGCGAAAGAAGAATGTGGCTGTAATATTTGATCACAGCATGGCTATGGCCTGCAAATGGGATTGTAGAAAAGGCAAATGCAATAGCGTTTATGAATATTATTACACAGCAAAACTATGAGGAAATAGTAAGCTGAATATTGTGGGTGGCATTCATGTTGTACAAGGATGAATTTAGATGGAACTTAGTTCAAAGAAGAGCTAAAGAAGCATCATCAAATTCAAGGTCTACTCTACCAGAAAAGGTTGGCCTGACCATTCCAGCTAAAGGTTCTGCAGCAGCCTTCCAGGTGGAAAAGACAACAAATTCCCTGTAGCTGCTAGTTACAAGGTGTGAAATGGATTTCTGTGGTAACAGACAACTAGATTTAGTGTCCCAGAGAGGCCCTTCTAGTTCAGTTTTTCTATGTTTCTTTTGCATTATTCTTACCAAGTACTATTGTTGCATGCCTGGAATACTGGATGCTCCTAGCTTCCTTGTGTGAGTTCCTGTCTACTGGGTTCAGTCCCTCCTTATGGTTCCTGGAGAAGGTGCCTGGTCCCTTCTCAGGCTCAGATTTAAGACCTAAGAAAGCCAGTCTAGCTGTGCCACAGTGAGGTGGATTGATAACTGGCTGGATGGCAGAGCTCAGAGGGTTGTGCTCAGTGGTGCAGCATCTAGTTGGAGGCTGGTAGCTAGCGGTGTCCCACAGGGGTCAGTACTGGGTTCAGTCTTGTTCAACTTATTCAACACTGACCTGGACAATGGAACAGACTGCACCCTCAGCAAGTTTGCTGATGACACAAAGCTCAGAGGAAGGGCTGATACCCCAGAGGACTGTGCTGCCGTTCAGGGGACCTTGACAGGCTGGAGGGTTTGGCCGACAGGAACCTCATGAATTTCAACAAGGGCAAGTGCAGGGTCCTGCACCTAGGAAGAAATAACCTCAAGCACCAGTACAGGCTGGAGGTTGACCTGCTGGAGAGCTGCTCTGCAGAGATGAACCTGGGAGTCCTGGTGGACAGCAGGCTGATGTGAGTCATCAATGTGCCCTTACAGACAAGAAGGCCAATGGTATCCTGGGCTGCATTCGGAAGAGTGCTGCCGGCAGGTCAAGGGAGGTGATCTTCCCCCTCTACTCAGCCCTGATGAGGCCACATCTGGAGTATTGTGTCCAGTTCTGGGCTCCCCAGTACAAGAGGGACATGGAACTACTGGAGTGAGTCCAGAGGAGGGCTACTAAGATGATTAGGGGACTGGAGTACCTGTTGTACAAGGACAGGCTGAGAGAACTGGGCCTGTTTAGCTTGGAGAAGAAAAGACTGAGGGGAGGCCTCATGAATGTATATAAATATCTGAAGGGAGGGTGTCAAGAGGATGGAGCCAGTCTCTTTTCAGTTGTGCCCAGTGACAGGACAAGAGGCAATGGGCACAAACTGAAGCATAGGAAGTTCCGGCTGAGTATGAGAGGACACTTCTTTACTGTGAGGGTGACAGAGCACTGGATCAGGTTGCCCAGAGAGGTTGTGGAGTCTCCCTTCTCTGGAGATATTCAAAACCCACCTGGATGCCATCCTGTGCAACATGCTCTAGATGATCCTGCTTGGCTGCGGGGGTGGATTAGATGATCTTCAGAGGTCCCTTCCAGCTTCATCCATTCTGTGATTCTGTGATTCTGTGAAAAAGAGCATAATTCTGTAAGGTGTGAGGTCCTGCAATAAAGTCTGCAATGACCTTAATAATTTCAACAGTCTATGGCACATATCTTATATAGTAATCATTGCTATATTTTAAGGGTAGCAGAAAACCCTCACAGATTAAAGTTTCATCTAAAGAGAGTATATGAATAATAGTGTGTTCTATTCTCACCTTCTGAAGAAACAATGCCTGCCTGATGTCACACATACACCTTCTTTTTTGGTCTTCATTACAATAATTGCAGGAGGCTGCTGCACTGAACAGTACACTTCAACATCTATTTGTCCTATTAAGATTAATTTACATGATTTTACGTCTTTGTTTTTTTTTTTCTACATTATAAAATTAAATTGAACAAAACTGTGTCTCTTCAATACCTTCAACAATATGATCTACATATATGCAAAAAACAATAATAATAGTAAAAAAATCTTCTGTTAAGAAGTCACCAAATCCAGTTTTATGGATAAGAACTGTGAGGAAAGTGCTGCTGATGAGTGATGTATTCAGTTATCTGACCACTAGAAACAATAAAACAAATTGAATGATTCTACAGTTAATTTAATTTGCCAGAATACATTAATCACATAGGACCAATACTGCCTTCACACTAGTAAATTCAGCTTCAGTTGGTACAATGAGGACTGAGAGCAAATATCTAAAGAAAAAATTAAAATCTTAATTTGGATATTTCCTGAAGCTGAGCAGTTTTTTGACTATCCTGTTCTTTTCAGAGGTCTATAGGAAAAAATACATATATCTTTGGTGGAACAGGTAAGAAACCATCTCATTTGTTTTGCAGAAAGAATAGACACATACTTTGCAACATCAAAAAGTAGCTCTTCAGAAGCAAAACTGCATGTTAGATCTTCAGTTAATGCACCATAATACAGCTATATTGAATGCTAGATAGATAAAACCTGGCACATAATATTTTCAAAGTGCTCCTGTTTTTCATTGCATCAAATCCAAGTTTATGAACTAATAACAATCCAGTAAGAGCACTGTAAATTCTGAAAATAAAGAAGATCCAGATAATTTCTAAAGAACAAGCCAGCAGCTGCTTATTTTTAAGCAATGACTTTTACTGCTGTTTATATATCAAAAAAGTGTGATTCCTTTTTATGCCTTGAAGTCATGAAATCTACCTGGAAAAAGAAAGTGGATTGTGCTGAATAAAAAGGGTTTTAATTAAGGAATATTATATTTGCTGTGAAATGAACATATATGCAAACTGAAAAGACAAAATTATTAACTGTATATTAATATTAATATTTTACTTAAAATCTTTGCAAAATGCTAGCAATTAATACATAGACTATATGTAAGTTTGGAGAATGAAAGGGAATAGATTTGTATACTGAGTAAGGTTCAAAACAAATGATGTAAATTCACCAATTTGTTTAAAATGTCATTAGATTCTACTATTCTCAGATTTTTTTCTTCTCAGTGATGGAAACTGAGCCTCATTAGAACAGAAAAAAAAATGTTTTTTTGTTTTGTTTTGTGTTGATTTTAAGACACCAGCCAACAAAGAAAATACTTGTACTTTTTAGTCTTATCCAAATCTGACTGCTTCTAATACTGAAACAATTTTCTACAGAAATGTGAGACTAGGTCAAACTATATGTAGCACCTTGACAACAAAGTGCTTTTGTGCTGAATAAAAAATAATAATAATAATAATAAAATAAAAAATATCATATAATAATTTCTGTTCTAGAGTGAAATATAATACAGTGGATTGTATTCACAAACGTGAACTGAGCGTTACATTTATGATTGCCACTTAAGATATCTTTCCAGTCCTATGAAAGTGATGACCATCTTAAATCTGTACTTAGAACAGGATCAATTTTGAACCCTTTTCCTTCTTTCCTTTCAAAGGCAACACTGATTAACAATATCTTTAAGAGAATATTTTTTTTTCCCAATTAAAAAAATAATCCGTTTCTCTTCAATGTACGTTGTTGGTGGTAGTGGGCTTGTTTATTTTTTTTTTGGTTTGTTTTTTTGTTTGATTTTTAACCATGTCAGTTCAACCATTAAATTGATAAATCAACAATTTCAGTCAGCTCCTTTCAGAATTCATCTTTTGATATGATTTTTCCCAACTGAAAGATTTCAACTTTTGGTTGTGAAATAATGTATTATTTAGAATTTTTCTAAATTGAGTTATCAAAAGAATTTAAAAAAAAAAAAAATGGAGACAACAAAAGTTTATCCACTAATGCAAAATATTTTTTTTTCCAGGTAATATTATGCTTAGAAGAGCGGCTCACTTCCAGAACAGGAGGTATTAGCCAAATACAAATATAAGTACACAGTATAGGGTTATTGACTAAAAATTTATTGACTTGAGGATTTCAGAGAGTTATCCTCCGGATGACCTAGCAGTTTCTTATGGTCTTTAGTTATAAGAAGATTTTGGTTTAAATCAAAAAAAAAAAAAATCTTGTCCCATCAAGTACAACTTTTAATTCCCCCACTATGTAGACCACTGAGATGACTGATGCTTCTTTTCCCTACTTAGGAAACCTCTTAATTTCTTATCTCACTTCAGTATAAACTGTTTCTGTGCAATGCATAAAAACAAATCCATTACATTCCTAAGTACCTTTAGTCAATTTTTAGTTTGCCTGGCTGCCTACAGCTTTATGCTCATTAGGAGTTTATTTATAAGTTATTAAAAACTAAATAATGTTGTGTAGCTTTTTGTGAAATATATAACATTAAGAGAATTAAGAGAAGGGGAGTACCAGAAACACAGTTTAAGCCTTTAGATTTGTTGGCTTGTGAGGACAAAAACTCTTGAGCTTTCTATATTGATGAAGTGGGAAGATTAAACATATGTTTGTACTTGCTACCATATTTATTTGCATATGCTGTCTTCAAGATGATCATATGGTCCTTTTACCTTTTGGCAACATTATATATTCCAAAGAAATACTACAATGGGATCAAAGTTTGTAAAATGTAGTTTTCCCATATTATGCTTTCTTCATCTGTTTATTGTCTGGAACTACAAAAACTATACATATCTAGCTAAATACATTGCAATTAGTTGTTCAGTGACTTCTAGTCAAACATGTTCCTATGGGTTTCAGTTTGTCCAAGCCCTGTGATGAACCTGTAGGCCACGATGAAGTCACTCCTCAGCCTTCTCTTCTCTAAGATAAGAGATCCAAGTTATCTCTATCTCAGCATCGAAAGCCCAGGTTTAATTAGATTATTTTTTTCCTTATATGGATGTTGTTTTATCTTTATCAGTGTTCTATTAGCTTTTCCTAGTTATGTTAGCTTTTTTTTTTTCCTTGAGCTTTGTACAATACTCAGGTTTTACTCTGAGATACAATTATACTGTTTTATCTTCTATTCTACTCCTAATAAACTAGAACATTTTATTTCCTTTTACTTTTTTATTATTATTATGATTATTATTATTAGACTGCCATTTAGAACTGAGACAATATTTTCTATTACTATCTATTGTAAAACCAGACTTCACTCCTGAGAAGTAATGGTCTGTTCACAGCATATCAAATTTGGTAAAAACTAGGATATATTATTTTGCTGTAGCTGAGAGTTTGGGGTGAAGTACTCATACCCACTAAATATAGTCAATTCACTAAGGCTTCTGCACACAGTCAATGGAGAAAGGCTATTTCAGAAATGATTCAGATCAGGAGCCTGAATACGTTGCCCATTTTCCTAGCAACATGATTGCTTAAGACATAAGCTGGCTTAATAATAGTGCTGCCTGAGGCAGTCTTATTTTTAAGGAGTGATAATTTACAAAACATAGTCCTGTTGAAATGGAACCCTATTGAACGAACGAGCAACAGAGAGCCAGCTTAATAATTAACTGATTTTGAACATGTTGATGTTAGTCTAGATCTTTTTACTAATCTGCAGGTTTACTGGTGTATGAAGAACAGGAAGCAGAACAAGTCAAGGAATTGTAGCTTTCCCATTATCATGTTCCACTAAAGAACATATTTTCAGATGATGCGGTGCAAGAGAATTGTTCTGCATAGGGTTTCCTAACCCCGTATTGTGGCTGGACTGAGCTCACCCAGAACCGTCGTGTCAATTTGTTACCTTTTTCATGTAACTGCCAATCAACTTCCACCCTGAACAAAACAAAACAAAAAAATAACAAGGGTGTGTGTGTATGAATATATAGAAGTTTATTCTTTGTTACTCGCAGGCTATGTTTCAGGCTAGGTTTCTGCCATGAAAACAACTCGTTGTTCCAGGTAAGTGAGAAATAAAAAATAAAACAACTCTAGTAATGTTCATTGTATGATGGTTTAAAAGCTATCTATCTAACCTTTGAAGATAATAATAATATGAATCAATATGCTAAAGTAGCTGGGCATGAAGCAACATCTTTATGTTGTATCAAGCTTGGAAATTCATAAGGTTACACAGTTGTTTATGGAGGATGCAGTTAAATCTTTTTTTATTTTTTTATTTTTTTTTAAATCAAATGACTATGTCTTAAAAATATATGAAATCTGAAATAAAAGTCATTTTCAGGAGAAGATGCTGGTTTGAAAAAAAAAAAAAAAAAAAGCAAAGTGGCAAATAAACAAGCCGGAACTCCATCGTTAGTGTGGTACAATATAATGCAAAAGTTGATGTGTTCTGTGTGCTTTATCACACTAAATATTTAAATGCGTTAGACCAGAACAGACAATGATAAATGGGTGTTCTGGTACCTGCACATACTAATTTTGAAAAGGAAGATGCAACAAATCATGCCTTTAATAATAATTTATTGTATAAATCTTACCTAAGGGAAGAAAATCCTAGTTTTGCTTTGCACAACAATTGTTCCAACTCTATTTAGATCATTGCAGTATCATTGTGCCATAAGCACAGTGATGTCTGACCCTTACTAGAACATAAATGTGAATTGACACCTAAAAAAAAAAAACAAAACACATTCTGTAACAAAATAGTGAATCTTTGCTAATAATTAGAAGTATTAATATACTGCTGCCCTTCATGACTTCCTCATACTTGGTTTATATGTGCTTTTTTTGTTTTGAAAGTATTTTTATCAATAACAAATTTCTTTATAAACCTGTGCAAGATAGACAAATGCATAGTCTCCTTAAAAGTATTTTTCCTAAGGTCAACTACACTTAGAACTGAATGTGCGTTATGTTTTCTACTATACTGTCTGTGTAATAATTCAGAGTAAATGATAATGTATTATGCTGTAAGCCCATAACCTTAGAAAATAAGAGCCCAGTTGGTGCTTGACTTACAAGAGCAAAACAAGCTTACAGAGCACAGGTCTGTGTTGTTTGGCAAGTAGTCAATAAAACTGTACCTTATGACTTTCTTTCCTAAAGGTTCTAATCAAAACAATTTATTTCAGGCATGTAAACTCTGCTTTTCAGAGTGCAGCTATTGTCAGTGTAAGGCATCAGCATCGGCAGTAGCTGTAACCATGTTAAACCGAGTCCCAGAGCTCCCCCATCTGTCTCAGTAAAAGACAGATTTCCTGCTAGATCAATGTAACATCAGCTACAGTAAAAAAGACGTGTTTTTTTTTTTCCAGTTTTACTAGCCTTTACAACAACTATTTCAATAACTGAAATCTTTTTCATTCAAAGTACTACAATTCAGAGAGCTATACAAAGAAAAATCATTAAAAATATCATTCTGTATGAGTCAACTATAATGAGAAAGGAATACAAATTAAAAGCCCAACTATACTTAATGAAATTGGAAAGAAAAATGTAGGCAAATATTTAGCAAATTAGAAATCTTTATACTGAATGTAAGCAGCTACAGGGAAACGTTTTTCATTGTTAAACTGTTCCTGGTACACCTCTAAACTATATTTATTTAGGGATGAAATAGTGTATAAACACATATAGGCTACTATTGTTCTTGAAGATTCCGGCCATTTTATTTTAATATAGTAACTGAACGCTTTTCACACTGACATTAAGACTTAGCGGGCATATATTCTAAATCTTAAAATCACAAAAGTTACACTTTGCTATATCTACCTTGGTAAAACCTGAAACCATATCCCAGATTAAGCAAACTTTTCCAAAGAAAAAAGATTTATTTTTTTTTAAAGGAAAAGACTAAAAAATCCTATTTTCTGTATCCCCTGAGGAAAATGTACTCAAAGAAAATCAAGAGTTTCTTATTTTCAATTCTTGATGTGTAAACACAATGGGTGTCCACCTGCCCTGTCACACTATTAAGCTTCAGGGGATGATATCATTCTCCAAATGAGTTCAGTTCTGATTTCTCCCAGATGAATAGCAAATATGTTTCAGGCTGGAAAACCTTGCTTGGAGACTGAGGGAAAAAACAAAGTAAAATTTTAAGTGAACACCTACTATACAGCTTGTTTTGTACCACTAACAGCCTTGGACTAGCTTGTAGGGAGTGCCCCACCAGCAGGGCTCATTTCACTTTTAAAGGTGTAGTCAGAAAAAAAATAAAAATAAAAATAAATTGCCTCACTGCTCTTTCATATTGAGTGACCTTTCCCAGCTGATCTCCTGCCAAGGAACAAACAAGAACTTTAATACTGTTGGACACTCTAGCTTCTCCTGGAGAAACAATATTGGGCTGTCAAAGGGAACACAGTATCTTGGAGAAAATGTTTTTAAATAGTTAAACAGTTAGGTGGATGACCTGAAAATAAGATTGCTAACCAAATTCTTCAGGGTTTTGATGTTTTGTGCATTATTAGGAACAGATGGCAATTAGGTGTATGGAAGGGTTTGCAGGTAGAAGGTGTAAGTTTTCTGTGCTGTAGTATTCAAATTATATATATATGTGTATATATATATTATAGGAGTATGATTCAAAAAGAGCAGAGAAAATAACCTTGTCTTCTGATATAGTTGTTACCATCAGATGGTCACTGGGGATTTACAACTCTTGTTTTCTTCAATTAAACACATTCCATACTCTTATCAGGATGAATGAACCGATATACCATATCAGCCTGTTATTCTGTGGGCTTTGGACTGCTTAGCTGTGGTCAACAGCCTTTGTCTGCACATGCTGTGTCAGAAATGGCAAGGATTGACAATATCTATTGCAGAAGGAATCTTTCTGAAAGGAATTTGCCCTCAACTTCACTTCTTCTAACTACTTTTATGCTCATTTAAAGTTTTACTGCATGGTGCACATTTCAGCAAGGTGAGCAGAAGAGTAAAACTCTACCTCTGTCAGTAAGAATTGCAAATATAGTTCTTTAAGATTTTTATTGAAAACATGCTTTATTAGTTTTTCACATATGAATAAAATCAGACTTTCATTCCAAAAATGCACAGCTGACTGTTAAAGGCACAATAATAATATATCCTTACAATTAAAGGTGGTTTGAAACTGTTCAAAAACGTTACAGCAGTCAGCATGAATCAGTTTAACACATACATGTTATTTCATGAGGAAGCCTTAAAGAGTCTATGCCAATTTTATTTCTAATCTATTAAACAATTTCGTTACATTCAAGCTACATATTTTCTCCCGTGCATATATAAATCTGTGCTAAAGAGGCAGTCTCCAATACAGAATTATTACAGCTTTGCTGGTCATATATCTGAACAAAGTTACTTAATTTTATATGTTATTTTATATTGCTATTTCTGTATTAACAAATGTAAATATGCTTGTCCATGGTTAACTGAATCTTTTTCAACAAGTCACACTATTAGATTTCAGTTTCTTTGAATACTCTTTCCTTAGTATTTGCTGTTTATCTTATATAATGTTAGTAAGCAGTATGTTCAGCTCAGGTCTGATGGTGAGATATATGTAATTTTGTTTGCATTAAAAAGAAAACAATCAAAGAAAAAATATTAGTATGTTTTCCTGTGCTTTGTAACTGGAAAACAAAGCAACAAATATAGTTGTTATCCTAAATCTTACACACAACTGAGACAGATATTGCTGTGTCACAAAATCATAGAACCATAGCATAATTTAAGTTGGAAAGGATATCTGGAGGTCATCTAGTCCAAACTCCTGCTCAGAAGAGGTCCAGCCAGATCATGTCTATGCACTCCTAGAGATGACTAGTTTCAGTGATACAGAGTATATAAAATACCTCAGCATATGCAAGTAATACAAAGTCTAAATATGTTCTTATGTAAACCAAAAAAGCAACATTCCTTCCTATTTAACCTCCAATGAGAAATGAGAAGATAAAATTTATGCCAAATGCATATGAATATTTATAAATATAGGATATTTATACAACCTATAGAAAGCAATAATGTAATTATTTATTGTTTACTTTTCTTGGACAATTAGACTAATCTTACAAATGCTTAGAAAATCTAGTATAAAAGCAAACAACATACCATGTTGTATCCCTCTAAACCAGGTCAGCTAACGGTGAGAAATGTTCACTTTGGGGAGGGAGAAAGTGAGAGGGAGATAGATAACTAACTTCTTTCCAAGACCTCCATAACTTGTATGTTGACTTTACTACAATTCATTTATTAGATTACTTCTGGAAGCATCATGGACTATACAAAAAATCTGATTTGGTATTTGGTAAGGTTATGACCACATTAGCAACTTGTGAGTTATGGTAGAAGCAAGTTTCTAGGACAAAACAATTGGTGATGAGGACATAACACCTACACTGAATTTTATCAAAGGGTTATTTCATACTAACTCGTTAGATCTGACCCAAGCTCCTACTAGCTATTGTTGACTCACTATGTGAACTCCTGAGAAGTCCATTTTCTAGCTGAGTATCATCTGAAGTGAATTCAGTTCTCATACTCTGAGCCTGCTCTGCAGTTTAAAACAAAGTATGGTAAATGGGGATGTCTGTCTTTGCTTTAAAAATTCATTCCTCTTCTATCTGAAATACTGACATAGAAGTGCCAAAAGAATTAGAATTACAAATATAACTTCTTAAGTGGACAATTAGGAACCTAAATTTCTTCCAAGTCCTAGAAGGCAATCTTAAGAAATTGTTTTACTCTTTCAGCACCTGCATTTCTGCTTCTGTTTGTGCCAAAAGTTATTACCTGGTTTAGACTACAAACCAATGCTGTGACTGTCTCCTCAGGGTCTTCAACCCCTGTGCTTATCCACCTCCTTAGATCTGAAAGCTGAGTGTGATCTGACTCCACCACCAAGGTAACTTCCACATCATAAACTGACATGATAGCCACTCTCATTCACAGAATCACAGAATCGTCTAGGTTGGAAGAGGCCTCTAAGATCACCGAGTCCAACCTCTGCCCTAACACTAACACATTCAAAACATTCAACATTCAAAACATTCAACATTCAAAATGAATGGAGTGGGTTTTAATACAATAGTCAAGTTGCTAAGACAGTTAGAGAGTATATTTAAACCTGAGGTCTTTTCTGACCTATCCTTCAGGATGGCAGCTGCTTATCAAATACTTTACTAGATTTAATTGATTTACTAAATCTTACTTACAAGGGGATACGAGATGCAGCCTTTCTGTGGTGGTTTGGGCTACTCTTTGCCTGTCTTGAGATTAATATAAAATCAGGTTTTATTGAGTAGTTTGAATGAATATATTGTGTTGAATATTAGAATATAACTCTCCAGAATGTTTGCAGTGATAGTTTCTGTGAAATACAGAAACTGGTTTAGTAGTAATACCTTTCTCTCTCTGTGTGAGCATCTAAATCATAAAATGATGTAACCAGGTTTCAGTTATTCTTCTGCAAAATGGGATAGCATCAATAAGAGAAAAAAATGTGCACTCACCCCCTCAAAAAAATTGGATCAAGTGTAGTGATTCTTCCTGACAGATTAGATGTAACAGAAGAATATAAATATTTTTGCTGCCTCATGACTAATTCAGCTACTTTCCAATTAGCTGAGACAGTCCATATTAAGACCTGCTTTTCTCCTGTATTTAAGTAGTAAGTTAAACTTGCTTTATTAAGAAAACAAGGAAACAGAGCTACCTGTCATAAAGACAGACACCAAAACAGTAGAAACACCCTTTTTTTACCCCACTGTTTCTTATTCACTAGCTTATTGTTTCTCTGTTACCTTCCTTGGTGATCGGATTCTGTTCTGAGGTATCTGATTTCCTTTATCCTTGTTTAGGAAAACTGGATAAGACTGGATTGTACACTCAGAAAAAAAAAAAGAAAAAAAAAGAAAAAAAAGTAATATTGGCTAGCACATTGATGTCCACTATTACAGTAACTAAGTCCTTTTGTTGAGTCAAGTGCATCTTTCATTCCTAAGTAAAAGTTTTGAAATGCACACAAACAAACAAACAAACAAAAAATCCTGATCTCTTTAGACTCTTCTTCTTTCGATTGCTAAAAATACTACAAACCACCTTCTTTCCTACATTTTTCCCCAGAAATGCCATGGTAAGGAAATGTTATACAGCTGAGAGTCAGCAGCAAAGACTAGGGACAAGTAATCCCCTTTGCCTCGTACTGCAAGACTTTCATATTTTAAGTTCATTAGTTCATAAAAAATAGTGTCCAGTAAAATCTGGCTTTAGAATTATAACAGCTTTAATAAATCAGTCTATCAGTCTATCATAGTAAAAAAACAGCCTTCTAAATGCTGCAGGATTAAACTTCACATCTCTCCCAGACACCTTGTCCTAACTTCCACGTCTGGAATAGCTTTACACTATGGAGAAACAAGATTATTCAATGCACTAGCTGATACACATAGGAACAAAAAAGTACTTACAGCCAGCTCTGCACACATTCCAGAAACAGAAATGCAGACCTCATGATGTCAACTCTTTGAATTTATGCACTCCCTCACTGTTATACATGTTCTCAGAATGAGAAATTTTGCAAATCATTCATGGCAAGGATGGCTTTTTTTCCCCCTCAAGAAACTGCATTTTCTGTAGGTTCACTTTAGTTAGTGAAATAAAGTTCTCTCTATTTATACATATATTTTTGTATATATATAGAGAGAGAGACACATAAGTATGTATATATTCTGGACATATTTGACATTATCCATCATGTGAAAAGCCTGTGAGATTGGTTTGTAGGAAACTGGGGGAAAATATCTATACTTTCTCACCAGATTGTCAATAGAGGTCTTTCGGGTTTTGATAGAAACTGCCCTGGTGTACGTAATGAAACTATAGGCAAGCAAGAAGTAAAATGATGGGATTTTTCTTCTTCACAAATGGGTAGCTAAACTAGTATCATTCTGACTCTTCACTTCAGTTGTACTGTCTTGCAAGGGTTGCTGGACTGCACTGCTCACCTTCCATTGTAGGTCCAGAGACAAAAAAGAGCCTCCAAAAGAACTGTATTTTGTATTCCCACAGTGCCGCTGAATCCTGTGAGAGGTTCCTAAATGAAGTTTCCTAAGTAGACTGTCAAGTCCACTATGATTGTACTAGTTTTTATATGCATCATAGAAGGGAACAGGTTAGACTATCAATGATATATATATATATGTGTGGATGTATGTACAGGGACAGGGAGGAGAAAAAAATAGCTGGAAAAAATAATACAACACCATGCAACTGCTAGAACAAATGTCTAACCTGATCAGAGGTAAAGGTAAAAATTGCCAAACATCAGTAGGGGTACAGTAAAAAAAGGTATAACACTTTTGTCTGTCCTGGGGACAGACACTTCTCTAACTTGTTAGTAATTCACTTTTCTGGCTTGTTAGTAATAGGTAATACATTTTACTAGTCTCCCTACACTGAGTCTGTTTTGCCCATGACGATTATTGGTGAGTGATCTCCCTGTCCTTATCTCAACCCTTGAGCCCTTTTCATTGTATTTTCTCCCCCTTTCCCTTTGAGGTGGGTTAGTGAGAGAGCAGTTGTGGTAGAGCTTGGCTGCTCACCTAAGTAAAACCACCACACCCTAAAACGTTGACTCTGTATTTCATTAACCCTGTTTTTATGTAGTGTGTAATTAAGTGTATCTACCAAATTACAATCAAGTATACTTTGCCATCACTGAATCTTTGTTAAGTTAGCTAAGCTTTGCCAAATCACTACTTCGTATCAATAAACCATGTCATTGCATCTCTCATCCAAGTGGGGTGCATATCATTTCCATCTGCAACACCAGCAGTGAAATAACCTAAGAATACTTGCTTTTTGGCTGATTAATATTCCTTATTGAAAATAAGTAGGTATTTTACTTCTTTTAACAATATAAGAGCTGGTTACAGTCAGTGAGCTGTTGGATTGAAAATGCTTGTTTCCAGGATGCTAAAAAGTTGGTTCAATACTTAGTTGGCTCCTTTGCTTTGCTCAGCATTGTCTAACAGCTCCAATGAACATTGTCCTAAACAGGCAAAATGGTGAATTCACTCTCAAGCAGCAATTATCTTCCCCAAAGCTCAGATGGCTTGGACACACCTCATTAACATGTCATGCATACCAGTTTCACTCTTTCACCCAGTTCTACCTTTTTTTCCTTTCCCTGAAGAGCTTTTCTGTTTAGCACAGCCATGCACAACTCTTGCCAGCTCACTATGGGTCCTTCACAACACAGAAATGCTTCAAAGAGCATTTTTACTGAGTGACTGTATGCATGCAGCTTAGTACGTGTGCCTTTTATTTCTGTTCTAATTCTTTAGATACATAAAACCTGAAACTCCATTGCAGCAAATTTGGGATTAAGGTTGATTTAGATCACTGAGTAGCAATGATGGCATATATGCTTTTCAAGAAGACCTCCACAATTTCCTGATGCATTGTGTTTGGTAAAGGGTAGCAATTAGCCATGACAAAACTTGTAATTTCTTACATACTATTGTTAATGAGACTGTAACTTCAGTTAACAATTTCAGAACGCCTATTTAAACCATGCTAAAAAAAAAAAAAAAGAAAAAGTGTGTATATAAAGACTACCACAATTCTTTATTATAAAATTACAAGTATTCAGTAAAATACAGTTTGAAGTAAATAGTAGGTAAAATTTTGTAAGCACATTTTTAATGTGTTCACTTTTTAATAATTCTTAGATCTCATTCTTGAAGTTCATCAGTTCAGATTTTGACCTTGATCACTCTGTCCACTTACTGTTTTTAGGTCAGTTATTCTTCCTAAAAGTGGTAAAATTACAAAAATTTTAAAGGGAACTAACTGGATATATATTTAAGAAAGAATAGCATAGAAGACATTGCTTTGGGGTTCATCGTTTTCTTTCTTATGCATAGATATTTCCAAACCTACTTTTTAACTTCTTCATCTAGTTTTGCTAGTGGTAAACACTGAATTTCAGAGTATGAGCTTTCCTACAGAGGAAATATTATAAGGTTGTATATTTGTTTGCTTCAATATCGCAGATGTTTTAAAAATTGAAAAAGCAACCTCAGAGAGCATTCTGTATTGAATAATAATAATAACAACAACAAAGTGTATCTATAGTAGCATTTTCAGCCTTTTTTCTTATGCAAATACATCTTATGCCTACTGATAGAAAATGCAGGGCCTAAAGTAGAGTTCTGATTTTGAAAGTACATGGTACCAAAGAATATCAGAATTATTTACAGTAACACTTACAACTACAACAGCATCTACAGTATTAGTCTTATGGCTTGCTCTGGGCTACCTAGTCTTGCTGTTCCTTCTCCTAAATTCTTTCACTTGCAGGACTCCAGATTGCAAATGTCTGCTTGTTTCCCAAGCAGACAATAAAGTTAGGCAAAAATGCCAGGAGGCCTTCATGGATGGACAAGGAACTCCTGGTCAAACTCAAACACAAAAAGAAAGCCTACAGAGGGAGGAAGCAAGGATAGGTACACTAGAAGGAATACAGAGACATTGTCCAAACAGCCAGGGATCAGGTTAGGAAAGCTAAAGCCCAGATAGAATTAAATCTGGCCAAGGACATCAAAAGTGCAACAAAAATGGCTTCTACAAGTACCGCAATGACAAGAGAAAGACTATAGATAATGTGGGCCTTCTCCTGAAAGAAACTGGAGACTTGGTTACCGGGCACAGTGAAAAGGCCAAGGTACTGAATGCCTTCTTTGCCTCAGTCTTACCAGCAAGACTAGCTTTCAGGAGTCCCAGATCCCAGAGTCCAGGATAAATGGCTGGAACAAGGAAGACGTACCTCTGTTGGAAGAGGATCAGGTCTGAGAACACTTGAGTAAACCAGACATTTGCAAGTCCATGGGCCCTAACTAATGCAATGAACACACAAGTGCTGAGGAAGCTGGCAACTGTGATTGTTAGGCCACTCTCTATAATCTTCGCTTGATCATAGCAACTGGGAGAAATGCCTGAAGACTGGAGGAAAGCAAATGTCACTCCTATCTTCAAGAAGCGCAAGAAGGATGACATGGAGAGCTACAGGCTGGTCAGCCTCACCTTGATCCCTGGGAAACTGATGGAGCACCTAAACTTGGAAACCATTTCCAGGCCCGTGAAGGAGAAAAAAATTATCAAGAGTTGTCAGCATTCATGAAGGGGAAGTCCTGCCTCACCAACCTCATAAGCTTCTATAATGAAATAGCCTGATGGATGAGTGGGAAGGTGTATATATTGTCTTCCTGGACTTCAGTATAAGGCCTTTGACACTGTCCCCCATAAGATCCCCATAGAGAAGCTGTTGGCTGGATGAGCAGACAGTGAGGCAGATCAAAAACTGAATGGCCAAGCCCAGACAGTAGTGGTCAATGGTGCAAAGTCTAGCTGGAGGCCAGTAATGAGAAGAGTAACCCAGGGGTCAATACTGGGTCCAGTCCCGTGTAACATCTTCATTAATGATCTGGACAAGGGAGTAGAGTGCACCCTCAGTAAATTTGTGGATGACATGAAACTGAGGGGAGTGGCTGATTCATCAGAGGGCCGTGCAGCCATCCAGCTGAATCTTGACAGGCTGGAGAGGGGGACCTAGACCTAGGAGTCTTGGTGGACACCAAGTTGAACATGTCGGTAATGTGCCCTTACTGCTAAGAAGGCTAATGGTATTCTTGGCTGTATTAGGCAAGGCATCCCTCGCCAGCAGGTCAAGAGATCCTTCCCCTCTACAAGTATTGGTGAGGCTGCACTTGGAGAACTGTGTCCAGTTTTAGGCCCCCCAGTAAAAGAGAAACATGGAAAGCATTCAGCGGAGGGATACCAAGATGATCAAGGTACTGGAGAACCTCTCCTATGAGGAGAGGCTGAGAGAGCTGGACTGTTCAGTCTGGAGAAGATAGGAGGCCCAAAGGGGATCTTACGAATATCTACAAATACCTGAAGGGAGGGTGGAAAGTGGAGAGAGACATGTTATTTTCAGTGGTGCCAATTGCCAAGACAAAAGGCAATGAGCACAAACTGGAACACAGGAGGTTCTGTCTAAACATCAGGAAGAACTTCTTTACTGTGCAGGTGACGGAGCATTGGAACAGGTTGCCCAGAGAGTTTGTGGAGTCTCTCTCTTTGAAGATCTTCAAAAGCCATTTGGACATGGTGCTGGACAACCTCCTCTATGTATCTAGTCCTTGAGCAGGGGGAGTTGGATGAGATGACTTCCAGAGGTCCCTTCCAACCTAAACCATTCCGTGATTCTGTGTGTGTGCTTGTTTCTCATACTCTGCTTGCTAGAAGTATAAAAAGAAATTCAACTTCTGAGTTCATTGCTGCCCAATAAATTTCTGACACTGTTCGAGTCACTGTTGTTTTTGTTTTTTTTTTAACCTAGTTTGACATTGTGTTCCCAAAGAAGAGAAAAATCATTGACATTTAGAAATTGTTCCCTGTTACACAATAATGTTTCTTCTCATCAGAGAAAATAAACAAGACACAGATTGTCAAACAGATCTTTCAAAATGCCACTCAGAATTTTCATCTCAATTTTACTTATTCTTATCTTGAAACTAAATACTAGCCCCACTGAAGACAGTGTTGAACTCCCTTTCTAGAATGTCAGCCACAAAGCAGTTTGTGGGTGGCTTATGCTTCTTAATGTCTTTTCTAAATATGTCGTACCAAATGCTGTTATCCTGTCACAGAGGCTTTCTAAGACTGACCATGGTTAACTACGTACTATTCAGAGGAAAGGATTTAAAATCCTCTGTTGTAATGTTTGGTAGAAGAAGCCTGGCTGAAAGTGCTTCTTAGAGGCACTGTAAATTAGTCTCAGTTCCTTGTCTGAATTGCCCCTTGCTCATGTAGGACACTTTGAACTTCAGTCTTCTGCCGGAACAGATTTTCTATCTAACAACAGAAAGGCAATTAACATATCAGCCAAATTCTTTGGAGAAATAAGATTTAGACATAAACACAAAATCACAAACACATGCACATACACAAACATGCACACAGAGTTAACATCACTGTTTCCCACCCATCTGAAAGGGCCTTTAGGAGATTCGTCAAAGATATCAGGCAATAAGTCTTCTGTTAAAGCCCGCGAGGAAGCTTCTCACACCTTCAGAGTCTGAACATCATGTAGTCATACAACACAAACATCACCAAATCTCTAGAATGCACAGGCTGGGCTTAATGCTGTCAGACTGCTCCTACACAGCAACGGAGGCTTCTCCTCAGCACTACAAAGATGGTGAAGGGTCTGGAGGGGAAGACGTATGAGGAACAGCTGAGGTCACTTGGATTGTTCAGCCTGGAAAAGAGGAGATTGAGGGGAGACCTCACTGCAGTCTACAACTTCCCCACGAGGGAGAACAGAGGGGCAGGCATTGTTCTCTTCTCTCTGGTGACCAGCAATAGGACCCAAGGAAACAGCTTGAAGCTGTGGCAGGGGCAGTTCAGGCTGGATATCAGGAAAAGTTTTTTCACTGAGAGGGTGGTCAGGCACTGGAACATGCTCCGCATGGCAGTGGTCACAGCACCAAGCCTGCCAGAGTTCAAGAAGCATTTGGACACCGCTCTCAGACACACAGTCTGATTTTTTTTTCGGTGGTCCTGTGTGGAGCCAGGTGTTGGATTCAATGATCCTTGTGGGTCCCTTCCAACTCAGAATATTCTATGATTCTATAATTCATCATTCTAATATCTACCTGAGAATATCCAACCTGCAGGAAAATTGCCCTAAAGAATATAAGTGATCTTTTAATGTTTTGTTGTTGTTGTTTTTTGTGGGGTTTTTTTTGTGATGTTTTTGGTGTTTGTTTTTTTTTTCTTTAGAAAAATTGGCTTGAGATTGTGAAATTGTGCATTAAACTTAAACCCAGAAAGTGAGATCTGGAATATCTGCAAGTTTTCTGTAATAGTTGTTCTGTAAAAAGTAAAATCCATTAGCTTCACGGTAGCTTTTCAAAGCGATATTATGAAGTGAATACTTCGGAGTCTATGAGGATTGACAAAGAGCACCTCTGTAAGTGGCTAGGTGTTTTGTTTAGCTAATGAAAGCAATAGCTGAAAATGGAAGCCAATCAAGTTCAGACAGGAAATAAGACATTCTTTACATTAGGAGAGCAATATCATTGTAACAACTTTATTTCAAGTCTCTTCCCTTCTTTGAAGCCTCGATGGAAAAGACATTAAGTTCAGGCTTGTCTGTTTTCTTGTTTGTTTGGTTTTTTTCAACTGCATCAGCTGTTTAATAAAAGCTATTGCCTCTCCCCACAGGCCCCACTTCCTTTATGTCAATATTCACATGCCTTTTTAACATATACACTACAGTTCATCCAAAAGTGACAGCTTCCTTTCATAAACCATTGACTGAAATGCAATTTAATTACATGTACCATGTGATTAGTAAAAAAAAAAAAAAAAAAAAGACAGATTGGGGGAATCTATTTGAGTAAAAAAATTTCTCAGTTTTTCATTTAAAAAAATATATGGACTTTTTTTCCTAAACTAGAATTGTTGTGAGAATACCTGTATGCCATGTACAGCTAATGAACTGTCCCTACAGCCTTTGTGAAACAGGATGTATAAAACTTAAGAAAGTGAGTGCGGATTTCCACAGAATACACAAAATGCTCGTTGTATCTTTAACTTTCAGTGAAAACCTGAGTATGTGAAAATTGTTTGAAAATATCAATAGCAAGGTGTTCTGGTAACCTTCAAATGTTACGCATTTATATAAAATGAAATAGAGATAAAAATTAGCTTAGAATCTACTCCTGTTTTATTGTAGATTTCAACTGTTTCAATTGTATCTTACAGCTGCAGATAAAAAGTATCAGGAATCTATGAGATTAGCTCCTAATCTCCCAGAAATTGAGGTACTGAATTGATGGCACTGTCGTACTAGTAACCTAGAATTTAGGGTCTAGGATCAGCAGTTCCAAAACTGTTCCTGAAGCAAGGGCTTATAAAAGCTTCTGCAGTAGCATGTCAGCTGTAATTATTTTTAAATTGTTTCATATCCAAATTGCAGGGATGACATTATATCATCAACTGCTGAGCTACTGAATTGAGTTTAAAGACAGCATGGGAAGATGTGCTGTAGTATCTGCATTCAGGATCATCAGATGTGTTGATCAGTAGCAAAGGAAAGGTAACTGAGGGACAGACTCCAAAGGTGAAAAATTATTCCCACAGGTTTCAATATGTAGCTAGGGGCTGCAGAGTCAGGAGTAGAAAGGGAGTAGCAAGCATAACTTCCTGAGTTTAAATTAGAAACCACAAGCCCTAAGATAGTAATAAACAGGGCTACTACTTTAAGTCCTAATTCAAACACCAGCTCTAATACTAATCTCAGCTACAGAATCGTCTAGGTTGGAAGAGACCTCCAAGATCACCTAGTCCAACCTCTGACCTAACACTAACAAGTCCTCCACTAAACCATATCACTAAGCTCGACATCTAAACATCTTTTAAAGACCTCCAGGGATGGTGGCTCAACCACTTCCCTGGGCAGCCCATGCCAATGCCTAACAACCCTTTCAGTAAAGAAGTTCTTCCTAATATCCAACCTAAACCTCCCCTGGCACAACTTTAGTCCATTCCCCCTCGTCCTGTCACCAGGCACGTGGGAGAACAGACCAATCCCCACCTCGCTACAGCCTCCTTTAAGATACCTATAGAGAGCGATGAGGTCTCCCCTGAGCCTCCTTTTCTCCAGGCTGAACAATCCCAGCTCCCTCAGCCGCTCCTCATAAGACTTGCTCTCCAGACCCCTCACCAGCTTCGTTGCCCTTCTCTGGACTCTCTTGAGCACCTCCACGTCCTTCTTGTAGCGAGGGGCCCAAAATGGAACACAGTACTCAAGGTGCAGCCTCACCAAAGCTGAGTACAGCGGGACAATCACTTCCCTAGACCTGCTGGCCACACTGTTTCTTATACAAGCCAGGATGCTGTTGGCCTTCTTGGCCACCTGAGCACACTGCTGGCTCATATTCAGCCGACTATCAACCAGTACTCCCAGGTCCTTCTCTGCCAGGCAGCTTTCCAACCACTTATCTCTCAGCCTGTAGCACTGCTTGGGGTTGTTGTGCCCCAGGTGCAGGACCCAGCACTTGGCCTTGTTGAACTTCATACAGCTGACCTCAGCCCATCGGTCCAGCCTATCCAAATCCTCCTGCAGAGCCTTCCTACCCTCGAGCAGATTGACACACGCACCTAACTCGGTGTCATCTGCAAACTTACTGAGGGTGCACTTGATCCCCTCATCCAGATCATCGATAAAGATACTAAAGAGGACTGCCCCCAGTACTGAGCCCTGGGGGACGCCACTAGTGACCGGCCTCCAACTGGATTTGACTCCATTCTTTTCATACAGCTAACACTTCATGGCCTCCAGAACTGCTGGCATCTTAGCCTTGACAGGAGATGCCAGATAATTTGGTTTCTGCCACAGTTTTGACAGGCCAGTACAGTATTTTAGTGGACATGTTAATAGTAATATTAGATCAGGTTGAATCACAGAGTAAATACTGACAATAGAGTGTGGTTTGCATTTAAAATTATGGTTCAGTAAGCAGATACACTACTAAACCTCAAAAGACAGGACAGGATATTCTGACAGATACTGGGAACTATTTAATAACATTTCCTGACTGTGTATTTATCAGTGGCTGGCTATTAAGGATGGAGACAGAACAGGGTTTCAGATCAGATGCACACACAGACAACTGCACAAAAATCTCAGTTCATCATTACATTGTAGCCAGATCACAAAACTGACATGAGAATAGTGAAAGCTAAGCAGCATTTCGGTGTTTGTTCCTGGATGAGACACCAAGGTTATAATTAGTATTTTGTGTAAAATTACAGTTAGTCTTGGGAGTAAAACAGAATAAATTTATTGCAAATATAGCAAAGTCTAAATTAAGGATGGATGTTTGACCTCACAAAAGGCTTTATAGTGCACTTTAGGGTGCTGGTTCAAGAGCAACGTACTATGAAGAATAAAAACAGTTGGAAAGGTTGGAAAGAGGCTAAAGGTTGGAAATACCTTAGTTTGAGGACAAATAATTCATTTTACTGCTGGATTCTGTGACGCCCACAAGACTAGTCTGGGTATTCAAGTCCCAAAGAATATTTTAATTTTGAGACGTGAAGGATAGGGTCACTGTTGGACTGGATTAGGATTGAGTGTGGGAATCCAGTCATCAGGAGTAGGAGGTTTTAATATATTTCCAAATTCTGTGAGGCCTATGAAGACAGTGAAATATAATCACTCCAAATCAAATTATGAAACATTTATGAAACACCACATTATAACTGAGAATAGAGATAAAATTAGGCTTAGAACCATTTCTGGTCGAAGAGCTCAGATTAATGCACTCACAAGGCTCAAATTATGTGAGTGAATACATCCCACAATAACATGTGCAGTGGTTTTACTCCTGTGGGCAGATAAGCTCCACCACAACTACTCTCTCATTGCCCCTCCTCAAAGGGAAAAGGGAAGGAAATACAATGAAAAGGGCTCAAGGTTTGAGATAAGGACAGGGAGATCCCTCACCAGTTATCATCATGGGCAAATCAGACTCAGCATAGGCAGATTAATAAAATGTATTGCTTATTACTAGCAAGCTAGAGAAGTGAGAAACAAAGGAAAGAAACTAAAAACACCTTCCCCCCATTCCACCCTTTTCCACCTCTTGCTTGCAAGTGGCACAGGGGAGCAGGGAATGGGGGCTGTGGTCAGTCCCTAATACCATCTCTGCTGCTCCTTCACAGTCACTCTCTGCCCCTGCCCCAGCACAGGGTCCCTCCCACGGGATGCCGTCCTTTCCGAACTGATCCTGCGTGGGCTTTCCACGGGCAGCAGCTCTAAAAGAACTGCTCCCACATGGCTCCATACCACGGGGTCCATCCATCAGGAGCAAACTGCTCCAGCACAGGTCCCCCACAGGCAGCAACTCCCACCAGACCCCCTGCTCCTGCGTGGGCTCCTCTCCACGGGCTGCAGCTCTGGCCCAGGGCCTGCTCCTGCAGGGGCTCCTCCACAGGCTGCAGCGTGGAGATCTGCTCCATGTAGGACCCATGGGCTGCAGGGGCCTGCTCCACCAGGGGCCTGCTCCACCAGGGGCCTGCTCCACCAGGGGCCTGCTCCACCAGGGGCCTGCTCCACCAGGGGCCTGCTCCACCAGGGGCCTGCTCCACCAGGGGCCTGCTCCACCAGGGGCCTGCTCCACCGGCCACAGGGAAGCTTCAGCTCCAGTACCTGGAGCATGTCCTGCCCTCCTTCTGCACTGACATTGGGGCCTGTAGGGCTAGTTCTCTCACATTTCCTCCCTCCCCTCTCTCCCAGCTGCTGTTGCACAGCAGGTTTTTTCCCCTTTCTTAAATTTGCTCTCACAGCATCACTCACTGACTCAGCTCTGGGCAGTGGCAGGTCAATTTGGAGCCAGCTGGAACTGGCCTTTATCTAAAATTGGGCAGCTTCTGGATTCTTTTCATAGAGGTCACCCCTTCAGCCCCTCACCACCAAAAACCTTTACAGGTAAACCCACTACAAGGTATCATTACTCTTTGATTTTTCTAGTATATATATAATACATTTCTATTAAAATTGGAAACAATGTAAAAACATTAAAAACCTCATGGCTATGCATATATTTGTATGTCTATAGTAAATCTACTGCACTATTGCTGATGGAAAAATCTTAGAATTAGGAAAGAAAATGCAGAAAAAATGGATTCAACATATGTTAAAAGTTTCACATTTTGATTAGTGAGTTCATTTAATACATATTTCTGAGCTTAACTTGGCTTTCTTCATAGCTTTGTAATTTGGTTTTACAAATCTTATCTTTGACATGTTATATAAAATAAGAATTACACTCCAAGACATATAGAGATATTAGTGTAAACTGGGAATAGAAGCACTGAGGGCAGAGTTACCCTGGATATATACTGGTGCCCCTGAGATCAGAAAATGTCCCACTGTCTTGGAACAGAATTATGAGAAAGACTGAGCTGAGAACAACCTTGTGTACATATAACTGTCTGCCCTTCTGGATACATTATTCCTAAATCTTGTATATCCTGACAGATCTACTAGCTAACTGTTTTCCAGTTACATCACTGGTAATACAGGTCAGTACAGTTCCAGGTATTTTCTGCCCCCCCCTTTTTTTTTTTGGGGGGGGGGGGGGGGGGGGGGGGCAATTGTTTGTCTGTTTTTGTTTGTTTGTTTTTTTAATGTAGATATTTACTTTTTTGTTGTGTTTTTTTTTTGTTCTGTTTTTTGAGATACAAAATAGGATATAGAACGTTATGCTACCTTGTTGATAGTACTGAATTCTTAAATAGGAGTTACCTGTTTGCCTATCTTCTTCCAAATTTACAAAAACCTCTTAGTATGTGCTTGAGTCTTAGTGTTGTTTGCATGTGTTCAGAATTGTGATTCTGAAATGAAATTTTCATTAATTTTACCACTAACGCTTATTCACCTAAAAAGTCATTGAAGATTCTTTATTGTTACTTTCTTGCTTAGAACTACTTGCTTATTTGAACTGATGAGCAAAAGCAATAACTTATATGTCGAGCCATACAACATAAATGATGTCTAGTCAAGGCAAATGGTTGGAACAACCAACAGAAGGAAAAGTAAGTGTCAAGGCAGTTTAAAAATTCAATTTCTAATATATTTCCATGGCTTTGATAGACAGCAGAAACATAACAACAATAAAGTTCTAACTTAACAACAGAAACTGTTTGAAAATAGTGCGCTATAGAACGAATTAGCAAGTGTAAACAACCACATACAAGATTAAGTGTGTGACCATGGTGAGTTCCCTGCTTCTGCTCCAGCCTTGTAAGGGCACTGATGTGAAGGAATACAGCATTAGCTACATTTCTGAATGTGCTAGCCAACATAATAGAAAAGTATATGACCGTATAGTATTTTTTCCCCTGGAACAAGCTTGTTCTTCCTCAGAATACATAGTTATTTATGTCCACATAAGCCATAAATGGGTATGTATATTTGGATCCTTATATGCATATATTAATATAAATTGTAGCGTGCAAGTCTTCGTGAAGTTTTACACAATACTTGTACTATGTCCAGTGACATGCTGCAATTATTTCTAAAGCCTAGTATATAAAATCGTTCGCTACTTTTTCTTCATTTGCATAGTCTGAAACTGCAGAAACTGGTTGAATAGTTTACTCTGCATGCTGAAATTGCAGTGGTTACTTGTAATTGAACATATAACTCAAATTGTACAGTTTCAGTTTCCTAGCTGAATGCCTGTAGGTCACAAACAGGGAGCAGTCTTGAAAACAATCAATGTTGCCTATACTGGATCACTGAAAGTTAGTCTTTCTTATGTAAAGTTCAAAAATAATTAACCCTTTCACTTGTTCATATCTCTCAGATTACTCTTGGGGAAAAATTATTGAAGGATTTACCATGAAATTCACGTAAAATTTATTACATGACTCCAAACTTATTCTGCTTGCAATATACTCCTAATTGTTTAGAGTGGAGTCAGATCATCTTTAGACTGAGATTACGCGTTTTAAAGAATTCAAAATGGAATTTTAGGAACCTCAGTCTCCTACTGCACCAGTTGCATTCCAAGTGACTTACTTTGGCTGAGACAAAGTAATTCCAGGGCAGAAGTGGATCTGCTTTTGAGGATGGATTATATCTTTCTCTGTGATCCTTAGTTGTCCAGGAAGTATGTGCACTTAATTTCTCTCTGGAATTGTTATAACATGAGTAACAAAACCCAATGCAAGGAGGATGCATGCCTGATCCTAATTAAATTATTACTGAAAAGAATTATATTTCATCAAAAAAATAAAAAGCAAAAAATACTGTATTTTTCCAGAACACAGATTGACATAATTCCAATAACTTCTATTAGTTTTACTAAAAATGACAAAAAATATCATTTTTGTATTCCATAAAGGAGCTCTTGTGATTTTACAGCATACTTTTATATTTGAGAGTAAAGATCCCTTGCTTTAGAAGAAAAGCTGGTAAGGACTATAATAGAAGGTAACTGTTCTGTTTAGAGAAACTAAGGATAGCAATGATTCAAATTTTACATGCATTCCTAAGAAAAAAGGAATTGCCCACTATCTTTCTCCCCTACCATGCTCAACAGATCACAGCCAATTCCACCCTTACTATGAGCTGCCTCCTGATTACCCATTCAGAAGACTAACAAAATTCAGATGATTTTTACATCTGTTTCTCTCTCAAAAAAATGGAGTAGCATTCTATTTAGGACATTGGGCCATGTTTTAGATGTGGAAGTTTTTAAACAATAGTAACCACATTTTAAAAGGCTTTAAAGGATCTGATCTTCACTGAAGTTAAGAACTTCAGGAAACATCTGAAACTATATGCTATCCCCCAGAGTGAAAATTCAAATGTAATTTAGTCACTTTGTTGAAAGAAGCAATTTGAAAAAAAGCCCATCCTAACCCACAGAGTCAAATTTTCTGTTAAAACTTCTTTTGTAATCTGCACATCTTCTCTTGTGTTCCTTCAGAAGGGTATCATGGACTGAATGTCCACATACATACCTATGATACAAAACAATTATAGATTACCAAAATCATAAATCAGATTCACTCAATGTCCAGTATGATTATTATAATCAACAAACAGCAAGCACTCCTTATCAACTCAAAACACAATCTTGTAGAAATGGCTCCCATCTTCTATCCGTAGTCTCACAATTTGCCTGGGATGTGGAAAAAATAAATGGAAGCTGTTATGAATTGAACTACAAGCAAGGGTCTGACCCTCCTTTTCCCTGGGAAGTGCTTTTAAGTCTGAGGCTTTCTGTCTTGGTTGTTCCCACCTGTGCTACTTCATAGCTCTGACAGCTACCCATGTTCCTGGTCCCCTATCTCCCTTTCTGGTGTGATCTTGACTCATCATGATGGACTTGCTAGGTGATCACTGGTCTGCAGCTGGCCCTGAACCTTTTTTCTGGACCTGATTCTGACCCTGATTTTCTTGGTTCAACATCCTTGCATGTAAGGCCACTGCTCTGGCTGTCTTTGTACCACCCTCATCCCCTGCTCCTATTCCTTTGTAGGGGAGCAACCTGCCTTTGCATCTCCCTGACAAGCCCTTCTCTTTGGTGATTCAGCTGCAACTTTTACTAGGATTGTATTTTGATCTTTCAGTCTACATGAACCTGTGAATTGTTACATTTGATAGAAAATACAGAAACAAATAGTTCAAGGCTACTTCTTAATTAAGACCAGGCATGTTGACTTCCCTTCCTTTGCAGATTCAATGTGTTTGAAATGACTGGTTCTCAACACAAGTCTGTTTAATTCTATATTCTATATTTCTAGAACACAGCAATGCCTGTTGTTATTTCTCCATCACAACATCTAAGCACCTCTTTGTAAATGGTCCCTAGATGTCTGTGAACCTGGACATCAGTTACTTCATAGAAGGAGCTGTATTGTCTGTAGAATGCAAGTATATGACAAACATATTTAAGTACATTCTCTGTCTTTTGGTATGAAATACACACTATATCTTGTAGTATAGCAACCAGTAATGTGTTAAGTTTATCCAAGCTTACACTATCTGAACATCTTTCTGATGTCTGTGCAAAATGTTTCAGGCCATGTTCACTAAAAGGTGTTAGTCTAGATTTGCATCTAATCTCAGATATGTACATAATGCTATTCATGTTAGCCTGAGGACAGCATAGCACAGGAGCAGAGAGAAGTACAATGACACAGAGGGGAATAGAATAGATTAAAACAGCAAATGAGAAGAGAATTTTCAAAAATTATGGAACTAGTAGAACACTAAAATAAGAATGTGTGAAAGTCAAAGGAGAAATAAGCCGTGGTTTATGAAAGAAAATAACGTTGACCCAGAAAACCTAAGTAACCATTACCACCAATATCTGGAAGAGATGCAAAGGGACAGTTTAATAATTCATTATTACAAAACACAGTTTAGCTGCTTTGCCTCTTCTGTAGTTACTGCTAATGTGTTCCATGAAATTCAAAGATGGAGGATATGACTAATTCCGTATTTGATGTAAAGTCTTCCAGTAAGGTTTCTTTCTAATTACACTGTTTATCAGATAGAGGGGGGAAAGAAAAAAAAAAAACTCTGCTTTTTACTATCTGCTTACTTAAGAGACAGTAAAGTTAAACCACATGCATAAGGTTAAATATGAAGAGCAGTATTACATCCTTGCTTAAAATAACAACTACATCATAGTTCCTAATAACTGTTATGCAAAATCTGTATTTTTTCCACCTTTCATTGATTCTACTTTTTTAATAATGTTTCCCAAGATTGTTTTGTCCTATATTTTCCCAAACAACTTTACAGCAGCAAGTACAAGATCAGCATTTCTATTCCAACTCAGCTATGTGTACCTAAATACATGCCTACAAATGCATGAAGACATCTACTTATTTATGGGTCATATCCATGCTGCTAATTCAACTTTACTATAAAGTCACTGATGAACAGGTAAGTGATAATTTGCTACCATGATATCTAACCAAAGACTAGGATTCTATGCTACAGACCCCTTTATGGATTCTTAGACACATCTATGAGCACTTCTGAGAGGAATTTTTTGTTTTCAGCAGTTCTATTTCTTCAAATTAAATATATGTTAAAAAGATTTGCAGGGCTCAAATGCACAAGCAGATCTTTTTTCTGGTAAGCATTCTATTTACCAGAAAAAAAAAAGAATTTGTTTGAATAAATCCCACTTGAATTAGTTTCTTATGGAAATTCAGCTTCAAGACTCTCAAGGAAAGGTGAATTACATTTTTTTTCATTAGTTTAACTAGGTCAGAAAGGTCTTTTTTGTGTATTTTTTTACGTTGTTTTTTGTTTGTTTGTTTTAATTTTTCATCTTAACATTCTGATTTTCAAATATCTCATTCTCAGAAAGGGAAATAAATGATTAGGGTTGATTTGGGCCAGAGGTCCCCAGAGGTTTCTCTTACCAGAGCAACTTCTCACAAATGTGAAGTTTGAACCGCTTACCATTCTGCAACATATCTGTCACTTCTGATGACTGAAAATCCCAAAATGTCATTATGCCAGTCACATATTTTACTGTAGAAATTTAGATACTATATTCATTACCAGGTTTGGTGGCACACATTCAGGAAACTACCACTGCTTCCCTGACTGCAGGCAGTTAGGCCTCTACTGCTGACCTGCAAAGAGCCCTAAGCATGAGAGACACTTCAGACCACCTCAGTATCCACAAGTCTTTGCAGATAATTACACCACAAACAACCTGGATATTTCTTATCTACAGAGCAAAGCAATGAAGATGTTGTTAAATGAGACACAAACATTTTAAGTTCTCAGAAAACAAACAGAATGTGGTACCTTTTAAAATCTGGTGATTTGGAATGATAGACTTCTTTTGTGTTCTGGAAGGTGAAAAAAATGATTAAAAATCTATCAGAGGTGTGTAGTCTGTGTATGATGTCCAGGATGTAGGCTATATATGTGTTTTCCATATGGTTCTTCAAGCCAAGGCTTAAGTGTGAAAAAAAAAAATCCAAATAGTACAAATAGCTCTTTGAAGATTACTTTTGTATATGCCTCAGAAAAACATAGAAAGGAAGATAAATAAAAATAACTCACTGCAACACAGCATAAAATCTGACACTTCAAAACAGCAGGTTCTTTTATCCCCATGGAGATAAACAGAACTGTTGAAAACTACATTAGGGATATTTTATGGTATAGGCTTAACAACTAGGAAGGAAGTTAGGCTGTCTGCCATCAACTGCTGAATTAGGCGAGCAACTTCTTAAAGCAAGAAAACTCATGCTTATTTTGCAACACTTTAGGGATGTTCTTCCTCCAATATTTTTGCTCGTAATGGGAGTGTTCTTCAAGAGGTTAATAAAGTCAGATGTCATTTTAAAACCAGTGAATAGAAAATAAAACTGATATACGGTTTCTCTTCTGTTTAGTCTAGTTTCTTATTGCCTATGTACCTCTTTTTATCTGTTAATCAGTTTCCACCTTGTAGATTTAGAACATGAAAATGAATTCCAAACACATTTCAGTCTGAATTCCTACAAATTTCATGAAAATTGCTAAATGTTAGGAGGAAAAGTGTACAAAATACCACCTTTGAGATGAAGGCTTCAGCATGATTGTACAGTTTTACAGAAAACACATATTATAAATTTCCAATAAGTGAAAATATGAAAACTGCTGTGGTATAGGTAATTGCGAATAGAAAGCACAGAATTAATTAAACAAAGCTTCAGTTTGTATTCCTCGTGAAAAGATTTTTTAAGTATGTAAATTCATTTGGAATTACATTTTCATTTTTTTTCCGTATCAGTTTATATGAATAGATGAATTGCATTACGAAATTTGCAAATCATACCGAAGCAAGCAAGCAAAGTAGAGTTTATGTCTGTCTCTCAGTTACACAATTGGCTGCTGTGTAGAATAGAAAAATTTAAGTCAACTTTAAACTAGCTTGCCCAGGCACCACAAACTGCGTAGACACATGACCACAGAACACACTGCAGGTTAACTTGCTCTGATTCGCTCTCTATGCCATAACAAATTAGGATTAATTTTAGTCACTGAATCAGTAAAAAAAGTGTGTGTAAACAGACTGATCAAACACACTTACCACGATCTTTGAAGCATTTATTTAGAGTCATTACAATTGCTATTCTCCAAATAAAATTTGAAAGCTCAGAAATCCAAACATTATCATTTTATCAAGATTCCTTAACATAAAGTTTTATCCAGTTATGACAAAGGACAGAAGCGCTGTTATTAATTTGCTGTTCCATCCATATGCAAGCAAAATATGAGATAAGATTAAGTGAGTACTTCCACTATTATTAACATTCTAGTACCTGAAAGAGGTTGATTACTGTTGATCCTGTAATTACTCAGACAGTGGAGAGACTCCACTATGTAATATGCCTTTCTTTATAGAAATGCTGTATACCACATTAAATGGTACAATAGGTAAGGAGGTCCGCTTTTCTCTTGTTCTTTTTCTTCTTGTGTGTGTGTGCTGGGTTGCTATCCATTTTATCCATAAACACATATTCTTTTAACAGGCTTATTTCTATAGCAAGGACAGAGCTGAGTGGCAGAGTGGGCTGCAGCATAATTGCAGATGGAATGCACACTGTGAAAAAGCAGATGTTTTAAATGTCAAGTCAATTTTAAGAGGAAAATGGCCCAGAAAAAAAAAAATATAGATCTGTGATTTAAGGACACTATTTTTAAACAGCTGATTGCTGGTAACTGAAATAATGTTCAAACTTCAAGCAATTATGAAGCACTCCTATGATTTTGAAATTCAAATTGGTACCTTGTAAGGGGGAGTCAAATTTTCTTTTCTTGTAGTGTTGCCAGATGGCTGGGTTGAGAAATTATGAAAAAAATATTTCAGTAAATAATAATTTAAAAGGAGATTGTTCAATTAAAAAAGCATGATTTACTTTCTTCATAATTGCATACTAATTTTAATTACTTGGTCATATATTATAAGAATATTAAGATTGAAGTCAAACTCTAACAGTTTGAAAAAGGGAAAGTTCGTGACAACTTTAATTTTGCCTTTGTGTCTGTCAACACTACATCACTGAACGTAGTTTTGTTTTTCTCCACAGAATCACACCTCATACAGTAGTATTTCTTTATATCTTTTTCTGTCAGCTTTTCAAAAATCTTTTTTTGTTTTAACCAGACCTTATTTACTAAGTATTATCCAAACCCGTACTTTATACAAAATAAATAATTTTTAGTGGTGCCTTTTTTTTTTACCACTACTATTATAACATTGAAACACTTTCTAGATATTTATTAATTTCCCCAGTGACCGTGAGATTGTGGCATTCTTTTTCCATTTTTTTGTGTGTTCAGAATTTGAGATGAATGCGAAAATTAAGAAAAAAAAGACTGTTTTGCATGTCAAACTTGGAAGTGTATGAACTTGACTTTTTAGTGCTCTTGGCATTTTAATACAGGTGTATACGTGTACAGCACAGGTCTAATTAATTTAAAATGCAGTGAAAGAACACAGAAGTTCTGAAAATATGGCCTCAAGTTTCTTATGTAGGGCAAAGAAACAGTATTGCAAATATTGTCAGACAGAATTTTGTTAGGAACAGAATTGCAAGACAGGTAATGAATATATTAATCTGTACAGGTCATTGCTTACCTTAATCATAAGATCTCTTCTCATCAAGTTTTCTCTTTGCTTTCAAAATACCTGTGTTTAATTTCTGCAACCATAAGCATAGATTGCAGCAGGGATCTTACATGCATGATCATTTCTTCAATGTTATGTTGCATGTGTACAAGCAGGTAAATTCAGTATACAAAAACTATTTCAATTGCTAACATTCCTATATTTCAGCTCTCTGATTTTGCAGTTTAATTACATAGTAAATATAATTTCATAACCATTGAATTGCATATGTTACGCAGTAGAGCAGTTTGGTGCTCCTCCTTCCTATGGGAATGCATTTAAGGTAATAATCTGTGGTTTCCAGGCCTCATGTCTCTGATTTTAGGTGTGCAAACAGGCTTAGTCTACAGAATTTTATGCAATGTCGTGCATTACAGAAGACTAACAGATGAGGATGGCATTCCATCAACAGCTTCTGTGCCAGAGTGCCAGGAGATATGTAAGCAGACAGAGCAGGGCTGTGGTGGATCTAGAGACCAGCATCCCATTGCATCCCTGAGGCAGGGACTGGTGGCTCCAGAATGGGCCGAAATGGGCCTCCAAATTAACCGGAATGGCAAGGTATATGGCAATATATGTATTGGAATGGCAAGGTATATGACAATATATGGCATATGGAATGGCAGAAGTATAAGGCAAGCACCACCACACTTCTACCCCTGAAAGGTGTTCTCGTATGGAATAATTCCTACTCTTCCTTTTCTTGTTTGAGAGTATTCTCAATGAGCCAAGGAGTCTAAGCCTCTGCATATATGCCTACAGAAATTGTTTTTTGCATGGTTCATGTTCAGGTAAATACAACAGTCTTACAGAGCCTGTCTTTGAAATACAGGGTACTGAGTTTGCCAACTATTATCACCCATAAAAAAATAGTGGCTTTTCAGAGAAAGGAAGCATATTTTGTACATATTTTCAAAGCCACGTTTGAAATAATGATAACACGTACAAATAAGTTAGAGGAAATTCAGCTTATGTTCATGTATTCCGGAAAATTTAAGGGAATTAAAATTGATACAATTAAAATTAGGAACAATTTAATAACACTTAATAGTTAAGTAGTAATTTCCTTTCCCGGTATCCCACAGCATATTACGTGTTTCTGTCTAGTAATGAAATCCTAGCATTTGTGAAATGAAATGTGACATCTGATCTATCAGTCCTATAAAACAGGTTGTGCAGAAGGAAATGAAGAATTATTTCTTCCTTTGCAAGGTCAAAAGTTTGCCGCTGTAGGACATGAATGGAAAATGTAAATTGGGATCTGGTTGGAACTACAGAATCGCCATTTCTTTTCTCCTGAAACATTCCATAGGATCTCTTTCCTGACAAACAGTGGTCAGTGCATTAGTCTCAGGACCCATTTGAATGATGGAATAGGTATAAGGAATGTACAAGCAATGCATTGCACTAGGTAAAATATGAACTTACATTTTCTTTTTGTTCAAGTACCAAAAATATTACAAATGTACTTCATTTACTTTGCTTTTATATCACATTATTTTCTGCATAGTAAGGAGAATTTTCTATAGATACCCTGTGTCTTACTGATTCCTTTTAAACCTATATATGCCTTTTGCAAAGTATTTCATTTCAGAACTAATGTTTCCTTTGGGAACTGATGTATTTTGAAACAACTCGAAACTGTGCAAAGCAATTCTGGAAAGATATAACTTTACTGCCAGTGCAAGAAATTTCCTGGATTTCTCAGTTTTAAAAGTCCTTTTCTTTATACCCTATTGCAGATTTAATTTTAAGTACAGTATCTCAGAAGTTTCTTTCAACAATTTATTCCTTACTAGTTTGAACAGGTAGAACATTTACCAAATTAGTTCAAAATGTAAAGCATCTCATAATTAATTCCATGAAACAGTATTCAAAATGTTATTTTCCTATTTCCTTTGTAAAATCTGAAGTTCCTTTGATTATTCATTTTGATTGTTTCTTTTTTTAAACTTGTAAATTGAAAAACAGTATATTTTAATGTTTGCTTTGGACAATACGTTGCATAATTGGACACATCTCATTGACACAAACTGTGAGGTGAAGTGATGTTATGTTTTTTGTTTTGTTCTTTTTTTTTTTAAATATAATTATCAATAAATAGCAGAATGTTGTATACTACCACTTCCTGTGCAAAATGTGTAAGCACTTACTATTCCTGAAAGGAATTAATCAATACTGTAGAAAACTTAATTCACACAGAGTTATAAAGTTTAGACATATGTAAGAAAATAAACACAGCTTGTGCAAAATCCTTTCCAAACCCCTCTTTTGCCCAACTTAACTTGAGTTCATTTTTTAAAATGTGCTGCCACTATCATGGAAAAAAATAATTATACATCCAAATAATACATCCTTTTTCTTCATTGACTGGCTTTTGGTTCTTGACTTCATGATATCACTTTAGGTATTCAGGGAAGAATGACACAGCACTTCTTGTAGACAAAGGCTCCTCAAGCCTTAGTCTTCCACACACACACACCCCCCCAGCATTTGAAGAAAAGGGACAGCTATGAGGCACTAGTACTCACAAATTACAAAGTACCAGGCAAGTTTGCTTCTAAGGAAGCTGTACTAAATAAAGTTTGAGACTTTTTCATCAGGGCTACTGTCTCAGTCTGTCCTAGAGAGACAGATTTAGGGTTTCATTTTTTTCATTCCATCAGGGTGATGATAGCAGCAGTTTAGAGTCATTTTAACATCCTATGTGTGTCACTTTTCACTGAGTCCTTAAAACTGCTTTGGGGATTATTTTTCCTTTGTCCACTTGAGGTTAATTCTCCTTAATCCCAAATCTTCCAACCTTTGAAACACTTCAGATGCACAGCATTAGCTTCTCTCTTTCTAAATTACTCTCCTTCATACCTTCATATTCTGCCACTCTGTATATTCCACAGAAATAACTTCTCCTCCAGAAGCATACACTTCCACATTTCATACCGTTTATATAAATATGACCTCTTAATCAGTGTAATTTCATTAAGATAGTATTGACACAATGGTTTTGATTCATTGTCTCCTTGTAGATTCTTTGTTGACCAAGAATCAACACCCATTTGAACTGCCTTGAGATATCACGCCTGCTATGAGTGCAGAATAGCACGTACATCCTTTAGGCTCTTTGTTAGATATGTCAGCACCACATAAATGTCTCAGAGCATCTCAGCTAACCCTAGGCACCACTGCGTACATGGCAGAATCAAGCACTCCAGCAAACCATATTTCTGTGTGACTTATATAAATGCTTACACAGCTCCAGGGTTCTTCTGAATATGGAAACTATCCTTGCACTGATGGAGTCTATACAGTAAAACCCTTTATTCATTCTCTTAAAACTGATAAAAGGAACAGCAAAATATCCATTTGACACTTTTCATGAAAATAAATAATTAAATAAAATGTTCTCCTAACCCTACCATGCAGAAATAAAACACGTACACCACAAAAGAAAACAAACAAAAAAAGCATACAAAAGTAAGAAATGAGATTGTATGATCTACTAATCAGTATTAAATTATCACTAATGGGTATTATTTTTCTTAGTTCCAAAATGGTAGTATAATAAGTAGATAGGAATTCTGGTATTAGGAGTTTGCTAATTTGTTGAAAAATGCTATAATTGCTTACTGAGGTGTTGATCTGTCTTGCTCTTTTTTTGTTTACATCATTTGCTTTACTGTCCTATTTTTGGAGCACTGTTGTTATGTTAGCAAAAATATATACATATATATGTATATTTTAAATCTTCAGTGTATTTCATTTGTACTGCCTTCAAAGAGCTATTTATTCCTTTACTGATGTTGAGCTCATTTTATAATGGTGAAAATGTCAATAATCTTCAGTAAGAATGGTGGGATGCAGTCTCAGAATTTCTAGCTTTGCTCATGCAGCTTTGTAAAGGTCTACACTTGAACAGCAAGACTAAATACTTGGTATCCTGCTGACCTAAGTGTATTCAGTTTACAGTAGCAGTAATAACTCCTGTTATGCAGAAAAATTTTCAAAGAGTACCTGCTGATATTTTAACTGGCAAGTTTTAATGGGTAAGAAACATAGGAGATTGTCTTTTTTTTTTTTATTTTCAAAAATGCATGTTTAGACTTCTTGAATGGTTAGCAATTCTGTGATAGTTAGGTAACAAAAAGATAAGACCTTGCAGAAACAGCTTTTCCTTGTTTATCAAATGATATTAGATGGGAGCTATATTTCTGTAGAAATTTAAGTCATGCTATGATGTAGATGGGGAAACCTAAAAATAAAATCATTGTCCATCAAGCATTACTAAGTGTATTAGTAGTTGAAGAAACTGTTTTTGAAAACTATCTGGCCTTCTCAGTTTCAATACAGTTTTGCTGATGCATAGTCCTAGGACACACTACATAACAGGTTTTGTTACCTTTCTTAGTGAACAAATTAGAAGATGTATTTCTGCACTAATATAAGTATCAGATATTGTAATCATCGTCTGAGTCAATGGAGGATCCATAAAATAGTTATTTTCCACTACATTAGATCCATCTTCACAGATGTGTCCTATGAAGCCTCAGAATTTTAGTGAGGTAATTTAACTTTTTTTTAGCATATCTAGTCAATGTCATAAAGTGGAAACTACAGGTAAACTTTCTGTTCCTTTGCCCTTTTGGCACAATTTTATGTTATTTCTAATGTTTACAGTAAGTTACATCACAAAAATCACAGTGTTTGTCTGACTATAATTGTTGTGACTTGAATTTAGTTTTTCCTAACTGACTTAGGAAAACTCTAGGTTATAAAGAAATGCAGTAGGAGCTTCATAGAATTCATGTTAAAGAAGGCATGTATATAATGATTCTTAGGTCAAAAACAACCACTACTTTAAAATTACTGTATTTTTTCCTGACAACTCTGATTTGTCTCCTGCCTATTAATTGCAGTTATTAGTTACACACAATTAGTACATAGCTTCATTATAGTTCCTATTTGCTTGTCCCCATTTTGCTGGTCCCTTACTTTTTCGACATCTCTTTTTCACTCCTGTGCTGCCATGAGTGCCAGGGGATGAGTGGTGGCAGCACATCTCTTTTCCATCTCTAGCTGCGTTACAGGAGGTCGTCATTGTCTCTCCTCACCCCTGGCCCAATTGCTTTTCTGAGCTAAGACAACTGATGAAAACCGTGGATCAGAATCCTGGCATAATTCGGTTCAACCTTAATAGCACTGAAATAGTAATCAGTCAATTTATCGTCTTGTTAATGGCAAGGCTGGCACTTGTGCAGAGATGGCTGCTGTGTGTTGTAACCCTGAAGATCCCCATCATCTTTCTGTAAAGAAGAATTCACTGAACAGTTTTAAAAGCAGTGAAGGCTGGTAAATACTGCTCCTGTTTCCACCAAGCCGAATGTGTTTAAAGCTTTTACATATAGCCTTTGTAAATAGCGTAATGTTTGCAATCTGGCAAATGATCCTGTGCCACTTGACTAAGAGCTAGCAATCAACTATCAAAATTGCATCAGCTATCTAATTACACCTGTGTGATTCTGTGATCTTTGCTCTGTACTGTTGGGACCCACCATCTCCCCAGTAATACCTTAAAATGAGAGCAAGTGCCTTGATAAAATATCAGCGCTTAAAATTGGAGGCAAGCCTTAATATCTAATTCAGTCAAGACTAGTTGATAGAATTAAAATCGGTTTTTTTTTTTTTTTCTAAATCAGAAATAGACAGTATATGTGGTTGAATGCCCCATCCCTGGAGGTGTTCAAAGCCAGGTTGGAAGAGACCATGGACAACCTGATACAGGTGGCATCCCTGACCATGGCAAGGGAGTTGGAAATAGATCATCTGTATGGTCCCTTCCAACTCAAGCCATTTTATGATTCTAGCAGGTGAACTTCCCAAACCTGATTTCAACTTTTTAACATGATGTTCCTTGTTTTTATCCTCTGTGTACCTTACTTAGCTTTTACTATCCAAAATACCCTGTGGCAAACCTCTCATTCTGACCACATACTGTGCAAAACAATTACTTGTTGTTTTGGATAAGGTGAGAACTATTGTTCTTTGTTCACATTTTCCATGATTGTCACAATTCTACAGATTTCTGCTGTACCTCTCTCCCTCAGTCTTCTTTTTTCTTGCATGGGACCCTTCATAAAGAAGATACATACCATGCCTTTGATCAGCTTGATAACCTTCTCTCTTTCCATTTCTAACTTCTTGACATAGGACTCAAGAAGCACATATCATTCAGCAGTGTTCACCTCTGGTTTACACAGTTATTTTAATTATATTTTGGCTTTCAACTTTGTTTTTTGTCTTAATAATTTATAATATTTTTATGTTACTGAGCACTAAGCTTACATTTTACTATTACAAACCTAGAATCCCATTCATGTATCACAGTAGTGGATGGCCAGTTCAACATATATCTCCATGTTTCTCATTTCTTCATGCCTCACTTTCTAACCAATTTATCTGCCACTTTATCGCTCAGTCACTTCGCATCTTGAGGTCCTTCTGCAGTTCTTCACAGTTATATATTATCTTTGCTTGCTTCAAGAGAATCCCAGTAGAATGATCTGAAGTATAACTAGCTCAGTTTCAAGTAATAATAAGAAAGAAGTGAATACTAAGGATTTTCTTGGAAGTTTCTGATTGCTAACATTTACTTCGGCAACTATAGAACTGATCATACAAGTTCTATTTTCATTATTTATTTTTAACGTAAAAAGAGGAACAAAGATAAACACACAGAACCCCAAAGATGAGAACTTTAATAGGTTGTAATCATCACTGTAAACTTTCCCTAAAAACCTTTTGGTATCAAGTGTGATTTGGAGAACAGCTTGTATAATCCAGTATTTGGTATCGATATTACATGATTTGAAGTAGCTTTCATCCTTAGAATATGCAACAAATGATAGAACCTCTAAGTGTCAAAGTGCTGTTTCAAAAGGATAAACCCATTTTTTGATTAATTTACTCTAACATAGTCAAAAAGAAGGCACAGATATATATCTTTAGATCTATATTAATCTCCTTAATAGCAACCATGTGCTCAGTTTCACGTATTGTATAAGATAGTAAAAGTTAAAACACTGTGATTCAAAATCAAAAAGGCCAAGTGAGAAGTTTATGCTGATGCCCTTTTACACAGCTGGGAAAAGCAATGTTCTCCATATTAAGGGAAGTTTCATTTTCTTATCCCTATATCTTTCCATTTATTCCACAAATCCCACTGAAAATGAATGTATTTAAAACATTTTTTACCACTTGCATTAGCTTTCTGGTATTAAACATTCTCAGTAAGTTTTCCCAGTAATTTTTTCCACTTTTCATAGTACTTAATTTCATTAAGACCAATCATAATCTTGCCTGGTCTTTATCTGCATGAAAGTTCTCTAAAAAGGATAAACAACGAACCTAAAGGCCACCAAACAAAAAATAGCCAGCGTTAAGCAATCCTTTTACTGCCATACAAGACTGTTCAGATTCTAAAGGAAAGTGTGGTTAACATTACTAACAGCAGTTATAAATCTAAGAGAATTAATACAGAGATATCTTCATCCACCACGAGCATAAAGAAAGCGCGAAGAAAGGTTTGAGCTAACTCCAGTTGAAATAGTTTCAGTTACTTACTTGGTCATATTGTCCTTTCAACATTCAAAGTTGAAGCAAAAAGCACAGAAATTGTTGTTTCTAGAAACAGCCCACTTCTTTGTGCTGTGCTTTGCACACTGTTGAGCTAAGCCAGATAAACAAAAACAACACAGCTGCTGCTCATCCTGCTTGATTTCTACTTTTTTGCTTTGCCCCACCCCTTTCCCAGGTGATTGGTTGGGTGCCAGGTGGGCCTAATGGTATATAAGCCACAGGTGTCTCCTTAAAGCTCTTTCTGCCTGAGCTGCTCCTTGGTGTAAGTGCTTTGTTTTTCCTTCAGCCAATTACAGGGTTCTTTAGGTGGGTCGGAGTGTATGCACATTATGTTAAGGGGTGTAGCCAATTAACCATTATGGGTCTGGTCTGATTCAGGCTACTGAATTATCACAATCACAGATTCACCAATAATGCATTAACCAATATGGGTCTGGTTGGATTCAGAGCAGTGAACTACCACAGTCACAGATTCACCAATAACATATAACCGCCCTTACTCTAGTCAAGTTCTTTGAGAACTATTACAGCTAGGAACAATGCAGTTAAATGCAATTTATTTCAGACACAGATTCTTTGGATTGCTGGCAATAATTTACTGTCTGCAAAAGCAAGCTGGTGTGCATGAAATACACAGTTGTGCAGCCTCAAAATTAACATGTTAAAAAGGCACAAAGACTCTATAGAGATTTGTAAGTTTCTGCAGAGACATACAATATAACCAAGTGTTCAAATCTCACCCAAAGGCATCCCAATACGGGGGGAAGAGAGGCTCAGCCCATCACCTGATCCCAGGGATCAGGAGGTCCTCAGGATGGTATCTTCCCTAACATCCCCTCTCTCTTAGGCCAATTTATATTATTTTCTGTCTTTTAGGTGGAGCTTGAGTGACTCTAGTCAAGCATATCTTACTTATGATTGGTGAAAAATTTTCCTGTCTCCATTTAAAGATATAGGCTCTGAGAAATTCAGAGCGTGTGCTCAGTGAGGGATGGTCGCGCATTGGAGGCGGGTAGCTTTTGGGATGGAGGTGTGTTTTGGTATTGTAATTATATTATAACAAGCAAAAGTACACTAAAGTACAGCATTTGTCAAAACATGACAGGTTGTTTGCACAGGGTAGCAAAAAGTGCAGCTTATCAGTCTTGGTAAAAAAAAAAAAAAAAAACTCCCAGCCAACATGGGTTCACGAGGGGTAGGTCCTGCCTAACAAATTTGATTTCCTTTTAAAGATCACCTATCTAGTCAATCAAGGGAAACCAGCTGATGTGATCTTTTTGGACTTCAGCAAGGCTTTTGACACGGTTTCCCGTAGGATCCTACTAGACAAAATGTCCAGCATACAACTTAACAAAAACATTATATGATGGGTGAGCAATTGGCTGACAGGCAGGGCTCAAAGGTTTGTGGTAAATGCGGCCACATCAGGCTGGTGGATGGTCACTGGTGGGGTCCCTCAAGGCTCCATTTTAGGGCCAGTCCTCTTCAGTGTTTTTATAAATGATTTGGATGTAGGACTAGAAGGTGTTTTGAGCAAATTTGCTGATGACACCAAACTTGGAGGAGTTGTTGACTTTCTTGAGGGTGGAAAGGCCTTGCAGAGAGATCTGGACAGGTAGGAGAGCTGGGCGATCACAAACCGCATGAAGTTTAACAAAAGCAAGTGCCGGGTCCTGTACCTGGGATGGGGCAACCCTGGCTATACATACAGACCGGGCAACGAGATGCTGGAGAGCAGCCCTGCAGAGAGGGATCTGGGGGTTGTGGTTGACAGCAAGTTGAATATGAGCCAGCAGTGTGCCCAGGCAGCCAGGAGGGCCAACCGTGTCCTGGGGTGCATCAAGCAAGGCATTGCTAGTTGGTTGAGGGAAGTGATTGTCCCACTCTACTCTGTGCTGATACGGCCTCACCTCGAGTACTCTGTACAGTTCTGGGCACCACAGTACAAAAACGATATAAAACTGTTGGGGAGTGTCCAAAGGAGGGCAACGAAGATGGTGAAGGGCCTAGAGGGGAAGACCTATGAGGAGCGGCTGAGGTCACTGGGCCTGTTCAGCCTGGAGAAGAGGAGGCTGAGGGAAGACCTCATTGCGGTCTACAACTTCCTCGTGAGTGGGAGTGGAGGGGCAGGTGCCGATTTATTCTCCTTAATCACCAGTGATAGGACCCACAGCAACGGTGTCAAGCTCAGGCAGGGGAAGTTTAGGCTAGACATCAGGAAGAGGTTCTTCACTGAGAGGGTGTTTGCACACTGGAACAGGCTCCCCAGTGAAGCAGTCACTGCAGCAAGCCTGTCTGAATTTAAGAAGCGTTTGCACTGTGCACTTAGTCACATTGTCTAAAATTTTGGGTAGACCTGTGTGGTGACAGGAGTTGGACTTGATCCTTATGGATCCCTTCCAACTCGGGATATTCTATGAATATTTTTTTCTCATAAAGTGGTCTTCCTTTTTTTTCTTCTCAGTATGTTTTATTTTGAAATTCTCTTTAGGTTTTCCCATAATCCCCTTTTATTTATGTTTTTCTTCTTCCAGTTAGTTGAGAACCACTTTGCATACTGTCTCTCCCTCATTCTTCTCTTTCACACAAATGAAATGGCAGAGCAGTATGACCAGCAAGGCTGAGTTTTCTAACAGGAATAGATGAGCCCTCTAGCCTCTCTTGCATTGTCTTGCTAGTTTAACTTCAGTATGCCCCAGCCATTTTCCTACATGGTTACTATTTTTGCAGAAAACTACACGCTAAAACACTGTATTAGGTGTCAAAGCCAACATCTAGGCAGTGGGAGCTACATGGGCAGCCTCTGTCAGGAAAGGCTGGAGCTGCAATGGACACAGCCAGCTCCAGCCAGCTCTAACAGACCTGCCTCAGAGCACAGTCGAGCCCCTCAGGTAACCCCACTGGTAGCACTTCTGGGAAAGCGTATTTAAGAAAAGGTAGAAAATGCCACAGAGAGAAAAGGAGGGAACACAAAGAGTGAGAAACAACAGCAGGTACACTGAGGTCATAGAAGAAGATGGAGGAGAAGGCGTTCCATGTGCTATAGCAGATTATCCACACTGTAGACTCTGTTGGACCTGCACCAGTGCAGAGGAAAGTTGTGAGGAAGGAGACGCAGGAAAAAAAAATCTGCATATGGAGAATAGAAAGAAACTATGTATGGATCATAACGCCTTCCCTGTGCCCTTTGCTTCTTCATGGAAGGGACTGTGACCTGTGCTGATAACAAGGTAGAGAGGAGTCAGGTGAAGCAATTGAGACTGGGAAAGGGGGGAGGAAAGGTGTTGTTTTAATGTTTCTCTTTTTTTTCCCACTACCCAAATCAATAATTAAACATTTCTTTTAACTATCAATGAATATGGTTAACTATCCCACAATGAAGCCTGTTTTGCCCTCATTGGTAACTGTTAAGTGATCTCCCTGTTTTAATCTCAACTCATGAGCTTTTTCATTCCTTTTCTTCCTGTTTTCTCCCTGACTCTCATCTCACTGGTGAAGGATGTAGTGAGTGAGCAGCTGGGTGGGAGTTCAGTTGCTAGCCAAGGCTAGCCACATAATATCAGCTTAAGATGCACATAAGTTTTTCTCTGCATCCTGCAGAAAAAATTACACCAACACTTTGTCTCACTTAGTCTTCAGAATGAAGAGTTATCCTGAATTACCTCTGAAGAACATGGATGGAAATAAATCTACTTCTAAAAATACATGACATTAAACTGGGTAAGACCTAATCCAAAGTTGTAAGCTTTATTTCCGATTTCTTTTCCTTTTCTTTCTCATTTTACACACTCTTGCATGTGATTTCATTTAGTTTTTCATGCCTCTTACTTTCTCTTCTCATTTCCTATGCCTTTAGTATCATGAAGGAAAGATTCGAAGTAAATTGTAGCTACGTTTACTATCCTGGACAAGACTTCAGTCGTGTGTATTAAACTACATCTTTAAACAATGTATGTCACTGTAACAGCATTAATGTTATTGGAAGTAAATTATTATACAGCAACTGAGATCTGGTTTAGAACTCCCTCCTCATGGTACTTAATGGAGCTTTTCATATGTAATCAAGTGATAAATTAAATCATTGTGTTCAGACTGAGGGCCTCTGAATAACAAAATGCCCATGTTATATTTATTACTCTATAATACATTTTTAGAAAAATGAACATTTTTGGTCTTGTCATGTTTAAGTGAACATATATAGCTAATGTATAGTTCTTCAAATATTTTTTAAAGCAGTAAATTTTTAAATGAAAACTAACTTTTGTTGACTACAAGACATATCTTTTTTTTCCCATTCTTCTCTTGTGATATCTACTGTGACACATGACACTAGTTATTTTTACTATTAAAATAGTAAGCACAACATAATGTAACCTATATTTACATAAAACATCAGATGCTCTTGTACAGATTACTGAAACAGATGACAGTTTATTGTCAATGGCATTACCTGAATTGGTTGTCAATGTCATAGCCTGAACAGTATGTTTTAAACATGTATTGGCATAATGTACTGGCAATTCTGAGGACAGCAATTTTCACAAACCCCAATTATAGAATACTGTGCAAAATAATCATAAATCTTGATGACAATTGGTAGACTATGATCTGTGTTTTAGTAGCTATATGATAAATATTATATATATAGTTAATATTCACAGGGTTCAGTGAAAACAATTCAAAATTTGTTGAAAAACAATAAGTATCAGGTGATTTGAAAGAGTCATAGGGACCAACAAAATGAAATTCAACATGGATCCATCAAAGGAATATTTTCTGTGACTGAAATTATTCTGGATATATTTTTGTAATGAAGATATGTTTCAACTATTTTCCTTTGTTCTTTTACGATATGCAGTTTTCATTCTTTTATCTTTAAAACACAAATTAATCCATTCCTGAGATCTCAGTATAGAAAAATATTAAGCAGACACCTCTAAGGAATAATAAACTGAAACACAGTTGGCATAAACACATTTGGTGCTGACACCCAAATGAGTGGTGTGTGGGTAGCAAATTAAACACCAGCTTGCAAAGCAAAATGGTAGTATAACAGAGCAGGGAGGTGATCATCTATCTCCATATGGCTCTGCTGAGACCACACATACATCCCTGAATGCAATATTTTTATGGATGTTTCAGTACCAGGGTGATACTCATTAATTGAATCTCTACTCTGAAAAATATGCGTTGACATAATTTAAGGTCTTTTGGAATCTTGCATGAAGTATGTCCTTCTTTATTTCTCTCAGCAATATTCCTCAGTATTACTCTTATGCTTGCATTCCACAGTGTCTGTTTTTTTGCACTGTTTACATTATTTCAGTATTCCACTGAAGAACATTAAAGGAAACTTGTCAAGAGTTTAAACATTGTTTTGTTTTAAAAAATAATAACTTTAGGAACTATAACTTCAATTAAAATAAAATTTAAACCTTTTTAGTATAATTCATATTAGTTAAACTTCACAAAACAACAAGCTCCTCAGTCTTTTACCCAGTATGAACATAAACCAATAAACTATTTGTGTTTCTGTATTTTGCTCTAAATACTATACTCTCCCAAATAAGAGGAGATTGAGGAAACGTCACCTGTACTGATCTTCACTTCCAGAGCATTTTAGTTCTAGATTTGGGTTTAGGATATATGTGGGTAGTCTTGAGAGCAGTCTAGCTGTTTAGACTTATCCACATCTGCTATAAGCTGTGTTATTAACTTAAAACTAAAGTGAACTAAGGCCTGTTCTATTCTGTTGTATTCTATACTTGTATTCTAGTCCAGATCCTTTAGTATTTATCCTTTTCTCAGGACAACAGGACATTACTTTGAAAGTTCACAACATCACAGAATGAAGAGGGCATGTTTGGGTCAGGATGCTTTGCACTATCTGCAAAACAAAGCAGACAAATGATGGCCTGCACTATTTCCTTCCATTAAGCACACTTATTTGTTTTGTTGCTGTTGTTGATTTTTGCTTCTTAACAATAAGGTTTTCATTTTTATCATTGCAATATTTGATTTCTTTTAAAAATGTCCATTTTCTTACCATGAAACCTCAGGCGAGGGAACAAAGTTGTATTTCAGTGACTACACTGGGGTCTCAGCTGTCCATCCATGAAATGCAGAAAACACGTAAGAATACTTTAGTGCTTCACATGTGTATTGCAAAGGGAAATACATTAATGTTTCTTGAAGCATTCTTTCTATGATGGGTGCAACATTATAAAAATACCCAGATGATCATTAAATTAAGCAAATGTACTTATGCTCTAAGGACAGTTTTTTTATTATTGTAAATAGTTGAGTATTTTTACTTGTTTTGTGAAGGAAAAAAATACAATATTTTTAGGCACAGATCCTGCAAATATCTACATGCCTGAAATCAAAACTGTAAGTAGCATCACTAATATCACAGAATTGCTCTTACATATTACATTAGGTATCTGTGTGTTTGCAAGATCAAATTTTAAAGTGTTGTTACATGAACAATTTGAATTAGACTAAGCAAATTAATACCAACAATGAAATTGCATCAGGCTAGTATTTTGTTAGGTAATGTTACCAATCACTTAAGTTGGAGGCAAATTGGACACTTCTAAGTAAATGACCAAGCCAAAATAAGCAAAAGCAAACAAGGCTGAATATGTAATTTCATTCAAGCTGTGAGAAGTCTTTTTTTCTTTTTTTAATCTTTTTAAACAGACTTCCTCTTTATTTTATATCACATTATTGAAACCAGTGTCAGCATTCCCTCATGGGCATAGATAAACTAAGTTTTTTGACTTTACCACAAAGGAGTAGCTGTACCTGAACGTGTTTAGAGAACAAGTCCAAAATGTGCATTTATGTTTTCCTTAATATGAAGAAAGCATGATTTTAGTGCGAAACACTATGCTTTACAGAAACAAATTACAGGAAACATTTTCTGGGTTAAGTATTTTAAATCTGTTGTTCTTATTTACATAAAATATATAGTGTCTGAAACAGCAGTCATTAGTAGTCAATTAGCAGTCTCTGATGATGACACCAATTAAATCTAGTGCTATGTTCAATTTAGCTGGCATAAAGGATCCTCCTAAGGGTTTAGATGGTACTGATCTCTGAGGACAATCTTGCTTCAGCAATGTGACTTTGATCATACTGGCTTAACACTGTTTTGTGGTCTTTGATGTATATATGTCACTGTAATCAATGCAGTCAGTGTCCTCAGTTCCTTACAATGTAATGTGCTAATCTTTGAGTACAGAAGTGAAGGACTCAACATTTTTGGCTTATTTCATCCTACTGACACAAAAGGTGACTCAGCCAATTATCCTATAGAAGATTTAACTGGGCAAGGTAGTCATTAACCAAATAATTTTTTTCTGGTCAGTGGCTCCTACATAAACATTCAGGAGTTCTTATGAACTTTTTGTGTTCTTTTTCCCTTAACACACACACCAAAAAACTCTACCCTCAAACTACAAGAATGATAACCATTGAGACGTGTACCTTTTTCATCATAGCTGAGCTTTGACTTAATGAGACAATAGTCACACAGTCCTATTATCTGGCTCTCTGACTCTGTTCCTATGATCATTAAGATAAAAGGGCCAATATCTGTCTGAATCTATCTAGGAGCTACCAACATTGCCAATGGAAGATACTGTAAATTTTTTTTCATGTAATACCAACTCTTTACCTGGGCTGTTAATATCTAATGATAGCCCTGTTATCCATACACTCAGAGGAGGAGGAGGTGCTGGGGGATGTGGGGCACTTTTTAGTTTATCAAGACTTTATTATACCATACACAGGCATTAAAATATTATGTTGAATATAATTACTTTAAATCACATTTAATTTAACTGATTTTTGAGTTACAAGCCAATGTTCTAAATACTTGATATGGTTATCAAGTCTTTTAAAAGAAACAGTTGAAAAAATGAAGAAAAAATTATCCCTAATTTTACAGAGTGGTTACAGACTGACCTGCTTCTCCCTTTTTTCATCTGATTTGTTGTTTTGCAGTTAAACAGAAGATAGAATTTCAGACCTTACAAATCACAGAATCATAGAATATCTGAGTTGGAAAGGACCCACAAGGATCATTGAGTCCAACTCCTGGCTCCACACAGGACCATCCAAAAAATCAGACCATGTGTCTGAGAGCATTGTCCAAATGCTTCTTGAACTGTGAGGCTCGGTGCTGTGACTACTGCTCTGGGCAGCCTGTTCCAGTGTCCAGCCACCCTCTCAGTGAACAACCTTTTCTGGATACCCAGCCTGAACTGCCCATCACAGCTTCAAGATGTTCCCTCCAGTTCTATTACTGGTCACTAGAGAGAAGAGATCAGCACCTGCCCCTCTGCTCTCCCTCGTGAGGAAGTTATAGACCATGATGAGGTCTCTCAGTCTCCTCTTCTGCTGGCTGAACAAATTGTGACTTCAGCTGTTCCTCTTACATCTTCTCCTCTAGACCCTTTACTGTCTTTGTAGCCCTCCTTTGGACGCTATCTAACAGTTTTATATCTTATAATTTGGTGCCCAAAACGGCACATAGTACTTCAAGGTGAGGCCGTATCAGTGTAAAGTAGAGTGGGACAGTCACTTCTGTTGACCAGTTAGCAATGCCATGCTTGATGCACCCCAGGATATGGTTGGCCTTCCTGGCCTCCAAGGCACACTGCTGGTTCATGTTTAGCTTGCTGTTGATCAAAACCCTAGATCCCTTTCTGCAGGGCTGCTCTCCAGCATCTCATCCCCCAGTTTGTATGTATAACCAGGGTTGCCCCTTCCAAGGTCCAGAAGCCAGCACTTGTTGCTGTTAAACTTCATATTGTTGGTGATTGCTCAGCTCTCTAATTTGTCCAGATCTCTCTGCAAGGCCTCACCACCCTCAACGGAGTCAACAGCTCCACCCAATTTGGTATCATACATGAAGTTACTCAAAAAACCTTCAAGTCTGTCTACTAAATTGTTTATGAAAACATCTCTATTCTTCATCAAAGTAACTCTGTCTTTATAATCAGTAGGCCTTTGAGATTTTCTCAAAGTTGGGTTATTTTGTTTGGTCACATGAGAGATTTTTTTTCTCTGTTTTCTATTAAATTGCAGGTGTGAAACCTTCTTAAAATAAAATTTTCCTCTTTCATGGAAACGTGGAATTGTTTCTTTGTTAGATTAGAAGTTATCTTCTATGTTTACCTTATTAGCTATTTCTCTTTATTTCAATATATTTTAAAATAACTTTTTATATCTTTCTTCTTTCTTTGATAGCTTCTTTATGTCCATAAGTGGAAAGTGTATCTTTCTCCAAATATTATGTTCCATATTAATCTGCATGTTAAGAATGTACAAACATATTAATAGGTAAGTTGTTTATAGGTCAAGTTGTGTATAGTGGCACTTGATTGACCTCTGACAAGACAGTGAACACACTTCTGTGTGAAAAGGGGTTTGGTGCGACTTACCACTAATTTTTTTGTTTTAATTCCCCTCCAAAAAGAAAGTAAATATAACATTGTTTCAATACAAAAATGTGTCACAATGAATTTCTTACAGAGAAAAAAATATTTTGTGTCAACAAAGAAATGGCTGGCGTAAGTCAATGGATTTGATCAAACATGTTCTTCAAGGTTTTCAGTCTACAGTGGAATGATATGGCCAACATTCACATCTCATTGCTTTTGATTTCCCAGACCAGATACATATCAAGAGGTATTATATATTTGCAGTAATTGTGTAGGTCTAAAGCACACTTCAAATTCATAGCTGAACTTAGAAAGAGTCAAAAATCTTTCTGGCATGACTGCCATGAAAATAACATGCTGACACCAGGCTAAGCATCAGATTCTATTGCTTCTTCATAACGGAAGGATCTTTTCTAAATAAATGCTGTAAGGAATGGACTGAATTTCCCTTCTGCAGCTGTCACAACACATTAATGATTAGATGATAGTATGTGTAGTAAGCAAGGTCTGTGGAGTTGAGCAGAGGCTGCACATCTCTGCAGGACTGAGGCTAACACTGCAGGACAACACAGGGCACCCATTGCTAGGTTTCCTCAGATAAAGATGAGAGCAATATAAAAACTAATTACATTAACTGTGCTGAGTTCACAGTTTTATCTGAACAAGCAGTAAAATGAGATAGAAATCTCTATTTTAGCTTTTACTTGAAAGAGGTAATTGTCTACTCTTTTTAACCAAGTCTCATGCATCTGTATTCCTGCTTAAATATATAATTTCCTATTGTGTGTTCTAAAATATTTTATTGGTTTAGCACTTCTTTCATCATCCATTCTCACTCTACTTGGTATTTCATATTATTTGCAAACATTACTTCAGTTTAGAGTTTGGTGATAGTTTCTTTTTCATGGATTTTTGTTTCCTTTTAGAAATAATAACTAAAAAAAAGTCATTGCACTCAGCTTGAATGTGAGTAGGAAATAAAAAATTAAAAACATACTGTTTAGTAATGAAACACATTGGTAGTAGCTGTTACAGTCATCTAGTGTTGTACAAATCTAATGTGCTGATGAAGTGAGAACAGCATGCAGCTTAGAGGACATGGAATCAGAACACAAGGTAGAAATACATAAATAAATCCTGTACTTGGTCAGCGAATTCCAGGACCCAAAGAAACAATTCTGCAAAGAATTAAGGCAGGCAAATTGCTAGTTTATTATTTTTTTTAGCTTTATTTAATGTTTGAGAGAGTACAGTTACTAAACATCATTATGCAATACAAATGACATAATTTGAAAAGAAGGTAAGCAAATGGTAACAAGTTTTCTACATTTAATACCCTTTAAACAGGACTAGATCATCATCTAGTTACTTAATATAATGTTCACAGCATTTAAAAGGGGAATGAGAGCTTGCCATTTGATGTAGAAACATTGAAATTCTACATAAGTACATTAGTTCAGATTTATGACTAAGATCTTTTCTGGTTATGCCAAAGGTTTTTCTACAGAAGTGGCAGTTGTCTTGACACACAGGCACAAGTGCTCACAAGGTCAAATTTATAGTACAAAAATCCCTGAAGGATCGATTTCAATGGTATAATGTGGCTATGTAGGGGAAGAAGAGATCTGTATCTTAAATATTTGTATAATTAGGTTGACACAGTCAGCATGGAAAGAAGAACTCAAAATCTGTTAAATCAAAACTGTGTAGTGGGTGGGTTGGAATGATGGGATCATGCATCAACAGCATATTACTACAGTGGTCAGTAGTACCCTTGTGAGTCTTGCTTGCTACCAAAACACAATTATATTTTGATGTGGAGTCATTAAATTTTCTTAGATAGCTTTGGTCACTACCAATTCCCAACCCTGCAGTATGCATGCATGTGTGTTCTATTTTGAGTCCTGTTCACAGACAAACAAAATCTGTGACAAGACATACACAGTGTGAGAAATTATTAGGTGGCTCAAGACAAAAAAAAAAAAAAAAAAAAAAAGAGAGAGAGATACAAAACTGTTTTATTCTGTTTTCTTAACTGGAAGCAAATATATTGCAATGCTAATCTTCAGTGGCCATCATATTGAATTAGTGGCTTCTCTTTTATTTTCGATGGATATTATACACTATCAGTGACTAATTTTGTTATTGCAAATTAAGCATAAACACTAATGAAAAAGTGCTGATTGACAGTACTCTGTTAATCAGATCTTATTAGTAACATCTGATTACAGACAATTTCCAGTAAGCAAAAAGTTTTTTGGCACATTTGATCAAGATTCTGCCTATCTGTTATTTTCTTCTTCTACCTTCCTAAATTTGTCCATGTGTCAACTTAGATGTTGTTACACAAAAATTTTTGTCATAGGCAAAGTAAACATATCTTAAATATATAGACAATTTATTTTTAGTTTAGTAAGAATTTTAATTGTCCAAGCAAAATACAACAATCAGGTGTTAGCCTACTTCTTAGTCTAATTGTCTCAGTACGAATACAGTTCTAATTAACTGATTATTATTGAAATATTTACATATAAAATTTCCCAGTATCTACCCCTCTCTCTCATATTAGGTTCATCTTTTCATGTTTCTTTGGGTCCTAAAGTCAATGTTACCTTTCTTCCTCGAGAAGACTTGGATGTGGGTGGGATTCATGGTGAATTATCGTAGTCCTGAGCTATTTGCCAGGTAGTAAGGTATTGGTACGATGGTGGTAGTGGGGCAATTTCTTCCTTCTTAATCTTGGGTCCACATAGGGTTATTTTTGTATGGTTTCTAACACAGTCTACTTAGCATGTTGTCATTCTTGGTTCCCATCATACTTGTTTTTCTCTTCTCTTTGTTATTTCTGAAAGTGTTTTTACCTGACTCCCAAGGTTGCACTCCTTCAGTGGCAGTTGTTTACTTTTATATTGATTCAGCCTGTGGCATCTGCTATCATTATGTGGAGGTATTCAGCTATGATACAGTTTTATTTAGGGTCATATGTAGTTCATTCTTTATAGAGTATCTGCTTAATTTTACTATCCATTATTTAACAACAGGTGTCCTGTCACACGATTACATAGACCTAAAACACATTTAAGCATTAGTTACTTGACCACTGAACAATTATTACAGCTGGAATTAATTAAAATCAGCTTAGGCTAAAACAAAACAAAGTCCTGATGCCTGCACTACCAGACTATGATCTTTTATTAGCAAATCAAAACCATGCTTACTAGATTAAATCCAAAACAAAATTTATAACAAGGTAGAGAACAAGAAAATAATACTTTCAATAAGAAAATTTTATCTTCAGTTTATTCAATGTTTTATGTTCCTTAATGATAAGTAAATTAAAATTTGTATCTTTCAGTAATAATGAGTCCAGCTAAAACAGATAACTGTTAATTAAAAGAAAATGAAATCTGGGGTAATTCCTCTCATTTCCTCTTCTACAAAGTAAGCCTGAGAGCCTCTTCCTTTTTATCTTATAATCCTATTCCTCTTACTTCACAGTGTTTATTGGTTACTTTGACCATTTGACTTTTTGTCAGAACACAGGTCTTCAATAGTTAACATTTCACATTTGAAGTACTTTAGTTTTGCTTAGTGTCATTTGTCTGTCTTCTGTTCATCCAGAAATGGAATATAATACAGCTGACTGCTGTTTTCACATGATTTTAGAGAACGTAGAAATAGCAATATCTAGACTGTCTAAATGTCCATATAGATCCATATCTAAACTTATTTGTTAATAATAACACAATATGTTGGTCAATATTTTGGTATATTTTTGAATATGCCATAGAATCATAGAATGGTATGGGTTGGAAGAGACCTTAAAGATCATCTAATTCCAATCCCCCTGCCGTGGGCAGAGACACCTCCCACTGGATCAGGTTGTCCAAAGCCCCATCCAACCTGACCTTAAACACTTCCAGAGATGGGTCATCCACAACCTCTCTGGGCAACCTGTTCCAGTGCCTCACCACCCTCAAAGTAAAGAATTTCTTCCTAATGTCTAATTTAAATTCACTGTCCTTTAGTTTAAAGCCATTACCCCTTGTCTTATCACTATACTCCCTGATAAAGAGTCACTCTCCAGCTTTCCTATAAGTCCTCTTTTAGGTACTGGAAGGCCATTATAATGTCTCCCTGGAGCCAGGCTGAACAACCCCAGTTCCCTCAGTCTGTCTTCATAGGAGAGGTGCTCCAGCCCTCCAGTCATCCTTACGGCCCTGCTCTGGACTCACTGCAACATGTCGATGTCCTTCTTATGCTGGGGTTCCCAACCAAACAGTCTCACAAGGGTGGAGTAGAGGGGAAGAATCACTCTCATCAACTTGCTGGTCATGCTTCTTTTAATGCAGCTGAGGATATGATCTGCTTTGTGGGCTGCAGGTACACATTGCCAGCTCATGCTGAGTTTTTCATCAACCAACATCCCCAAGTCTTTCTCTGTAGTGCTGTTCCCAATCCATTCTCTGCCCAGCCTGTAACTGGCTGGGCAGTTACAGACTGGGATAGCCCCAGCCCTTATGCAGGACCTTGCACTTGGCTTTATTGAACTTCATGAGGTTCGCACAAGCCCACCTCTCAAGCCTGTCCAGATCCCTCTGGATGGCATCCCTTCCCTCCTTTGTTGACCGCACTACCCAGCTTGGTGTTGTCTTGCTGAGGTTATACTCAATCCCACTGTCCATGTCAATGACAAAGATATTAAATAGTACCAGTCCCAATACCAACCCCTGAGGAACACCATTCATCACTGGTCTTCACCTGGATATCGAGCCATTGACTGCAGCTCTTTCAGTGCAACCGTCCAGCGAATTCCTTATCCATTGAGTGGTCCAGCCATTAAATCCATCTCTCTCCAATTCAGATACAAGGATGTCATGTGGGATAATGTCAAATACTTTGCACAAGTCCAGGTAGGTAGTGTCAGTTGCTCTTCCCTTACCCATCAGTGTTGTAACCTTGTTGTAGAAGGCAACCAAATTTGTCAGGCACAATCTGCCATTAGTGAAGCCACTTTGGCTGTCACCAATCACCTCTGTTTTCCATATGCCTTAGCATATTTTCCAGGAGTATCTGCTCCATGATCTTGCAGGGTACAGAAGTGAGACTGACTGGACTGTAGTTCCCCAGGTCTTCCTTTCTTCCTTTTTAAAAAATGAGGGTTATTTTTACCCACTTCTAGTCAGTGGGAACTTCAACAGACTGTCCTGACTTCTCAAATATGATGAATAATGGCTTAGCAACTACATCCACCTGTTCCGTCAGGACCCATGCATGTTTCTTATCACGTCCCATGGACCTTTTGCAGCTTCAGGTTCCTTAGATGGTCTCGGACCTGATCTTCTCCTACAGCAGGCAGTTCTTCATTCTCCCAGTTCCTGCGTTTGCATTCTGCAACTTGGGCAGTGAGGCTAGAACACTTTCCAGTGAAGACTGAAGCAAAAAAGTTGTCAAGTACCTCAGCCTTCTCCACATCCTGGGTATCCATGTTTCCTGTTTCCTTCAGGACAGGGACCATACTTTTCTAGTCTTCTTTTTATCACTGACATACCTATAGAAACTTTTCTTGGTGTCTACTTGGTGCCCTTGATCCCTGGCCAGATTCAGTTCTATCACAGCTTTAGCTTTCCTAACCTGATATCTGGCTGCTCAGAAAATGTCTCTATATTCATCCCAGGTTACCTGTCCTTGCTTCCACCATCTGTAGGATTCCTTATTCACTATTCTTCTGTTCAGATTTTAAAACATTTCACTAATGCTTTTCATCATGGTGCTGCAGGGTGAACTCATGTCCACATGATCCAACTGCTCTTCAGTTACTGCTGTTCTTAGTACAGCTTACTTTTCTGTGTTATCATTTATTCTGTTTTCATTCTTTAATCCTGACAGCATTTCATCTTATTTTCAAGTTCATTTTAGTGAATGGTGTTTATTGTTCCATCAGCCTTTAATGATTGACCTGTTCATATTTTCTACATCAAAAATCTTTGTGACAAGTACCAATTTTACTAGAATTTATCCCAATTCATGATTAAAAAGTGAATAAAATTTAGAACAGAACAAATCAATGTGAGGCCAACAGTTTTAATGGTGAAACCTTATTAAGTGCTCTTTTTCACAGTTCTAAGATAACTAAATTTTATTCCATCTAGAATGCATAATGTTCATGCTGCGTAGTACCTAGCAGTATTAATGAAAATAACAGAGAAAAATATAAGCATATTAATATTTATCTACTTTATTAATACTAATGGTGGGATGACACAGGAGTAATATGAAACCTCTGAATAAATAAACATTATTCTAATGATGAACTCTGACATCCTTTTTATTCTATCATGCTTCGTAAATATTCAGTCTGTCACCCACACAAAGGTTTATACATTTTTAAAGCAAATAATACAACAAACTCAAAAAAATATTATATAGCATATGTTAGAGTTCACTCTGGGATACATCCATTTCATAAATCCTAATAAGCAGCTTTTATGACAAAGCCTTCCTTGCCAAGTACTGTGCATTAGAATTTAGTGTAACATGATTATTTAAGACTTTATTAAAATACGTGATCAGGAGAAAAACAAAAATTGCCATGAATTTTAGTTGCTTTAATATGATTACATGTAGGTGTTTAGGACAGGTTACTAATACACAAGACAAGTATGTCCTACGAGGGTTTTTGCTTAAAGTACTGGTAACTGATTGCATTTAGTTTCTGCATTCCTGATGAATTTGCACAGAAAGCTAACAGAGGAAGTACATTCACCTATTGGAATTGTTATGGATCTCAAAAATGTCTGATTTTACTGATAACGAGATAACAATAAGATAAACAATTCATTTATCAAATAGTAAGCTTAGATATGCCTTAAGATGAAGGGACAGGATTCTTTCTCAGTTCTGAAGATTTGGGTTCGGAAACATACTGACAGCCAATGGAGATGTCATTTTGTCAAGAAGTGAAGAATATTAGTCCACTGATATTCTCCATATAATATATGCAGGCATAAATGACATTAAAAGTGGAAGGAAATTAGACACCTTCTCTATTATAACATCTCGACCCTTTTTTAATCTTTTGTTTTCATTAAAAACAAATAAACAAAAATATACAACCAAACAAAAATATACTGCAATGAAAAAAAGTAAAATGACAAGGATTTTATTTTTTTTAAATAAGAAAACTCATTGTATTCACAAGCTTATGCAGAAATTTCTTCCTTATGAAGTATTTATGGACATGTTTTATTTATAAAATGCTGTGGCAGTTATATACCACATATCATGCAGAGGACTGAAAAAAAAAGGCAAGAAATTTTTGTATTTTTTAAAAAAATATACCCCTTCAGACAAACTCATTATGTCATTCTAAAATTGTTAAAGAGTATAATAAAATCCAGCACCCGAACATTTTCTTAAAGAAACATCAATTTATCTCAATATTCTTCTGTTCTAACAAGTAAGAAATATGCATGCAGAGGACGTGAGATGATCCTAACAGCGATGAACAGATGGTTCATGCTTTAGTGTTTTAAATTATGTATGATGCATGAATGTTTCTTTTCATTAATGTACAAATTGCAACCGAAATTTTGCACGTTTTGTGTATCCTGTATCCAAAGGAAAATGACTCATTAAAATGTGATTATTTTATTCATATAAATACAAACACAAAAACACAAGTATACATTAGATGGTGTTCTTCAGAATGTCTGTGTTTTCATTAGATTGCACTTCCCTGCACAGTGGATAGTTTTAACATGACCATACCTAATTTCTGTCTGAAACATTGTTGCCTACTCTTTCATAACCTGGGGCAATATTGTATTTTCAACATACAGTTTCTTTCCCAGTTTAAAAAATTGAACCCTGTAAAGATCTCTTCAGGAAAAAAAAAAAAAAAAAGACACAGCAGTTTCCTAAAAGCAACTATTTTCTTATGAACAACGTCCACAAAAGGCAATATTATTTTTTTTCCTGTGCTGTTGAACCCATTTAGACACTCACCTTAAAAAAGCAATAGTAATAGTGTCTGTTAGTATCGGATCACTCACATCTGCAGTTGCCATCATGTAAGTAATTAAAAAATGACAAGATGTGTCCAATTATTATGAAGCTTTCATGTACATTTTTAGCTAATAGCACATTTCAGCTTCTAGGTAGGCATTCTTCAAAGAGAATTAAATAATTAGACTAAAGAGAAGACACCATTACAAAAAGGCTTTTCTTAGCAACAATATACATTTAACCCTAGTTTTAAAGAATTTCACAATACCGTAATGTAGCTCCATAAAATTCTGAAACATGTTGAAGACAAGCTGCATGATGACAGTTCTATTCTCAGTGAAACTGTAGGTATGGTATTAAAACTACTTAACAAGTACTGTTTTGCTCAGCAGGTATTTTTCTCTTTTGTGGTTCAGTTTGCTGCATGCCTACATCCAAACATGCAGTTATTTCTAGGAAACAACTCTGATGTAATGGCCATTCTCTGATAGTAAACAAAGTATTTTTTCTTAAGTTGATAAAATATAATGTCATATGTATTTATTTTGACAATAACTTTATGATGTTTTAATTCACCATAATCATAAAGATAATGCTCTTGCAGCAAAATGATCATTAAAAACAGTTTTTTCTTAGCACCAGTAGTTACCACAACAAAATAAATAATGACAATATGTTTCAGGACCAAATTATTTCCATGCAATCATAGTCAATATACATTATTTGGCTTTGACACCTCAAAATTTTGCCATGAGAGAGAATAGATTATTCCTTCCTTCAAAGAATTAAGGGATACTATTTATTTGCTGAAATTAGAAAAGGAATAATTCAGTGAATCATAGAATATCCTGAGCTGGAAGGGACCCACATAGATCATCGAGTCCAACTCCTGGCTCCACAGAGGACCACCCCAATTCAGACCGTGTATCTGAGAGCACTGTTCAAACACCTCTTGAACTCTGTCAGGCTCAGCTCTGTGACCACTTCCCTGTGCAGCCTGTTCCAGTGCCCAACCACCATCTCAAAGAACCTTTTCCTAACATCCAGGTTGAACCTCCACTGTCACAGCTCCATGCTGTTCCCTTGGGTCCTGTCGCTGTCACCAGAGAGAAGAGATCAGTGCCTGCCCCTCTGCTCCCCCTCACGAGGAAGCTGCAGGCTGCCATGAGAACTCTTCAGTCATCTCTAGGCCGAACAAACCAAGTGGCCTTAGCTGCTCCTCATACGTCTTCCCCTCTAGACCCTTTAGCATCTTTGTAGCCCTCTTTTGGACTCTCTCCAATAGTTGTATGTCCTTATAGTGTGATGCCCAAAACTGCACACACACAGTGCTCGAGGTGAGGCTGCACCAGCACAGAGCAGAGTGGGACAATCCCTTCCCTCGACCAGGTAGCAATGCAGTGCTTGATCCACCCCAGAGCACGGTTGGCCCTCTTATCTGCCAGGGCACACTGTTGACTCATATTCAACTTGCCATTTTCTCCCTACAATGGCAAACAGTATCTCTGTTGTCCTCTCACATCGCCCAACCTCGCTTCCAGTAGCCATACACTTACTTTTTCTGCCTAAGTATTAGAAGAAGATCCCTGCTTAGCCCAGATGGCCTTCTTCCCCACCTGCTTGACTTCCAACATTGTGGAATTGCCTGTTCCTGTGCTTTTCAGAGGTGGTACTTAAAAAATTGACCAGCACTGATAGACCCCAATGTCTTCAAAAGCAGTTTCTCAGGAGACCTTACTAACTAGTTCCCTGAGCATCATAAAGTCTGATCTCACCATATCCAAAGTTTGAAGTTTTGGTTCCTCCTTTCGTGAAAGATTTTAAACTTGATTACTTCACGGTTACTATGGCCAAGACAGCCACCGGTTGCCACTTCACCCATGAAATCTTCTCGGTTCACAAGGAACAGATCTAGGAGGGCATCTTTCTTAATTGGTTCCCTTAGTACCTGTACCAAGAAGTTATCATCAGGATGTTTTAGGATCTCCTGGATCTCTTTGTATCCGCTGTGTAGCATTACCAGCTCATGTCTCGAAATTTGAAGTCCCCCATAAGGATAACGGCAGCTGATCTAGATGTATCTCTTAGATCCTTAAAGAATATTTCATCGGTGTCATTATCCTGGCTGGATGGCCTATAGTAGACTCCCCTCAATAATATCTGATTTATTTGTTTGTCCCTTAATCCTCACCCAGAGGCACTCAACCATGTCACTGCTAACTACAAGCTCCATATAGTCCAGCCCTCCCATTACACACAGTGCCACCCCCTACCTTGCCTGCCCTGTCTATCCTTTCTGAAAAGCCTATATCCGTCCATCTTAATACACCAGTCACAAGACAATTCCCACCATGTTTTGCTTATGCCAATGACATCATATCTCTGGGACTGAGACAAAGCTTCTAGCTCCCCTTGCTTATTCCTCATGCTGCATGTGCTGGTGTAGAAACACCTCAAATGTGCTTCACTGTACCCAGCACCTTGCAGAGCAGACTGAAGGATCTTGATGTCATGCAGTTCCTCTGATTTTGGTGTGCTATCCCATAGCTTATCACTGACAGGCCTGGTTTTATCCCTTTCCTCCTTCAAATCTAGTTTAAAGCTCTGCTAACTGTCCTGGTTTTGGCTCGGATACAGTTAATTTTCCTCCTAGTAGCTGGTCTGGTGCCATTTTGGATTTAGGATGAGAATTACATTGATACCACGCTGATGTTTTAATTGTTGCAGAGCAGTGCTTACACTAAGCCAAGGACTTTTCAGCTTCTCACTCCGTCCTGCCAGCGGGCAGGCTGGGGGTGCAGCAGCAGCTGGAAGGGGACAGACCCAGGGCAGCTAACCCAAACTGGCCAAAGGGGTATTCCATACCATCTGACATCATGCTGAACAATTAATATGGGGTGGCTGGCCGGGGGGAGGAACTGCTGCTTGGGGATGGGATGGGCATCAGTCAGCAGGTGGTGAGCAATTGTATTGTGCATCACTAGTTTGTACACATTATTATCAGTAGTACTATTATTTTTTTTCTTTCTTTCTTTTCTGTCCTAATAAACTGTCTTTATCTCAACCCACAAGATTTTGCTTTTTTCCGATTCTTTCCCCCATGCCAGTGGGGGTGAAGGGTGAGTGAACATCTGTGTGATGCTTAGCTGCCAGTTGGGTTAAACCACAACACAGACTCATGCACAAAAATCCTTTTCCTCCTCTAAAAGAGGAGCAGCCCATCAATCACCAGCAGGCCTGGTGTTGTGTAGACCATCCCATGATTCAGAAACCCAAAATCTTGCTGGTAACACCAGCGTTGCAGTCACATGTTGATCAGCTGGGTCTGCCTGTTACTTTCAGTATTGTTCCCTGGTACTAGAAGGATAAAGGAAAACACTACTCATGCACCTGATCCTTTAACCAATTGGCCCAAAGCCCTAAAGTCCTTGATTGCCCTTGGACTTCTCTTAGGTACTTTATCACTGCCAATGTGAAAAACATATAATGGATAATAGAGGACCATACCAGGCTAGTGACTTTTCTAATAATATCTTTTACCCAGGTCCCAGGGAGGCAGTAGAATTTCCCATGTGTTGGGGTTGGATGGCATATTGTGCCCTCTGTTCCCCTCGGAAATAAGTCACCTATGACAATAACCCTTCTTTTTCTCTTGATGGAGGTTGTTGTGATACGGAGAGTCAGCTGATTTGCCTCTAGTCTGGAGGGACCTTCATCAGCATTGTTGTTTGCCTGTCCATGAAGGTCCAGAGCCTCATACTTGTTGTGTAAGGGTATCTGGGAAAGTAAGGTAGTCAGGGAGGGTGGTTGCCTGCTGCCCCAAGTAGAAACCTGCTTCCATTCCCCCCTGTCTCTTAGGTCTCCTCCTACTGCCTGGTTGCAAGAGGGTACGGGATCCTTCGTTTCTTGTCTTGTGACTGGCTGATGTATCTGTCTCAGGTATGGTAGAGTATAATGCCACTAGTCGATCTCCTTCTCTGACTCCCTGATGCTCCTCAGCCTGCCCACCTCCTCCCAAAGCTCTGTCACCAGGCTGAGCAGGTGTGTTGGGTGCACCTCTCACAGGTGTGCTCACTACTGCCATCAGACACTGACAGAAAAGACCTGGATGGCCATGTGTTCCCTTGGGAGCTCTGTCTAGGTAGCTGTGTCAGTTACTGTAGCTGAAGAGGCCATAGGGGACACAGAGGACACGGCTTACCTCTGCATGGATACCATGACAGGAGCTCCATACGAGCAGGTTACAACTGCCACTGGAAGTGGCAGTGACAGTACCCTCCCATGTGAACTGCCATGCCACACCCAGGCCGATGCACCATGCCCACATAATTCAATGTGCGGTAGATCATGACTCCAGCATTTTTAATCCTAGGACTTTTTTTGGCATCTAGAAACACAAAATACACAGAAAAGTTAGACATCTAGAGCAGAGGTTCCCAAAGTGCATTATACAAGTTATTTAAATTAAAGGCAACTTGGTGAATGGGAGGAAGGAAAGGAAAAAACTTTGGCAGTGTTAGCCTGGTGAACGGCTGAGATATGCTGAATGTTGCTGAGTATGCTGATGTGTGGGAAACAGACCAGTAAGAGAAGAAGTGATTTTATATGTCCTTGTTTAGTAAGAGATGTGCATTTCCATGATACCCTTCATTCAGCATTTACAGCTCTGAATTCCTTCCATGACTACTTGCACACACTGGATTAGTATTTTCTTTCTCATAAATTATATGCACTCTACTGCACACTTGTTAGAAAACAATTATTTAAGCTACTCAGTATAAAGCTACCACCATGTCCACTGCTCAAAGACAGAATGTTAAAATCACTTTGTAGTTTGTCAGTTCCCAATTTACCCAAACAGTATGTGGTAAGAGTTCATAATTACTGTTTAAGGATTGTATTCAAAACAGTGATTTTACCTCTGAATAAACAATAAACCCATGCTTAGGTAAGTGAAGAAAAGGAACAAAAGATGTATTTGATACACAGCCTGAAAAGATGGGGTTTGTCACCAGGTATGATGCATTTAAACCTGTGTGTCCCACAGGGTTAATTGGTGTAGAAGACACAAACAGTCATCTCAATATTGGGGTGACACAGTTGTGTTAAAAGGATGGTCCCTGGTCCTATTTAATAAAGTTATAGCAATACCTAAAAATTATAAGTTCTGTGCCTAATATTTCAATGTCCAATGATTACTTATGAGAATAAATCATAATTTAGGACATATTTGTGTGTAAAAGTTTGGTAACAAGTAGGAAGATACATTTTTTTGTGTCAGTAGTGTTTAAATATTTGTTTAAACATAATATATACATACATTTTTAAAAATATGTGTTTAAATGCAGAGGGCATTTAGGAGTCTATCACCTCCAACAATCCTACTTCTCTAAGAACATAGCTGGTTTTGATATGATTTTGCTTGGCTTTTATACAAATATGGGAGGTGATAAATAAAAGTCTGTTAATTCTTAAAATCAAGTAGTTCCTAATTTCTTTCTGGGTTCAAGATGCCTGTACATGGAGCAGCTAAGAAGGATGAGATGGTTCCACGCAAACTATGCTATGAAGCTAAGCATTTTGACACAGAAAATAAGCAAATAAACATAAGGATTTGCAGGCAAAATTCCCCTATGGCTTCTAGAGTAGCATAGTTTCATACAAACTATTTTTATGAACTCTATCTACTAGGAAAAATTCTGTTATAGAAAAGTATTTTTTAAAGAGCAGTCATTTTTTATAGGAAAACCATTTTCTATAATAAAATTCAGCAGATCATTTCAGTTTACAACACAATGTGTTTCATTTTTGGAATGCATTCAAGCCAAGCATTCACACATGGTAAAAGTGAAGATGACAAGTAGGACAGCAGTTGGATGTACCACACTGTATACATTATCCAAGAAAGTATACAGAACTTGCACTTACCTCATGTAATCAGTGTTCTAGGATGTCCTGAAAAGGTCATGTAAAAGTGAGTAGAAAAAACAAAGTACTTAAAAATTACAGTTCAAAAAAACCTGAAATTAGAAAGAATTCAGTGGATTGATAAACTGTAATTTGTCAGATACAATGGAAATCTTGTGAAAACAATATTATTTTTCCCTACTATTTGTAATTAAACTGACACTGAAAAAAATGCATTTTTTCTTCACTTTATTGATAGAAGTTCCAAAAGATATAAAATTAGAAGTTTATCCAATAGTAACACATATTTTGGATGCAAGACTTTATCACTAATAAGTTTGGTAGTATGACTTACAAAACTGAATTATTTTATGATCTTTCAAACTCCAGTAAAAAATGGACTAGCAGAGAATTAGAAAGTAAATTTGATAGACATATTTAACATGCTAGAATTGATTTAAAAGTTTGTTAAGGAAGCCAGAGAGACAAAATGTTGTTCTGTCTACTTAAATTTGTAATACTCTGAACCATATTGAAAAGCTTCCAAAAATACAAATCCAATGTCAAGGTGCTCATTCTTGATTAAACCAAAGGAAGGTCATGAGTGAATTAAAATGCTATAAGCTAATATTTTATATAATGCACTCTCAGATTTACAAAGATGTCTTACTAGACCTCAGAACTGTTGACTATCTTGCCTGAGTTCAAAATTTAGCTCAATCCTGGAAAGTATGGATTAAAGGTTGTCTAAAAAAAAAAAAAACAAAAACAAAAACAAAACAAAACAAACAAAAAAAAAGGAAATTATTTATGTTTATTATTTATACAAAGTAACACATCTGCAACAGCCATTTCCTTCCCCCAAATGTCACTGTCTCACACATTCAACTCAGATGCAGAATAATGTAGTTTGAAGCATAGCTTTTTACATCCCAGAAAAATATCAACATCATAAGAAGACGTATATGTTTCCAGTTGTTTATAAAAATTCAACTATTTTTTTCAGCATAGTTCCACAGAAACCATATGGTTTTGATAATAATATATCCTTTAATTTGTTCATTTATTTACATTGATACCAGGAGGTTGTAGATTTTGTAAAATATAAAAGGTGTTTGGAAAATGTTTGGAGAGGAGCTTCAAACACACAGATTCTCCAAGTACTGAGACAAGCTACTGTGGAAAGGTGAAATAAGAGAGACGTGTTGAAAATATCTGGTCTAGCTGTAAGGAAGAACTCTGAAAAATTCCCCAAATGACTACTGTGTTGGTCCAGATACTGCAAGTGAAAGCAACGATTGTGATGAAATCCCTCATAAAAAATAAATAAAATAATTAAAAAAAAAACACATCTGCAGATATTATGGAATTGTAGATAAAATAGGTAAATTATTAATCTTCTATTTGTTTTTAATGAATAATGAAAGAAAAAAAATATTCCTTGGGTCCAGTACATACACTCCATATCTCTCAAGATGCTAACCAAGGTGTATAAATTTGGCAAAGAAGTTAAATTCATGTATGCCATGAATATGCAACAAAATCTTTGCAAGGGAATTTTTGCATAAGTTCATGGTAAACTGACCTCTAAAGCTGACTAAGAACTTCATTTCAATCTGAGGTCATTTTAGTTCAAGGTGATAAAGCTCAGATAATTTGCTTTGCCTCCTTGTAACATGTAGTTTTTCTCCAGAATATGCTAACAGTGCTATCATTTTAATTCTGCAAGTGTAGAAATTTACCTCTATGTAAAATGCACAGCAAAAGAATAATATACTCAATTTAAGTTTTATGTGTCATTTAAAAGGTTTTCATGCTGTTTCTCTGCACAGTAAGGAGCTGGTTAGGCACATAGATTACTTAGCTGGTATCTACGCCAGTTCTGAAAGGCTGCTTGTTCAAATGTACAAGATTCTGTATCCATTTATAAACTACAGAAAAATAAAATCTTGAGAGTATACTCCAACCTGGGACCTATTACTTAGAGTACTACATTGAACTAAAGCAAAATGTCACACTGATCAAAACAAAATCCAATCATTTAGTCAAACGGGTTATACTGTGTTATATTTGTATTGTATCATCAAAGTATTATTTCAAATAATCAGTGTCTATATACGTGCCAAAAAGTGAGCAATTGCATAAAGAGCAGGTGATAAAGTTACAATGGATCTATAGCTTGAGGTACACGAATAAAGGTATATGAATAAAGAAAGCAAATAATTAGACCATAACAACATATATTTTCATAAAATATATATATATATATCATCTTTAAGAATCTCATGTTAGTTAAGGAAAAGGCTCACGTTAAGTGGCAGGGAAAATACACTGAATAAAATTCTTTGCCAACCACCATATGCCAAAGTACTGACTATTTCCTACACTGTGTGCAACCAGGAATAAAGGAAATTATTTAAGTTCATCATTAAGTCTAAAAGGGTGGGGTAAAATGATTGAGCTCTGTAGGAATAAATCTGTGAAAATAAGAAAGACAAATGAAACAATCTTAGTGTTCTTTCATTCTCTACTTGGAAGTATTAAATATCAATAAAATGAAAAACATGCATGGTATAGCCTTATTTTTTGAGTGGTTGTTTCTGCAGCACCATCTTTCTACTTGTTTTCAAGTAGCTTACACAGATGACAACAATTGCAAAAAACACCTGACAGAAGCTAAAGAAAAGTATAACCCAAACCCAAAATAAGTACAACACAGAGGCATGTTTACACAGTTCAGAAGAAGGAATGATAATCTATAAAACATCTTGTGAATAATTGGAAAATGATATATGGGTGGAACTTAAAACACTGGACCTAATAACTGATTCACCAAGATACTAGTTCACTGGGGGAACTTGGGCCAAGAGAAGTGAGGGAGAGTATTGGTGGGAATGTGTCCGTGACTCAGGAAGTCCAGAATCAGGCCAGGCTGGAGAGTGGACAGGAGTCTGATAATGTGAAGAGAAAACTATCCTTAAACAGAAGACTTCGAGAGTCATAGTTAAGTAAGAACAGCAAGAAAGGTTGTATTCACAGTGACTGCCAGCACAGTATATTGTCAAAAGATGGAAGAAATTCAATGGATTGTACAATTTTACAAGAATTTGCAAATCCTCAAAGAGCTTGTGAAGCAGGGATTAACAAAAGAGGTTATGCTTTGAGTGCACTCAGCAAGTGTAAACCAAAGGGACTGTGATTGTGCTTATAAATTGTTAGGGATTTCCACAGGAATCCTTGCAGAAGGTTAGTGATACACAGTGCTTAACATCAATCTTGTTGTTTTTACAGTGTAAGTGTGTAATATTTCCTTTAATAATTTTAATGTGACTTTTAAGAAGGTTCTATCCAATTAAAAAGCATCTATTTAATGGCCTGTCTTTATCTCTATCTTTCTCTTACATTATGCAAAATAAATTGAATTTGGAATGTTCTTCATAACGTTAAGAAATCAATAAACTGAAGCAAAATAATGATAAAAGCAAAAATAATAGCACATTTCAGGAGAAAAATCATATGCACAAATAGAAAAGAGGAAATATTTTGCTTGGCAACAGGACTGAAAAATATTCTACATACTGTGGAAAATTACTATTAGCATGTGAGTCACCTGTATGGGTGACTCGGGGCAAAAGTCATTTTAGTAGGATTTTATAGAGGTGTAAAATGTAAGACACAGATGGTAATTATTCCGCTCTACTTGGCACTGGTGAGGTTTCACTTGGAATTCTGTTCTTTTGGCCACTGAACTATAAGAAAGATGTAGACAACAGAAATCCAGAGTATGGTAACAAAAATGTTTAGAAGCTTTGAAAATTTCCCACAAAGGAAAAAAAAGAAAAAAAGAAAAAAAAAAAAGAACAACTTAATTTAGTCTTGAAAAGACAGAGAAAAAACAGATAGCAAACCTCAGATATTTTAGAGTATGTTCTATGCCCACAGAGACAACAGAGAGAACAGAATGTCTAAATGTCAGCAAGCTATTTTTCATATATATGGCCAAAAAAGGGCTTCATATGGATCAAAAAAGTTTAGGCATATTGACTAAATATGTGATAGGGCAATAAAAGGTGTAATTCTGCATGTCTACAGTTATAACTATCAGTTCTAATGAGAGGGTTGAAATTCAAAGTGAGTAATGGTTCAAAAGGATCAATGTCCATTTCTAACAGGATCCCTCCAGGCTACATCAATATTTCATTCCCATTAGTAGCAAGGCTGAAACAGGGAACTCCTATGACTATACAGTGATATTGACATGAAGGCTACACTTGTCTTAACAGCTCACACGCCAAGATTGCCTTTCTTTATTTTTATCATAGTAAAGCAAGAAATTCCTGAATAAATTCCAGTTCTATTACCTATCACAATACCCTTGAACATTTTTCTTGGCTGCCAAATCATAACCAAAATTCCAATATTTTTGTAAATGGGTTTCACTTCCAGTTATCCTTTCACTTGTTAGGATATTGAAAGTGAAATAATTTGTTTAGCTTTTTCTGTCACTATTGAGTGCCAACACAGGAGCTGGACTTGATAATCCTTGTGGGTCACTTCCAAATCAGGTATTCTATGAACGTTTTTCAGACACAATGTGTCATAGGTTTTAAATGTGTCAAAACAGTTTTCTTTTATTTTGCAAACCTGGAAATTAAACTTCTGGAAAAAGTACTATTTTTCAGCAGCTATATTATAAGACTTTATACTTTTGTCATGCTCCACTAAATCAAGATCATTAAGTCACAAGAAAACACCAGAGTTTTAAACAAACCTGTTAAACAGTGTTTCATTTCACAGAATCACAGAATGGCTGAGGTTGAAAGGGACCTCCAGAGATCATCTAGTCCGACACCCCTGCTCAAGCAGGGTCAAAACCAAACCTATTTCTATGGTTATTTAGTTCAAATGAATGTTCAGGAAAAAAAAAAAAAAAAAACTACCTTATAACTACCTTATATCAGAATGAGAAGCAAACCATATTGTTCACAATCCATATCATTTCAGAAATTTGTAAATAGATCTAGTTTTGATAAAGCAATCCCTTATTATTGCAGCTTTCAAGAGTCTTTTTATGTAGCCTGGAATTTTCTCATTGCCAATGATTTTTCTTAGTGAATTTAGGAAGCTCTTAGGAAATGTTAGTGACCATTTTTTGAATTCAGCAAGACCAGCACTAAACATGCACTTTTGATGCTAATTCTGATGCACTGGCCCCAGTCCATATCACTTCCTTTATAAAACTATTATCCACATCATATACTCATATCTTTGCCCATGTTCAAGAAGGAAAAGGGCAACAAACCAAAAAAAAAAGGAAAATTATTGACAGTAGAACATACATAGTCTCATTCAGTTGCAAGGTAAAACAGGGACTATTTTAAGGGAAACTGAAAACTGTATGGTTTTGGCCATGTCTTGAAAATATTGTGTAACGGTATTACCTCCTAAAGCTATTAAATCAGCATTCTTGAATGTAACTTTTCATCCTCCATAGGTATTTCTTCTTTGCTGCTGCAAGGTAGTTAATAGTCTCTGGTGACTTTCTGATCTTTTCTAATATTCATAATTTGGTGGTTCATACAAAGAGATTATTTTAACACTTCTGTATTCACAGGAGCAGCTGAACAATTTTCTTTCCTGTTGTCATTTTTTTCCAGTTCACTCAATTCACACTTGAAGGAATTCTCCCTATTGTCTTTGAAACGAAGGTGCCTTCTTTCAAGGTGGTGCCTGTCTTTGAAACGAAGGTGCCTTCTTTCAAGGTGGTGTCAAAGATCAAATAGTTTCATTTTTCCATGAGCAAATACTTTGTAATACAGCTTTGAAATTATTGTTCTTCACAGTTTGAGAAAAGCCCGTTTAAACATAATTTGGTCTATATTAGCTAGTTTGCTTTTAGGGTTCTCATACTATTCATCCTTTTACTAATGATAGTAAAAGTTGAGAGATTATTTCAGTTTTTTGCTGAACAGTACTTACAGCTCATTGCTAAAAGACAGTGAAACTATTTTTTTTCTTCACTGTTCCTTCCTAAAGGAAGGTCACTGACCGCCTGTCAGTCACAAGATGCACAAGCACAGCTTCTAGTAGTTTAATCACTGATCATGACAAAGTTGACAGCACTGCTATAATAATAAGGAATATATAATCATCAGTATTGGAACACAAGGAATTATGTCTACTACCATGATGTCATTGGTGCCAGCTACATAGAAGAATAAATAGCTGAAGATGCAGAAAACCATTATGCTTTGATTCTATCCAACTCTGCGATTGTACTCCAAAAATAATGGCCTCAGTTGAAAGCCATGACAAAACTGTAGTTATGAAACAAGAAGGAACTGCTTTTCTTATCACTATTGGAATTAACCTGTTCCACTGAATTGTCCTTTCCCCTCATTTGTCCCCGCAGTCTTCTATTTTTTAAAACCAAAAATAATTAAGCGACTTTTGGGACACCATTTCTTTTGAACCCTGGAGGCACATAAAGAGTCATTTTTTTTTTTAAATTGCAGGATATAGTCATACCAGTTTGAAATGTGACTGAATAGCAGAACAGTACGTCTTGTACAATTGCAGCAAAATTTCAGATTGCTAATTTTTTATTCACTTTCTATAGGTTCCTAAGAAAAATGTGACAGCAAAAAAGGTGCTGCCTGCAAGTCAAAATTGTTTTTGCAGGACATGATAGACTTAATATAGTAATGTGTGAGAATAAGCTGTAGATTACTCAACATGACTTCAAATAGTACTCCAAGAAGTCTGAGGTTAGACATATAGCCTGCATGGTATATGGGCTAGTAGAAATCAGTGTCAAAATAATAAACAGATAATGAAAGGCTGCAGGGTGAAGTAGTAAGCTATTTAGTGTCATTATCTTGCAGGAAGAGCACTAAAGAATCACTGATAGACAGCTGCTGATATTCTATTTAACAGACATTTGAGATCAAGCATATCTGTAATGTGATAAATTGTGTTAGCTGCAATGGAAATGTACAAATGTTTTAAAAACAGCTGAAGACAAACAAAAGTGTCAGTAAAACGTGGGGTGCCAGAAGCTGCCACACAATTTGTATTCAGTTTGAGGAACAACATTAGTATTACCATATGAAATTGTCCAACTATCTTACGAAATGGTCACCAAAAAAAAGCACATAATAAGGAGAAATAGAAGAAATATGTGTCAGCTTCCAAAAGAAAGAAAATGAAAGGCTACTGAATCTGCTTAATGCCTGAAATCTCAAGAATCTCTACAGAGTAAGACAGATGAGCCACCAGATCTGGTACTGTCATACCATCTCTTCCTCCTGATAATTGTGTAACAATATGTCAGAAGAGATGTTCAAGTCCCAGCAGCAGTAAAAGACACCTAATTGTACAAAGTTAATATGTTGTTTTTATGGTTTAACCTGGCCGGCAGCTAAGCACCACACAGACGTTCGCTCACCCTCCCCCCTCCCTCTGTGGGATGGGGGGAGAGAATTAGAAAGAAATGAAAACCTGTGGGTTGAGATAAAGACAGTCTATTAGGACAGAAAAAAAAGGAAAATAATATTAATAATAGTACTACTAATAATAATGTGTACAAACAAGTGATGCACAATACAATTGCTCACCACCTGCTGACCGATGCCCCCCCATATTAATTGTTTAGCATGATGTCAGATGGTATGGAATACCCCTTTGGTCAGTTTGGGTCAGCTGCCCTGGGTCTGTCCCCTTCCAGCTGCTGCTGCACCCCCAGCCTGCCCGCTGGCAGGACAGAATGAGAAGCTGAAAAGTCCTTGGCTTAGTGTAAGCACTGCTCTGCAACAATTAAAACATCAGTGTGGTATCAACACTCTTCTCATCCTAAACCCAAAACACAGCACCAGACCAGCTACTAGGAGGAAAATTAACTCTATCCTAGCCGAAACCAGGACAATTTCTTACTCCTAAACTAGGTTTTTCCAGCTCCAAGTCTCCTTTTCTTTAACTGACTGTAAGTCAGTGGTTTATAGCCATGGGATCCACCAGCCTATGCCACTTCCCTCATCTTCCTACATTTGTGCTCCTCTGTGCCTCATCTTGTGCCTCTCTGCTTCTCAAGGCCTCCATTATCATACTAGGTCTGTATCTCTCTGTACTACATCATTACATTAGTCATAAATACATCATTCCACACAGAATAATGGCTCTTTATCTATATAAAACTATGGTTGTACTATACAAAGAGAAACAAAAGTAAAACAGATTAGACACAGACACCTTGTCAGTTAGAAATCAAATTTTAAGAAGTTACAGGAAGGTCAAGAAAAGTGCATACAGAGCAAGCCTGAGAAGTCTCAGTCCTGATGACTTCAAAACACAGTGAAAAGTTTATTGTCTATTTCTAGCAATTACATTCAGGCCCTGTATTCTGTAATACAGAATTACATTCTACTCTCTGCTTGTTTATTTCTGTTTCTACCCATTTACCAAGTCTATACTATCTGATCCTTTTTCTCATGAATGATACATTGAGTAGGGGTACCAATTTGCAGAAAGAATGTCATACTGTATAAGTATTTGTTTTTATCAACAAAGCCTAGGGGTGTAACAATGTCAATCCAACATTCCTTATGTTTTGTAGCATACTTTCAAAGCGCAGTGCCATATGTTCCCTTCTGTTAAAGAGACGGTGAAAATCCACTAATCCAATGCAAATAGGGGCAGGGTATAATCATAGTAAGCATGCAAAAATAAACAAATGACACCAGGTCCAAAGTGATTGCCTTGAATGTGTTGTATCCTTACCAGTATTCATTCCATGGTAACAGCACCTGCTATCTTGTCTAAAGAGTAAAATGCGAAAGAGGAAACAGCTGAAGTAAAATGGTATAAAATGCTACATTGGAGGCCAGAGTGTGTTATGCCAGCTTTACTGGCAGCATTGGAAAGACAGGAAGTCAGAGCTTTGTCATAGGGTTAACCAAAAAACACTGAAATTACTGTGTTTATTTCCAGAAACTCATTCCATGAGTATTGTTGCAGCTATGGGATCCTTCAGCTGTAGGTTTGGTTTTTTTTTTTTTCTTTTTGTAGTATTTTGTAATACTACAAAACTTCACTTTTACTTGGAAGAAGTATAGAAACCTGTATGGGCTTTCAATGAATCTTTCTTGAAACTGTCCAATAAGATACATTTCCTGTAACCAACCACTTTAAATACTTCACAGCTGCAATATTTGGGGAGCTTTCCTAATATACAATCTAAATCTTCACTGTCAACTTTAGGCTTTTTATGAATTATTTTTGGTTTTTCATTTGTTCATTTGGGGGGGGGTGGGGGGAGGGATTGGTGTCCTTAACAGAGTGGCCATTGACATGATCTTTCCTTTATAGCATTTTACATTTTTTTTGCAGCTGTACTTTTTCTCCATCCTCTTTTATCAAGACTCAACAAATGAAATTCTTTATTTCTTATAAATCCAAGGTTCTTTTCATATTGCCACATTACTGTAAACTATTTTTTGTCATACCATTTTGGTAATAACTGAAATTAAAGTGTTCTAGTAAAGAGGTTGTGGATGCCCCATCCCTGGAGGTGTTTTTCAAGGCCAGGTTAGATGAGGCCCTGGGCAACCTGATCTAGTGGGTGGCATCCCTGCCAATGGCAGGGGGGTTGGAACTGGTGATCTTTAAGGATCCTTCCAACCCAAGCCATTCTATGATTCTATGACTCCATGATAAAGTATCATCCATGCTTCGCAGAACAAACTTGTAGCTTCCTGCTGTCTTACATAAGGTTGCTTTTCTCCAGACATTTGTGGGGTTTTTTGTTTTTTGTTTGTTTTTTGCTTTTCTGTAAAGAGTGTATTTCACAGGAAGAGAACTGCTCAGCTAACATGGTTTAAATCAAATCCTGAATTAGGTAGTTTATTGGCCTACTAAGAACACAAAATTAACAAGTGATGCATTCAGAACCAGTATCAATAATACAACAGATAAATCATAATATGAGCAACTTGAGATGAGATGTTAATACACATCTACAAACATCTAAATGACCAATAACTAACAACAAAAATTTATAACCACCTCAACCTCCATACTCAGATTTATGTGCACACTCCCCACCGCCACAGGATGTGTGGGTTACCAGTGTGTCCACACCCTACCAAATATTTGGAGATTTGAGTGCATCAGCTTTACATGTGGTTATGTCTCTCCTCGTAAGCAGCTAATGCACATGTTCTGATGACAAAGTCCCCCATGATACCATTTGTACCCACAGGGTTGTGAGTCCCATTTGCTGCTCCCCAGACTGTCACTCTAGCAGCTGGTGCAGGCTCCTTGCAGCATCCCACAGAAGGCTGCTCTGACCATCATGGCAGAGGCCATGATGCCTAAGGGAGACCGGCAGCACCAAAGCAGGTTCTCACTGCTCTGTTCCTCATCTCTCCCTTCACATTACTGAACATTTTTGTGCTGTACTAGTTCTTTGTTGATTCCTTTTTTGTTTACAAAGTCTCTTGTTACTGTATCCTTGTATCTGGCTGGTGGTTATTTCCAGCTTCCTTTTCAGCATCCTTCACTTTCGGAAAACACCATCTCAGGACAGACCCTTTCAGGTGCTCAGTACAAATATACTGTGTAGACTTACATTCCCGTTGTATCATCTGTTGTTATCCAGAACATTTTACCAAGAGGTAAAATATATATGCAGGCACCCTCACAGTATGAACTGCTGTTTCATTGTCGGCACATTGTCCTTCTCAGGACTTAATTCTCCAACTCATATAGTTGTGTTTTTTTGTTATTGTTGTTGTTTCTCTTGAAATATTGTACTTTTTAGTACTTTTATTGCATTTTATCTTAATTTTAGACCATTTGTCATGGTCATTGTGCATTTTAATCCTTGTTGTATGAGGAGACTTGACTCCTTCTAGAGTCACCCACAGATTTTATGTAGAACCGCCAAAGTAAAAACCCTCTCTGAAATTCCCAATTGATTTAATAGGAAATGTTAACAAAGAGAAAATTTTCAATCAAATGTGCACCCTCCTAAAATCAGTTTTACCTCTAGCTCTCATTTCCCTAGTTTTGGGCCATTAACAGATAATTTTCTATTTAGTTTCTGTATTTGCACCCATACAGTTTTACACAGAACTGTTTTATCCAATACATGAATTTGCTTCAATATTGTGTTTGCAAACAGTATATAAAACAATTTTCAATGCAATAACTGACTGATTAGAAAGTGTATATTTTGTTTGGGCTCTAACTGTATCAGTGTATCAATTAGGACAGCCTTTTTCACTGGCAGAAAATCTCATTACTGAATTCACTAATATATTTCCATAAATCACTGAGTGCAGTAGCCGCCTATAGGAAAGTAGAGATTGAGTCTCATTAAAGCTCTTGCTAAGAAATATGGACAAAGCTTAATTATTTTCCTTCAGATTCTCTGAATAATAAAATCTGTCTAGATCATATTTCTCTTTAAAATTTCAAACTCTGAGAACTCAACTTGCTGTAATTTTAGTCCTAATTAATAGTTTGGAGATATTAAAGAGTTCCTGATTTATATGAATATTTCTTTTTAAGTTACAAAATGAAACTGGTATTTTTTTTAATTATATGAGCATGGCAAACTGTATAAAATAACGGAGTAAATATAAAAGGATAAATTAGCATCAGTACTATGTTATCATTCATATTATCATTATTCTAATGTGCTATTTGTGTAAGAAGAATGCAACTGAACAATAAATTGAAACTAATACCTAAGTTATGAACTAAAGGGTAACTCTTCATAATACTTTATGAAGTAAGACTTTTCAAACATACATAAACAATAATAAGAACTTGTAAAAAATTAACTTGTTAATGCTCAATGCAGTAAAGAAGAACATAGATGAAGGCATAGCCAATCCACTTAGACAGGAAAAAACAATAATGCAACATACAGACAGCAGTTTCCTGGATCAAACTAATTGCTAATTTATGTAGTCACATACTCACATTAAGAGCTGGAATTTCACGTGCTTCAGTGGAAGATGCACACAATCACTATGCACATAATTCTTTACCCCTAAAATGCATAAGGCTAGTTTTACAAAAAAACTATGTATAATTTAACTAATATTTAAGTGCATCTGTATTTACGGTCTCATGGTATAAATGTATGTATATTTATAGATTTTATAGTTGTATCTTTGTGCTGTTTTTATTCCTAAATGTCGATTTCAGTATTGGGAAGAAATAACAAAGAAAAAAAGTAAATTAAGTGTAAGAACTTGTGTAAGAACAAGAGGTAAACAATAAGTTATTATATCCCATGAATTAGACTAGACAAGTAGTAAATTATTATAATACAATTTCCCACTTTTTCTATTTCTTATGTGAAATTATTAGAATCAGTATGATGATAAAAAAACTTATCCTTTTTTAATTTCTTACTTATTATGATGTTTTAAGTGCCACTGCTGTTAATTGTTTTGTCCCCAAGAAACTTAAATATGAATGATAATTATATCCTTTGTTTTTACCTGCACTGTAAGTTATAGGCAACATGTAATTCACTGCAAGATTAGCTACTTGAACTAAAACTGAAGACTTCAAGCAGAGTCAGGAAGATAGGCACTGATTGAATTCAAGAGAAAGAGATCTCAACCTCACAGTTACTTCACATTTCTTCCAGTGTGAGTGAGTTTAAGTGTAGTATGTTTGCCGTCACATAATCTAGTCTAATTTTAATTCCCTTAAAGTGACGTGAATAAAAATTTCCACTCAAAGGAAACACATCTGTGAAAAAGGTTAGACAATGAGGAGGGTTGGGTGAAAGCAAGGAGCCTACCTCCTCTATCCAATTATTTTAATTGTACTTCTCCCTTCTAGCCATTATGTATTCTAATATTTCCTGTCAGATTGTAAAAAAAGACTGATTTACAGCTATTTTCCAGTCAATTAATTTCATTTTTGAAAAAACAAACAAACAAACAAAAAAAAAAAACCTCTAATGACTGTTGTCTTCAATTAACCCTGCCCTCAAAACTGGTTAATCTTTATCTTCTTCTGTTACTCCTTGCACGAGAACAATGAGATTATTTGGAAATTGTTGTTTTAGACAGCAGTGCAAATGATATTTCAAATAGTGGTATAGGGTAAAAGTACAGAAACATAAATATGGGCATCTTGTTTAGAACATTTGGCAATAAAATTAGCCTCTCTTGTTTAGTAGATACACCTAAAGCTTTCAAAAATAAGAGAAATGGTACAGTACTTCCATATTTAATATTGGAACTGTGTTAATATTGGATAATATTAAGATCCTTGTTTTCAAACTACCTGTGATTCTATTGTAAATGAGGACTAAAAATTTTTGCCCTTTCGGTAGTACAGAAATCTTCCTAGACTTGGTGAATTGAGAGCTGAGTGTACTGCTGGCCTTGGTGTAAATATGATTTCTTATTTGGAAAGGAAAAGGAAACCATTCTTTGTTGGCAGAAGTCTTTTGAAATTTATCAGAATTTTGATTAATATTGTAACCCTTATTTTATTAAGATTAGATGCAGATTTACTTGTCCACATTAAACTAATAATTATTGTTCTTTTTGAATGAGTTATTGTTCAGTAATAAGTATTGTCCTTTTTAAGATTGTTTTGTTCTTTCAGGGAAAGTGGGATAAACTCTTCAAATTTTCTCCCTAATCTCTCTTAATTTGGACTGCATATGCCTAATAGATATTTATATTATGCAAAATAAAACCATCTCTCCTGACACCCCCAAAAAAACAAAAGACTGGAGAAAAAGCAAGGAGTAGCAATAGTTCGTTTCAATAAAGAAAAACGTGCATCATTTTATGTATCTTATCATGTTGAAATACATACTAAATCATTAATTGTACATTCTTGTTTCTTTATGGCACATTACACAATGGTGTAATACAGTGCAAATTACACTATGTATTTGTAACACATACCACATATTACTAAGCTGAAGCTTAGACTGAGAACAATACACAGAGATGTAAATCAATGTAAGTAGATACTCTGAGATCAAATTAAACTTTACATTTCCCATTTACTCCCATTTATAAACTAATGCTTTTTATAAATTGCCTGAATATATTTACCTGAAACAATATTTCTAATATGTGTGGGAAGGAGGGTAGGGGGAAGATTAACATTGTTAATGATAAATTTTGAAAATTAGCCTTTAAGTTTGATGTCAAGCATACTTTGACCTGACCTTTCAGAGACCCTTCCATTCTTGTTGGATGCCTGGGTTTCATATGCAGTTTGGTACTTGTTTGAAGGTAGCTGTTACCTTTAAGATTTCTAGTCTGACTTTAGTTCATAACCTGTTTCACTGGGGAATCATATCTTGGTTCACTGCAGTAGCCTTCATAAAGTAAAGCATAATTGCTAATCAAAAACTGTCAGTGGCTAATATTTTTTTTTTGGTTTAATCTCAAGTAATAATACAGTAATTAACATCTGAACACATTAGCCATTTACTAGTAAACAAGTTTAAGAGGATCTGTGTTGCACTGATAATTCTCAGATGAATAAATGTAAAGATAACAACAAGGGGTTTCATAAATACTTTTTATATTAGATATTTTATATTGAGCTGAATGCTAATTAATTGTCTGGCTCACCATTGCATTTCGGTAGGACTTGTGTCATGTACTGTAGATTCTAAATGGCTCCTGGTGTTAAGGGCACAGCTGTCATGTGATTTTTAAAATTTCTTTCATAAGATTTTGTTGTACTTAGTAAGTGTTAGGCACTGGGAGAGGAAACAGGAAAATTTTATGTGTAAACATGATGAGAAATAATTGGGAAACTCTCTGTTAACTCTGTGTTCCACTGAAGAATAATTTACCCAAGAACGTGCAGCCTTAGAAGGATTTTCTTGTCAAGGTACCTCTTTGCCTTCTTTCACTGATACACCTGAAAATTCAGTTGCTTAGTGGTCCTGAAAAGTTTGAAGTATTGTTTAATCTTTTCCTGTTCCTCTTCTCTCCCCAGCTTTCCAACTACTATGAAGTGTATAACCTGGCATGCAGTGTCCTTGTTACCACCATATATGCTAAACCCTAAGATTCAGATAGATCTTCATAGGTACCCACTGAGTTTTTTTTCTCATATTCATTATGTGTGGATAGACATCAAACTATCTACCCACACATCCCATAATTGGTTGTGTATTTCCGTTTTATGTACAGTGTCTATGAATAAAAGTTCTGAAGACTGATGATTCAGAGATTTCATATTGAATTTTATAAGATTTGCAAATTAAATTTGGACAATCTGGATACACTCATGAGCAAAAAGTATTAAGGGGTCTTTAGGTTCTCAATTAGTCCCTCTCTTCCATTTTCTTGCTGTAGTGCTTGAACTATGCAAGGAATGGAATTGAAAGTGGATCTGCAATGCAGCTGAACAGCCATTCTGCCTCTCTTTCAACAACTCTCCATTTCAGCAGAGTCTCTTTTTGCTATGCCATGCCAGAGAGTAATCCCTACATTAAGAAGGCTCCCATGTTCTAAATCACACTTGCCCCTGGTTTGAATACTTGCTGTATATTTTTCTTAGCATAGGTGTTTCCAATTTAATCTTAAAAGTTGTGACATTTAAACCGTTAAAATTGGACAGATTAGCAGTTTGCTTGAAAGAACAAGACATATAAACATTCCCAGACTAAGTACATGGAATAATCCTAAAAGACAGCTCCAAGAAAAGCAGAAGCAAATCCATGACTGATATCCACTCTCACCAAATGACAGAAGAAAGGAAATGTTTCAGTCTGGAAGGTCCCAGATCATTTAGTGCTGCCCATGTCAGAACCAATTATTTGAACATCAAGTAGTAACTCAACTAGTACAAATGTTTTTGTAACAATCTAATGTATTAATGCACCGAGTGAAAAGTTTGCTTATGAAGCACGATGATGCAGCAAATACAACTGCAGTCACCTAATGGGTGTCAAGCATGCCCTGACCTACATATGCTTTCTATTCCAACTTCATACGAAGATAATATTATTGGTGAACAACAACTCATTTTATGGTAGCAGAATCAAGAAAAGAGAATGTTGTGCATGTAGGAGATCTTTACCACTATGAAGAATTTGCCAAGGGACATGTAAGGGTGGCTTCTTGATAAAACAGCGTATTTTTAGATTTAATATCAATCTGAAAATTATTTTTACCCAGGAAATAAATAAAATCATAAATGTTCTCTCAGACAATAGGAAGATGAGTAGCATCTCTTTGAGATCATCTGAGAACTTTGGGATTACGTTACCCTCTGACATTGAACATTATACATATTTCTACCCAATACTTAAAGGGGGCCTACAGGAAAGCTGTGGAGGGACTCTTCGTCAAAGAATGTAGTAATAGGACTAAGGGTAATGGTTTTAAACTGAAAGAGGGTAGATTTAGATTAGACATTGGAAAAAAGTTCTTCACTGAGAAGAACTCAGTGAAGAAGGGTGGTGAGGCACTGGCACAGGTTGCCCAGGGAAGCTGTGGATGCCCCATCCCTGGAAGCTATTCTGTGATTCTGTGATTCAGTGTGATTATTGGAAATTTATTGTATATGGAAGTGATACTTCATAGACAGATGACCATTATAATGTACAAGACTGAGCTGAAAAACATCAGTTTTGGTTAGTACTTGCTGTCAAGACAAAAAGGGTGGGGGAAGAGAGGTAGGGGCTACTGAGATCTGATCATATCTTTTATGTTTAACCTAAATTAGATAAAAGAAGTATTTACTATATCAATTCAAGCATCTATCTCAATTATATCTCAGAGTGTAGAAGACAACAGAAGGCAAGAAATGTGAAGGTAGGTGGATGGGACATGAAAAAGATTGCAAAAGATTTGTGATCTAAAAAGGTATAGTTAATGTATATCTATGATGATTTGTGAGTACAGGGAGTAGGAAGGTAGACACTAGTTTAAATCTGATTGTGTGATAAGAGAGGATCTAGCAGTTTCCCACTGAATGTGTACAGGAATGTAGCATAGATGACACTGTAAGGATGCAGAACAAGAGACATCAATAGCACTTAACAGTGGAGAAGTTTGAAATACTGTAATAGTAGTGAGATGTATCTTCCATGGTAACAGCACTATAACCACAGCATTCAAAATATCTTACCCATAGGGTCCTAAGAATTTTTTTCTAGGAAAGAAAACAAATTACAAATTTGCAGAGGTCTCCTTTTTGCTTTAATCAAAAGTCCTTCATTTCCTTCTCCTTCCCTGTCTCTTTATAGCAGCCTCCACTGACAAAAGTCAGCATAAGAAATATATTTCATCATTCTTCACTGTTATCCCATTCTTTCACTAAACATTTGTTCCAACAGAAAAAAATAACATGACTGTTCAAAAAAAATTAATTTGAATCACCAACTGAACTCATGCAAACAACTGAGGAAATCAAATTATTGTTCTTCACTTACCTGTATTCCAGTAACAATGTTTTGCTTCTATTTTTTCCTAATGCATTTAGGCCCATTTCAATTAATCAGTTAAATATCACCTGAAATAATCTGAAAAGCTTCCAGCTAAGCTAAACGAAATCCTGTTTAATCAAGAAGGCTAGAAATGTCTTGTCCTTTGTTCCCCAGTGGGGACTTACCAAGTACATACTCTGTTGAATCAATATCAAGTGAAGTTATTAATACATAGATTGCTACCGTTTTAAAATCTTTTTTTTTCTTTTTTTTTACCTTTTTAATTACTTTTGATATTGCGTAGATGTTTCTAACACCCAAATTAATGTCCCAAACTCCAAGGAATCAACATTGCTGCCTGTACATATTCTAAGACAACATACATGATACAAAACACGTGTAGTTCAATCTGGAATTATTGTCATTAAACAAAAACATAGAATTGGATTTGTGACAGAGATATTTGAGTAGCTCCTGTTTTGCAGGAAGACTATTGCCATGCCTAGTCCTAAGGCAAGATGGAAGAGATGTGCAAGGAGATGGAAATAGATGTGCAGCAAAATATGAACAGAGATGGCCAGCCTTGAACTGAATGCACATAAAATCGTATCAGCATCACTCAAAATCACAAAGAGAGTAGGTGATACAGCTGGAGTTGTTTTCTGCCAGTTTTCTCTGTGAGTGAGACAACTTCCAAAACTGAAAGCCCATTTAGGAAACAGGGAAGATAGAGAAGCAAGCATCAAGAGTAAGAAGCTGCACTGAAGCAGGGCTGATAGGGGCAGGAAAACAGATTATCTCTGTTCCGAAACTGACAGCAGAAAATGGGATGTCTATGAGGCCTCCACATGCTGCAAACATAGATAACTACAGATCTGTGACACACTGTAAAAAGTTGATTTAGAGAAATTAATGGTAATAATGAGGCACATAATGGTAGTCTAAAGATATAATGGGTGTGAGGTGGGTGAGCAGGAGGGATTTATTTTATTTTATTTAAGCAATTGATATAGTTGAAAAAAAAAAAAAAACCACAACTGCATACAAAATTAGAATACCACCTCTCTCTAAACAACTTTTTCATTCATAAAGTATGTGGAGGTTTTGTTCATTGCTTGGTTTTGATATGAAAACAGATGATACAGAGTATCTCAATCTTATTTGTAAATTGTTCCATAATGCTCTGATTGTACACACTGGAACAGACAGGTATTATAAACCTATTTGAAATACTCTTGTGACATACATGGATAAATTGCAATTGCAGAAGCTCTCTTGATCAATACATCATATGAAAACACATCCCTCATGCTGCATAAGTATGTTTAAAAAGCAGTGTGATGAAGTAAAAAGTAGGAATAGATAACTGAATCCTAAATATTTCATCTTTGATTAAGAATGCATACTAGGACTGTCTCTGATCAACATATATTACAGGAGTCTTCGGTGGAGATGGTTGTAGTCTCAGTTCTGCCTGCTGCTAACATAGTGTAGGTGATAAAACCTTACGACATCATTAGGAAATGCTTATAAGGAAAAACTCTTGAATAGATCATATTATCTTCTTTTATGATTTTCCAATACCGTGTAAAGGAACTGATGACTATCAGCACTAAAGTGGTACTATAAATTATGACTATAAGTTATGAAACACTTCTTTCAAAAGAATTAAATCTGAGAGCCTGTTTATAGAAACAAATCAGATCACAGTGAAATCACATTTTCTTGGTCTTTCTGAATTATACAGCATCTTTTTTTTTTTCTGCCTATGCTCAGCTATAACCTTTGGAATTAGTGATTCCAAACAAACTTTATAATTAAAGTAATAAACTGGCTTCACACAAGACTTTGCATGTTGTTTGTAAAACAGAAATTTCCAGAATAACAGCATTCTACAGGTGGACATGTCTGTGGTGATTTTATTTTGCTGGGCACCTGAAGTCCACCAAAACCACTCTCTCACTCTCCCTACTCAAAAGGAGAGGGGGAGAAGAAAGTATGACGCAAAGAAAAAAAAAAAAAAAACACAGGTTGAGATAAGGATAAGTTAATTAAAGGGGAACACAAAACAACAACAACAACAACAAAAAGCCGCACAGAAGCACAGAAAGAGAGGAAAAAAAATATCTACTTCCCATCCATGAGCAGTGTTCAGCCATGCCCCAGGAAGCAGGGCCTCAATCAGTACACATAGTGTTTGTTTGGGAGGACAGACATCTTCATAAAGAGATCCCCCCCATCTCCTTCTGCTTTCCCACCTTTTATTGCTGAGTGTGACACCACAAGGTACTGGAATATCCCTTTGGTTGGTTTAGGTCAGCTGCCCTGCTGGTGTCCCCTCCCCACCTCTTGCCCGCCCCCAAACATGCTGGCTCTGAGGGGGTTGGAGAGAGTCTTGGTGCTGTTCCAGAACTGCTCAGCAATAGACACAACACTGGTGTGATACCAGTGCTGTTCTAGCTGTTCTGTGCTCTGCTGTGCAGAGCACAGCACTGTATGGGCTGCTGAAGGGAAAGTTAATTCCATCACTACCAGACCCAGTACAATGACATAAAAAGAAGACGATTTTGCAGTGCAACAAACAAAAACTAATAATAATAATAAAGTTTGTATTCTGCTACCATAACTCGTATTGAGTGGAATTATTCTTTCAAGGGTGGTGTAGTTGAAAGTAGATAAAATATGGGTAGTACTGTAATACTTACTCACATAAAAACATACTGATTTATAATTTTAGTTAAGGGCAAAAAACATAATGACAAAGAATTAAATTTTCTGTTTGATGGATCTTAGCTTCTTAACTCTCAGTATGTTTTAATAGCATAGGAGTTGTGGTTTCATAGGACACGAATTTTATCTGTTAGATCTAAACACAAAATAAGGTGGTTTATTTTAATTGTATTTAGATAATATAAATTCTGTCTTGTATTTAAGTGGTCGAGCTGAAAATATCTTCTTTTTATGTAGCGCAGAGAAAAAAGAAAATATAATGATCACATTTGCTATTATTATGGATGAATCTGAATAACTACAGGTTTAAATCTGTCAGTCCTGCACTAATGAGACAAAGACTGTTTGCAATGAAGATGCTGTTAAAAGCAAAATGAGTGCTACAATGGTCTTTTAGCTCTAATTGTATAGTGCTGACATTTGGTGTAATTATCTGCAGTTCAGTATAATTTTATCTTTCATGCCACTCAAAGAAATTCCAGTGTAAATTGAGGTAGCTATCTGTTTTCAGATGAATTTGATCACTTTATTTTACCCCAGTCTCAGAATTTAGTTAGAGAGGTCTGAAACCCAGTATTTATCATATTCTGCTTCGTTTGTTCAGTCCCCATGCAGCAATACCAATTAGAATTTTATCAAAGTCATCCTTACAGCAATAATGATAATCCTTTAGCATCTATCTGGATTAGGTCTCTGTTTTATTCTACTAATGAATACTCTGGAGGGGTCTGGGCAATTTTACAGAACAAATTAACCTTAGAGCATAGCCATTTAAAGTGTTCATTATACTGGACACCTGCAAACCATACAGGGTTTGAATGCAATTTAATAGACCCTTCTAGGCCCATTTTAAAGTATACTGAAGAGAGTATGAATATTATGATATTTAAATTATAATGGTAATAATGTTTTTATATAACACTTTCAATAAATATCAATTGTTCTATATAAGAAATATCAGTTCTGGAGTGCAACAAAGAGCATCATGCAATTGCTGCTTTTGAAATTTAAAATTTAAAGTTTCAAAATACTGAAATATGAAATCTGTTATCTCAGAAATGAATTTCTCTTTTTCATTTCCACCTTTCTGTATAGCATGCTGAAGATGAATGAGCTGGAGATGATACACAATTTTTCTTATTCAAAGACTTCTACTATGACAAAAATATTAACTGCAATTCTGAAATAGGCCTGTAATGGAAAGGGACTGTGAAAGAGAGGGCAGAAGAGTAGAAAGAAATGGAGAAGCTAGTTGGTATTCTCTGTTTTCAACTATTTGTGTCCCCAAGCCACTATTAATAATAATAATAATAATAATAATAATAATAATTGAAAATAAAAGTCAGTCTCTTCATTATCTTATTATGCTACAATTATTGCATACTCCAGTGCCAAGACCCAGAGTGATTCATTTGCATTGTTCATCAGTCTAAACTTTTGCCTCTAGAACTGAATGCAAACCCAGTCTGAACACGTCAAATGTTGCCTGCATGGCTGTTAGTCTCACATTAATACAACAGACAAATAATTTGATCTTTATTAATAGTCATAACAGTTAAATAAATAAACTTTCTATATGAGTAGCTTCAATCAGCTTCTAAAATCATGAACAGCTTTTTTCATATATGACCAAATCCTGGTCCATCCATGTTAAAAAGTTTGCTGGCAATACTACATTACAGGCAGATTTGCTACATCCTTGACTAAAATGAGACAGAAAATACAACCACAACCTGAAAGCAAGCTGAAGCCACGCTGCATTTCTTTTTAATTTATTTGAGAGCATAAAAACGTAAGAAAAACTGTAAGAATATATTTAAGTATAAAAGCTTATATACGTAAAATTAAGCAAATAAGTGTTTTACTCATTGAAATCCCAAATAAGCTGTTGTGGTAGAAGACAGTGACAGAACTGAAAGTACAGAGGAATAGTTTTTTTAAATTCAGAAGAGACTTGTGGGCAACAAGCTGAATGCCAGAACTGAGAATTTCTTCAAAAATGTATGTAGTTATTCTAAAAGCTTTGTTGGCATTTTTGCTTAGGCCTGAAAAAACTACTCTGATCTCACAGACGTTTTCATCACTTAGATAACAAATACTCAAACTTTTGCTTATAGAAACAATACAATCTATTATACCACTTTTTTCCATATTCCCTTTATTTTGTTAAATACGTGCTACATATTTTAAAGTATACTGTAATTGTGATTTAATGTCTATTAATCTATGTCTACTGCCTATGTGTTTTTTCTTTCAGTACATTCTAAAATATTGTTTGCATCCTCTGCTGCTGATGAATTCATGAAACTGCTCATACCTCCATGATTCAACCTCCATGATCCAACTCACAGTGATGTACCAGTCATGATTCTGAAAAGCAAGAATGTTCCCCCCAGCCCTCCCAAAAAAATGAGGGGCTATTTCTAAAAAATACATTTTAAAATTAGGTTGTCAGCATAAGCCACCAATGGTCTTCCTACTCACATAGCTCCCAGCCAATTTCTTTGAGTTTCGCTATTTCTAAAACCAACTAGTGGTTGTTTTCCAAGTTACTATCGCCTTCTGTTTTCCCATCCCAAATGTGCTGCATAGATGTAAAGTTGTGTGTTTCTATGCTTTCTAGCATTTAAAAAACAAATGTAGACAAAAAGACAGAAAAATCACAAAAAGCATGCCTTTCCAGGATGTTGGAAACAAATTTCTTTAATGTTTCTTCCCTTACACACTGAGTTTGCTTAAACGTTCTGCAGGTACAGTATTAAGATCTTCTGTTACTCTATTTCACCAGTCACTCATTAAATAATCCCATCTGCCTGAAGCAGTATCTACTACAGGAATAAAGTTATTCTCCATTGTTGCCTGATTCACACTTCTTCCAAATCTAATGAATATAAATACACTGTACTTGGTGTAAAATATCACCATACTATTAAGTAGGTGTCATTTAAATATGTTAATATAGTATCTACAGTTCAAAGTAATATGTTCTATAATATAAAATCTGGTCACTTAATGTAGCATGAAAAGACAATTTGAAATAAAATGAGAAAAAAATATTAAAACATTGATTTTAAACTGACTTGAAGGTACAGAGGATTGGCAGTGAATGAGAACGTACTTGATACAGGTCTAAAAGTTATTTCACATTGTGCATACATAGTGGTGAAGAGCCTAAACTGTAGGCAAAACTACCATTAAGATAATATAGGAAAAAAAAATAATAATAGTAACTTTAAGCCTACAATAGAGAGAAGTTTCAATTCTCTGAAACATCAGTAAATAAAATTTGGCTCAGGCACCTAACTTGCATTTGTGTGAGTAATTGTTTCAGGCATTATACTGCATGTCCAATCCAGAGACCAGTTTGAAAATCCAAGTTCCTTTTACTTAATGATGTTATTTTTGTTGTTGTTTTTCTTTTGTCATGTTACTTCCCAGTACAGAAAATATAAATCATAAAAAAATAAACAGAGTATAAAGCGTTTGGTTATGTTGTCTCAAGAAGTTCTGAGTCTTCAGAACTAGAATTTAATCAGATGGGGCAAGCCCCAGCCATTAAACTTCTCCCTCCTATACACGTACTTTTTAATCCAGCAAAATGGATCTATATCTACAAAGACCACTTTTAGGAGCAGCAATGAAAGTAGTTGTCCAGATCTCTAGGCCTGGGGGGTGATGGTCACAGAGGTGGACTAGTGTAATCCCACTGCAACAGTGCAAATCAAGTGCAGTAGCAGTGGAAGTCCTGCAATGTCCAAGTCCGGGAAGTGAGGGACATACATCCCACCTTCGTGGGGCAAGAGTGAGGTATAGCAGAAGTCTAAAACTAGTCATTATTTTGTAATACTATTAATGTTATTCCAGTTGAACAAGTGCTTCAACAAGTTTTTAACATAATGTACAATATAGTAAATTGTGGTTTAGTAATAAAGAGATACACAGCTGACCATAGTCTGTATTCAATACAACAGCAGCTAAAGTTGGGATAAATTGTTTAGATAAACCCCAGTAAATATACACCAAATATGTACTAAGCATAGATGTAAAAGGCATATCAGAGACTTGTTCATCATCTGTCAGGATACCATAGGGGAATTCAAGAAGAAAAGATTTAGTTATCAGTTGTAATAGTTACAGCTATCAGGTAGTCCTTCTGACCTCCTCTTAAAAGTTGTGTATTCTTGTAAGGGAACACAAAAGATCACTTGTGAAATCAAAAAAAAAAAAAAAAAAAACCACAAAAGATCACTGTGATCACAAAAGATAACAGTGAAACAAGAAGCAGGTGCCTTTGCATTATTAAAATGTTAAATAAGATTATTTTGAGAAGTGACCAAGTACCATGAATCTCAGTGAGTCACTGAAAAATGCAGTAAAAGGCCTGAATTTAAAGGTCAAATCCAAGTTCAAGCACTACATAGCTGTACACAGGAGTATTCCAAAAGAAGATAAAGAAAAAAAAATCTTCACTTCAAATTATAAAACACTACTTTGCTTTTCTGCACCCACCTATGAAACTTTTACTAAATAATCTCTCCAATATTATTCCAGTAGCTTTATAATTACTTTTAGTTAATGCTTTAAATAGTGCCTAAAACCAGTCATTTACATTTTGTTATCACTGGCTTTGGGTTTTGTTTTTAGTTAATTTGCATAAAGCAGTTGATGTGTTCTTGGAGTTAGAAACACATTTCTGACCAAACATGAATGCTTCAAAGTGATATTTAATGTACAAAAGAATTTTGTCAATCCTAGAGAGACACAATAGAACCATGCCTTTGTGAAGAACTTAACAATTTAAGGAAAACAGTCTATCATCCAGCATACTCCTATGTAATATTTATTTGCTACATACTCCATTTTCAGCAAGCAAATGGTATTCAGAAGATATAGTAGATAAACACCTTGTTTATATGATAACGTTTTGGCTTTCAGCAGCTTCCTTCTTTATATTGTACTCTGAAGATGGTGGAAACTGTAATGTTACAGCATAAATAAAATGTTTCTTAAACCTGCAGAGAACTTTCAATAGCATTTTTTCTGCTAAAGAATGGTATATAGGTGATAGTATTACTTGCAGAAAATGAACTTGCTACAGTTGAATTTCAGACACCAATCTTCTCCACAGAAAGGAGTAAAGGGAAAAAAATTTAATATGTATTTTCATTGTATGCATAGAGAAACAGACAAAAAGGAGCCAAGACAAGGCTATTAGAATTACACATTGAAAAATATGCATTACTTTCACAATCTTATTTTGCTGAAGGCCCTAAGTTCAACACTGCTAGAAGCTAGTGTTTAGTGCTAGTATCAGTGGCTGTCTCAGATCAACACAGCAACTTTTCTTTCCATTTCTTTTAAGTTTCTTATGCCTTGATGTGAAGTGCTTTACAGTACTTCCTTTCTGCTTTCTTCATATTATCATCACTTTGGTCACTAGACTGCACACATCTGTGGCTCAGATTGACATGGTCAATTGCAGTTGACATTTCCAGTTTCCCAGGGTTAGCCCAGTATTAATTAAAACTTTTCACTAGACTATTATCGTTTTTCTTCTTCATTGTAATGGATCTTATGCTATTTTTAAAATTCTGCTTCTTTCAGGTAGAAATAAATCCTAATCTTAAATTTCTCAGCCGAAATAGCAGGTTAAATTAGCAATCTTAGTGCCACTTAATGAAGTCTTTGCATTAATCTTCCTTCCCCAATCCTTACTATTGGATTACTCTTTCTCTAAGTATCTAAATATCTGGAAAAAAAAATCATAACACAAGAATAATTGTTTGTAATATACACAGCACATCGGTTTTCAAAACACCTAAGGCTAACATCCATGGAGAAATAACTTTAGCAAATCCAAGGCTGATTAAAACCCTATTTGATCATTCAACTCACTCAGAAGACACCTGGAATAGCTCATGGGTCTCATTACAGACCAGTGGATTCTTCTACCAGAATTCACATGATAAAGAGTAGATTTACTATGAAAAGTCACTACTTAATGATTGTACATTCTGATATATCCCACTAACTCCCTATCCATACCCAATCAATGTCATGCTAGCTTATTTTCATGACAATAATTAGAATTAATTGCTTATTGCTTCAATTACAGAGCCAAACCAACTGAGAGCCAGTACAGAAACTTAAGTCTGTCTGGTACCTCTGTCCCTTTACTGTGCATATGTGGAAACAGGAGAGATTCTTATGTGTCACTAGTGCTGTGATTTGAAAAGACTGGATCAAATCACTTTAACTTTATGTCAGTATAGTCTGAATTTCATCTGTATTAGTGAAAATCCATTATCCTATAAAAATGTTAACAGCAAGAAAGATGTCTGACAAGTCTACATAGGTCAAGACGAGGTAGACTATTGAACAGTATGTCTAGTTTGTGAGAGATAAGCATGTACTACTTTTTGTATTCTGCACCGCTGGAAATGTCTCACAGAAAAAAAAAAAAAAAAAAAAAAAAGGAACACCTATGACATTATAATACCATTCTTGAAGCAAAAACAGACTTTAAAAGTTGGAATTTCATGTTTCCTGGTATAGAAGGCAAAGAGAGATGGGACCACTGAGCCTTTAAAGCCTGCACTATTCTACCCTCAGAAAACGTATGCTTTTGTTCAAACACATTTCTGTGCATGGATGCTCTTGTACCCAGGTGCTTACATTGTATGTACTAGCAAAAGGTATGTAGTAGCAATATGGGATTTACTGTCTTGCAAGTAATCAAATAATCAAAAGGGAAAAAAACTATTGATGATCCTTGCTTTGAAGAATTAATCACAGGAATGCTGGAATTCACCACAACATCACCACTTTAGAAGATTACAACATCATTCTTTCAGACGTCAGTATCTCAATAAGACTTCATTCGTGACTTCTTCACTGACACTGTCTTCAACCTAAACTTTCAAGGGCTGTTTGTGACTTCACTGTAGAATAATGCTGTGTATCTCGCCTAGTAGAGTACACAAAATTATTTGAGAATTATCCAATTCAGTTTAAACCAATTTCATCATTAGCAATTTGTATAGCATGAATGGAAGAAAAGTTGTCTGAATGCAAACTAGTTTTTCTGCAAGAAAAATATTGGGAGTATTTTCTTTTCACAAAATATTATGATTTTTTTTTCCTGGGAAAGTGTCACTGAAACAGAACTCTGTTTAGCATTTCCCTACCATACAGATCAGCTGCCAGAAGTTACTATTTAGAACTGCAAGTATTACTTTAGAAATCATTTATTCTAATAGTCATCTTCACAGATTTTTCACCTGTTGTCATCTGCTCAACTATATTTTTTTCCAGTAGTTTAATAAATTTCAAAAATAAATAAATAAATAAATAACACAAATTTATTACCTTAAGGCCAGTTTCCTGCAGCACATGTTCAAGATTTGAGCTTCTGCTCTTGCTATGATAGTTTTCCTAGCTAGCAAAAATTGTTGCTCTGAATATTTTTTCTAAAGGAAAATAAGTTGCTTACAATTTCAGGTCTTGTTATGAATATACAGAACTCCTATTTACTATTTTCCCTGATTCTAAATTTTTGTGCAAATCTAATAATTAGTAGTTATGTTTGGAAAATTCCAAGTTTTCAAGAGAATGAGTAAATAAAAATAATTAATTTTACTAACTGACAGTAATGTTTTCAATTTCTGGTATAAAAATAAGTTTGCATTCATTCTGGTTGCCAGGACAACAATATGGATTAGTTGTCATCCCACAGAATATTCTGGGAGCCTTTAATTATTTCGCAGTTTGAGTTTACTTGATAGAAAGGGTCAGTATTTTGAATTACATATTTCTTTAATTTGTTTTTAAAGATACTATTTTTAAATGCTCTTGGTAAAATGTAGTTTGATGGGAAGTCTGATGTGAAAAATGAAGACAAATTGTGGCACACCCTATAAACAGCAATATTCTGTTATTAAACAGTTCAGTTTTAGCAATCTATTGTAATTATCTCTGTATCTTTTAAATCAGTGGCAAAAGAGAAACATTCAGTGTCATACTCATTTTAATCAGATTTTCTAGAGAAGTTAGACTTTAAAAACAGTAACTATAATCTCCTTAATTGCAGCAACCAGAAACAATCTGACATAAGCAACAAGAGAAGTGATCATTAAAATCTGACCCAAACAAACCAACTAAACAAACAAACAAAAAAACAAGGCCAATACTGGCATGAGTCTCTATAACTTAAAGATTTGATATGATAAATAATTTAAGATAAATAATTTAAGATTCTTTAATAAATAAATTCAGAAAACAGAAAAACGGTACTGTTATTAAGCAATTTTATATTCCAGAGGCAGATCCACAAAGGTGTTGACATGATGGTGTCAGAAACCACATAAAGCATCCTGTATCCTGAAGGCCCCAACATATTACATGGAAGTTTTAAGCAGCACAGTAGAGATTTACAACAGATTCCATCTTGAACTGGTCAATAGAAAATAATAAAGGAGAATGGACCTTGAACACTTTCAGGGTCTATAAGCCCAATTCTAAGCTGTAAGAAGAGGTCATTGTCAGACTTGGATTACATCCTCTTCTCAGGTTGGATACATAACCTCTCCCTTTTGTAAATGGAGAAGGGTGTCTCTTTTTCTCTTCATACTATTGGTGGTTGTTCCATTGTCTTTTTATGTATTGGATCAGAGATCAGACCACTGAACCAAGAAGTAAGAAACCTGGATTCTGTGCCATCGTCAGCTTTAAAGATTTTTTACCCACAGTTCTCAAATATTTGAAGAGGATTTAGTCTATTCATGATGCATTCTCCCCTGGACTTCTGAACTGTGCCATCTTGGGATATATTTCAAGACTTAAGGGATCAGGAGGAGAAAAATAGGGGGATGAAAGAGCCTAGAGATCTGAGACACAGGCCTGGCAGAACACAGCCTCTGGCTCTAGCTCTGTGTCAAGGCTGTTTTATGTATTTCCTTTAATAACTGCTTAATGTCAATTGCATTATCTGAAACTTCTTTTCTTGTGGATAGTTTCCAAAAGTAACAGCGTTTTCACAGTGCTCAGAAGTCAGATAAAAAATATCAGCATTATGTTTTAGTAGGAAAAATAAGTAATATAAGCAGTGAATATAAACACAAAAGGAAAAAAAAAAAAGAGAGAGAGAGAGAGACTCATTTCAGGGGAAGGGAAGGGGAGGGAAGGGGAGGGAAGGGAAGGGAAGGGAAGGGAAAGTGGAAAGTGGAAAGTGGAAAGTGGAAAGTGGAAAGAAAGTAGAAAGAAAGTAGTAGAAAGTGGAAAGTGGAAGGAGAGATGGGGAGGGGGTTGGAGGAAAGGGAAAGGAAGTAAGACATATTGCTTGTCAGCATGATGGGGAGTTGCTGTGGCATCCAGTTTACCTGCCTGGAAGTATTTTCCCCAAAGAAATCACAGAGTTCCTTATTTCAACTGATAAACTACCTTTATACTTATAAATGTATTCCACATTGGTCATACCAGTTATATCCTATTTGCACAGTTCATGTGACACATTTTACAACCGAGTTACTCAGAATGAAAGAAAATCCCCAAAATCTATTTAAGGTTTCTTTATTTTCCACCAAGACCACCTTCTCTTCCACACTACAGTTATGCCTAAAACCACTGATGCAACATTTGATCCTAACTTACTAAACTATCTAGTAGTAAACAATAGTAGTAAATAGTAAATAGTAGTAAATAGTAGTAAACAATCCATATATATATAAATATATATATACAGCATATATATATATATATATAAGAGGTCTAAGTTGTCTGGACCTATGTGCAGTACCTGTTAGTAGTGAATATCTCATTTCCAGCACATGCCTATTTAAAGATGGAATTTTAGAGAAGTTGTTGTTGTGGTACAATATTGACGTATGAGCATGGTTTAGCTAAATGATTCCCTCACTAAACTGGAACTGTGGCCATTAGCTGAACTTGTGCTACAAATGTGACACTTCACATATTAGCTAAAAGAATTACAACAAAATAATGTTTTAGGCAATTAATTTTTTACTCACACTCTAAATCACCAAGATTTCCACAATTTAAAAACCATTTGTTGGCATGGAAACATCAGCTTAATTAAAAATGGATTAAACTAATTAACCTAAAACATATCGTACTATAGTGTTTGATTTCGAATATATTAGAAGAAACAGAACATTTTTCATTATCATTTTTTGTCTTTTATCTATTGAAAATGCTTTGCTTCTGTGAAAATGTACATGCTTGATGTGCCTAAGCTATCTTCCAAAGGGAAGGATAATGTTGACAAGTAATGTTAAAGGTTCCTGCTTCAGCAAAGTGGGTTCTGTGTGTATATATATTTTTTATCCCTCACCATAGTTTCATTTTCTAATTGTCCATCTATGGACATCACTATGCGGTGTATCATCTTTCACAGCTGAAAATTTTCTTTCAGATTTGATGTTCTGTAACACAGGGAATTGATTGGGTTAAATGGAAAACAAAGATGTACAATATCAAAATGATTCATATTCTTCTGTCAATTTGTTAAATTACAATATGATGGGGGGGGGGGGGGGGGAGGGGAGAAAAGTGTTTAGCCAAATGCTATCCCTGAAAAAGAAGCCTTAAAGATTTGAAGCTTTTTTTCCACAGCTGCCTTTCTTCCTGTCATCCCACCATATATATATATACCACCATATATATCATCTTCCAATTGCAGTAGGGCCACCAAGCAGTTGTTTCTCACATGCAATTTGCTTTTCATTTGAACGGCTTTAGATAGTAGCAAGTTTTCAAAGGAAATATTACAAATTGCACTCAGTGGCTGACATTACGACAATGTTTACAACAGCATTACACCATTGATCTGCACATATTACTGTGGTGTTAAAGGTTAAAGTAATTAGGAGTGATGCCCAATTTGTCGTTATAAGTCCAGTCGTGTTGAGGGTACTGAACTATCATGATTACAGATGCACAAATAACTTTATACACACTCAATCTAGACGCACTCCATGAGCAACCACAGCCACACTTAAAGAGTTTGGTCGCGTTCAATGAGAACTACCACGGCTAGATTTAATATGTAGTGCAATTTACTAAAGCAACAGGTACACAGGTTCTTTGGATTGACAGTGATGAATTCACTGTCTGCAAAGCACATACAAATATCAAAAGCATGAGTAACACAGACTGGCTATAAATGTGTTAAAATCTCTACAGAGATTTCCAACTTTCCCAGGGAGGCACTAGGTATAACCAAGTGTCCAAATCTTACCCAAAGGCGTCCCAATGGGGCGGAAGAGAGGCTCAGCCCGTCAACTTATCCCAGAAGTCAGAATGTATCCTTCACAATGGTATCTTCCATGATAACCTCTCCCTCTTAAGCCAATTTATATTATTTTCTATCTTTTAGGGGGAGCTTGGGTGACTCTTGTCGTGCATATCTTGGTTACAATCGGTGCAAAATTTTCTTGCTTCTGTTTAAAGGTATAGGCTCTGAGAAATTCAGAGCTCATGTTCAGTGAGGGATGGTCGCACATGGAGGTGGGTAGCCTTTGGGATGGAGGTGTGTTTTGGTATTTTAATGATATTATAATGAGCAAAGTTCACCAAAGTACAGCATTTTTTCCAAAAAAATGTCAGGCCGTTGGCTCAGAGTAGCAAAAGTGCATCTTATCAGTTTTGGTGTGCACAAGTTCCCATCTTATCACAGAGCCTGGCGACAGCATCTTCGCCCTGCTCCACACTCCATGCTGTTCCTCTTAGGGTACGCGCACGAAATTCCCCTTGTGTGATTAACATCTAAGGTTGAGGCCTAGGGAACTTCTATGTAGTGCAGCCACATTCCACCCTGGAAACTTCTTCAATGCTGTGCCTTTTATTTAAAATGTGAATATATGTTTAATTTCCAAGTCACCTCAGGCAATTATTGCACAATTACTTAGTGCAAGTCTGGCTAGATTCTGAATTACTCACTATTAACTCCAATAGGAAAGTCAACTCTTAACACAGTCTGCAGCCTGATCTTCTTGAAAATATACTTCTGCTGTGCTGCTATTCTAATGCTCTCTGCAAGGGCAAAAGAATAATGACCTGGTGGTCAGGATGAGCAGCCTAAGTACAGGATGAGATTTCCTTTTTCTTTCTTTTCTTTCTTTTCTTCCTTTCTTTTCTTTTCTTTTCTTTTCTTTTCTTTTCTTTTCTTTTCTTTTCTTTTCTTTTCTTTTCTTTTCTTTTCTTTTCTTTTCTTTTCTTTTCTTTTCTTTTCTTTTCTTTTCTTTTCTTTTCTTTCCTTTCCTTTCCTTTCCTTTTTGCTTTCCTCTTTTCTTTTCTTTTCTTTTCTTCTCTTTTCTTCTCTTTTCTTTTTTCTTTTCTTTTCCTTCTTTTCTTCTTTCTTTCTTTCTTTCTCTTTCCTTCCTTCCTTCCTTCCTTCTTTTTCTTTCCTTCCTTCCTTCCGTCCCTCCTTCCTTCCGTCCTTCCTTCCCTCCTTCCTTCCCACCTTCCCTCCTTTCTTCCTTTCTTTTTCTTTTAATTCTTGTTCATTCTTTTTTTCCAATTTAAAATAAATTAAAATCAAATAAGGTTTGCAGACTTTTTCTAATATGAAGCAACAGTTCTTTGTAATAGAAATCTTGTAATGCAACAAGCAGCTACTACTTCATTCAAATGCAAAGCTTAGGTAATGTCAAAATGTTGTATCTATGGCATGTAACGTGACTATAAATATGGAGTAAAACAAACAAATACCTCAATACTGTTTGAATTCTTGGATTTCACTCGTCAGTACTCCTTACTGTTATTGCTAGCTGGAGGCTGAAGGAGATAGAAGACTGAAATCCCATTTTAAAAATACAAATATTGCAGTGCTCTCTTGGACGGTTATAGATGCTTGTCCTGAAACACTAGGGTTTCATTTCTTGCAGGATGTGAAAGATCTATTTTATTGAGCAACTCAGTGTCAACCTTGCCATTCAGCCCTTAATGTGGCACATAGTGAATGCTACTATGCCTAGCAGGTGGCCTGAGGGTTCCCTGTCAGCATTTTTGTCATGCACAGCAGGAACACTAAAACCACTCATACAGCTCTGAGAGTTTGAACACTTTAATATTGCTCCGAGTTTCCACTTAAAATATAAATATCAGTGACCTCTGAGAAAACTTCTATTTAAAAAAGGTCTCAATTGTATGTCCCTAGTTGGTGAAAAGACATCCGTATTCAAAAGAGTTTAAACCTACTGGTGTCTCTCTCTGCTAGCATGAGGCTTCACAACATCACCATTTGTTGACTACAGCACTATAATAATACATTAGGGTCAAAGGTAATACTCAGGTTCAGTGGCATAGTGTAAGCGTTTGACAAAGAAACAGATAGGAAAATCCAATGTGCTCAAACTTTGGAGTATTTCAGATGTGGCTTCCAAAAAGCAGTAAGGACATCTCATACTCAGTACTAAAAAGCAAAGAGTTGGAAAAAGTTCCAAACGCTTACCAAGGGTTCTATCATGCACTCTCAGTTGAAATCCTGATTGTGTAAACTGGCCTGCTGAAGAAAGGATGACAGCTTCTGAGCTTCTGCTTTGAAAGGAAACCCTAAACCCTGAAAAAGATTAAGTGAGACTCAGTTAAAGTTATTGAGAGTTAGGGAAAAACCTCCATACCTATGCGACCGAAAACTATGGCTTTGATTTTAACATGACAAGTGCATAGGACCAGAAGCAAAAAAAAAAAAAAGAAAAAAACAACAATGCACATATGGATATTAACAGTAACTCAGTGTGCTTTCACAAGCATTTTGATCAATCTTATACCTACTTCCCACATGGGAGTGCTGCATTTTATATCACATAAACACTACTCTATAGTATGACCTAAGCTTTTATATTCCTAAGACACTTTTGATAGTTTATTCTAATGACCTTGCCAAAGTATTTGATTAAAGAAAAAGATGTTTTATATCCTAAACCCATTCCCTAACTACAGTAGGAACTCTGTGTAAAAGATAATCAAACATTAATACTAATTATGGAATAGAAGCCTCAGGGGTTTGACAATGCTTTGCTCAGCACCTGTGTATACTTAACAAGACACTACATATTTTTAAAAAGTCACTGCACACATTTATGTCACTTTGTATATTTTTAAAACTTTGTGCCTGAGGGGGGAAAAAATGTTTTTTATGTTCACTACAGTCATTAGACTTAATATTAAAATAAATACTACTTTGGTCTCAAGTAATGGGGACCAAAATTTCACTACCAAAATGTATGGCTTCCTCTGGAGGTGGTTTGATTCTGAGTCTTAAAACTTAAACAAACAAACAAACATACAAAAAAACACTGTGGTAATATCATGTATTCTGTCCAAGATGTGGAAGCACATCTTGTTTTGATATAGATAGACAGATGGATACATACATAAAATATAATGGCAGCAGAACATTCAGACACCTGTGACGGAATTTGGTGTTATAAACACAAGCAAGGTGCACCTTTCCTTTAAGTTCTTGCAGTTTTTGAGGTCTTCATAACTTCATATGAAAATATTATTTGTTCCAGTGGCACTTAGAATCATAGAATCACAGAATCATTAAGGTTGGAAGAGAACTTCAAGGTCATCTGGTCCAACCATCACCCTACTACAAATGTCACTGACTAAACCATGTCCCTAAACATCAGGTCCAACCTTTCCTTGAACACCTCCAGGGACGGTGACGCCACCACCTCCCTGGGCAACCCGTTCCAATGCCTGACTACTAGAACTCATTCTTATATTTTTGTTCAATCCACTAAAGAAAAAAATGCCAGAACTGCAGGTCTCATTTAGATCACAGTTATTGTTATTGGTTAAGATATTTTCCTCAGAAGAAACCTACCAACAATCTTTTGGTAGGGAAAAAAGGCACAGTTACTGCAAGTGCACAATAAAAATGTTGGCTATACAGGAGTATTCTATACTTATCAAGGGTGAGGGTGAAGGACATTATGCTCACACACATGCTCAGCACAAATAGGAAAACCTGGGAAGTATCATGTCTCCTCCAGATTTGTTTCTTTCCTCTTTTCTTTCAGTACTAAGCTTTTGGGCATGACATCTTATCTGAGCCAGATGGGCATTGCAGTTAGTAATTATTTTTGTTCATACTTTGACAAATCATTTGTCCTAGATCCACATTTGATAGTTATAAATGCAGATATAAGGTGGAGTTATTTTCCCATTCTTTCAAAAATGTATTAATTGTCTCAGAGTATTAATCCAAAGATTAAATAAAACCACTTGCATATGTAGGAACAAACTCTGTTCCCCATGAAGAATAAAACTTCCAATGTGATCCATGACAGTACAATTTAATTCTCAGTCACTTAGCTACAGACAGGAAACAGAACACAACACAAATAAAATTGTTTTATTAATCCATAAAATCTGGTCAGAATCTAGATATACTGCACATTGCTCTTTTTGAGGTGAATGATTTGCAAAGACAGCCTCAAGGAGAAGACACAATTTTGCCAGAAGCTCATTATCTGATGTCAAAGCAAATTTTATGTTTTGTATCTCTGGCTGACAATGTTCAGCCTTTTCTGAAAAGGCTGCATATTCTACTGCAGTATGCCTATAATAAAATGTCACCATGCAGAAGGAAAAGAAACATGCTTGTAATCTCTTTTAAGGGCTCAAACTCCTTTTAAAACCAGATTAAAACACAAAGATGGACAATCATGTTTTTGTACCAGTGTGTGTGCATGTGTGTATTTACCTGTTTGCTTTCATATTTGTTTCGTTAATAATCATTTGGCTATCTCTTGTGTGCCCGTTCCTGTGGTTGTTGTACACATTCATAGTTTGGAGGAAGACAATAGGATGATCAAAAATATCTTGAGGCAAGTGTAAAAGTTCACACAACTCTCATATTGGCTTTGTTCTTTGCAGATATATCTGACCATTATACTTTGATTCTGACCTCAGCATAATTTTACCTTGTTTGACTTCAGTAGCATTATGCAAAATTCACAAAGATCTGAGAGAAAAAAATAATAATAATTATCTTGTCTGCTCAAAGTATGCCGAAAGAAACATTTACTTTCAAAATGCAGGAATGGTTTGCTTCAAAAATTGAAATAATGCATGCATTGCACAAGTGGAACGGAGTTTTAATATGTTTTTAAAGTGGCTGAGGTTTTATGATACAAAGAAGGACAGGTAGATATTTCTGTTTCTCCTATGATATAATTCAAAACTGACTGAAATTAATAAGAAATGACTTTTAGAAGGATAAAATGATCTCTGCAATTTGTTAAAAAGCTTTAAGATTAAGTGAGTAAGTACAATATCTATACATTGATTTGGCAATACACACTGTGTAGGCTGGAGTTCAAAGACACATCTGTTTTTCGTGGCTCCTTGAGGATTCTCGTTCTGCTACTGATTTCTGCTAAGGAGTTCAGTAACTGGAAAATGGCACTACAGTCACATACTCCTTTCTCCTCTCCATTTGTGCTATCAAGGGGAAAATGAATCACACAGAGAAATAGGAGTTTAGGAAACTGAGACTATATCTACATTATCAGGTAGTGCTCCACTAAAGAAGCAGACCTGCAGGCTGAAACAGCAAAATTTCCTCACATTTTGGATATTCATACTTCCTAGTTGTAGCCAGGAAGACAGTCTTCCTCTGAGTACTTTGAACTTTTCTTCTGCCAATCTTGTTCTTTAGAAAATCACTATACAGGATAGTGTTAAAGAAAAAAACAGTGCTGTAAAATTGTAATTCAACGAACAAATGAATAATAAATAAAATCAAGGAGACTATTTCCAAGAACTCTTTTGGGAACCAGAGCAAAATTTTGTACATACCACACTATGCCCCCACACAGGGCAGAGAAAGAGATATATACTGATTTTCTCCTTATGGGTTGTAGACAAGTCACCATATCCGAAACTGGCTTTAGATATAAGCCTCTTGTTCAGTGTATTCTATATCGCCCCATGACCACTCTGATATTTTCCATTTATATATATATTCCATGGTGCAGAAAGGGGGACAATTCATACACAATGCTGAATACGGAGGTAGCATGAATAACAGAATCATAGAATGATTTGGGTTGAACAGTGCTGGTTTACCCTGCTGGGCAGTTAACTCCACCACTACTGTTCTCCCACTCACCCTCCTCAAAGGGAAAGGGGGAGAAAATACCATGAAAAGGGTTCAAAGGTTGAGATAAGGGCAATTAGATCACTCACCAATTCTCATCACGGGCACGACAGACTCAGCATAGGGAGATTAAAATAATTTATTGCCTATTACTAACAATCTAGAACAGGGAGAAACTAAAAGCAAACTAAAAACACCTCCGCCCCCTCAAACTTGTCCCCCCAAGAAGCGCAGGAGAACAGGGAATAAGGGCTGCAGTTAGTCCCTGATGCTTTGTCTCTGCCGCTCCTTCACAGTCACTCTCTTCCCCTGCTCCACGTGGGGTCCCTCCCACGGGATGCCGTCCTTCCCAAACTGATCCTGTGTGGGTTTCCCACAGGCAGCAGTTCTTCAAGAACTACTCCCAACATGTGTCCATACCATGGGGTCCATCGGTCAGGAGCAAAGTGCTCCAACATGGGTCCCCCACAGGTGGCAGCACCCCTAGACCCCCTGCTCCTGTGTGAGCTCCTGTCCATGGGCTGCAGCTCCGGCCTGGGCCTGTCCGGGGGCCCTCCTTCTGCACTGACTTCCTTCTCTTCCTGCCCTCCTTCTGCACTGACCTTCGGGTCTGCAGGGCTGTTTCTTACTCCTTGCTCTCCCAGCCGCTCTTGCACAGCAGTTATTTTTTCCCTTGCTTAAATATGCTCTCAAAGAGGTGCAACCAATGTTGTTTATTGGTTCAGCTCTGGCCATTGGTAGGTCCCTTTTTCAGCCAGCTGGAGCTGGCTCTTACCTAACATGGGGCAGATTCAGGGATTTTCTCACAGAGGCCACCCCTGCAGTCCCCCTGCTACCATTGCCACATACGTCCGTAAAAATCATCTAGTCCAAACCCCCTGCCATGGGCAGGGATGTCAGCCACTAGGTCAGTTTGCAGAAAGTCCAATCCAACCTGGCCTTGAACACATACAGGGATGGGGCATCCATATTCTCTGGGCAACCTGTTCCAGTGCCTTACCACCCTCATAGTAAAGAATTTCTTCCTTATATTTAATCTAAATCCACTAACTTTTAGTTTAAAACCTTTTGTCCTACCACTACACCCCTGTCAATGAGTCCCCCTCCATCTTTCCTGTAGGCCTTCTTTAAGTACTGGAAGGCTGCGATACAGTGTCCCTGGAGACTTCTCTTCCCTAAAGAAACGCAATTCTTTCAGCCTGTCTTCATAGGTGTCCCAGTTCCCTGATCATGTTTGTGGCCCTTCTCTGGACCCACTCTAACGTGTCTGTGTATTTTTTATGTTGGGGTCCCCAGACCTGAAGGCAGCACTCCAGTTGGGGTCTCACAACAGCAGAGTAGAGGGGGAAAATCAACCTGCTGGCTAAGCTTCTTTTGTTGCATTCAATATGACTGGCTTTCTGGACTGCAAGTGCACATTACCAGATCATGTTCATTTTTATATCCATCAGTACCCCAAGTCCTTAACAGTCTGTACTTTTCATCCAGTCTGTATTGATGTTTGGAATTGCCCCCAAGGTCCTGCCTGCAGGACCTTGCACTTGGACTTGTTGAACTTCATAGCTGTTGTCTTAATAGTTGCCTAGTAGTGGGATGTACTAAATCTAGATAAATTTTCTATGAGTTCCCCCATTGAAAGTACATTCGACACAGTGGCTCTCATATTGACCCATCTTGATACACTATGCGTTCTCCAGGTATCAAAATTTTGGAAATATTATATTCTACATAAGCTACTACTGTACCTTTAAAATCACAAGTAGATGAGATAATTAACTTGAATGCCATGTCTACAAGTTTTTTAAATCCAGTTTATCCAAGATAGCTTCTTTTTAATTAGTTCTTGGCAGGCACTGCAGCTTTGATAGTAATTCTAAGCCATATTCCACTGAAGTGTTTCAGCAAGTTTCCGTATCTTAAAGCCGTAATACAGAATTTGCAGCAAAATCCATTGTGCTGGTTCTTTAAAACTACCTCTGGTGTCTAATCTGCCAAAGATGAGGAACACACATACGTGCAGAGCTTTGTAAGATTATACTCATAATTGTAGCTACTAATTGTAGATATTGAGATGTTTGCTACATTAGTTCAGTTTTAGCTACAACCCAGAGCTGTAATTGGTGGAAAGTATACAGAAGTGGATTGCTCAATGTGCATGGTTTCTTTTTTGTTGTTCTGTTTTCAGGAAGCAAGTACACTACTAGCAACTTATCTTGGAAATTATTCTGCCTTTTATCATGAGAGTAGATCAAATCAGATTTAGCATCAGTGCTGAATCTGGCCTATCAGAAGCATAGATTTCTATTTTTAACAGAACTTTTTTGTACATATATACCATACTAAAGCCAGAATCAATTACAAATGGATGTGGAGAGGAAGCCTAGGAGATTTCTATAGCCTACCCAAACTGAGAAATATAGACTGTATAGACAGAAATTTACAAGACCTGAAATAGAATTACAAGCTGCATGTAGCACAATAAAGCATCATTTTGTATAAATTATTGTGTTCTTCTTTAGGTAGTTATCATACTCCGTTGTCACAGCTGGGATTTGATTCTGACTTGGCTTAAACCAGTTTCTAAACTGATTTAGGGGACCTTAAATTGTCTCTTTCATTGTGCAGAGAATCTCTACGTTATTGGGCATATACACAAGTGAATGAGACACTGAAAAGAGTCATTAATTTTGCTCATGTTTCAACCTCTATTAGTTGTATCTCCTACCTCTTCACTCAGAAAAAGACGACCTCAGCAATTCATGATTTCATTGATTCTATTTCAATTCAGTAGGCAGTCAAGAAATTGAGATAGTAGATATGGAATTTCACCCATATAGTCATATCTAATGTGAGAAAAGCCTAAGGAACACACTTGAGTAACACCTGGATAAAAATTCTGATTCCTGTTAGGAGCATGCATACATACAATTTTTGCACTTTTCTAGAATACTTAAATTCTGTCCTGTACTCTTCAAATCATCTGCTAGTGAAAGTACACTAATTTTCTATTAGATATTTATCAAAATTTATGCCAACCATTTTGTACTTCCACTGTGGTCAGAATGGATTACCATCATTCATATGACTGCTCATAGACTATGATTGTCTTTTCACAATAGAAATCCAACAATACAGAGCTATTGTCAAATTTAGCATAGATCTTAGCAGAGAATGTCTGTATCGATGAAACTTGCCAAGTTTCATCAGTGTGCTTCAGTGTTTGCATTCTGTTTGTATGACCCAATTTTAGCTCATTGATGATAACATATTTTGATTTAAACTCACTTAGATGTCAAGGCAGTTTGGTTCAAAAATCCTGTTGAATTTAACTCATTTCAGTGTTTCCTGATGTGATGTTCTTATACATCAGCAAGTATAAGAAGTTTTGTCTTTACTGTTTTTCTGAACTAGGAGCAAATGGTTACCTATAAAATTGCCAGTCATAAAATTTTGATCTTGCCATTTTCTGCTCACTGATTGAACAATCAATTTTGAGTGTCTTGTGTGATTTCCAATCAGTTTTAAGCTCATTTTTAACTTAATAAACATATTCTTTAGTTCTCACTTTCATTTTAACTCACTCCAACTTTATCTGCTGACAAGATGCCATATTATTTAGACACCAATTTCTTAACAAACAGAAGGAGAATATGCAAACATGATGTGCCAAGAATATATGTCAGTGGCCTGAAAGCTGCCAAGTTTCATAGATGATGATTTGCCTTGTTAATTATTTTGACATGACTACCCATTGCAATAGCCTTAACACAATTTTTTCCATTCCTAGATATCCTTAAAACTCACACCTAATATTTCCCCATAAATATCAAACTCTCTTCTGTCTCCTACTGGCAGAAATATGCAAAGTCTGAGGCTCCAGGATTGGCAGTGTATAAGATGCAGGGAATCTTAGAGGTGTAAGTTTTAGCTGTAACCGTTGCAGTTTTAAGTCTGAAAATGCCTAAACAATCTCAGGAACATACTGTTTCACATTAAAAATCCTGTTAGTCACAGATATTTTTTAACAGCTAAAGAGTGTAGATAACATACTTGATAAAATCGTTTTCATCATGTATTCCTTCCTTCACATTCATTCAACTTTTTGACAGGGATTTCTTCAGATCTAAATAATGACATTAAGGCACAGGCTTGCACTGGTTTCACATTTAAACCTTGTACTACAGCATCTTGTTTCTCTAAATGTAATTGCAACCTTGATCCTAGGTAAATATGTTGCCTGTTCTCAATCCAAACTGAATTGGTTTTATTGGTCAAGATGTAACCCTAGTTCTAAGACAAAATCTTTAATCCAACCCAGTATCCATGAAGCTATTTGCTTCTAAACTTCATTGTATCATGGTTTAGTTGCGACAGAAGTCTATTAAAGGTTTCAATTGATATTTTAATATGCAGTGAATTCAGATTGTATGATGGCTACTTAAATTAACCTATAAGTCAAAGTATTCAGGAAAAAAATCAAAGTGGTAGCTCTCCATTTAATATTTTGAGTATCAAATTATAGAATTAAACTCATCTTCATGAACATTAGTATATGTTTAAAAAGAGTTCCAGATTACACCAACCTGTGCATTACATATGACATACTTACAATATACTGCATGGAAATGTCTTAAGTTTATGTTTATTATATGCATAAAAAATCCTTTTGTTTAGTAGGCATTGCTACAAAAATACTTTTTATAAGATTCAAATTTAGAAGGCACACAGCCTTAGAAAAATCCTATGACATTTTTTAAAAGACTGTGACTTCTCACTGAAAATAATAGTTAAATTCACTTTCTGCTTCAGTTAGTGATGAAATGGTAATGCATCAGATCACAGATAAATTATTTGCCTACAGAAGGATATTGGTATAGATATTCCTACCTCCATCAATGCAGGATAATACAGTGTGTTCTGGATTCTACTATCTTTAGCATAACTCCTGTAGCATTAGTAGATTTCTAACAATGACGCTGTGTTCTACATTAAGTCCATGCAACTGAGGAGTTAGTTACAGTTATTGATCACTAATTTGCTTGTGCTGCTGTTTCAGCTGCTGATCATTATTTGCATGAGTGATAAGAATAATGCTTTGTCCTCTTACCTCTGACTTTCTTATTTGATAGATTGTTTTTGATCAGCAGAATTTAAGAAATGTCTGCATATTGGCCAATTACCATCCTTATAAAAACCTGTTGTAGTGTTATTTGGTATGTCTGTTAAGTGAATTGATTTGCTTTACTGCTTTCATACATAAATTGACAGTTTCACTGTGAATACTCCAAGTCAGTTCTTACAGTTCTTTTAATTTTACTTTTTATTTTTTTGACAACTTGATCTTTCTTTTTCCGAACTTTCCCATCCTATAGTGTTCAGTTTAGTAGGTTATTAAAGTAGGAAGATCTGAGTTTCCCTAAGCCTCGGCTCACCAGAAGATGCAGAAGATGACCAAGAAACTTAGACTAACAGAGTCCAAAGAAGACTACACATTACAGCTGAGACTACAAGGAAATAAAACCAAGATTATTTACTAGGATTTTGCCTTTAGGAAAGAAAAAATAAAATAAAAAAAAAACCTTTAAAAGGTTTATACATAGGATATATGAAATCCAGATAAAAACAACGAAAGGTGAAAACATAGTTTTATACTGCAGCCAAATTCTCTGAATTCTCTAAAATGAAATGTTAATGATGAAACCTTAACATATAAAAGCATTACAAAATCATTTATCTATGGGTGAAAATTAGAACATGCACTTTTGCCCCTATCAGTGCAGGACTGTTCTTAATAGTCTTTCATAACAATTTTGCTGTAACCAGGAAACTTAACGGTTGTCATTTTGACAGAAAGTATTGCCTGTTAGGTTTAAGACATAAAAATCTATGGCAGACATTTCAGACGTGAGATTACTTACACTTAAGGATAACCCTCCCTTTTTAATATTAGCAGTAGAAGTCATTAAAGTTGTACAATTAAATCGGACTCTTTCAGTAAGGGCAACAGTTCACATGCCTATTAGAAGTTAATCATGTTATTCTTCAGAACTTTTTTGACCTAAAATCTATAACCAGAATGACTGGAATTCTTTAGGTAACACGTCTCACTATCAACAAGTTATGGTTCTGAAATGAAACAGAGGAAATAAGATCACTCATTTTAAACCCATTTTTAAAATGTATGGCAAAAGAAAACCTAAACCATTGCAGTGAAACTGTAGAGCATTCCCAATTCTGCGTCTTTAATCTTGAATCTTATTTTACACCTATTTCTTGTCACAAACCCAGCATCCAGCATGCATCACTGCTGCTTCCATGTCAAATTCAACTGACTGTTGCAGCTTGGATGCAGAACAGTGTCTAATTTTGCTGGCAAATAGCAACATATATTCTCTCCAGTTTCTGACAGGAACAGACAGATAAACACAAACAGCAGAAATGAGTGAGGCAAGTAAGCCATTAACCTAATGGATGAAGAATGGGGAGCTAGTACTGCAGTTTAGATCTCTGGGGTACAGCTCTTTGCAGCTCTAATTTACCAATTTGTTTAATTTCAAATACAGCTAAGAAACATTATAGCCAATTGGTTTCAGTAGTGCTATAAGGCTGTATATTTAAATACCCCACTTGTATTGCTTTCCTGATAAACTGAAATATGTCTCATTTCATTCCAGGCTCTTCCACAATAGCAGCTGTTTTTTGAATTCTCATCTGGGACAGCAGTTAAAAGTCCTTGAAAATTAAATGAAATTCACTCAGTTAGGCTAAAGAAACATCTAAACCAACTATTAGTTAGAGGAATTTTATTTAGTTTATTCCTGTCAAAGCACAGAGTCATAGAATGATTGGAATCATAAAATGGCTTGGGTTGAAAGAGACCTGAAAGATCATCTAGTTCCAACCTAGCTGCCTTGAGCAAGCACACTTTACACTAGACCAGGTTGTCCAAATCACCATCCAGCCTGACCTTGAACACTTCCAGGAATGGGACATCAATAATTTCTCTGGGCAACTTGTTTCAGTGTCTCACTACCCTCATAGTTAAGAATTTCTTCCTTATGTATAATCTAAACATGCATGTATGTTGTGAGCCATCTTTATTTGCTGATAGGGTTAGAGATTTTACAGATGATAGCCTGCATCTTCAGGAATATTTAGCACGCTAGCTATTCTTGAACTGAAATATTAAAAAAAAATAAAAAAAATAAAATAAATAAATAAAATCTCCTCCTCCTAAACTCCTTGAAGGACTTCAGAATCTCTGTTTTGCCCAAGATAATTATTTTTCTGGACTGATTCCCAGGAACCCACTTTGATATCAAAAACAAATTATAGTGCAGTTGTTTCCAAAAACCTATCTTAATGATTGTATCCTCCTATAGTAGTTTCTTCACTTCAGACTACAGAATTTAACAGAATCCTATATTATCCCCTTTCACAAGACAAAAAGACAAAAAAAAATAGCTAAAGGGTACAGAGGGTAGTAATTTATATACTTTCTATCACCAGAGATTCCTCAGTCAACCCATTGTCTCACATCCAAATTAATACAGACTAAGAGGGAGACAATAGACAATAAGGAATTGTTAGGACAAAGAAGCAGCCTGCTGCCATGCAATGTCATTGGAGTCCTTGAAGAAAGAAAAGAATGGACATCCAAGAGCAGATCTCAAATTTAAATCTCTGACAAGCACATCACGTGTAATAACCACGTTTCCTAACTAACACACCAGAAAATAGATGAGTTTAGCTTCACTTATAGTGCTCTTGGTCAGTTATGCCGCTTTCTGTATCTGTTATTCTCATGAGAACTGTGGTAATTAATACCTTCTCCACACATGCTGTGGTCTGGGGTCTCCCTTGGGCTGGGAGCTTGATGCTGTGGTGGCTGCCCCAGGGCAGCAGGGCAGGGTCTGGCAACAAGGGCCCATTGCACCATCCCAAGTCCAGGCTTTAGGCACCTCCCTGGGGACAGTGATGGGCCAAGTTGGACTGGGATGCTGGTCCATGAGTGGGAGCCTGGATCACGCCCGGTGAGGGATATGAGGGTCAGACACAGCCCCAGGATGGCTAGGCCGGGCTGTGGGCCCAGGTGGTGTGCTGTGGCTGAGCACAGGACAGGCTGCATCATGAAAGGGCTGTTGGCCTAGCAGGGGCCAAGCATGTGTCCCTCAGTCAAAATCAGTCCCCATGGGCAGGAAATTGCCATGCTGCTGCTAAGCTGGCCCCAAGGCCCAGCAGCTACACCTCTTGGAGGGAGAAGAAGCGCTCAAGGCCTTCACATTGAAACCCAGAAAAAGAGAACAGTACACTGCTGTAATTTTATATTCTACTTCCTCTACTATTCCAAAGGTTTATTTTATTTTCATCACTGAATCAACTCACTTCAGAAACACTCCCAGTTTGCATAATGGAAGTATCATCACAGCTCCTGACTTAGGCAGCACTGTCAGTACTGTCTGCACAACCATATGCTGATCTTCAGGGTATGCTGTCAGTTCTCCTGGGAAGCTTAGCCATGCAGAGCTGCATGGGATGCCAGCTATACCCAAATAGGACAAAATCTGCACTCCTGAAGTCCAGGGACAATACTCAGCTACTTGCTTTCACTCACTCACCTCAGAGTCTTGAGCTCCACTATTTCATGCTCATTATAGTCATCAGAGAAATAAACAGCTTTGACCTAACTGTAGTGTTATAGTGGGAAAAACCCAAGGCTTCTTCAACAGCTATTCCCTTAAATTAAGACATGGGGAAGAAACTTCTTGAACTGACAGGTTCAAAAGCCCATATGTGTGAGGAAAGTTATATTGAAATTTGATACATTTTTCAAAATTTGTTCAATAATTCTGTGTTTATGAGTTAAGATTAAGTTCACAAGTTTAGAAATTGGTGATATACAGGTTGTTATCCAGGGTGATTAAATAATTTTTGACATGGAAAACTTAATTAACTTAAGAGCTAAATAGGTCATAATCATGTCCATGTCATCATGAACAAAACCACCACGATTAAAGTAACTAACTGGTGGCTGGCTGAATATTTAATGAATGAAGCTGTGTTGCCATTAGAGAGGAAAGGGTTGTGATGAAGAGAGAAGTGAAAGAAATATTATACTGTACCAGCTTCTCTTTCCTATACAATCTTAATGAAATTAAATGTTACCACAAAAAAAAAAAAAAAAAAGCAATATACATTATATAATGTAGCTGAAAAAAAAAAATGAAAAAACAAAAAAACAACCCAAGAATCATTCTAAAGAAACAGATGTAATAAATCTTTCTGGAACATTTTTAAGTTCTTTTTTTTATTATTATTAAAAAGGACAGGGATTATTTCAGGTATAACTAGTAAAAGATTAGGTGATAGAGAATGAATGATAACATGTTTGAAACAAATCATGAGATGCATTGAACACCAATCTGTAAAACATGGCATAACATAAGTGGCACAAATAGTTTGATTTTTTATAATGAAAATCTGTTCAAATACCACTCAGAAGTTTTTGTTATTTTTATTGGTGAACTAGGATCTTTAGCACAGTCATAAACAGATATACTTGTGAAGCTTCTGCTAATATCCTCAGATTTTTTTAAATTTTTTCTGTATTTTAGTCTTCTTCCCTAGATGCCATTGACACAATAAATAGTGAGATTAACAAAATGAGCATGAGTGAGCAACTGACTAAATATTACAGTAATTAGATGCTTGGTAATACGTATGGAATTTTTCATTTGAATTTTATTGGTCTTTATTACGGACATTAAATTTGTGCTCAGAGAGGAAATAAATGCAACGAGTTTATGCGCAAATAATGTGAAGTAACCATTACAAAAATCCATAGCTACAAACAAGAAATTATAGGAGGCCATTGACAAAAAACAGTATTCTGTAATGGAGTTATAGTTCACACATAAATTGAGCTTAGCGTTGTCACATTGTCCTTGTGTTTGCTTATCCGCATGACAGACAAATTTGAAATTCTTTCTTTCAGTCTTCTTTCTTCTACACTAAGAAAACCTTGTTCTTACAATTTGCATGGCTAGGTCACTTTTATAAAAGTTTTATCATTCCTATTACTGCGCTTTGTCTTCTGTCTAGTTTGTCTTAATGCTTCTTTTAGTGTTCTGGTGGAAAATAAGTACCCTGTTCCCACTGTGATTACAGTATCACATGGTAGGACTGAGTAATAAATGTGTGTGCTATATGGCAGTGTTGTTAAAAGTAGCCCAGAATTACATTTCACTTTCTACAAAAGCATCACCAACTTGTGATTCTTTTTAAAAAATCTTTCAACTTTAGTGTTAATGACTGACAGATACTTCTCATTTTATATGTTTGATGTTTCCAACATGAGTGTGATTATGTACTTTGTCTTTATAGTATGTAATAGTCTCTGTTTCAGACTGTTTCTCTGATTTATGAAAATCATTCTGTCTTCTCAAGTGTTTGGAAAACCTCTTAGTTTTCCATTATCTGCATAACTTATACTTCTATTCTTAGTGTCATTATCTCAATCTTTCATGAAAATACCAAATATTGCTTGACCAAGTACAGATTTCTGAAATCCATGGTATTTATATTGCAATTTTACAGCAAAATATTAATAACAGGTCTTTGTGCAGGTCTGAGGTTTCTTTTTGTTTTCTTTTAAGGATGGGCAAATGCCTTTATTGAGGCAATAGTTTAAAGCAAAGACTACACCTATTTAAAGAAAGCACAGATTTACCTTCACCTTTGCTATTGCTCTGGAGAGAAAATGTTAAAATTATTGTTAGGAAAATGGAATTTCTTTCTGTAAGGCAAAATTTCCTACATAGACAAAACAGGAAAAGTCTTAATGATATAGTAATGCCAGTGTCTCAGAATGATTCTCTTATAAACACTGGATTATGCTGTAATGAAAAGAAAGCATTTCCCACTTTCTATAAGAATTAGATATTCCATATAATGTGCTAAAAAGATTTATCTTAAATTTGTGATTCCATAACTCATCACAATGTTACGGCTTATAAATTTGCACTGAGAAAAGAGAACAACAGGTAATGGAATATATGCAGAACATGATAGGCAGAAAATTAACCTTATTCTACTATTAAGTTGGTCACAATCAATAGCTTTCACAAATACCATAAAGTGTCCCTAACTTCTATCTTCATGTCCTAAAAATTAACATCTAGTATAAATTATTTTTTTATTATTATTATTGTGGGGCACCTTCTCCTTGGAATTACTGTTAAGGTCACACATAATAAAAATATGTCTTTAAAGTACGAAATGAGTGTGACAAAGAATTCAGAAGCCAGAAGGTAATGGTTCCAGATAAGCCTACATTTCAAATATATTTGACATAGCAGCAAATCGTCTGCATAGTTCAGAATGTAATCATAGTTCAGAAACTGCAAGTGCTGGGGAAGTATTTCATACTGCAAATTCATGGCCTTTTTGCTTGTTGAAATATAATTAATGACAATCCTATAGATCAGATACACATTGTTAAATTTCACAAAGAAGCTAATAGTTTCTTCATTTATGAAAATAGGTTGCTTTAAAATGCACAGCCTGAACCTCATTTTACATCCACAGGCTCTCAGGATCCATTCTCTTTCACACAACTTTAGACATTCTTTCAATGAAAGACACCAGGACTACATCAATTAAAGAGTAATTTAAATATATATGCACACAATAGAGAGACAAAAGGAGAGACAAAATCAACTGTGAACAGAATGGAGTCTTTTCATCAATACAATACAATACATTATTTCTTACAGGATAAAATTCACTTTACCCTAAAAGCCCAAGTAATCATTTTGTGAGAGAAAATGTGTGAATGGGATGAAAAGATAAAAAGCAGGCACTCGTCAAAGTAAGCTAGGGTAGGGGGCTGTAGCGGAACTTCCCTGTGATGCCTATAGCATCTAATCCAACATAGGAATTAGGGCATCATTCATACTACGGCATTTAGAGAATTTGTTGCACTTTCCCAGGTTTTATTGCATGGGTTTTAGGCCAGTCTGCTCAGACCACCTAGGCTGCTTTTCTTCCTGACTTATGATTGATACATCATAACATATCCCTCCTGTCCTGGGCTCCCTACTACTTCTTTGTGCCATGATTACAAGACCATATTACAAGGGTTTTCCATTTTTGTAAGTTAATGCTTCTTTTTATCCAGTTATACAACTAGAGGTTCAGTGTAAGTGGTTTTGAGACTTCCCAAGCTATTTATTCAATTGAAAGACCCTCTCCTTTAACAAACGACGATTCTCATTATATATATTTATATATACATATATGTGTATGTATACTCTCTATATACTTCATGTTAGAAGATGGCATTGGTAAACATGCTAATTTACAAGCCAGACTTTGCCTTGGAGATCTGAAAGGAAAGTCTAATTTTCTACCATTACACTTTGACGTGGCTTTGTCAAATAAGTGGAAATATCACTTGCAATTTTCCAGCCAAATGCAGAGTTCTCATGTTTTACCTGTTCATTTCCAAAATTAATGTAAATTGTGAACAATCACAGAAATTTGTTGGTTTTGGTTTTCTTTGTTTTGTCTTGTTTTGCTGTTGGTCCTTATAGTGTTTGCTATATGTATCTAAGGATACTGAGGATATATGTATCTGGGGATATAAGTATCTGAGGATACTGAGGATGTGTAATAGTCACAATTACATTTGAAAGTAAACTGAAAGTTGTTTTCTCATAATCTCAGAATAATTTTGATCAATGGTGGGATGCACATTACATGTGATCAAAAGCAATAAAAAAGATGGAGGGCTGATGATTTATTTTGGTGACTATTAAGTTTTCATTTGTTTTTGGTTCAGAGGACTTCTTCCTCCCTATCTCCCAAGCCATGCTTGCTAAAAAATAAATAAATAAATACATAAATAAAATAAAATAAACTTTTGACCTATATGAATAACAGTATAAACTATACATAAACTATGAAGTTATAGACAAAAACTCTCCAATGTGTTCCATATGTTTCATCTCTGTACACTTACTCGATTTCTTGTTCTGGTACAAATGAGAGCTATTAAAAACTCATAGTAATGTCCTTTCTAAGGAAAAATGATATTGAATAAATTTAACTTCTGTTGGTTTGATTTCAAAAGGTTTTGATTTAAGAAGGAGCTTCTGTTCTCCCCACCTCCCCACCCTCTGCACCTTCTAAGATTTCTAAGTGCTGTGAAATGAGTATAAAAGGAATTGGCATAAAGCTGGCAGGAAATATGACAGGCAAAGGAAGAACACAATGGCAGGAGCAGAACGTGGAGAACATGGAGAGAACGTGGAGAACACAGAGCCAAACAATAACTGGAACATGAAGTTGCCTGTATTGTATGAGCAGACATTTTCTTATTAAATAACCAAAGATCCTACATTAAACTGTGGTTTTGTCATGATACACAGGTCTAGCAAGCTTGTAGTTTCTTATCTGAGTGCCTTCTGAGAAACATACTGATTTGGTGGATGCCATTGGTAGTCCTCTACCAGCTATTATGTTAAGAGATGTTGCTGCAGCAGTGCTGTCCATGACTTTGAGGCAGATGAAATTACTTCAGTAATTCCTATGCCCGTCTATTTCCAAAATCCTTATGTAGCAGAACATGAGTCTGTTGAAAGTACTTCCTTCAAAATCTACTGCACTTTAAGAGGCATATGATGTGCAACTGATGTGAACATATGAATAGCTATACCTTACTCATGTGCATCCATATTTATTTCAGATGTTAGGACTTCCGTACCTTTAACCCATGATTTTGTGTCATTTAATGTACCATACTGTCTTTCTCGTCACCAAATCTAATATTTACTTTTGTTGATTTGTTTACTTGCTTGTTTATTTGTTTTTTCTGAAATTGGAAGGATGTATAGGACAAACTGTTTCTATTCCAAACATACAGAAAATAACTTAATCTCAATGGTCTGCATTATGACAATGTTAATGTAGTTACATTTGATCTAGTGAACTAAATTGAGATGTTGAAATTTGACCTTAATCATTCCGGACAGTAGCTAATATTGAGAAGAGTAGTTCAGAGGTTTAGGAAAACTCCTTCTCGGAGTTCAACATAGGAAATTTTCTTATCTGATATCCCTCAATGGACTGTTTTCATTGCCTTTGTACAGGCAGCTGTCAGCATCCAAAAGACATTTGACAGTCTAATTTGGAGGTATAAATGCTGCTATCATGTGACTAATTTTCTTCACCTACTGATTCTGTCTGACATGGAACACTTCAGAAAGTCACAGTGCATGCAGATAACATGATAGAACAGAAGAACTTACAGTATTGTATTGTACATCTCAGAAAAATGTAGAGCTGTTAGAGCGGGACTAGAGGAGGGCCATGAAGATGACCAGAGGGCTGGAGAACCTATCCTATGAACAAAGTGAGAGAGAGATGGGGATGTTGAAAAAAAAACGTAAAGGACAACACAGACATTGGTCAGAGCCAACATGGGTTCACTAGGGGAAGGTCATGTCTAACAAACTTAATATCCTTCTACGACAAGATCACCCAGCTAGTTGACCAAAGGAAGGCAGTCGATGGAATCTTTCTAGATTTCAGTAAAGCTTTCAATACTGTCTCTCACAGTATCATCCTGGACAAAATAACCAGAATACAGTTATATAAAAGCATAAGATGAGTGAACAATTGGTTGATGGGTCAAGCCTAGAGGTTCTTGTAAATGGGGTTACATTAGGCTGGCAACCTGTCACTAGTGGGGTTCCCCAGGGCTCCATTTTAGGACCAGTCCTCTTCATTATTTTCATAAATGATTTTGATGAAAGACTTGAAGGTTTTTTGAGCAAGTTCATGGATGGTACCAAATTGTGTGGAGCTGTTGACTCCGTCGAGGGTGGTGCAGAGAGATCTGGACAAATTAGAGAGATGGGCAATCACCAACAATATGAAGTTTAAAAAGAGTAAGTGTCAGATTCTGAACCTGGGAAGGTGCAACCCTGGTTATACATACACACTGGGGGACAAGATGCTGGAGAGCAGCCCCACAGAAAGGGATCTGGGGGTTTTGGTTGACAGCAAGCCAAACTTGATCCAGCAGTGTGCCCTGGTGGCCAGGAGGGCCAAAAATATCCTGGGGTGCATCAAACACGGCATTGCTAACTGATCAAGGGAAGCGACTCTCCCGCTCTACTCTGCACTGGTACAGCCTCACCTCAAGCACTGTGTGCAGTTTTGGGCAGCACGGTGTAAGAAAGATATAAAGCTGGTAGAGAGTGTCCAAAGGAGAGCAACAAAGATGGTAAAGGGACTAGAGGGGAAGACGTGTGGAGTGGCTGAAGTCACTTGGATTGTTCAGCCAGCAGACGAGGAGACTGAGGGGAGACCTCATCGTGGTCTACAACTTCCTCACAATGGGGAATGGAGGGGCAGGTGCTGTTTTCTCTCTGGTGACCAGTGATAAGACCTGAGGGAATGGCAAGAAGCTGCCACAGGGGAGGTTCAGATTGGATGTCAGGAATATGTTCTTCACCAAGAGGGTGGTGAGGCACTGGAACCCACTGGAACTCTGTTTGCCCAGAGGAGCTGTGTGTGGAACACATCCATACCTGGAAGTGTTCAAGGCCAGGTTGGATGGGGAGGGGCAACCTGATCTAGTGGGTGGCATCCCTGCCCAGGGCAAGGGGATTGCAACTAGATGATCTTTAAGGTCCCTTCCAACACAAGCCATTCTATGATTCCACACAACAGTCTGCCCTGGCAGCCAGAAGGACCAACCATATCCTGGGATGCATCAAGCATGGCATTGCTAGCCAGTCAAGGGAAGGGATTATCCTGCTCTACTCTGCACTGGTGTGGCCTCGTCTCGAGTACTGCGGGCAGTTTTGGGCACCACAGTATGAAAAGGACATACAATTATTAGAGTTTCCAAAGGTGGGCTACAAAGATGGTGAAGGGTCTAGAGAATGTATCAGGAGCAGCTGAAGTCACTTGTATTGTTCAGCCCAGAAACCAGGAGACTAAGAGAAGACCTCATCGCAGCCTACAGCTTCCCCACAGGGGGGAGCAGGGAGCAGAGGGGCAGGTGCTGAGCTCTTCTCTCTGATGACCAGCAATAGGACCTGAGGGAACGGCATGAAGCTGCGACAAGGGTGTTTCAGTCTGGATGTTAGGAAAAGGTTCTTCACCAAGTTGGTTACTGGGATAGGCTCCCCAGAGAAGTGGTCACAGCACCAAGCTGGCAGAGTTTAAGAAGCATTTGGACAATGCTCTCAGACATGCAGTCTTATTTTTGAGTGGTCTTGTGCAGACCCAGGAGTTAGACTTGAACCTTGAACCTTGTTGGACTTGAACCTTGTGGGTTTCTTCCCACATGTAATATTCTATGATTCTATGATTAATCATGCTGTAATTTACCGGTAATTAATTATTAGCAAATGCAGAGGGATAACATTGCTGTTGTATTAGAGAGAATCTAAACTATCTGAATCAGCTAACAAGAATAAGTACTATTGTTTCTATTACACAGAAAAATACTTGCTTTCAGTTGGACAATCAAAAAGGCTTTGACACTTTTGTGTATTTATTTTTATTAGCATTCATTAGGATTTTGTCCTTTCGTTTAATGAAAAATCAGCACCAGATGCAAATTGAAGGGAAAAAAATAGCTATAGCACTTGCAATATATTTCACTAATTGTAAATAATTGCAAAATATTTTTCCATGTGATTTAAATATTTTCTGCATTACTCAAGGAAAAAAAAAAAAAAAACAGGAATCAATGCAATAAAACTGGAGGAATCCTACTGAGCATTCCCAATATTATATAAAGCAGATTCACTGATCTGATATGCAGAAAAATAAAACTTCGATATTTAACAAGTAGCTGAACAATTATAACAACAAATAACATTTGAGAATGTATTAATTGATGTCATTACTAAATAATGTGTACCAAGCACTTTACGCGCATCACAAACATAGTTTCTATCACTTATTACACAAATGTCATTCAACGTTTTCAGCAGACGCTTAAGAAGAACAAGAAAATAAGAAATAAAAGAAACAAAGAGTGATATTTCTGTCAGAAAGAGTTATATAGGTAAATTTCCACCTATATATTAATTTAATAATGCCATTAAACTTGATGTAATTTCTTCCTTTTCAAAATGTCAATTCCTGCTGAAATGCTGGAAAAGCTCAATGAATAATGACAAGGCTAATTCATTAATAATAAGGATATAAATTAATTTGTACAAAATTTGAATTTTCATTAATATAAAACGTAATGTGAGGGGATTCTTAAATAAATAAATAAATAGATAGATGGGTAAATAAATAAATAATAATTAAAAAGAATTCCTTTCAGAATAGGGGATGAGACAATGTGCTGTCATTGAGAGAATGAGTTCTGTGAGTCTTTCTCTGCAATGCAGACAGGACAAATCTTGTTCTGCTATTTAAGGCTAAGAAGGAGCAAACAGTTTGAAAGCCTAACATGGGAGAGGGGGTGGACCAAGGACACTTTACAGCAGACATAATGGGACTAGGGTATAATAGGCCCTCATGTTCTCCCTGAATATTGCTTGACATGGTAAAAATATTTTGTTGCTTCTGTGACAATAGTTTAAATATTTTATGTTTTTAACTATGCCTCACACTCAGTTGAAAGTAATCAAAATATGTTTCTCATGTTCAATGATATATGTAATCCTTGTTCCAAAATTGAGACTTTAAAGTATATTTATGTAAGGGAAATATTCCAGACATTAAATGCATATAAAAGAAACTTCAGTTCTTTAACTACAAACAGAAGTGTGTTTAACCCTTCTCAAGTTCCTTATCTGACTCTATTACCGTCTCTTTAAGAAGGAAAGATGCTTAATGGTGACTGAAATGGCAGATGGTACTGTTTTGTGAAATATTTGAAGCTTACAGAGGTAGTTTTTTTCTTCAGTTCTAAAAGTTCATGCCACACTAAAAATCCAGCTATTTCAATAGCTGTAAAAATAGTTTCTTGCAACTACTCTTGTATTGTTACATAAATTCTTGGATACAATAACTGTAGAAGGACTCTGATTTTCACAGTGAACATCTCCTGAGTACATTATTGTTGTCTAAAAAAAAGCATATTTGTTCTCATTCTTTTGCTTTAAAGAGCAATACATCGACATTCCTTACTCAAGAAAAAAAAAAATATTTTCCTTTTTCAGACTTTATCTTTCTTCTTCCAAATCTTTTATCACTACAGCACTAAATTTCAGTCCATCAGTTAGATCTGAAAACACAAATATTCAAATCAATTTATCCTAATGTGAAGATGTCCCAGGCCTTGGCCTTCTGATATGGACATTTTCAAAAAAATAAAATAAAAAATAAATAAATCAAGCAAATATAATTTTCTATAGTTTTTAGTATGTGCAAATACTTGTTCTGAATTTCTGGGTTTAAAATTTAGTTACCTGTAGTTTTATCAGATCTATAATTTTCCTTTTTACTGAAGATAAACAGCAGTAATGCGCCTAAAATTCACATCAGATAGAAATCTGAGAAACTCATCTTTTCTGGCAATATCAGAATCTGACCCTCTGATGATATTCTTTGGAAAGCTGATGAGTATAAACAGCATTATGAGTTCTAAGTAAAATTCTGTTTTTTTATCTGAGTCATTGAAGTCTGATATCTCCTTATGTAAGAATGTCTGTCCATTCTTCTCCCCTATCTTTTCATCTCAGAAAACAGTTTCAAACACAAGACATATTTCTGTTTCAGATTTGCCATAAATTTCTTTGATAGACTAATCAACCAAACACTCCTCCTTACTTCTTAGGATTTTGAAATGGTCAAGAAGAGAGACAGAAGAGAGACGCAGATAATTTGGCATGAAATATACTCTCTTAGATACTATTTTTTGTCATGCCATTCTAATTATTTGGGGTACATAATTGCCAGCTTTTCCAATATGCTAAAACTTATTTTAACAGTCTGATCAACATCAAAACCTGACATTACATTCCTATATATAGTTTTGCATTGCCTTTGGATTTTCACTGCAAATTGTGACACTTTGATTACATTTTATTTTTATTTTAAAAATATTCTTGCTCAATAATACTTGTTACAGTAGCATATGAAAAGTAGGAAGGTGAAAGTGCTTGAGAGTCCTTTATTGTTTTGGTGTTTGAAAAGCTACTGCCTTTGAAAAGAGATCAGAAGGAACTTTTTTAAGACCATGACTTCCTTGCCATATCTGTTTTAAAATTTGTTTTTTCCTGTCTTTCCATGTCTTTGGGATTCTGGGAAAGATGCAAAACTGTCCAGAAATCAGAGTTTAGGAACATTTGCCTAGTATTCTAATTCTTCTCAACCATAGGCCTCACGATGCATTTCTGTAGTTTTGATTTTGTTTGTAACATTGTGCCCTCATATACAACCCACTATCCAGTGCTCTGTAGTGAACTGAGGTCCCACAATTAAAAGTACAAGATCAGAACTCTGGTTTGCTATTAGACAACTGCGAGAGATGAGGAGCCTTCTTGCTTTCCTAAGTCCTTGCTTTAGCAGGAATTTTATAATTAAGACAATCAGATAAATCAAAGAAGCAGTTAATCTCCCATACTACGGAAGAAGGTGCATGCAAAATATCCAGAATCAATAAAATAACCATTCCTGTCAGCATGACAAGAGGAAAAATCTCTCTCTTAACTCCAAATCTGGATATCAGTTTAACCATAGGAACATGTTACAGTACATTAACAGGCTTTCTGATGAATTTTAATGTGATTTACAGATCAGCTCGATCCTTCCTGTAAAAAAATCTCTAGATGAGGTTTATTTTCAGGATTTCATAAGAAGGTAAATTCTGAATTCTTCCATGACTTTCACTGCACTTGCATACCTAAAGTTGAGCATAAGCTGAAATGTTAAAGTGCAGATTTTTTTTTTTTTTTTTCCTTTCAAGGAATGCAAAATGAGAGAGGCTTTTTGGGAAATTTGCAAAGAAGCTGCATGTGTTCCAGGTACTAATTCTCTATTGCTAACTATTCCAGATCCATCTAAGATTTTATTCATGTTCAATAGTATTGAGAAGGATCAGATATCTGAACGCAGACTGGATTTATATCCCTCACGTGCCAGCTGACCTCAGAAACACATAAACACTGCAGTGGTCGTAGTTTCTAACATCAAAGTTTCTCAGGCACGTAAAATTCCTCCCCTGTATATACTTCTTGGTGTTTAAGATCTAATTCACCCTGAGGACCATCAGAAGTCATAAAAAAAGACATTTTTTTTCTGCCTGTTTTCTATTTACAGAGTCTGATCTGATAGAAGTGTGCTGAGAATATCTCAACATAGTGCTTCTAAAAATATAGCACCCTCTTTAAACATCTTATGATGCCTGTTTCTTCTCAATTGTTTAGCTTCAGAATATTTCTGCAGTGTTAAAGATATGATTTCAGTCTCTTTGTCTGAGGGGGTTCAAACAAATATGGCCAGTTTTTCAATACGTCCAAGTGTAAAACCTAGGATTAAATAAATTCTAAAGTGAGCAGAACGCAGATGTGTAGGTTAGTGTATTTTTTTTAGGAGATGCATGTTTCTTTTCACAAAGCATACAGGGTTCAAAATTCAAATCTTGAAGAATTTAAGCAGTGCTCCATTTTATTTTATTTTTTTTTTGGGGGGGGGTGATGGGGTGGTCTCTGTGTTCAGGTTAAGATCACATTTTTAAGCACCTAATTTCTACAGACATGGTACAGTCTGGATAAGTGTCTAATCTGGATGATGATTAGCTTGTTTGGCATACTGTGAAATGAATGGGGGTTTTGACATTAACATTTGGGGAATAAATCGACAGGTGTTGTTAATGGAAAATATAACTATGGCAGCATGATTTACTTTCACTCACTTTTCTAGATCTCATAATCATTAACATTTCTGGAGGTCCTGACTATACTCTGAGAACCTTAATAAAAAAATAAAATGTTTTCAATAATGTATAATACCAGGAATGCAGTGTATTAAGTTATAAAATAAATAAAATAAAATGCAAAAAGTTGTTTGATCACCAAAAAAAAAAAAGGAGTTGAAGAAACCTTTAGAATGAGAGGAGTATGAGAGGAAACTGAACTAAATGTTCAAAAATAAACAAGAAAAACAAAAATACACCTTCTGAGCAAAACTCTGTTGTGACCTTGAAACTCAACTTAGTTAATATTAATTTTGTTGCAAAAGAAACAAAAACAAAAACAAAAATATCTTCCCCAAATGTACAGCCAGTTTTTAAAAATATTACTGTCACTTAAAAAAACATTAATGAGTCTTATTGTAGGTTAGTTTTATCTGGTATGGTATTGTATTGTATTAAAATCTTATATTAATAAGATTGTAAGTGAAAGCCTTTTTTTTAACAAAGCTCAGTGGATATTCTCCTAAAACAAGCAGCACAGACTCCTTTTCGATTAGTTTAAAGTAGACATTGATGCAATTTTTTGTATTTTATATTGCTTTTTCCTTAATATCAGGAAACATTGTTTTTGTTATAGAATAGAACAGTATCGTTCAGTTGGAAGGGACTTTGAAAGATGATGTAGTCCAACTGTTTTCTCAGAAAATCTTAAATACTCAAGACCCACAAACTTCATACACAAGACCTCTGTCCATTAGATTTAGGTCCTATAAATAATTGTCAGATGTTGAAACATTCACAAAAAAGAGGCCACACAGTTGTTGCAGATGAGTATCAGCAACCAGGTTTGTGTTCTATACAAAATTTTACATCCTTCTACCTCTCTCTTTGATTTCCTTATATTCACTATAAACTTTCTACTCTACTAATAGCAAGGAAATGGAGAAGGGAGAGAAGATACAGAAAAGGATCTATTACTGTCTTATAATGTCTCAAAATTGCATGCTGAATTAGTAAGATTGTCTCAAAAACAGTTTTAGAAACTGAAGCTATGTCTGAGCTATATCTGACATTCCCTATTCATATAGCATTTATGTAACACTTAGAAAGTTACTACCATTGCACATTTGAACAAAATCCCATTTTGTACTGACAGCTTTCCCTTCACTAGACAACAGAAGATGGCAATGTGCCCTTCTATAGTCTGCCAGAATTTGGTAGACTCAGAATTATGGGTCTTACCCCAGTCCAGATGAGAAAAGAATGGAATTGCTTTTCTTACTTCTTGATCATCTTTACCTTATAAGGCTATCTTCTGTAACAGATATGCCTCTCCAACAGTGCAGCACTTTGGCAGCTTTTTGTGGTAGACCCATATCCTGTATGCACTGGCCTTTTGTTCCAATAGGTTATTTTTGCAGGAAAATAAAAATAATAATAATTCTGGATTTTTATGAAGGTGAGGCAACAAACTCAAATAAACTAAAGCAGTTCTGTGCCTGCACAGAAGAGCTATAAATGCCAACAGATCTTTACAATCAGAGCCAGAAGTTCTTAATGTGCCTAGGCAACAGCTAAGACGACGATGGGAAAGAATGAATCATTACTTCAGATTCAGGTTTCTCAGCTATGACTATATTCTCTTCTAGCTACCTAATCTTTAATTGAAATGCCCCCCTGCAGAGAGCAAGTTTGCTACTATGCAGGGCAATACTATGTCTTTTTTTTTTAATGATTAAAGATGACTTCTGGCTCAGTAATGTTGTGTTCCACTTCTGTATGACAAATTAGCTTCATAAAAATTCTTGGTCTTTGTTTTGGAGATTAAATATTAATTTTGAATCTGCTGAAACTGAGGTTTAACTCATTTATCCACCCATTTTTTGAGATATTCTAGGGTAAATAAGGTATCTGCATGGGGTGACAGTTATGACAAAGACTGCATGAAACTTGTACAATTTTAAGGTTGGATTGGGGACCAGAAAGGTTTTGTACAGTCAAATGGTATTAGACATCTGTATGTGACCGACTCAAGCCCTAAGTGTTAAATAATACTTTTAAACTTTTTTGTTATCCTTCATAAAATAATACTTCAACGTTCATTTTATTCCAAAGAACTAATTTAGAGCAAGTCTGTCCTTTAAGGAGGAATGTAGTTCATGTTAAGTGGATGTTATTTTAGTTCTAAATTGTAATATGAATAAACTGTTCCCTGTATAATGTATGATACAGATTTTCTTCATACAGTTTTAAATAATGCAACCTTCAGTGGATATGTGAAAATTGCTGATCCTTGAAAGTATCATTTACTGTTTCTGACTGATAAATTGGTCAAAATAAACTGTTTGAAATAACACTGTTTTAAATAGTTACATTATATTCTTGTGCTGAGGAAATGGTAATTAAAGATAAGATGGCAATTCCTTTATCACTGCTTTTCTACTTAAGGATGCCCACATTTTCTTTTTTACCTTTTACATCCAGCTCTTCCCTAACTACAGGGAAAGAAGAGTTCTCCATGAGGCTTCCCTATACCTCTCTCTGTCTAGATGAAAGAACGACATTGACACTAACGTCGAGTACTACCTGTTGCAGAAGGTATTTTGGGACAAGCCTGACAATATAGGAGCTTCAGAATTATTTTTTTTCAGGGACCACTCATTCAAGTCATTATCAGGCAGGGATACAGTCTGTTCTTCATTTGACTGGTTTGTGCTGAATAGGACAAAGAGAAAATTCAGTGCTTGGAGAGATATGAAGTATATAGAGTTTCCTGTGATTATGAATATGTGCCTTTACCATTATTTGATTGAGATCCTATAGATAGAGACTGGTAGTGTGGAATATGAAATATTCTAACAGAAGAATACCCCTGATTTTAGTTAGCTTGCATGTGGAATTCATCACCGTGAATGCTGAACGAAAAAGAGCAAAGTCTCTGTACAGTGTAAACCTGAGTAAATACCACCTTTCCAAAATGATAAGTACTTAACTACAATTACATACATTTCTAATGCATTTTTTTTATCTGCTGTAAACCCTGGTGCAACATTTATATTTTTTTACTTATTGCAAATCTTGGGCTGAACTTTTCTCCTTTCTACAGTATGATAACTTCAAACTTATCCGCAGTGCCTTGCTGATATCAATTCTGACCCAACAGCATCCTGCTGAATTGCATAAGGCCCTGCAAAGTAGCTTTTATGTTTTATGGTACAACTACCATAATCTCTTAAGCTATCTGATAAAATTTTAATCTCTCTGCCCTTCTTTTTTAAAAGTCTGCTCAGGAAAGATGCCTTGACAGCATCTTAGTTTGCTTACTTTTCCTGAATCCCTATCTCTGCCATGTTTAATCGCTTATCTTCTTCCTCCAGTTTTCTTCCCCCTCCTCCTCACTTCAATCTTTTCTCTCCATTCAGCTTGCTATGGCTGAAGTCCAACTTTGCCTTATCCTAATTATTGTGCAGACTATATTCTGTTATCTAAGCATGCTCTTTGTCTCCTAAAATGCTCCTGTACTTTATCATTGGATTCTCTCAATGTCATCACTACTTGTGCTTTTCCTGTCTTGATTATTTGATCGTTGATGAGAGAAAGGATGAGCTGCAGTTTATTAGATTTACTCTGTGGACCATGTTGTTGCTAGGTGATACCCCCTAGCCATTGCTATAAATACTTAATAATCTTAAGATGAAATTTCCTTGTTACTTTTCGTTTAAGTAGAGTAAGGCACCTGGACTTCCATGATTTAAAATGCATTATAAAACTATTTGGATTAAGGGAGAATTCTGTTTGGCTGCTAGATTAATGTTAAGGGATGGATTAATTTATATGAAGCACACAGTTCTCCACTGCTGTTCAGTATTTCAAACTGCTAACCTCATTTTATTTCAACAGTTTGATATTTATTTATTTTTTCAGAATAGAACTGTTAAGGGCAAATAAGGCACAACTAAGCAGGCTATTTATTAGCCTGAGAAGAACTGAATGGATAAGACTGTATGGGTTGGGTTGTATAACTGTCCTATGTTAATCTCACTCCTTATCTCACCTTGCTGCTTAATATTCATCTAACTAAAATTAACTTTGTTAATCAAATTAACCAGTACATAATCATAGAATCATAGAATCATTAAGGTTGGAAAAGACCTCCAAGATCATCTGGTCCAACCTTCCCCCCACCACCAATATCACCCACTAAACCATGTCCCTAAGCACCATGTCCAACCTTTCCTTAAACACCCCCAGGGACAATGACTCCATCACCTCCCTGGGTAACCCGTTCCAATGCCTGAATACTCTTTCTGAGAAGAAATGTCTTCTGTTTCCAACCTTAACCTCCATGGTGCAACTTGAGACCACTCCCTCTAGCCCTAATCTTGCACAATGTTCCATATCATGGATGTATACATGACTGTATTTTGGTATTTTTTACGAGAGTGACTATATGAAGTCATAGTCATTTTAGCCTTTGGATTGTTTTGTAACTGGGAAGAGAGTTATCCACTTTAAATGAAGACTTTTACAGGAAAACTGGAATCAGAATGGAAAGTTGTATGTGCTGATCTAAGCTAGATAAAACAGTGAGCAAATAATGATTTTTTATCACTTCAATACCTGTAGGTCATGAACCTAAACTTCAACTAACCAATAGTGAAAGCTATATATATTTTATATCTATTACTCTTAGCTCATTTCATCCTCTCTAATTAACTGTTTTATCTGTTGATTAATTTCATTAATAAAACCTAACACTACAGTAGCATTTCATATTTTTTATTCTTTATATCTGCTGTGAGTTTATACTAGTTTTTCACAGAATACCTGTTCAGCTTATTCCTTCTCATTTCTGTCATCATCAGGAAACCCTAGGCTGTTTCTTTCCTGAACTTTTTGACATTCTTTCTTTGTAACTTCTTTCCTGCAACTTACCCGTTCATCAGGACAGAAAGCATATTTTGTCTATCACATAGAAACCACAGTATAAATATATAATGCAAACAATTATTTCTACCAAAATGGGTATTTTAAAGGAGAAAATATGTTAGGAGACCAAAATCAGCAGAAGCTTGTTTTACACATTTACCGTCATGTTTTCTACTGACAAAGGTTGCAGTATTGCCTAAAATTGCCAACACTACCGTAACTGATTAAGTCTCCCATTTCCTCACTATCTGGAACATTCATAACTGGAGGAATATTTGTGGAACTGTTTCCGAAGCAGTCAGTCATTGTCTGGGACCATTACTTACAAATCCATCATGATAAAAGTTTCATCTATTTTTGTTTTAATTGGGGCAGCTTAACTGATATCATCTTTTTGTCTTGCAGAAATGTCATGGCCAAGAGGATGAGACTCAACTGTACTTAGAGACCTCAAACTCAAAATTAGATTCTAAAATAAGCTTTGAAATATTTGAATCCAAGATATGAGAACTGTCACAGTGTAGGTTTTGCAAAGTAACTAGTCTGAAAAGACCAATACTTCTTTTCTGATTTTTATGACCTTCTAAATGAAAATCTCTTTCAAAAGTTTCACTACTGCTATCAAAATATGATTTGCCTGTAGCTGAATTCATGGTCTAATTTAGAATATATCCCATTTTGTTTCTAAAATATCTGAAAGGAGTTTGTATTTCACATTGTTTCCAATTATGTAATTACAGTTGATGGGCAGAAATGAAAGTACACAATGCAAGGATAAAAACTGTTCTGTGAACAGAAGATCTACAACACCAAGTTGGGGGGAAGTGTCAATCTGCTGGAGGGTAGGAAGGCCCTGCAGAGGGACCTGGACAGGATAGGTTGATGAGCAGAGGCCAGTGGGATGAGGTTCAACATGGCTAAGGTCCAGGTCCTTCACTTTTATCACAACAACCCCGTGCAACGCTACAGGCTTGGGGCAGAGTGGCTGGAAATCTGTGCAGACAAAAGGGATCTGGGGTGTTGGCTGATGCTCAACTGAACATGAGCCGGCAGCGTGCCCAGGTGGCCAAAAAGGCCAACAGCATCTTGGCTTGTATCAGGAATAGTGTAGCCAGCAGGACCAGGGAGGTGATCATGCCCCTGTACTCTGCTCTGCTGAGGCCACACCTCGAGTACTGTGTTCTGTTTTGGTCCCCTCACTACAAGAAGTATATCGAGGCCCTGGAATGTGTCCAGAGAAGGGCTACGGAGCTGGTGAAGGTGCTGGAACACAAGTCCCCTGAGGAGCGTCTGAGGGAAGTGGGGTTGTTTAGTCTGGAGAAGAGGAGGCTCAGGGGAGACCTTATTGCTCTCTACAACTATCTGAAAGGAAGTTGTGGAGAGCTGGGTGTTGACCTCTTCTTGCAGATAACTAGTGATAGGACTAGAGGGAATGGCCTCAAGTTGTGCCAGGGGAGATTTAGGTTAGCCACTTTTTCTCCAGTAAACTGTCTTTTGCTGAAATAATTTCCGATTTCCCTCCTCTTTCTTACCTGATATTCTTTCATTCCATTTCCTTTGCTTTTCCTCCCATTCTTGTATTTTTTCAGAGTAATTCAAACCTGAGGTTTTTACTGTGTAAATTCAATACGTGGCTATCAACATATTTGTGCATGCATAATGAAATTACAAATTCTGTTACCTCAGAAATACCTTGACAAATTATTTTTTTCTCAAAAATCCATGTATGTAGCAACAGAATTGTCTTGAATTCATGATTTTTTTTTAATTATCTTCAGTGAATTATACATTTTCAATGTCTAAATAATTAACTACAACATCAAACTTAATTTTTTCCACTATACACTTTTTTTTTTCCATTTTGCAGAGAATTCAAAATACAATTCTTATTTTTTTATAGTTGTATTTGACCGACTTTTTGGATTAAAGTAAAATTAAAATAAATACTGTGCTGTGTTTTGGATTTAGGACAAAAATAATGCTGATGTGTTAGTTGCTGCTGGGCACTGCTTACACTAAGACTTTTCAGCTTCTCGTACTGCCCTACTAGCTGGTGGTGCACAAGGAGCTGGGAGGGGACATAACTAGGACAGCTGACCCAAACTGGCCAAAAGAATATTCCTTACCCTTTGATATCCTCCAAGGGAGGGGGGAGGCAGACATTGCTCAGGGTCTCAGTGGGCATCGGTCAGTTGGTGGTGAGTAATTGCATTGTACTTCACTTGTTTTGTATATTATAGAATCATTGAATCATGGAAGAGTTTGGGTTGGAAGGGACCTTAAAGATCATTTAATTCCAACCCCCCTGCCATGGGCAGGGACGCCTCCCACTAGACCATCCATTCTTAAAGCCCTATCCAACCTGGCCTTGAACACTTCCAGGGATTGAGCATCCACAACTGTCATTGTTATTTTCCCTTCCCTTGCTGTCCTACTAAGCTGTCTTTATCTCAAGCCACGAGTCTTACCTTTTTAACCTCTACTCCATCCCACTGTTGGAGGTGGGGAAGTGAGCAAACAGTTGTGTGGTAGTTAGCTGCCTGCCATGTTAAACCACAACAAAGGACTATCTTCATATTGTTTCTGTGGACTATTAGTTGCCCTAGACTTACTTTTAGGTATTTGTCATTGTTTTCAATAAGGAAAAGATCAAACACATTTCACTCAGTTCTTTTCTCTTGTTTAGCGTAAATCCTTCCTTTGTAACTGTCAGTATAGAGGAACTGTAAAATAAACACATTTTAAGTACCACTATGCTAGTACAGGAAAGTAAAGCAGCCTTTTATTCTAAATGATATATTGGCCTCGTGTGTGTTATTTCTCCCAGACCCCTCACTTCAAAGTTATCTGTTTCTTTCTTACTACCTTGTCTTCTGTTCTTGTTTAGCCCACTAAAGAGCTTTTGAAATATGACTGAAATATCCATTTTACTAAATATGTTATTAAAAATATTGTATTAATAGTATTTGTTCCTCCTAGAGTATGTCCAGAGAAATTAGGAAGTCCCTGAGCAATAAATATTGTGGATACTTAAGGGATTGTACTGAACATTATAGATGAAATCATCATGAACCAATCGAGACAAAATCAAGTCTGGCCAATTTTAATGGGCTACACTGGGGCAAGAAGCTGGAACATTTAAAACAGAAACAATCTGTATATTACTATTTTTGCAATAACAACACTATATTCAACATGAAGCAGGGATAAGAAAGAAAACAGAGAGAAAACAAGATTATAAAAAGAGGAGAAAAATGATCAATTTAGTAGAGCTAATGGGAAGTTTTCCTCTGAGATCATCTTGCTCTAAGGGACATAAAATGCAGAAGAAATTGTTCAAAAGCATAAGTGGTCTTCAGAGGTCCAGCCACAAATGAATTAGAGATACCAACAAATAAGTCATTAAAGTAAGAATTTTAGTTTTACTTGAGTTATTTCTAAATGGTTAATGCTCACTAAATGTGCAAATGTCAAAAAGTAAAATTATGGGGGGGAGGGGAGGGAGAAAAAAAAAATAAAGAAAAAACAAACAAAGAGACATCCTTGAAGAATACAAAAAGAAACTGGAAAACTGGAAATAAAGGTGTAAACTAATGAAATTCAGAATAGCATAACAATACAGTGAAACAAAATATGTGGGAAAAACATGTAAGATGGAGGAAAAAAAATGTCCCCAGAATGAAGAAAAGATGGGAAAAATACGTTATGGTTTAATGCTGCAGAGCGCTGAGCACCACACAGCCACTCTCCCCAGGTGCAATAGGGGAAAGAATTGGAAAGAATTCATGGGTTGAGATAAAGACAGTTAAAGGTAAAGCAAAAGCAAAGCAAAACAAGGAATTCATTCCCATCAGCAGCCAGGTGCTCAGCCACTTCCAGGAAAGTAGGGCTCATCACACATAACAGTTTCTTGGGAAAACAAATGCCATCACTCCAAACATTCCCACATTCCTCCTCCTTTACCCCAGCTTTTATTGTTCAGCATGACTCCTTATGATACGAATATCCCTTTGGCCAGTCTGTGTCAGCTGTCCTGGTTCAGTCCCCTCCCAGCTCCTCATGTGCCCCCAGCCTCCTTGATGGCAGGGCAGCACAAGAAGCAGAAGGGTCCTTGGCTCTGTGTAAGCACTGCAACATTAAAAACATCAGTGTGTTATCATCATTGTTTTCATCAAAAATCCAAAACACAGCATTGTGTGTGACCCTCCATGAAGAGAATTAACTCTATCCTAAACAAAACCATGAAAATATGTCCAAAGATATCTCCATATTTTTTTCTGGTTTATTAAAGAGAAGACTGAGAAATTATTTTGTTATGATGTATAAGAACTTATATTTTGGCAAAATAATAACTGTTAAGGGCCTCATTCTGAAAGATTAATATGCTAAATTTAAAAGCTACAAACATTCAAATAAGAAACCTGACAGAATTATTTAACATTGTGAGTATTTTATCTTTGGAAAAACTTACCAAGAGAGGTACTGAATTTTTTAAATCTTGAAGTTTCAATATGTTTGTATATCATGTATTCTGTCATTCAACATGTTTTATTAGTCTCAGTACAGTGTAACTGTATTCAAGGGCTTGTTATAACTTAAAAGGTCAGGCAAGATGATCTAGTCATCACAAATATACATATATATCTACTCAGAAGAGAGCTTAAAAAATTACCACATCATAGTAAAGAAAGTAGTTAGATAAATACAAAATAGCAGAAAAATAAATAATCCGGATGTGATAAGGCAGAAACATAACAAAAATTATATCCTTTGCAAAGTGATTGATGTTTTCTGTCAGGGATTAGATTCCATTGTACTAGATGCTGCAAAAAGAAATAACACAAGGATAGAACCTGTCTCAGATGGCCCATACGCTAAACCAATGACAAAACACAACCACTGAACAATCAGGGTCTGCAGGGGAAGATAAGGGTCCGGGCAGGAATTCATGCATAAATTAGATGTGACAGTGGCTCAACAGTCATACGTGGCCATTAGCCCATGGCAACAGATAACAATTATTTATAGGAATATTTTGTTACATATTTTATCTTATTTTTAAGGCAAACAGTTTAACTGTATTTGTCTATATCCCATGGCATGCAAAAGTTAAATTTCACGGTCATTTCTATTTATAATTTTCAGGCTTAATAATATAAATGAACATTCACAAAATGAAGAATGACCTTGATTTCCATTAAGAGATTTTCCCCCTGACTCAAGTTTAAGAAATCTACAGATCACCAATACTTCCTTAGATTTACTGACCACTGGTTAGCAATTCAAATCCTTACCTGGACAGGCAAATTTGATAACTAACCTCTGCATTTGTTATTCATATTCTCACTACAGATATAATCATGTGTGTTTCAAACACATCTTTCCATTATGTCAAAATACTTTACCTCAAATATGCAGAAAATCTAATACTAATGAGAACTGCTCTTGGTGAGGTCAACTTTTCACCAAGGGACACAACAGAAAAGAGACAAAACTTGAGAAAAACATTTTCATTATATAGCTTTAAAGGCAATAGTTAATCCGAATAGATTTATAAGCAGAGTGAAAGATGAGAAGCTATAAAGCTGTAGCAATTAATATAATAATACTCATTAATGACTTGAGAATTGTTTTTGTCTCTATAATAACTATACTATGATCTGACAAACCTTCTGGCATTTTGCCTTGGGATTTATTTAGCAATGATTATAGTTATTACCTCATAAACAGGTAGAAACCATTCATAATCCATTGCTAAACAAATGGCATGCTTAAGGGGAAATTTCAGATAGAAAACAGAAATCTAATAATCTCAGCATTTACCTGCTTCTTCCACTGGTACGTAGATTATTATTTTAATAAAAAGTTTTACTGATAAGCAGTAATAAAACTATTCCTATTCTTGCCATTCATGGTATGACATCAGTGTCAGATTGAAGAGTATATTTGTTCATTTGTACAGAAATTGTATATGACTCTAGAAAACAGTCTCTTTCTTATCCCTATTTTCCTCATATTTATTGCAATATATCAGGATGCATCCACAGGCTATGTACAAAACCAGTGAAGCAAGAAAGAATTCACGAGGCCTCAGAACTGTTATTACGGAAACTATACATAGAATCACTGTCTCTGATAGTTTGGAAGGATACAGTATTGATTAAAATACAGATTTTCTTTTAAATAATAATAATATAGATGTGTTGCATTTTTTTACAGATATCAAAGAAGAAAAAAAATAGTGATAGTCTTTCCCAGATTAATTCTATATGTTAATTATGAAATACAGCAAATTGCTGTTATATTCAACACTATATTTAATTAAAAGATCATGCTATATAATTAAAATGTTTATCACTTTTTTTTAAAGCCACAAGCATTGTTATTCAGATTTTCAGATTAGATTAATATGTCCTGCTTCATCATAGTGTATGTGCAGAAAATAATCACAGTTCTGTTAAAATTTTATTCTTCTACATACAAGATCACCATTAACTTATTTATTTTGGTGAGCTTAGCATGCTTTATTGTTACTATATTAAAAGAATATTAGGGCATTAGGGCCATGGAGATATTTAGTTTCATACTCCTCTCCATAAGATGAACATGGATAATGTTGTCAAGTAGAGAAGGCATCTATGTCCTTTATATAAATTCCTGCCTGACTCTGCAAGAAGCATTTCTAGGATCGGCATATAAAATAAATTTTATGGTGAAGCTTCTTAAATTCTGAAGTAGAAGTTCTTATTTTAATTCTCGAGATTCTTGGGGGGGGGGGGGGGTTGTTGTTTTGTTGTTTGTGTGCGTGTGTGTTTTTCATCCACTGAAATGGTGTTTTAATAAAATCTGTGTTATATTGTCTCTTTAGAAACCCTGAAATGTATGGTGAAGGAAGCTCATTCTTAATCCTTGTAGTTCAGGTGGAAAAAGCCTTCACCCTGCTTTTTGTTCACTTTTCTCCTTCTCTTTGTGACGAGGAATAGTCAGCATGAAATACAGGATTTTTCTTTCTTCCTTAACACATGCATTTTCACATCCACCTAGAGATTACCAAACAATCAAAAGCACAAGAAAGCATTGAAAAACTGGTGTGAGGAAATTGTCATAAACATTTGGAAGCCAATACTCTTTCCCCCCTTAATTGTCTGAAAACCCCCTTTGAGAACTTATATTCTAGGTCACCTGTTTAACATGGAGAAATACTATGAAATGTAATAATGATCCACAGAAAATAGACAGCTACAGAAATTACTGCAGAACAATAGATTTAAATATGACCTTGTTAAAATAAATTGTTTCTTTCATGGATTGAAAGTATGTTGTCTGTTGCTGACTATAGATTAAAGATAATAAAAATTGATTTTCCCATCTTTTGCATTTTAAGTAGTGTCATTAACATCTCTAGGACAGCCTGAATGGGTAAGGTAAGCTAGATTTGTCCTCAATTTATTTTCTTCTCTGACTTATTTTAATGCAAACATCTTTGAAAACTTTGTATAAGCACTTCAAAAATTTAAACGGATCCTCAAGAGAGGATGTGTAATTTTCAGTTCACTGAACCAGAGAATAGTTTCTGTATGTCTCTCAAAGCTGTTTCAGTGTTGTCATTGCTTCCACCTACAAAAGAAACAGTGACGACTTGAAGTTGGAAAGAAGAATAAATAAGCAAATACCTTCATAAAAGAAAGCTTTCAGAAAGTACTGATTCAACATTTTTCTGTGTTCTAGAAAGTTTTATGCATGATAAATAACAGGAACCTTAATTTCACTATCTGAAATACACTAATTATCTTTCAATATATTTAATCATTCTGATACAATAAAAATCAGACAATCTGATTTCAGTCTTAAACTTTGCTATTAAAGAACCAAACAGAATAAACACATTGCTGAACACCATAAATTAAAATCAGGCGCAAACTGCAGTTTCCAAGACTACATAAATTAATGATGTATCTAAGGAAGCTGTAGTTTTGATGACTACTTCTGTGTATGCTTTCAAATAAGAATACAAACAGACAATTTTTTCCTTAGAGAATAAGGTCTTTTAAAATCTGTTTTACTGACCTGAGGGCTGCGCACATCCTGAAAGATGTTTTTATGAAAATTACATTAAAGAGGAGCTTATGTATCAAGAAAATTGTACTTTGACCACAAATTACTGACTGGCTGCAGTTATATTTGACTAAATCAGATTTGAAGCTTATTGTCCCTAAATTAAGAAATCCTTGGCTGTACTGTTTGTGGAAAAATAAATACTAATAAAAATAAAAAATAAAATAGTAAAATTAACCCTTTGAATTATATATGTACAAAAGTTTTAAATTATTCTGCTTTTCATATTTGCTGTGTATACTGTGAATGAGCACAATTTCAGACACTAATTCAAACTAACCATTCAGGACTCTTTATTCATTGATGCCATATGCATATTGCACATACACACACATATATATGTATATACTTGCATAATTGGCCATATGTTACGCAGAAATTCAGGAAGTATTTTAACAGTGTTAGGCTCATTCACATCAACAAATTCAGTGAAAAATCATTACATTAACAAATGCGGCAAAGGAACTCATTTAAGAAGACTTGTGAGAGTTTCCACGTTATCTTTAAGGAAGAAATTGCTAGAAGCTTACTTCATTTGGTTAGAAATTGTTATTAATAATCATAGTATCTCCAAAATGCTTAACCAGCATTTTTTAGCAGTCCCATATAATTTTATTACTACATAAGCATTAGATCCATGATAACAGTTATAGATAACCAAACTAAAAGCTCTGAAGTAGTAAAAGATCCACAAAATGCCAACTTGTTGATAAGCTTGAGCTAGTACAGCAGGAAGCCAGCAAGATAGCTAAGGATTGGAGTACTTGGCCTGTGGCTGAGAAAGACCGGTTTGTTCAGCCTAAAGAAGAAATGGCTTCAGGGGTACATAAGAGCAGCCCCTCAGCAACTATGGGGAGGTCATTGAGAAGATGCAGACAAGCTTTTCACAGCAGTGCCTAACAGGAGGATAAGGTGTAAGTTAAAATAAGAGTGGTTCAGAGGGAGATAAGAAAAAAAAATAGTGCTGAGAGGATATTTAATATTGGAGCTTTAACATTTCCAGCTGATGCTGGTATCTCTTTTCTTGGAGGTTTTCAAGTCATGGAAAAAGTCAGAAATCTGGTCTGAACTCGATGTTGCTGCTTAGAGCAGGGGATTGGATTAGTGACCTCCTAAGGTACCTTTTCAACTCTTGTATACTACAGACTTTCTGCTCCACAACTTGATGCCCCTGCCAGTGCAATTCAAAACATAATTATTCTTTTATCAGACTCAAATATTATGTAAGTAAGTAGCAGATCATTCAAGATTACCTTTTTAGGTAATTCTGTTAAGAAATCTTATACTCTCTTTGCATGTAGATATTTTTGATTGCCTGTTTCCTGAGTGTGTTAACACTTATTTTTTCAAGATTAATTTCATTTTTTATTCCATACTAATATTTCAAACATCTGTTCACCCCTCTTCATTATTTTTCATATTGCTGTACAGAAGAAGTTTAAATGAAGTTCCTCTTGGTACAAAGGGTTGAGACACTAAGTTTTCACATATCAGGTCATCAATGAAAGTACAGTACTGTCTCTTTTGGAAACTTTGCCATGCAGATATATTCCCACTTAAAAAGAGAATAAATAGCAAGATAGGAAATATTGCTAGAGAGTCAAAACAATTCAGATTTTTAAAAAATCAATATTAGCTGCAAATAGTTACACAAAGTTTTGTGATAGGAGTGGCTGTGCAATAAGACAGCAAATGAAATAATTTCAATAGATTGAACAATGTACATAGTCAAAAACACAACTGTTACACTGAGACTGTGAGGAAAATTATCTGATTCTACTCAGTAAAGAGATCCTACATTATTATTAGCAGCTATACAAAAAAAAAAAAAAATCAGATTCATGGCAATGGCAATGAAAAGGAAACAATGTAAAGTATTATTAGCAAAAGAATACAGAAAACCCACAATATTTGATTATGCTGTTGTATAAATTCATGGTATATCCACATCCTGAGTGCTTCCTGCTGTTCTAATCATACTATCTCACAAAGGTAGACCCTGTGAAGTACAAAGATGACAGGAATGATCAAAGACATGGAACAGTTTTCATAGGAGGAAAGACTTAATAAACTAGGACTCTTCAGCCTGCAAAAGAGACAGAAAGGGATACATGCGGTAGAGTTGCACAGCATTGTGAAGGGCATGAAGAAATTGATTAAGGAACAATCATTCACTCTCTTTCAGAGTCCAGGAAATAGGAGCATCCAATGAAATTATCAGGCAAAAGGAAGTACATTTCCACACAGGGTATAATTAAATTGTGGATCTCACAGCTATAAAGTTCTTCAAAGACCAAAAGTAGGTTGAATATGTGAGTAAGTAATTTAGTGAAAAGTCTATCAAGCTCTATAAAATATGAGGGATCAGATTTAACTCTCGGTAAGAAAAGATGGCTAAAAGACACACATTTATACCACCACTACCCTGCCTTTATGTTTGTTCTCAAAACACCTTCTTACTGCTATTGTGTTCTGCACTGCTTTAGATATCCATTTAGTGCCTTCATTCTGTTTAGCTGTGTTTCCTTTCTCTAAACACTCAACAAATCGGTCCAGCACTGGAAAACTCACCCTTTGCTGGGTATTGTTAATTTTGTCGTGTGGTCTTTCAGCCACTTTAACTACTTAAAGGAGTATAAGTAATTTGAATATTGATTGTAGATATTGATTGTAGGTTTCTGATTGCATTCAACCCATTTCTCATTTCTCATTTTGATACTCAAGGTGTTAAAATCAAAACTGTGAAGGCAAATATAACAATGAATGGCAACCTACAGTTCACCAAATATGAAAATTCCAAAACTTATGTAATTATGCTATGGAAGTTTATTATAATGTATGAATTTGTGTTATTTGAGTGCAGAAACTATTTCACTTCCTCTTTTCCTGGTTTTTATCTCTCCATTTCCTGCAAGACAGACTTTGTGTAGGAGGAGTAGAATCATACAGGGAAGTAATGTCTATAGTAACAAACCTTACTAGATACATCCTGAAAAGGCAAATAAAATCTCATGAGTCTGTTCAAGTGCTTGTGATAGAGATCAGATGATTATTGATACTGGATATATATTAATAATAAAACCATAGGGCTAGAAAATCAGCATGACAAATTTTAGTTCATCTCTTCTCACCAAGACAAAAACAGGTACATAATTACTACAAGACATCTGTCTAACTCATTCTGAAAGATTTCCATGGATTATATTCTACATTTCCTTAGAAAAACATTGCTACTGATTTCTTCTCACTAGGTATTCAAAATCTATTACTAGACTGTATCTGGAATGAAGGTCCACCCATGCTCAAGAGAGATAACAGGCTATTAGAGATACTAACCATGAGGCTACTTGAAAATACTGTTCCTAGATGAGATTGAAAGGGATTCAAAGTGAAAATGGATGAATTTGCTTTCTACTGATGCATCAATGGAACAAGATCATGAAAACAGAAAAAACATTTGAGATATAAAACACAAAGCCTGGGAAAAAAAGTATAGGATATTTTCATTTAAACAAGCTATTTTTGAATACTGGCTGAAACATAAAATTTATGAACATGAAGTCAGTGTTTCCAGTTTTGGGGAACATAAGGATTTCATTCATTTTTTTTTATCTTCTTTTTGTATCATACTTATCAGAACCAGTTTTTTGTTTTGTTTTGGTTTTGGTTTTGTTTTTGTTTTCAGATAACAGAGAAGCAGGTGCCAAAACTTTGCAGTTGCCCAGTGTAAAGATTTTTCTTAATGTTTCATGGCTAACACTAAATAGTTAAATTAATGTGCTTTTCTGCTGATGCCTTCTCGTGGATTTACATCCTTTAACACCTTGTTGAAATAAGCATATAAGTGTCTGTCACGCAGAACAAATAAATCTTGCCAATTATTTGACATCAGACATAACCTGTATTCCTGTTTAATGAAATAAGGTTAACACTGTGTGTCCGCACATTTATGCCAACACTGAGGTCTGTGAGGTTATAATGCTACATTGAAATACATATGTATTAATAGCAGCCAATAGCTAATAAAAGCTAATAACTTGAAGAAAAACATAAGATCACAGGATAATTTAGTTTGGAAATGGCCTCAGGCAGTCTCTAGCCCAAACCTTGTTCAGAGCAGGACCAGTTCTGATGTCACACAAAGTTGCTCAGCTGGGTTTTGAAAACATCCAAGGACTGAGACTGGACAGACTCTCTGGGAGGCCTCTTCCACAGCTGAAATGTCTTCTTTGAGGGAAAAATGCTCTCTTTAAGAGAAGTCTGAACTTCTCTTATTTTTAATTTCTATTCCAACTTCATATCTCTTGTTCTTACCTGATTTGTAGCAATACAAACTGCAGAAAGCATGGAGAAAGTCAAAAAGCAGCTGATAGTTTATTTGAGTTTCCAAAAGCATTTTATCATGGTTCCTTACCAAACACTTCTAGAGGAACTAAGAGGTTATAAGACACAGCATTAACACCTAGTTAAACTGCTGATGTTCATGCCACAGGATGTAAAATAAAGTGGATAAAATTATGGAAATCTATTGAGGATTATTTTACACAAAGAAACTACCTGTAAAGCAGTCAGTACCTAAAACAAAGAGTATTGTCTGCTCAGAAGGGAAAATGTCATTGTGTGTTTATTCTAGTTTTGTACCCTGACATAGATTTCCATTATTCACCAGTGTTGGAGACAGGATGTTGAGCTGGAATACAAGACAGTCGTACAATTATGAAATCATTTAATTCTCCATTTCACTTCAGGATACTGATCATCTGATCATCCTCAGTTCATTCTTGGGTTTGCCTTCAGAATGAATGTGTCATTTATTCCTTCTGCAAAAGAAATAATAAGTGTGCCTTTTGGAGTAACTGAGCCTAGAATTGCTTCTAACAGGCAGGATCTTTTTTCCTTCTTATCTTCCCCAGAAATTCTACTGCTCCTTCAGCTTGGTCTTCACCCTCAAACAATCCACACAGTCATGTGCCACACCCTTTATCAAGCAACCCATACTTATAGGGGCTTTATATCTATCATGCTATAAAACACCATATCAGGTGGGCTATGAAACTATAATTACATAATACGTATATAATTATATAGTTATATAAGAAAATTATATATAAAATATACATATTATATATAATTATATAGTTATATAAGAAAAATACATTATTCTCAATATTATGGTCAAAGGTCTAATACATGGAGAAGACTTGATCAAATCTTAGAACACATGGATGCACTTTGAACTGTGCTCTTTCTGATGCAATTATCCCTGAACTATATAGAGGTGAACCACACTGTACAGTCCAAATGTAACACATGTGGATCTCTTGGCTAGCCCAGGAGAGCAATTTTTATCCTCTTTACATGAGTTTAATCTGGAATTACAAAATGCACAATGTGTGCACAAGCAAGAAGGCATCTGGCACCACCTACATGTACATGTTTTCTTGTTTTTTTTCTTACCACTTCTGCTAATACTACATTAATTTCTCTTGGGCTTGCTTCCAAGTGCCAAGTTACATGCTTGTGTAAGCCACAGAACTGCTATTTATGAAGATGATGAAGGAGAGAGAAAAAGGTGGATATGCCAAATCTTAGACAAAACAAGGAATGTGTTAGCAACGGAAGGATATTTTTCGTCTTCAACAAAGCTTTCTTTACATTTGCAAGAGCCACTTGTCACTTGACTATTACTGAAGAATCTTCAAGAATACTTAACAAAAGTGTCTTTAAACACTCAAACTCAACCTAGAAATGAATGTTAATTAAAAGCACTTAAAAATGGCTTTGTACAACAAAAGCATTTCCTTTGCCATGTTACAGCCCTTGATATTGAAAAATGCACATCAAAATGACACAGACACTTTAATTAGTTCTGAAAGCTTTCGTAAATTGTTAGAATAAGGATATTGGTTTACAGATTTGCACCATATATTTAAACGTCAGAAGCATAACTCTGAATTCAGACCAATGATGAACAGTTTTCCACTGTAGAAGTGACACAGGGTTTAAATACTCAGGGTTTCTTTTTTTTTTTTTTTTTTTTCTTACCAAGCACTTTCTATTGCCACTTTCCACATTATCTGAGCTTAGGAATTGGCGATTATTGGTGATTGGTAATTTGCATTTGTGATCATAAAAGAAATGACTGCTACAATCTTATTTATATATGCCAGTTTTATGAATATTTATTCTACAAGTGGAGGATCTTAATCACTACAAATTCAGAATTAATTTAATTTTATTTCTCTATCAAATTGCTACCATAAGAGAAGCAACTGTGTTACAACCCAGCTAAATTAAAATGCCTTTTCTTTGCCTTTTCAGTTACTTTTACAATGGTAAAGAAGTTGTTTTATTTTGTTTGTTTGTTTGTTTTTGGTGTTATTTTGGTCATATCCAAGTTTTATAGTTGGTGTTAACAGATTCAGGACTTATCCTTGCTTCTGCAACCACAGCCCTGCTATCTAAGATGTCTCTCTAAAATTATCATTCCAGTCTGTACTGTCATAGGCCGAAGCATACATAAAGAGTAGTCTTTGTCACATTGAGAATTGTGAGAAGGAATGACTCCTAAACAGTAAGGTTTTTGAGAAAGTAAGCTTTGTCACATGGTGGGTCTTTAAGGGATTAACTGTTCTGTGGCATGGTCAAAACCAGTTTTCAAGGCAGCCTTGGTTAGACTGGAGGCAGCACTAGCTCCATTGCTTCTTGTTCCAGGGAGCTGAACTCAGCAAGTTAGAGAACTTCTCCCAAGACAAAGAAATAAGTTTGAGAGCCACAGAACAGACACCTCCCAGGATTCACTGTTTCCTTTCCTCCTGCCTCAAGCAGGATTTCAGTTAATGTCAAATATTCATTCTATGCTAGTACATCATGAGAATCTGCTCTATGCAACAAGGTTATTTGAAAAGAACACGTTTCTCCCCGATTAATACACTTGTTTGAAGAGTAAATGAGGTTTACACCACCCCTCCAACATGAACTTTCATAGAGAGGGCAGCTGTACAATGTCACCAGCATCCTGCTGGTCTTCTCTAAAGCTCACCTGTATGCCAAGGCAGTGTGTACACTAGCTTGCTCTGTTTTTCATGTGCAGGCACATCATCCTTTTGGAAAGGTTACTCCAAATAAAAAAAAAAAAAAAATCTGTAGAAAGCAAAACAAATCTGTCAAGCACTGGCAAAATGACATATCAGAAAGAAATTGAGAGCGAGACCCTGCTGTAGAACAGAATTGTTCTTCAGAGGGTTCCACAGAAAACAGTGGAAGCCCTGTCTGAATATAGCTTCAGAGTATTTGTTAAGGGACGTTAGGAACAGCGACCACTTCTCACAGCACCAACCCAGGCCCCTTCTGCCCAGCTGCTTAGGCCCAGCCTGGTGCCTAGGGAGCTGGCATCTCTGCCCAGGATGAGGGACACAGCTGACATCCTTCCCTTTGCAGGTTCATCCAGTGGTGGAGCTGAGCACATCCCAGAGACACACATGGGACATGGTTGGTCACTCAGACAGCCACAGGCAAGGCACTGCCTTCCATAGCATCCACACAAAAAACAGTCTCACATAAAACATAAGCATAGCCCAGTCCCCTTCCTCTGTTTCAGCTGGCAGATATAGAATGCACTTGTGAAAGCACATGTTCAACACCCTCCAGGTTCACACACAAACACACATTTCCAGATTCCCCATGTACCAGCACAACCCTTCTGTCTACCCTGTACTGGTGCAAGGATCCCAGACCCTCTTATCCACCCCCTGGACCTCCCACTCACCTGCTGGTCCAGTTCAGTGCTTGCCACAACATGAAGATACAGGTTTGGGGCAATGCAGACACTCTCTCCCCCAGCAGCTGGCACCAAGCACCAGCTGTTCTCTGGGACACATCTTTCCTGCCCCAGTGCCTGGGGCTGAGACCCCGGATGCTGCGGTGGGTGGCAACTGAGTTCCAGTAGCTGGAACCAGGACTCCCGCTGGCTGCAGGGCATTTACACCCCTGGTCTGACTGCAGTCACTGGCCCCAAATGCGCTCACGCCAGTCCTTAGTAGCTGGTACCTCGTCCTTGCAGCATTCACACACGTGGGACAGAGAGTGAGACAACCCACATACAGTGTACTTAATAAGATAGGACAGACAGCAGTGATTAGGAACAGGACTGACTCAGACAAGTGTACCGATCAGCCCCATTCCACATATTACCAACCTTTCTGTCCATTCCCCTTTTGTTCCTCCCTTATCCCCTTCCCATTCTGCTGTACATCACCCCATCAGTTGGCATCGCTCCACCACACCTTGCAGTACCCTGGACCCTCAGATTTCATCCTCATCAACTGCAAACTCCAGGTTTGCTTGCTGTTTTTTGATAGCTCATCGGTTAGTGTGATTGGCAAGGCTTTTTTTCTTGTCTTTGTCCCATTAGGTTTGTCTGTCATGTTTATGTCTCTGTATGTTTATTGCTTCTCCTTTCTCCTTTTCATCACATCTGACAAAGTCCTGCATCAGATAATCTTACATAAATAAATACTCCCACATTCCTCACACCCTCACCAATCAGTATGACTGACCAGGTTTGATTCTCCCTGCTGCCTCTCTTATCTTTTGTTGGTCAGGTTTATCTCTCTGTTGTGTTCTTGCTCATGGTTTCTTCTTTTACTTATTATCGCTTTTTTTTTTTTCCACAGAAAAAGTCCTTGACTGAAACTATTTAATGAGCAGATACTCTCTTCTTTCACATACCAATAAAGTATTCAATATTTGTAATGAAAGTTATAGCCATAAGAATAAAATCATTCCTGTACAAAGACTGCTAGAGTGATAGTAAAGGAGGTACTTCACAGGAGGGAGATGTTGTTGTCTACCATTTAGTTGGTAGACATTTAGTTGGTAATAGAACAGCTACATCAGGCAATTTCATTTTTGGGTGGCATCCCTGCCCATGGCACGAAGGGTGGAACTAGATGATTTTAAGTCCCCTCCAACCCAAGCCATTCTGTGATTCTATGATTTTTAGGGTGTGAATTACCTAACTTCCAAAACAGATCCCTAAAAATGCCTTTCACTCTCTCCTGAATACAAAGATGTATATGAACTGTCAGATGAATCATCAGGTCATGGCTGACATTCATGAGGACCAGCTAGATTGGTAAACTGAAATATTCTCAAACAAGATGTGTTTTAGCGCAACTCATATAAAGTTCTGCGTCTAGGAATGTGGAATGGAGGCCACAACTACAAAGTGGAAGTATGGACATAAGAGAATATTATTGTAAAGCAATACCATCTAATCCCTTATAACAGTGTGGCGGCAAAAGAACTAACCAGGACCACAAATATAGAAACGGAAACAGTATTTATTAAGAGTTTCTATTTCTTCAGTGTCCACTATAGGAATTAATGTTGGATTAGTCCACTTATTTTCCTGTATTCATATTTTAAAGGATATTGGGGGGGGGGGGGGGTTGAAGTAAGAGAAAATCAGGCAGATAAGAGGCACCAAAATTACTACAGAGGCAAGGAAAAAGAAAAGAAAAGAAAAAGAAAAAAAAAAAAAGAATAAATCAAAACCAAACGGATAAGTTATTTGACATTAATATTTTCACAAGAAAAAAAAATAATTTATTAGTTAATTTTTTAATCTCTTAATTAAGAGAAAGGCTTATTAACAACCTATGGCTGTGTGCTGAAGTCTGATAAATTGTAATTTAAAACAATGTTTTCAATTGTTTCAATATGTTTGAACATTATTTGCTAATAGAGAAGGATACCAAGGGAGGGTATGGATGCTCATGGTCTTTATTTACAGAAGGATGCCTGCTGCAGAGCATGTTTCACAGAATCACACAGAATCACAGAATCATCTAGGTTGGAAGAGACCTCCAAGATCACCCAGTCCAACCTCTGACCTAACACTAACAAGTCCTCCACCAAACCTTATCACTAAGCTCTACGTCTAAAAGTCTTTTAAAGACCTCCGGGGATGGTGACTCAACCACTTCCCTGGGCAGCCCATGCCAATGCCTAACAACCCTTTCAGTAAAGAAGTTCTTCCTAATATCCAGCCTAAACCTCCCCTGGCGTAACTTTAGCCCATTCCCCCTCATCCTGTCACCAGGCATGTGGGAGAATAGACCAACCCCCACCTCACTACAGCCTCCTTTAAGATACCTGTGGAGTGCGATAAGGTCATCCCTGAGCCTTCTCTTCTCCAGGCTGAACAATCCCAGCTCCCTTAGACGCTCCTCATAAGACTTGTTCTCCAGACTCCTCACCATCTTCGTTGCCCTTCTCTGGACTCTCTCGAGCACCTCCATGTCCTTCTTGTAGCGAGGGGCCCAAAACGGAACACAGTACTTGAGGTGCAGCCTCACCAGAGCCGAGTACGGGGGGACAATCACTTCCCTAGTGCTGCTGGCCACACTGCTTCTTATACAAGCCAGGATGCTGTTGGCCTTCTTGGTCACCTGAGCACACTGCTGGCTCATATTCAGCCAACTATCAACCAGTACTCCCAGGTCCTTCTCTGCCAGGCAGCTTTCCAACCACTCATCTCCCATCCTGTAGCTCTGCTTGGGGTTGTTGTGCCCCAGGTGCAGGACCCGGCACTTGGCCTTGTTGAACTTCATACAGCTGACCTCAGCCCATCGCTCCAGCCTATCCAGATCCTCCTGCACAGCCTTCTTACCCTCAAGCAGATAGACACGCACCTAACTTGGTGTCGTCCGCAAACTTACTGAGGGTGCACTCGATCCCCTCATCCAGATCATCTTTCAGAAAAGTGCAAGTTGCTGGTCTTACTATAGAGCAACTGAGAGTTAATCAATAGCCTGTGGTATACAGGGGCATCAAACTACACCCTTCTGGCCTTAAGCCGTATAAATTTATGCAATATAACAGCAAAGTGTAAGAGTTTACTTCAGAGGTACCTAGCTAATCATTTAAAGACAAATAAAAAGCCATGACACTAACAGGTATCTCAAGGATTGTAATAAAAGTCAGTATAAAAGCAAAAATGATCTTAAGACATTATCTTTAGACTATATCTTTCTGGTCATAAAGGAGGGACTTGCTATAACAGCAAAAGCCTTTTAAAACTCTAGAATTCCAAGGCTTAAAATGACAATATACTTTTTTAATTGTCATCTAAATAAAGGTGGTAAAGCCACATAGGTGTGACATAAAAACATGTATTTTTGTCTTCCGAGGCTTATTGTTCCAGAAGATCTACTGTACTTTACAGAACATTCAACCAGTGAGCAGGCTTTCTTTTTCCAGAACATGAAGACACCAAAACACTGTAAATATTGAAGGTTAACATAGGAAAAAAGCATAGCATATTTTACTACAAAGTACTTACTGTGTACAAAGTACTTACTGTGTAAGAAGCAGTTTAAAAAACTAGATGCCTCATATTTTCTTGTCTGCGAAAGATGATTAAACCCAGTAAATAGTCTAAAATTATATCTTACTCTAGGTATGCTTTACGTTGCCTTATGTTGGCAAAGTAGGGGTAATTGGAGAAATGTGAGAAAATTCAGATCTTCATTGAGCAGACTGTATTTCAGGGCTTATAGCCTATTTTTTTTCTGTTTCATATTTTGTTAATAAATTTTATTAATGTGTTTTTGTTATTTTTTATATATTCTTTATAGTTAAAAATGTGGAAGTAGACTAAATAAGTAAAGTTTGTTTTTTCTTTCAATTAGGTTCAAAATTTCCATCATAGCATGACCCTCTTAGGTGGAAACTGATTATATGAGATCTTCAAGACAGCAGATGCATGGAGCAGTCAATAGTTTTGGCTGATTTATTTTTTTTTTAAGTTATTATTATTTTAACTGTCTTACTACCTTACTGATCCAACTGGCACAGGAGGTGTTGCTACATGTCATTCATGGTGAGGCTTCCTGCTGGCAAACTGGTTTGAAATCAAGAATTGCATTTATAATCTTGACAATACCTATGAGAAACATTTTGCTGAAGGATGCATGAAAGGCAGATCATCTTTTCTTCCAAGGCTTAGGAATAAGTGTTTTCAATGATGTACCTTTCTATATTTAGTAAAGTAGAATTTTTTATATGTGAAACACGAACCAGAAAAGTTAGGCCTTAGATAACCTTTTTTAAACCATTAAATTTGTACATACATTTGATAAATCTGACACATTCATGGTTTTAAGTTCTGAGTAAACACACTGACTGTTACTGTGTACATTAAGATATACAGCAGAAAGAGATAGAGATATCGGTCTGTCTATGCCTATTAAAATTATCTTGTTTATTGTGATTTATGATTGCTTACATAAATTTTACATTTGTAACTAAATTTGATGAATATATCTTTAGTTTTATATTTCTCTAAATATATGCTTCTTTAGTCAAACCTTGTCATGAATGTGTACTCAGGCAAAATTCCTCCTGAAATAAATAAGTATTATTTCTTTGCTTGTGCCTGTATAGGAGGTTTGGATAGTTAATACAGAATATATGTGAAGATATGAAAAAAAAAAACAAGTTTTCTCTAGAATAAAAATTTAAGTTCAGTTCGCTGCTCCTGTTTAAAACTTTGAGTCTGCTTAGTACAGATAAATCCTGTAAACTGTAGGCAAGGGGGTTACCATCTACAAGGAGGAAGGAAAATTGTGTAGTTTGTCTTGCACTCTAATCATACACAGACGGGCATAACAGTCTTTTAGGAAGGATTCATTTTTACCCAGCTTTATGTCTACAATCTGACTACATTAAGCTACTTATAGGATGCATTATGGGATTCATTTGGCTAAACATACACTTGACACTAGGGTCATTAGCTCAGATGCAGAGATTTTCATTCAGTGTTAAGAATTCCGCCTTTGGGGACCGCTTCAAATTGATGCAGATTATGGCTATCTGGGCCAGTGTAAGACACTAACCAGAGTCCTTGATTCTCCCTTTCTTTTTTTATTGACCTCTGTGGAAATGAAATGCTGTGAGTAACGTCTCAGGAAGAATGTCAACCAGAAGCATTTACCCTTTAGTTTTATATCATTTAGCTCAGATAACCTTCTGAGTTTGTACCGACAGCCCAAAGTAAAGTTCTCACATCCAGAACTCCAAAGACAACCATAATTTCACAAGCCTAATTTCAAATAATATGGTTCTACCTTCTCCTGTTGACTTCAGCAACAGCATTTCCTAGCAGTTTTTGAGACAAAATGACATATGTATGTACCCAATCTTGTTCTTCCTTTTAAACAGGAGCCATCATCATAATGTATCTGTTACAGACCACTACAACCACTGCTACAGCCTGCTAGGACCACTCTTTTGACTGAAGTGATAGATAAATATTTTCAAAGAAGAAATGCCAGTCTCATAGGTACTGATAGATATAATAAGCCTTTGTTATTGTTGAAAGGAAATGGGATGGCAAACTTGCAAGGAAGGATACAAAAGTGTAGAGAAATATGCACTGGGAAAAACAAACTAATTCCTCTGATATACTTGTGAAATTATGAGGGGATTTGCAGAAAAAAAAAATATGATCATGTTAGGTGAGATTGAAACATAGACAGTGTACAGTGATAGAAAAATGTTGAGAATGTCAAAGTAAATAAGCAGTGCAAGAAACAAGAGAAAAATCTGAGTTAATTTTGTTTTAATTCCTTTAAAATCTGGTTTACAGACAAGACTGTGGATCATTTAAAGATTAAAAATCCTGCAGAAATATAAGTTTTTAATATGAAGGATCAGTCCCATTGATTATCCAGATAGTATATTTTACATGACTCATTTAATACACTTCTCTAAAACAGTTCTCAAACTGTCAGACAAGTTAAAGTGCTCGTCAGCATCCATTGCAAAATGTTAAAACTTCATGCATGGATTGACATGGCTCCACAAACTCAGATCTATTTCAGTTCTTATCAGCCTTCCAGACACTGCATTTATGTAATTGAAATATTAAAAATAAAAGATCAGTGTGTTTTAAACTCTTTTGGAATGCACAGCTGAAAACTAAATCAAAAAAATGAGGTCAGATGTGAATATGCATTCAAGCACTCCTGACTGTGACTGTGCAGTACTAGAAACATCTCCACAGATTTATTTGTGAATGAGATTTGCTTAAAACAGGTAAATGTGTGGAAACTAAATGCTGGAGAGGAAGCGACTTGTTGTTGAATGGGGATGAGTGACACACTGGTGCGAGAATTACCGAGCTTTCCAGGAGAGAAAATTTAGGGCCCTGAGTTCACCAGTATCACCCTCACCAACCTCACTGGGGACCGTCACCCATGCACCCTCCTCCTTGTGATCTCGTAGTTGTATCTGAGCACAGGCCCCAGCCCTTGTTGAGCTACAAAGTATGCATACTGTGTTTTGGCACTGTATACTTGCCTTGAAGATTTGACTTCCTGGATTCACCTTGAACCTGCCTCAGCATTTCTGACTCATCTGGCAATCAATGGACTGTTGGCTGATCTGATCTGCTCTTCATGGTTGGGACGGTGCCCCTGCATACCTTGCTGTCTCCTTTGACTCCCAGCTTGCCCCTGTTGTGGAGACCCCATTTGCTCCCTGATAAAAACACCATTATCTCTTGATTTGGAAGTAGTACATTGAAAGAAAAAATACTTTTCATCGAGATTTTAGCTGTGTTTTGCTGATACACTGGTGAAAGTGTTATGAATAAAACAGAACTAAACCTTGAGTTTCATAGCAATGAGCAGAATTCACTTTTTCAGGCACAGAGTTGTAAGGCATACCTATCCCACAAGAGCAAAGCCACCTGAAAAGGGGATACATTCTGCTAAATACATGAGTTTGCCCATGGGGAAAAAAGGTCTGGAAAGTAGTTACTGTACTCTATTTGTATTGTTGTGCTCATGTCTGGGTTTTTGATAAAGTAACTATGTGCCATTCACTCCATGGGCAGGCAGGCAGCCTCGATTTTTTGCTGGGTTGTGTTTGCAAGCAGCCAAGTTAAGGACATCTGGAGAGAGTTTCACTTAAGGAAGCCAGAAAGAAACCACTCTTTACATGCAGGAGCTCAAAAATCCTATTCTCTTCAGCTAATGACACAAAAGTGCTAAAATTTTAGTATCCTATAATAATAACTAAATTTAAGGAAGACTTGACCACCAACTCACTTGTTCATTTACAGCCATGAGGGAAAAACTAAATTAAGTGGAAAAAAAGACTGAGACACAATAAGCAGTGAGAGCTTACCAAATGGTTGAAAATCCTGTTTTCCTAAGTCTTTCTGCATCATTCTTCCCCATCACCAAATAAAGTTAGTGTCTTTTTGAGCTCTGGAAAGAGAATACATGAATAAAATAAGTTATTTTCCTCCCTTTCTTCCCAAAACATTTGTATATTACTTTAATAAGACTATTTAAGATTGTGAAGGGATCCCAAAACAATTTGATTTGGCACTTTATATAATCTGGTAACTTGGAAAAGGAGTTGCATTTCAAGATTATTGATTATTTTCTTTTATTGTTTTTTTAAAGAGTGCTATTCAACCAGCTAATATATGTATATGCATATATATATATATATATTATTATAACAAATTAAAAAGAATAAAAAGCTATTTTTTAACAGTAGAGACATTTTTCCATATTGGCCTGGCTGTTCTACGTGTGTTTACAGGGAGAACTTTGTTAGACATTAGAAAGCAGGAAGTTTTATTTCATATGACAAGTTGTACACCTTGCAGAAATCCTTGTAACATGCCCTCTGACCCCCAGGCCTATATGTCAGCTTTGTGCACAGAGTATGAGGTCTTTCTAAGTGAACTCCTTCTCATACACATGCAGACTGTGTTTCATGCAGCAGTCCAACGGAGACAGTGAAGAACTGGCTTCAGGAACAAAAATGGCACAAGGAAGCCTGTGCAATCAGCTCTCTTGCATGCCTGTTCTGACAGATCATCCCTGCCATGAACACTGGCTTTCCTAGCTAAATTATCTCTTAGCCAAATGTACTGACGGCTAGAAAAGAAATACTATAGGAGCTGAATGTACAGGCAAGGTGCTGAGCAGTCTTCACTGCCCTTTGACCCGCAGCACATTTGGAAGGTGAAGCCAATTTGGGGATGGGGTGGAAGGCAAAAGAAAAAAAAGTAAAATTTGTTTTTCCTGTAAATAATGTTAATGGAACACAGATGTGTCATATGCCTCGGCAAAAAATAATTGAAAAAAACAATGCTGAAATTTACCTGCTTCTTACTGAAAATGTTTTCTGTTTATTACAAAAAAAATGTAATAATAGCTTTTAATTCAATTCAGCAATTAAAACCCTTTTTGGATTTGTCTTTGTCCTAGGAACAACATGGCTTAATTTCTGCTAACGTTTTTCTTGCAAACAGTAAATATTTGAACTTCATTTGACTCTGCTCTGTACGAAGCGTTAGATTTTCTCTGTTATACAGCGTGATTACAAACAGATCATATTAACATCTGAAAACATTTTGTTCTTTAATGACTAGTTAAAACAGAGTAAGTAGGTGAACTCAAAATGTTCTTTGAACAACATCTTAGTTCAGATCACAATCTTTCCTCTACCAAATAAGGTCGCTCACAGATTTCTTGCAATACTTTTATCTCTTGTTTTTTACATTTATTCACATTTAATTTGATCCTAAACTGACCAAGCCTGTAGTCATGGTTAAGCATGAGAAAGCAATCATTTTCAGCTTTGGCCCTGTCTCAACATTCTTTTGATATTCTGCATTATTTATTTATTTATTTATTCTACTTTTAACAAATAGTAGTAAAATTGAATCCTGTTCTGAAGAGATTTTGTTGCCAAGAGACATGAAAGTGCCAAGTGCACCTGTTTTCAGTTACTCCTTAAAATCTTCTGAGGAGTTCTTCAAGTTTAGCACATAGTGAACTACAACAATAGATTGAAAAGGACTGTTTTTCAGGGCTCGAACACAACATTAAGTTAATATAGTTTAATGACCTGAGTTAATCCTGGATAACCACACATGTCATAAACAGTTAATGAAAGAAGTTTAAGTCAGTGTATTTTACCTCCTAGTTACTGCAGCTTGAAAGAGAACACACGGATCTGTTACATCCAACTAGCATGTCTTATTAACTTTATTACGTTGTGGTAAACCATGACTCTTGACTGAATTTACATAAACGTTGGAAGCATCAGTATAGCAATACTGTCTATCCAAAGTATCTCAGCTGAGTCAGGGAGCAAAAGAATATATTAAAAAACATTTAATTCTTTAGACTGTAATAAATATATTTTCTTGTAGAAGACAGATGTTTGGGTGAACTGTTAAGGATATACTGCATCTAGAGACTTACAGAGAAGAGGCATGTAGTTTTGTTTTCTTTGAGATGCTATTCTCCTCTTCTAAAGTAGAAGAAGGAAAGCAGATATGCAAATCTCTACGTTACACAATTACTTCCAGCAAAAAATTCAACTCTGAAGGAAATATATCTGCTAATCTGTACTAAAAAAGATTCACTAGAGAATCTGACTGTCTGGGTGCTGTTGAGTTTTTGTTTTGTTTTGTTTTGTTTGTTTTTGTGTTGTTTTTTGTTTGTTTGTTTTTAAAGTAATTGAACCTTTAATACTCTTGTTAGAATAAGGGATTCCTGTCAAGAATATGAAAAATTAAACTTACAGAGGAGCAATATGATGAAATTTATCTCAGAGAACTTCATTTATTTCTCTTCATCAGTACGTTATGGTCTTACCCACTTCTTACTGTCTTCCGCATACCCAGACAACACTGAAAATTGGTATCCTCCTAATCTGGTGGACAGGTGACTAACAGCTGTGTTCTGCACACACACACACACAAATACAGAAAAGCAACAGAAGACAAAACTTGTATGTAGGTCACATGTATGTGTAATGTTTATGAAGTATATATTTCCTATTAGCTCTTAAAAATCTTATAATCTGCCAACTTCTCTGTTTTGTGACCTTTCCCAATGCTGTTTTTATTGTAGCTCTTCCAAGCCAATATTCCCACATGAAGAATTTCTTGTTTCTTGTTCTAAACATCAGCTTGTCCACATTTCCTATGGTGAGACAAATAGCCCAGTGGTCACCCATAAATCTGGGTGGCATTAGGAAGTGGGTGGTAAGCAGCACAGATATGATGCAACTATATGAATCAGGTTTGTTCTAAAAAACACCAAAAAGTGTTTTATTGCAGACACAGTGCTGTTGTTCAAAGGCATCCAGTGACTATCTGCATTACTCTTCTATGGATAAATCTTTCTCTAGCCAGAAAAAAAAAATTCCTGACACTGCTAAAATAATTCAGGTTTTCCCACAGGAAACTCTCCATCTCTGAACTGCTGTTCTTGTGCTGCTCTTATCACTGAGCTATAGTACACTGCCTGGCCTTTGCAACACTGCTGAGGGTACTTGGGCATTGTGTCAGTTAGTCTTTGCTACCCCTGGTCATCTGCATATGCCCTGGGAACCTACTGGGCTGGCTCTGTTTGCCCTTTGTATTTTGAATCTGAGGTCCATGAACCAAGCCATAACAAAATTTTCTTTCTCATATAGTCCTCTGAAGTGGTGGTTGCCTGTCAGACCTCCAACATTTTTATTGATATTAAATTCATCCTGCACTCCCCTTGGTTTATTGCTCAAAACTGGGCCTTGAAGGGTCTACAAGACTGAATTAATGAATGGATACTGGCAATTAAAAGCAAAGTAACAGGTATGCTTATTTGTCTTATGAGTATGCAAGGCTGTGATATTAAAATCGCTTAAACTAAACATCTAATACACTATATAAAAGTTTTGCAGTTTACCAGTTATTTTCTTGGGATACTATAAACATTTTCTCACATAACTGGGGACAGTTTCATGAAAGCATCCAGTTTTCTTCTCCGATTAATCCAGTTGATGGGGAGTAGCTGGGTAAAGTTAAGTGGCCCTCATTTTGGTATGATGTTCCTGGAGCTGCTTTTGTTCTCTGCTTTCAGGAAAGGACTCAAGTATTTTTATCTGCAGTCCAACTACAGTTCACTTTCTTGAGTGGATATGAGGAGAAATAAAATTGTTTACAAATCCCTTCCTCTGTTTCATGCCACTCTTGATAGCAAGTGTTTTTACCTCGTGTTTAAAAAAAATAAAATAAAATCAAAGTCTAATGACACAATCCCTGTCATTACAAGGTCCATAAGCAGATTTCAGAAACCAAGTACATGTGAAAAAGCAATGTTTTCTCTGATTATGGAAAATCATGGACTGGAATTTGTTCTCAAACAGTCAGTTTAACTTACAGTTGATCCATAGATATTTGTTTAATCTTTACAAAAGCAATTAAAAAAAAAAAGTTATAGATAAAGTCTATAATTGCAGTGGGATAATTATGTGTAAATGTTAATATTTTTAATTATATTGGCAGCTTCAGATTGACAGAGTATTTGTGAAGCAACACTAGTTTTGTGAGCATGTTTGTCATTCAGTGTGACAGTATTGCATGCAAATATTTAGAGCCTTGAGAGCCTCTGAGATTTGTCGAGTTCCAGACTTTTGTTGGTCTTTATTCAAGTTTGAAACCAACACTAATTTCACTTTCCTAGCTGGATTCACAAATACAAGACCTTGAAAAACATAAACATAGCCCCAGTGTGAACAAAAAGAATGCCAGAACTGGAGATGGAGAGTAAGGAAACTCAGTCCTTTGGGTCAAGTAATGGATGAGTGTCCAAATGTTTGCTTATACGATGAATGGGGACCAATTTAGACCTGCAGAGGACAACATATAGGCAGAGTGCCACAACTTCTTTCCTGTTCCTTACATCTTTCACACAGGATCAAAAAGCCAGAGAGACAATGATGTTAATCACTGGGAATATGCTAGACACATCTGGTAAAAGACAGGGAAAATTGGTTAAAATACCTTCAACCCCAGTGTTAATCAGATCACTGTTTCTTATCCATGATGCCTACTGTTCTTCTGGGCATACGTATACATACTGCATACAGTACTGCTATTTCTGTAGTTAGTTTTGAGATAAGTGGCAGCTTTCTTAGCCTGGGACTTTCTGTCATTTCCATGATACTTGTTAAAAATAAGAGCAGAAGTATACAGAACACAAATTATACTTCAATTCAATAAAATGTTGCTTGGTATGAAGGTTAGTACACCCTACTGGTGTACTAGAACTAATGTTAAGTACTGCTGCACTTAGTATTTGGTAAAATGGTGAAAAAATGGTAAAAAAAAAAATAAAAAGTTATTTCTGTTTCCTTTTGTCTATGTGTAAAAAAAGAAACAAAATACTATTTAATGATTACTAAGTACTGTGATATAAAAGGGCAATTCAGAGGGGCAGGAATGCTGATCATCATATTTGAAAAGTATTGAATGTCTCATATGGGGTGATTAATGCATTTCAAAAAGTTCATTACTCAAAATAATGTTTCATGATCTAATAAATACTTAGAAGTAAAGGTCCTTGCTGCTGTTAGTACTGTTACGGCATGAACAGATGGTTTTGAAAGTTCTCTATTTGTTATTTAATTTCTTCCCACTAGTTGTCTTGTCAGATTTCCAGACCGTGTTAAAGTAATAGAAAGAAAGTCACAAAGGAAATGACCTTGCATTCAAACCTTGGTCCATCTCATTCAGTATAGCATTTCAACTAGTGGCCCATTTTAGATGTTCCAGAAGATAATTTAGAAAAAAAAAAAAAAGTACCTCACATTTATTTCTACTTTGTAAAAGCCATTCGGGAGTGTAAATGTGTAAATTGCATTGATACTCACCTTTGGGAATTTGGGCTTTAAGGGAAAAATTGCCTTAAGCATCTCAGATGACTTGAGGTAGCAACAGAAGAAAATACATGTTTAATCCTAACCTGTGGCAACGATTAGTTGGCTTACCTATTGAAGCATGAGAGGTAATGGTTGTTTTTAGTTCATTCATGAATTACCCTACCTACCACATACAAGAAAAAATATCCTTTTTCTCCTCTGTGCAAGCACATATAAATAGGGATACTGGTATACCAGAACTCTGTGTAGTCAGTGATTTGTGTAGTTTGTCATGGAGTACACAGATCTGACTGGGAAAAGTAGGGCTTCCCACCACTTTCAGGGTTCCTCCAAGGCAGCTGGACAACCGTTTCTATGTTGAATTTTGTTACTATTGGCCAGCACCTTCAGAAATTTCAAGGAAATTTACATTCTCATAGATCTCTCTCACATAGATATTACATACATGACTTCAAGTCTTAGAAAATTGAGCTGAGGATAGATTCAATCAGTTCTTCAAACAGTGAGAGCACATGTTTCTGGTAGGAATTTTCTGCATAGGAATTATGTGGTAGAGACATAGTTACATAATCCAGAGTTGACATGTGCTGACAAAAACTTCATTTCAAGAAATACCTTTATTAAAGATGGGTTTTCTTCCTGTACAGTTCTCACAGGAAAAACTACAGGAGACACTAAATCCAATTATTCACCTACAGTTCTTCATTGAATTTTTTCAGCACAGGGAACACATCTGCCTTTGTACATTTATCTAAGACTTTTCTCATTTTACTATTTTTATTGTGTCTGTTTCTTTTTGCTGTCTTTTTCAATGCTTCAGAGGTGGTTTCTTCTTGTTGTTGTTTGATTTTTTTTGTTTTGTTGTGGTTTTTTGTTTGTTTGTTTGTTTGTTTTGGCTCTGAGTCTTATTTGGTTTAGTTTTAATTTTTTCCCTTGTCCATTTTATTTGGCCTGTCTCATCTTTTTATTTTCCTCATTAATATTGTTCCTTAAAAACAATAGTATTGGGTTCAGCTTCATGGTTATAAGTTACATTTGCAGAAAGAAACTGAGTAGTTAAAATTCCTCACCCATCCTTTGCATATCCATACTGCCTGGAGACCAAGATAATTAGAAGTTCGATAAATATTTTCAATATAATTAGCAATAATTACCCAGGAAAATAGGGTATGCCCATTAGAACCTGGTAGGAGGAGACAGACAATGTCTCTAACACAGTTCCCTACCTGGCTAGATTTTTGCATTTTTAGCTGTCTGTTTCCCAGTTAGATGAATGAAGAATATTTTTATTGTTGCTGTTACTCCAAACTGATAGAGTTTTCATACTATCCAAATGCTATTTACTTCTGTATAGAGAATTTCACAGGTCTCTCCAAAAGTGTAGTCTATGAGCTGTTTTTCCTATTAAAGTTATGATAAATTTCTAGGCAAGTCACTCTCTTGTCAGTCAGAAGCAGCATAGGTTTCAATGATTTACAAAGAGTAGTTAGTTTCATGAAAAGTGCTGTCAGAAAATGTTCCTCATTTGTAAAATGGCTACAACTTCAAAATAGAAAGCTTACATCAAACTCAACCATTAACTGTCAGGTAAGTATGTAAACAAATAACTAAATGATTCCAGCAAGCACCCAGATACAGTTCATCCAAATATTAACTATCCATACACATTAAGTATGTACAACTGCTAAAGGTAGTTCAGTCAGTAGGGTTTGTTTTAATTGAATCAGAATTATTGATGTAATTTTTAGACAACAGATGCAGTCAATTACTGCAGTTCCAATTTCCTTTGATTACAAAAGGATATAAGACAGGTCTGACCACTGTCTACAATGCTAAAAGTATTTATGTTAACACAGTACTCATGTCTCCTATTTAGAGAAATACAAATGTGTGTTTTCCCTGATGAAAAAAAACAGTGTATATTTTAGCTTCCTTTATGGTTACCAAATTATTCATCGTTTCATTTCAACATTGATAGATAAATAGAACTACCAATCAGAAAATAAATAAATAAATAAATAAATAAACAAACAATAATTGGAACTAGTATGGAAAAGTTAAGCTGTTAATATTGGAGAAAAGTCTTGATTTCTTTGCTATCTGGAAAGATCCTTTTTGCAAAGCTGGAATTGAAAAGCTTATAGCAACCACCTTAAATACCCAGAACTGGGTCAACGTAAATAGAAGGAATGCTGAAAAATATTTTACTCAGTAGCATAACATGTTTCTTTCAGGGAAAAAAAAAAAAAAAAAAAAGGGGGGGGATGCAAAAACCTCACATTACTTAAAGGATTTTGCATTTATATCTTCATCTGTTTAGGATGAGGACTTAACTGGTGTAAACAGGCTTAGCTCTCCGAATGCCAGGACTGTTAAATCAAATAGTTTTTCTTTGAATTGTTTCTTCTTTTCTGTCTTGATCGACTAAGGTGCATTTAATTGACAATCTGGATAGAGATGCTGGAAATAAGGTCTAACAATCCTTTCAAAGTATCTCCTCCTTAGTGAAGAAAAAAAAAAATTGCTTGTTTAGTTATTAAGGATTAGTTCTGATTTCAAGCAAGGTGTTTTCCTCTATGACACAGCTAATCTCCACAGCACTGGAAGTCAAAGTAATTCACTGTAAGCATTTGCAAAGACTTATATAAGTCTAGGAAGAACATTGAAAAGTGTGGTGGGTCATTATGGCCCTAGTGAGCCCAGTTGTATGTACTGACTTTTCAAGGACAAGTACAATGTGCTTTGGTTTGGTGGATTTACAGTGGTAAAAGACTACTTGCCACTCTTTATCATACACCAGTTAAAAGACAAATATATACATTTTTCATAGTCAAAATAATAGCTTTGAGGTGAGAAAGTGATTGCTGAAGAATAGGGTGATATGCCACATGATGTATGAGTGTCTTAAACAACAAAAGATTCCTTAAAAGGTTTGCCAGGTTTTGAATCAAGACTTGTTTTTTGCAAGTGGTGCGGGAGTATGCAATATATTTTTTATCTTTCCTTTTTTTCTCCTTTGTACAAGCATTTGGAGGCGATGAAAGAAAGAAACGATATCACTGGCTTGAGTAAGCTATTGTGTGGGTAGTTAAGAAAAGTTTTTCATTTCATTTCTGCAGAACTTTTTTCTCTTCTCTATCAGACTCAGGCATTTAGTTTTTCTATGTTCAAAGTGGGCAGCTTCAAAACAGTCAGTGTATTGTTATTTCTTTTGCAGAATATTGTAATGATGTGGATCAAAAAGATTAAACTGATATCAGACAAAAAATGGGAGAGTGATAAAACCTTCTAGAAAATATGTCCTGTGCATATACACAAGAGTAAAGAGCATATCCATAAAAATGACTGAGAAGGAGATACTAGAGGAGATATTGGGTTGAGGGTAAGATCAAAACCATTTCTATCAGAGCAGAGTTAGGCCGATCTTAAGTGATTTGGGGATGTAGAGAGGTTCAATCTACTGAAAAGACTTTTAAACACAGAAGGGACTAATTGACCACCTGAATGAGGTCCAGATATAAGCTGGAGCATATCTGTTATCTATGGGTGACTGTCTTTCACAAATCATAGGCTGAATTCACCTCTGTGCTGCCAGCCTCAGGAGGAATGCCCAGGGCTACCTGGTGCCTCAGACAGATGCATGGCATAAAGTATCCTCTCAGGCCAGCTCAGAAGTGCGTCTCCTGAGTGGAGCATCAAGGACTGTACTGCCATTCATGCCTTGTGGCTCCAGACTTGTCAAGGTGTCAATGACACCAGTGAAAATGAAAACATTTTTTCTGACACTACGAAGTCCAAAGAAAAACAGCCAAAAAACTCAAGTTTCTCAAACCAATAGGAGAAACGGGGAAAAGAAAAAAAAAAAAAAGGCAAAAAAAAAAAAGCTCAGCTTTTATATGCTGTGCTTTTGTGATACGATCCTGTGCTGCTTTAACAGATATGTTTATACACATCAGTCTTGAACTAAATTGTACCCAGAGTTAAATTTTGGTGCCAGATGATTTTCCAAGCATCTGGTTTTCACCTATTTTTAGCATCAGGGTCCACTTATGACACAGACTGAAGCCCAGTCTTTAGCTAGTCATTTTCATTGAAATTTAGGATGCATCAAAAAAGCAATCTATCAGGAATGAACAGAATAGAAAGATTATGATCACATTTACAATACTCCTTGTTACACAGTTATAGAATTTCTTGAGGCACTTACTGCCACTTTATTCCCAGATGTTACCAATACCATAGGCAGATAGATTATTTTTTAATAATACCTTTCCCAAATGTCAATCCCAGTACTGGAAAGAAACACTGAGATTAGCCAGTAGCATCCTTTTAACAAAGTAGAACTGCCATTAGGCAGTAGGCATACATCCAGCTTACCAGCACTTTGACTCATGGCTCCCTCAAGCCTCCCAACAAATCAAGGAAGACGTAAAGGACTAATCAACTCTAACCTGTGATCTTGCTTAATGTCAGGAAAAAACTTTTTTTCATTTTTTTTCTTTTTTTTTCCTTTTTTTTTTTTTCCTGCAACAACAGAGTGTAAGCCTTCCAGAAGATTAAAAGGCATGACTTGCTAACATACTGTCCCTGTTTGACTTTCCAAGAAAACGTAGTCTGTGTGCTAAGTTAGAATGATCCTGGCAGTTAGTGCCTACAATTCAGCAGCAGTCACCATCTAAGAGTAAGGCTTCTGTATCCTGGGGTCTTAGAGTCGGCTTGCTACCACACTCCCTCTTACTCCTTGCCAAAGAGATAAGGACATACACTGATGTTTCTGCCATCCTCTCTATCTATATCCAGTAACTCATACATATTTTTATTATCAAGTGGTTATACAGACATGCATATATTCTATATACACATACACACACATACAGTTTTATAGAGGCAATCATTAGGCTGTAAGTGGAAGTCTACAAAAACAGCCAACAGATCTAATTTTGAAATTCCATTTCAGCTATGGCATAGTCAAACTGCATGTTTTACTAATCTGTGCTATTTTACTGTTTCTATCAGGTTTGACAATGCTACTTGAATGTTATTCTGAACATGATTCCCTCTCTACTAATTTTTACCTGTACCCATTGCTTGTGTTTATGACCAGGCTATTGGGCACCTCCCTATTTTCTGACAAGCTGTAGTAATAACAGAACATTTCAAGCCTCTCACTTGAAAGTGAAATGTTAGTCCACGAAGCTGGGACTAACCTCTCTGGTAGGGAGAGCTGCTGACAGAAAACCCCAGGGTAGGAGTGGAAACAGCCTTGTACTGTGGCACCTGCAGATTCCAGTCTATCAGTTACACTGACCTTAACGTCAAAGGTTCTTCAGGTAAGAGTGGCAACAGCAACACTGTACTCAGAACATTTGATATTTTTGTAACTATTTATATAAATGGTCAATTAAAAAAAAAAAAAAAGTATCTTCTTCATCTATTCAAAATAGTTTTGTTTTCTTCCTTACCCTCTCCATTACCACCAGCACCACCACCAATTTCTGGTGAAGACAGAAGGTACCAAGCACCCTTTGATAACAAGAGGACTTTTTATGAGTTGATTGGAGCCTTTACACTAAATATAACTATCAACCTTGGGAATGGAGAACACTTCCTGATGGGTGCTGTCTGCTTTAGCTGCACCTACTAAAAATGGTGGGAGGCTTCAGCTGCCTGAAGCTGTTTACCATGGGGCTGTAAACCTTTGTGGCAGGAGACTGACGCAGAAGAGACACCGATCACAACCAATTTATTAGAACACTTATTTATTAATTAAGTTTTTATTATGAAAAGTAGATAAATATTGACATAGTTCATTCAATTATTTCCTCACACACAGACTTATAGTTATGGACCTGTAGTAACAGCTGAAAGCATATTCACCTTCATATATTTAGAAACCAAAGAAAGAAAAAAAAAAAAAAGGAAAAAAAATATCAACAGTTCTTCTCGGTGCTCACTGCTTTATATAATAAACTCTGCATCTAATTCTGGACAAAGTTTTAATAATAACAAATGCATCCCAAGTATTTTGTTATGAGTCCCTCAGAGGTAGTGCTATCATTTACCTATCTGATCTTAAGTCCCACCTAATCTTATTAACAAAGACTAGATACTTTCATGTATCTTCTTTAAGAACTGTATGCAAGGTGTTGGCAATGCATTTCATACCAGAAAATAACTTTGATAGAAGTTCTGTACTTTGAGACTTGCACTGAAGGTCTCTAAATCGGCCACTTTATGGCCAGCTGAAGATGGAGATTGCAGTTTTGAAAAGACGATGATGATTTCCTCATTCTGCAAGTCTACTTGTAGGGATAGTGTGTGATGCAGTTTACTTCTTGACACTAGCTTCCTTATTCTCTGTTCAGTATTCTCACATTGTGCCGCACCTCCTCACAAAAACTGTCAAACAGCACAGCTGGAGTTAATAAACTGAGGAAGGATGCCCATTACCAGTTACAGACATCCCTGTTGTTTGATGCTTTCAGTATTTCATTATCTCTGCATCAGCACTGCCAGTCCTGCAACTGAAAAGCCATCAAAATAACACAGCTTGAAATGATAAATGAAAGTAACAGAACAACTGCAGCACAGAGCATTCAATTCTGTGGGCTTTTCTAGGTGAACAGAGATTTGTATCTGTTCTGTGGCAGTCTTATACTAGCGCACAAAAGGTTTATCCAGATGTGTCTGTTGGCTTAAAGCCATTGGACTCATTTCACATAGACAAATTTCTATAAGTGCTAGGAAAGCTAAAAAAAATTACACTTGATTGTTCTTCCTCAGACATATATTTTAGAAAGATACAAGGTTTCATTTTTTTTTCCCCCTTTCATTAAGGAAAGGAAAATATAGCAAGGTCCAGGAAAAGCCCATATCAACCATAAATAATCTTATTGCAAAATGATTATCACTTAATTGGAACTGCTCAAATTAATTAGTACATTCATTCCTGAACTGAGGTTGGGTATGTGATTCAGGAAGGTATCAAATTCTCAGTGAAGAGTTAACACAATGGATCAGAATTCTCTGACCCAGTTTAACAATTAGCTGGAGGTGATGTGATATGGAATTTAAATGTACACTCCAGAGCAGGGAGTTCTTTCATCCTTTTCACAGAATTTCACAGAAATTCTTTCATCCTTAATAAACACAGCTAAATTTAAAACTGGAATATATATTTCATTTTATTGTTATAAATATTATCTGCTTAGTGCCAGCAGCATATTTTCAGCTACTAAAAGTGTACTACTCTCACCATTTGGCAGATCTGCAATGTATTCATATAGCTGCTGCATATAATTTTGCACGTATTGCAGAAGACTGAAATTGATAATTAGCCCTCACAATTTTTAAGTAGTGTCTGGCAATTAAGCCACACAGTTCCCATTTTGGTCCAGAGAAATTATACAGCTCAATTTCTTTCACCACTTAGGAGATCAGGAGCCAGCTTCTAACCTATTCTTACTCATGGGATAGCAATTTGCACATTCTAATTACATATAGATCGACGCCTTTTCATTGTATTTTTTTGTGTTTCAATTTGTATATCTTTCTGAGAAATTAAAAGTTATTTATTGTGATTTCAGCTGTTCAGCCTTGAAGCCATGTTATATCACAACTCTTCAATAACAGGGAAAAAGATCAAAATTTAAATTAAATGCAAAATGAAAAACAGATAAACAGACAAAAACCTCAGACCAAAGATCCCCAAAGATCTCTCTTATTAGTCTAATAAACCACACACTTCTGGAGTATTTTAGTAATGTGTATGTTCTCAAGTGCAGATAATAAGATGGGTTTCCAAATTTAGACTTCTGTTAAACACAGAATAGGAAAATTCAGACATTCTTAGAGCTTCATGAAGGCACAGCTTGCTTTGAGACTTGTTGAGCTGTCTTATACATATCCACTGGGGAAAAATAAATAAATAAATAAATATGTATACGTTAATCCTATGAAAAAAGAACATTTTTTCTCAACACACTTGGGCAAATGCAATACATATAGAGGACCTAGTCAAAGATTGACTCATGTCATTAGAGTAGCCTAAATTCCTGTTTTCTGGTTTTCTTTCTGTAGTAGTTCTTTGCCCATCTGTATGTAATATGCCTGGCATATGATAACTCAGGATGTATGCATAGGTTTAAGTGCACAGACCTAGATCTGTTTCTACCTGAACTTAGCATTCTTTTTTAGAAATACTGGAAAAGACTCAATAGTTAGTTATTAACTAGACTGACATTGAAATACAGTTCAGAAATATTCAGAGCACTTGGGATACAAGTATGCTAGAATCAACCCTTTGGAAAAAAAGAAAAAGTAAAAAGCATCAGAATTTTTTAGCCCATATTCAGAGTTTGAGAGGCAGAAGAAAACTAGGCCCTTACTTGCACTGACAGATACTTCCTTTCCACTGACAAATAACTATTTTTATGCACACATCCTTTGATACTGTATGCACTTCAGGTTTCCCTACTCAGAAAGTCAAGGAACTGACTTGCATGATACTGCAGGACCCTAAATTGCACACAGACACCTTTTTTCTTCTCCTTTTCACAAAGTTAATTTGAGTTAATAGTTTTTCTTGCACCTGAACTGTTTGCTGAAATAGTTTCTCTCCATTTTCTACCCCCTAGTCACTTTTTTTTTTTTTTTTTGTTAATCCCTTGCAGGTATTTGGACTTAGCTTTCATGTTGTGCCTTAGTCATTTTTTCCTGAGGGTTTGCAAATTCTCTTAATAACCCTTTTTTTAATCATTTTTGTTATCCTTTTTTTCGATTCTTTCCAATTCAACATTTTTTTTATTTTTTTTTTTTAGTATTATGGAACCCAAAATAGTGTAAAGCACTCAAATACAGTCTCACCAATCTGCACTGAGATAAAAAATTAATTATCTGCCCCCACTTCTCCTGACCTAATTCCTCTCATTATACTGTACATGCTCAATGTGGTATTTGATGTTTTGCAGCATATCACTCTGTATTCTTCTGCAGAGTTTATGCTCTGCTCTGAGCCTGGTCTTTTCATGTAGACATGGAAATTTCCAGATTAGTTTTCCTCCATGTTAAGCTCTTTCACACTTCACATTTAACATAATTAAAGGTCAATTTGGTTGTATGTAGACCCTGATCATAGGAGTCACAATGGAGTCTTCCCTACAGTCTAAGGTTAGAATAGATAGAAAAACGATGGTGTAGTTGGATACAGAAAATCCTTCCAAATCTGTAGTTATACTGAAAATGCAGAATGCTGTTTTCTGCTGGAGCTGTTTTGGAGAAGAATAACATGTGTTTTCCTAAGAAATGTGGCTACAACATAATTTCCTTACTCCAGTGTTCATACTAGGCTATGCTGTCCTTCCAATCTTTTTACAAAACGTCACCAGATCAATCCTTGTTATCCTGAATTCTGGTAATTATTTTTGCTTCTTTAGAAAATTTTATTTCATTTCATTTCATTTCAATTCATTTCAATCTTTATATGAACAAGATAATTTATTACAGAAATTCCTTTTAACTACATACATCTTGGTCGTGAAACTTGAGTGAATCTCACTGTACTATGGAAATGTGAATATCTTTCTTTCTTCCTTTACCAGTTAGTCCAACATACCTTACGCAGCAGCATAAATGCTCTCTGTTCTCATGGTGTTACTCATACAGGACCCTGTTCAATGTACAAAGATCTCACCACAGCAATGTGCAGCAGATGAAACCCTCCCTGTGTTTGCACGCTGCAAGGAAAAATCAAATGTTCAGCATAATATTTCTGAACTTGACCAATGACTTGACTCAATTTTATAGGCAGGTACTAGCAAAAATTATTAAGACCATATTCTTACTTTTTTTCTGTCTCCAGTTAACTTATTTTGTTCATGTGTCAGCAGAGTAACAGTATCTAGATTGGTAGACAGAGAGACAGATTTTGTTTGAGACAGGAAAATAAAGGATGTCTTAGTGACTCTTACAGCGCAGAACTTATTGCCTAAAAAGCAATTTATTGTATAACAGTATTGATGCCTATGCAAAGTGCAAAGCATACCTAATGAATAGTATAGTCCCAGAATTTATGTGATGCTTAACCTGTACAAGGTACTTAGCCACATCATTCCCTAAGACCTGACAAATTTTCAATGACGAGCACTGCAGACAGGTACTTGTTAACTCAAGAGTCAGGCAGCACCTACATATTTTATTATTAGTTCAGTTTTATGTTGATGATGGTTGCTCTTGACCTTACAGTCATATCTAAATATTTGGGGGAGTAGCCTCATCTCTAAGTTATTTAGGCTTTCTTACTCTTTAGTCAAAAGAAAGAGAGAAGCATCTCCCAAGGGGCAACTCATTTTTTCTTAGACTCTTACACTAGTGTTGATGAATTATTTCTGAGAGGCAACATACTTTCTCCGATGGTTCAAGAAGAAGACTAGATAGACTAACGTGAACCGTCTCCCTAACTTATAGAGAGTGAAGGGGATATGATATAACTGGCACCTGAGGTAGCTCCAAGGAGCAGTGTGAACTGTTGTTATGACACTGGCATTTTGCTAGCCAAAAGAAGACTGCTAAAGCCAAGCAAAAATATTTTATGAATCAGCCTTGTTTGGGTGCTGGTTCAGTTGTGTCAACAGTGTGGATACTACTAATTACAGAAACGAATCTGAGCTTCTGATGACCGTGGCAGAACTGCTGATGACCTCTGCTGAGTACCAATTAGTCAGCAGGCAGACACCAACATGAAAGCTGATGGCTGAAGGTAAGTTCATTATGCTAATGTCAGCCTCTCTGGCCACAGTGAATAAGTGCATCATTGATGAAGCCAGGGACTCATCTGCATTAGTCTTCTGGTCAGCAGAGTGCTCTTGCATCAGTTTTCTTCTGATAAGGTGCTTCATTGCTTTGAAAGCGTAGCTCTGGTGGATATTGATAATATTTCTTGCCTGTAATGAAGCACTAAGTTGGGATGATACATCTGTCATTGGATCCTCAATAAAGAAAGGAATATTTTCATACTTTTGGCCTGATATCTTATGAATCTTGACTAATTAAATTGCAAACACACTATTTGCCATTTAATTGCCACACCTGTTTATTTATTTTATTCCTTTGGAACTCTGAAGTTTATTCACAAAATTTTGAACATATTCTGGAAGCAGTTTATTTCTTTATAAATTGAAATTTCTGTTCATTTTCGTTAGGAAGTGAGTATATGTAGAACATTATCAAGGTATCTGAAAGCAATTAAAAAAATGAAGCGAAGAACACACATTTTTTCACATTTTTGTTAACTGGCCTTTTGAAAGTGTTACTACCTTTGTAGTTTTTTTAGTTCATTGCTGATAAAGTTCTCTGATAGGAATACCTCCGTGATAAATGCAAACACAAAAAAAGAAGCCTGCAGAGGATGGACTCAAGGGCAAGTAACCTGGGATGAATTCAGAGAAATTGTTCAAGCAGCCAAGAATCAGCTTAGGAAAGCTAAACTCCTGATAGAATTAAATACAGCCTGGGATGTCAAGGGCAAAAACAAAGGCTTCTATAAGTATGTCAGTGATAAAAAGAAGGCTAGGGAAAACGTGGGCTTTCTCCAGAAGAAATGGGAAAGCTGGTTACCCAGGATATGGGGAAGGTTGAGATACTTGACCACTTTTTTGCCTCAGTCTTCACTGGCAAGTGTTCTAGCCACACTGCCCCCCCATTTGCAGAACACAAAGGCAGGGATTGAGAGAATGAAGAACTGTCCACTGTAGGAGAAGATCAGGTTTGAGACCATCTAAGGAACCTGAAGGTGCACAAGTCCATTGGGCCTGATGAAATGCATCTGAGGGACCTGTGAGAACTGGTGAATGAAGTTGCTAAGCAACTCTCCATCATATTTAAGAAGTTGTGGCAGACTGGTACAGTTCCTGCTGACTGGAAAAAGGGAAACATAACCCCAATGTTTAAAAAGGAAAAAAAGGAGACCTGGGGAACTACAGGTTAGTCAGTTAAACCTCTTTTCCCAGCAAGATCATGGAGCAGATTCTCCTGGAAACTATGCTAAGGTATATGGAAGACATCACGACAGCCAACAGGGCTTCACTAAAGACAAACACTCGAAGAGTTGCAGTCAACTGCTTGATGTCCAGGTGGAATTCAGTGATGAGTAGTGTCCCTCATGGCCGGTATTGGGACTGGTACTGTTTAATATCTTTATTAATGGCATATACAATGCGATTGAATGCACCCTCAGCAAGTTTATCGATGACAACAAGCTGTGTGATGCAGTTGGCATACTGGAGGAAAGGAATGCCATTCAGAGGGAACTGGACAGGCTTGAGAAGTGGGCCCATGCCAACCTCATGAAGTTCAAGGACAAGTGCAAGGTGCTGCACCTGTGTCGGGGAAATCCTAAACAGCAGTACAGACTTGGGGATGAATGGTACAGCTTGACAGGAATAGATTGAGAGCAGTCATGTGGAGAAAGACTTGGGGGTGTTGGTTGATGAAAAACTCAACGTGAGCTGGCAATGTGTGTTTTCAGCCCAGAAAACCAGCTTTATCTTGGGCTGCATCAAAAGATGTGTAACTAGCATGTCAAAGCTGATTCTCCCCCCTCTACTCCACTCCCATGAGACCTCATCCACAGTACTGCATTCAGCTCTGGGGCCCCCAGCATTAGAAGGACACAGACCTGTTGGAGTGAGTTCAGAACAGGGCCATGAATATCAGATGGCTGGAGCACTTCTCCTATGAAGACCGGCTGAGAAAGTTGGGGTTGTGCAGTCTAGAGAAGAGAAGGCTCTGGGGATACTTTATTGCAGCCTTCCAGTACCTAAAAGGGGCTGACAAGAAAGTTGGAGAGGGATTCTTTGTCAGGGAGTTTAGTGATAAGACAAGTGGTTATGGCTTTAAACTAAAAGGGATTAGATTTAGGTTAGATATAAGGAAGAAATTCTTTGCTGTGAGGGTGGTGAGGCACTGGAACAGGTTGCCTAGAGTAGTGGTGGATGCGCCATCCCTGGAGGTGTTCAAGGCCAGGCTGAATGGGGGTCTGAGCAACCTGATCTAGTGGAAGGTGTCCCTGACACACTTGGACTTTGGCAATCAGAGAGGAAGCTAAAACTCCCTCCAGCTTCCAGTCTGGGGGTTTCTTTCTGATTACAGATATTATAGACAAAAAAAAAAAAAAAGTGAGATATATATACAACAGGAAAAGGAATAAAAATATACATATGTAAATGTATATGTGGAATACATTTTATGAGCCAGAAACATTATTAATCACTGCTTAATCTTTTCATAGTGAGAAATTATACCAATAGTAGTGGACACAGGCTTTCGTATCTTGTAAATTTTTCTGACTCTGAGGAATTTCCTGAACTCTCGGTTTAATCTTTCAAGTAGTCTCAGGAGGAAGATATTTAGCCCAATCTCTCTTAGTCCATAAAGGATCGCAGAAACATAAAATCTAAAACTGGAAAAGATATACTGTATCATTAGTCTAACTCTCTGCCAGTACAGAATAGGTCTCTATATTACATTTACTATCTTTTCTCCACTATTGGCTTTAGTATGCTAAATTCCTCTTGGGAAAATATTATATTATTTTATTGATTTGGTCAGTAATTTTTAATAAGCCTACTCTCTCCTCTTTTTATATGACCCTGCTTGGCATTACACCTTCAAATATTCATAGACCTGTCATTGTAATCCCTTGAACTTTCCTTTGGCAAAGATAATGTATATTTAACTTTTTTAATTTTTTATTTTTTCTTCCAAACCTCAGTACTTGTAGTTTTCCAGTCAATCACTATACTGTAAATCTCTGTCTCCTTTTGGTAAGATGAGAAATACAGTCAGAACTACCCTGAGTGAAAGCACTTTCACATATTTTCCTCCTCAAATCTGGTATAACAGAGAGCCAAATCTTTTCCATGCAGTGTGACAGAAACAAATAAAAAATTCTCTGTATGATATCAGGATGGAGAAATTCAAAGTTATGTTCCCTAAAAGGTAAAGTTCACCTTACATAATTTACTCTGCTCTGCTTCTGTTATACTCTTCTGGTGTATTCATGAAGATATTAAATGTGATTTGAACAATATTAATTAGAGATTAATCCCAACCAAAGATAATATCATTAATTATTATTCTTCACTTGTTTTGTTTCAAGCGCTCCTTCTATTCACTGCTAAACATATAAGGTTTATTATGATTTCTTGAAAAATATTTCACATTCACCCTTGATTTAATAGGTTAGAACTTGAAATAGAAGAGTTAAGCAGTGCCCATTATGTCCACTGCATTAATCCTACCTTCTGTACCAAATTGTGGAATTTTCTTTGATGGGAGGTTAATTTAATATGACTTCTTGCTTATGAACTTTTGCCGCCTGTAATTTTTCTCAAGGTGCTAAAGGATTTATTGAAGTATTTCTCTGATCTCATACTGGTACTTACTTAAGAGACTTGAAAAAACTAATACTACAAATGACCCAGTCTAGTCCCTGAATTCTCAAAGATGACATTTGGTATTTCTAATTCTGATACTATCTTAGTAAGTCTATTTATACAATTTGGCCATGTTACTTGTTTCATGTATATAACATTTAAAAGATATATTCTTTGCCATTATTGCATGTTTTACAATTTTTTCCATATGCTCTTTAGCTACTATCAGCCACGATTAGTTTTGCCTTCCTTCTCAACAAAGGCAGCATATGAAATGCATTTGAAAAACAAAGTGTCATACTCAAAAATCCTGCTAGTGACAGTCCATCTGCCTGAAGAGCAGTATAGACTATGGAGCAGACAGTGTGGAAGTCGGTGTCAGAGATTATAGTTCAATGTACTGGAGACTGAACAAGAAGAAAGAAAGAAAAAAAAATCAATGTTTGCTATTTAGATATTAAGAAAATTCCACTTATATTCTGAGTTCCAGTGAAAGAATTCACTAGGTATGATAATCATCCTCTGCTTCCCCCAGACTTTTGCAAGCCATAGGGTTTTATAAACACTTTTATTCAATAAACATATACAGAGTATATGAAAACAAAACAAAAACAATGTAATATGGATTCAATTTTATTTGATATTATTTTGTACTTAATATCTCAAGTAACATAATAAAACAAGAATGCTTTAGAGATGATATTACTTAATAAATTCAATTGTAGCTTTCAAATTTTTATTTTGTTTCTGGGTTTTTCTTCTCTTCCAAGTGCCTATTTAGTCATATAAGAAAACAATTTGATGACAGTTATAAACATACAAATATCAAAGTTAGATGTACTGTTCCAGGACAATGTAATAAAATGTTGTAGAATTACGACGGTTATAAGTAGTAGCAAGATATTTTGATATAAGGCTTTACAATTCAAAATGTTTATCAGGGCACTGCGCACCTCTTCTCAGAATGGTATTTGAACACTTCAGACATCTGGTGCTTTATCAGCTTCTATAAAAGCTTCCTAAAGAAATCTTCAAGAAAGAGAATGCCTACAGCATGAAAATGTTTTATAGCATAAACATTGGTTCCTGGACCTTGCCTGTCAGCATCACTAGTAGCACCAAATTTCAGGTGAATTGAGAACTCAAAATGCAATTAATTCTTTCTTTCAAATTAAATACATAGTTTATAATTACACTAATTTTCTTAAAACCTTCAATCAAGTGATGTCAAAGAAATACAATTTTGTCTTTAGCATTTTACTTACAGACAAAAATGTAAAGGAGTTCAAAACCAAACAGAATCAATGTCCTTCATTCTATCCATGTCATCCCATTTATTCTGCCAGTCAATATTTCAAACATGAGCCATATCCAGTTTGAAGAGTCATACTGTGTTAAGTTACTATATGTAACACAATATGAACAATGTAATAGGTATGAAGCATCAAAGAAATTGTATATCTGCTGAAAGTTGATGTAATTTTCATTTGATGATAAGAAGTGCAATGAATTTTAACCTGTTACTATGAGGCTTATTGATACTTTCAGGTTATTAATGCACTGAAAAATGAATTACTTTGTTACATGCATTTGAATACAATTATAATGTGCTTCAGCTCCAGTGGGAATGATGAAACTTCCTAAAAATAATAATGTAATTTCCTTTTTTTCCTGCACCATCCCTTCCCTGTCAGTGTGCCATTATGTTACAAGAACTTCAGGTACTTTGAGCTCAATATAAGCAGAAACAAATTAATGAAACTTTACCACAGAGTGGGATTTGAACCCATTTATTCTGGGTCCACTGAATTATTAAGCAACTCATCTCTCTAGTATCTGGGAAAGAGCCTTTTGATTAAAAGCTCTATTGAAAGGTGGTTTTAGTAAACTTTAATTCATGAAAACTTACTGAGTCAAGTACATTGGTGATTTGCAATTATAAATGTTTTATATTTTTATAGCTCTATCTTCATCATCAAAGTAAATTATGTAAATATATGTGTACCTATTGTAAGGATGTTTGTGTATGTAACACACGAATATATGTTTCTGTGTGTTCTTATATGCACATGTAATGCACACATATATATATGTAGAAAAGGGAGGGAGAAAGATGAGATGATTATTAATATAGCCAAGTTTTTATTAATATAAGGTGGACGGATATTACTAAGGCAGATTATATCCAACCCTTGAGGAAACGGATAGATATGAACAGAAAGCTCCTACATTTTTAGAATTTTTTTCCATGGTGGTGGATGTTCGTACTGGTAGATATTTGAGAGGATTATAACAAAGCCCTGCATCTATTTCCAAGTATTCATTGAGCAACATCAGTGGAAATGATCTATAAGGAATCTGTGTTGATGCTCATATTACCTTTAACTAGTTAAGGTGTATACCCAACAAATGATAAACCCTAAACCCTATTATTGATAAGTATAGCTCTTCAGAGGTGTAAGTTTTAAGCATCTCTACACAAGGGATGATGAGTCCACTAATGCAGAAAAACAAACAAACAAACAAACAAAAAACTCCTGAAACAAACACTCACATCAATTATGGGGGCCAGTGAGGTCCCATTTAAGCAATTTCCTAGTCTTTATACTTTATAGACATCTTTATTTAATATCAGTTCAGTTTCAACACAATTTGGAACTTTTCTGATGACGCTGAATAAAGACTAAATTCAAATAAATGTTGATTGTTTCATCAATGAATATTGCTAAAACTGCTTGTAGTTTTGGTGATTTCTCTGCTGATTTTACTTAGTAGATTTACTCTTTTAATTTTGGAGGAATGCAAAGAACATCACATTTTATTCTGCTGGTCCAAGAGCTCTCTTAACAAAACCTTTTGCAGTTTTATTGCTTATCTCCTATGGTTTTTGTTTTTAGACAATTAAACCAGTTAAGAAATGTAGTGCCATAAAAGTTTGTAGTGTCAATTATATTCAAAGTAATTTTGGTGTTTTGGCTAAAAGTGTGTAGAAAGAAGAAGTCTTTAGCAATGCAGAGATGGGATTTTCAGGAAATGGATTTCTATTCAGGACCTATAGGACAGAAATGATACTGATGAGCAAAGACACAGTCTGCACAACTGTGTTTGTGATGTATATTCTACTGAATAAATTTAACTGACTTCTGTCAATACATCTCATTGTCACAGAACTCTGCAACACATATTTATACTCAGAATGCCGTATTTTTCTCTCTCTTGCTCACCCTCCCTCTCTTCTTGCCATGTATAGCTTGAGCATTCTTCTCCGAGTTAAAACTAAAAACAGGGACCCTCACCCATGTAGCCCAAATAATACCCAACTATTGTACCCTGCTATGTTAGACAAACACCTGGCAAGGTCAACTTAATCTAGTGCTAACTGTAGTAATTCATCTTTGGAGTCAGCTGAGTCATTGCAAGGAACAGATTCAATGTTTGCTGTCTGCCCTGCAGCAGTTATATTTTCATTTCTGAGTACAATATAGTGAAACAATATAGTGATATTGTTTATCCTGGATATATCTCCAAATCATCTAAGACGCTGATATCAGAAAGAGAGCTAGTATTGAACTTTCTAGGACAAAAAGATTTTTTCAGTACAAGACTATGGTTTCTATGCCACCTATTTCTCTGAGTTTTGAAAGGTAGTGTGAAATATACTCATTAGAGGAACCTGAATTTGGAATTTTTCAATAACTTCACAGCCAGTTTCCATCTAAACCAGAGAGCCATTAGAAAGGGTAATTCTGTCTGTAATTACCCTCATCCACTCACCAGAGTTCCCTAGCTATTCAATTGCATCAGCTCTGCAGATTTTGAGCTATGGTATGAATCACAGTAAAAAATAAAGAAATAAATTTGCTGTATTATATGACCAATCTACATGTCAAAAAATGGAATAAAAACGTGTATGAGAAGAAAAATTGACCAGTGTGCATCCTTCATCTAATTCAAAAGTGGACCATCATGATCTTCTACTCTGTTCTCATGCGTATATTTCCAATATCTGCTTAGTACCAGAAGTAACAAGTAAGCAGCTGAAGAAAGAGCTGGATCATAAAGATGAGCCAAACAAAAACACAAAGAAATAAGAAGGGTAGGATCATATGAGGAGAAGTGACAGGAAGGACAGCAGAACCACCTGTGTAAGTAGCAATCCTCAATTAAATTAGATTAAACATAACACAGAACTTCCCCCTTTGATCAGTCTAAAATGATTATGAAGCCTCAGGGCTAAAAGTTTGATTATGTCTTGATTCAAAGCTTCTTTGAATTAAAGTCAGCTGTGAAGACAGTAGTTTTAATTGATTTAATTTATTTTCTATTAACACAATTTGCAGCAAGGAGCAACAGGTGTCATTAAAGTTATCGGTGATAGACATAGTCTCAGGTGATAGCAAGCAACTGATACCATTAAAGAAAGGTGCTGGAGACAGAGGTAGAATAACTGCCCTCTGACCATTGTTTCCAAAGAGTCCTGACTTGGTCCCTGTTGTTCAATATAGCTATGAACACTGAGGTATGAGTTGTGGGGATTTTTTTAGCATTTTTCTTGCCACTGAGATGTGATGACAGTGAGGATTAAAGTCCAGTTTAAATGTACTGTCTTCTAATTTAAACAGGTTAAGGATAAGACAGATGTTCTCAGCCACATGATTTTTTTCACGTTTGGGTTTTTGTTTATGCTTTTATCCTATCACCTATTATTTACCTCCTTCCCAATGTAGAGGTTTCATCATCCTACTTTCACCATTCATCAAAGAAGAAATAGTTTGCCGCAATATTCAGGATTAAAATGCATCACTGACTTTCTTGAAGTTATTATATTGTTTCCTTATGCACTGACTCTTTTCCTTATGAGTCATCAGCACTGAAAGTATTTTTAAATGTAAATGCAGATTAAGCAAAGTCCTCTATTGAAGCATCCGCAGAATAAACTCATCCATTTCCAGTAAGGCTCTCTCCATAGACTTCATTGCATTTATGATGTGGATTTTGGTTGGCAGGTGATCAATCAATAATATCTGGTAAAAATCAGTAGTAATGACTGCCAGTGTTGGGAGTTTAAAACTAATGCCATTTTTTATAATAGAATATATTCAATATAGTCAGCAGAGGCTTCAAACAAGCTATTGAATGTAGTTAGAGAAAAATGTTTCAAATTATGTAGTATATACACCATGTAATACATGGAAATTATATGCATTCTTCCAGCGTTGGATGTAAAATCAATCCTTTTGTCAAGTGTTCCTATTGTAGTCTGCCATGTTGGAGACCTACATTCAAACAAAAGACTCAGAAGGTTGGGCACTTAGCTTCCAGGGAGAGGAGCCTTCTGTCATTCAATAACTCTCCTCAGTTGCAGTCGACAAACGAGCTACTGTAGGTAAGACACTTCAGACAAACTTCTGAAAACCCCGTTGATAAAGTCTCACATCTGAGGTTAATGGCAATACCTAAGGTGTGGGAGTCATGTAATAAGCGTAAATTTGACTTGGAAAATTAAAAACAAAGAGCAGGAAACAAAGTAAAAAGTAACACTAGTTTGAAGAGAATGGCATTATAGTCAAAAGGAGTAAATAATGAGGAACAATGCAGTAAGATACATGAGAACTTAGATGATTTAAATGCTGGAAGATGAAAGCTAGTTCAAAGCAGCTAAATAGAGAGCAGTGACAGGTTCCTAGGGAAAAAAAGGATATCAAACAATTGGGTGTGTCATTAAATATAAGAAATCAAAAGGTAAAAAGAGTCTAAAAGATAATTCTGTGTGCAGCATTAAATATGAATGATAAGTAATAAGATGAGAAAAGAAATATCTATGTCTAACATTAAAAACAAAGGAACGTTACCAACTATGCCTAAGTAGGGCAAAAAGGAGCCAGGTACAATTTATTAATATAAACAAAATCTAGAAGAAACAGACTAACTAAGAAGAGAACAAAGGAAAAAGAATCCACTTTCAGATAAAAAATCTAGAATATTATATCTTTGTTACACTCCTAGGAGTGTATACACTTCTCATTGAAGTACAATTAAAAACTGCCAGGATGCAGTTTTTGCTCACTGTACCAAAGCCTCTGCTAAACTATCACCACTGTGAGCTAGAATATCAAACCTAGAGCTTGTTTTGTCCATGGTCTTATCTAGAGGATGCATTTAGGCCTATATTATGATTCTGTAAGAAAAACCAAAGCAAATCAACCCCCTGTGATCCAGTCTCCAGAAAGGGAATGGATTTCCAGAAATACCTGAGGCACCATGAATTACATATCAGAAGCATTCCAAAATCTCACATAGGGATCTCACTAACACCTGTGAAAATCTGGACCATAGTTGATGCTAGAAGAATTTTTATCAGCATGAGTTCTAATGGATTAAGTCCACTAAGCCCATCAGTGTTTAATCTTGCTACTCTTTGCTACATAATTCCTAATTATGACATAACAACATTAAGAAACTGATGTAATTTTTTTGTCTTCTTCAATGCAGGCCATTTAGTCATTCATTAAGACAATCACCTTGTCATAGCTAGAGTTGATGAGTTCTTCTTTTTTATGGTTTTGAGCCCATGTGAGTGTCCATAACAAATCTTTCCTGGCATGTCATTTATAATTTTCCATAAATTTCTCCTTTGGGATTTAATTTATATATAAATGGTGGGTGATAGTCTGTGTGTTGTGTGCCTTGGTTTTGATATTTTAATTAAAAGGTAGAAAGTTATCTTGTTTTTCTCTTTTTAGATTAGAAATGGAGAGCACATATTCAAAATGTAAGCATTCAAAAGTGAAGAAAATCAGACTAGACTAACTGAAGTACTGACTGTAATAACTAAGAATATAACTACATGAAATATTACTGTCTCCCAATCTAACCTCTTCATTTAGTACCTTTTTACATACTGCTAACTTAATGTGCTATTAAAAGATGTCGAAGCTCAGAATTTGTGATTTGTTCCAGTTTCTAGAGGTAGAAGGGTTCACTGCAGCTTTAGTTCAGCGCTTTTGCTCAATGAAGCAAGTTCTGTGAGGCTGCTGGTGGCCTTCTAGTATCCTTCATACAGGCAACTATGCAAAGTCAAATTGTAGCACTCCTATATTGATAATTCAGCCTAACTTGGCAAGATTTTCATGGCTGTAATGCAAGGCACACTGCAGGTTTATATCCTGCCCCAGCCAAGAGTGTGAGAGTATTATAAATTCTAACCGAACAGAATATATGAATTGGATATTCTAGGCAAAGCAATATACTTTTCTCTACAAGAAAGAATGAATAAATAAATAAATAAATGAAAATCACAGGACTGGATCCCCAGTGTAAAAAGTGAACAACAATCCCTCTATCTCCCCTCCAACCCAAAAATCTTTCAGACTTCTCTAACCGCTAAAAGTGAAATTTCCAATGCTAAATAATCAAGAATTAGCATTGTTCAGGATGAGTCTGTGGAGATTACCTTTTTGTTTTTCTTTTTTTTTTTTAAACCCATAAATAATGTAAATTAATTTAAAAAAATATATATATGCAACACAAAATTGGGTAATAACCTCACTAAAAGCCTGACCTTGGTAAGTCAAAGTATCAAAGTTAGAAAAAGCCTTGCATGAAGATGAACACCTCACATGGACACAAGAGAAGGATACAGAAAGAATAGCAAGCTCTTGCAGTGGCCTTCAATACTGGTCACCAGTTCAGTCTTGGACTAGTTAATATCACCATATTTCCTAGCACTCCCCTATGCAATGCAGGTATATTTTAATGTGGAAAGGAGACAGAAGCTAGATACGGTAGACTATTTTTATGTTAAAAGATCTTATTCCTAATTTTCGCTATGTTCTGTAGTGAATGAGGAGGAGAAAAAGAAACAGATCAGTAGGTGCTGTTCACAAAGCCTGATACTCTAGAATTGCAGTATCTCTGTGTGTGTGTATTTTGTCTTATGCAGTTTAGGCTCTTCTACAGACCCGATCTGTTAAGGGCCCAGTAGAAGGGATCCAAGCTAGCAAGCAACTGTATACCACACACTTTACACCCAGGAAAAATGAGGGCATTGTGGAATGAAAACAAAGCAGGTGAAATGATCCCAGAATGAAAAAAGAGATTACATTTTTAGCTTTAGCAGTTGTGGAACACAGCCTGAGATGGATCTCAGACCTATGTATATATAGCAAAGACCGGGATGCTTTAAAAACCTTTGTTTTTACAAATGTGACCAAGCTTCCCATAAGTGCCAATTGCAATTCCAGGTCTATTATATACTCTCAGATACCTATTAAATATCCCTTAAAAAGACAGCATTCACCTGTTTTAAGGGATCACTACATTTCAATTTATCTTCATATTTATGTAACAATAATTTTGTCATTTGGGTAGACTTAACTGTCATCATTCTTTTTACTCCCTCTCAGTCAAGGTGTACTGCTTCCCCTCCCATTCCCCCTAATATTTTTTTTTCTTTAGTCCTTCTAAAATTACACCATTGCTCTACATCATAAGCAATGCTTTGATGAGTGACTTCTTATCTCTGGGCATACACATTGTTTTCAAATTTTCTACCAGCAACTCTTGTATTTTGAGAGGAGATACTCTGGGTTTTTTGTTGTTGTTTTTTTTTATTATTTTTTGTTTGTTTGCTGTTTACTTTTTCTCCAGATAATAGGTAAATGAGCTGATGATAATACACAGTCCTATCTAAAAATCTGTTCTCAATTTAAATCAATCATTTATTCTCTCTGCATGAACATCAAACCACTCTGAGTTCAAAGATTGTTTATAATCTACTAATTCTAGCAGATTCAGATGTGATCATCCAAACGTAATCTAACATTTTAGGAAAATTTAACATGCCTAGACCACCTTCACATTATTCTCCAGCACTTTCTCAGAGATACACCAGTAATTATTTGTTCCACTTTTTCTATTTTGTATCTAAGTTCAGTTCATTAATTTGACAGAAAGTTTTCTGAAGTATATGTAACCTCTTCAGAATGATGCATGGCAATATTTTCTGAGAACAGACTGAATGAGAATGAGCAAAAAGATATCCCCAGATTTTTTTATAAATAAGAATCATGAGGGTCTGTCAAAGTCTTGCACTCTTTTCCAGGTATCAGATCAAGTTGAGTAGTTCAATAGTATACTCAAAGTAGTGTGTATCTTGTATTTTAAATTAATTATGCTTGTAATATAGAATTTATTGTTCTTTGCTTCCCTTTCTTCTAAACTAATTCAAACACTGGAAGAGTTTAGCCATGGAATCACAGATCACAGAATAATCACAGAATCCTTCATAGAGGAGAAGGGCTGTGTCTCTTGACCAGCTGGAAACACTCCTTCCTGTTCAGCCCAGGAGGTTGTTGGCCTTCTCTGTTCCAAGGATACATTGCTGGCTGATGTTCCACTTGGTGTCTACATGGATTTGTTAATCAGATCTGCTGAATAAACCTGTCTCCTTTACTCAATCCAGGATCTACTTTGTTCAATTCAAACAGTTCTTGTCAACATCTACTCTCAGAGCCAAGTGATTTTTCACTTCAGGAAAGTTTTGAGAGACACTGCAGTGTTTGGTAGGCTTTCCCAACATTTTTCTTTGAACAGTAATTCTCTGTGTTAACATATACCAACTTAATCTTCTATTGCTTTAGAGCAATTTTCATCTCTTTTTCCCATTACACTCTTCTTTTGATCACACGACTCAGCATTTTTTTCTGTGAACCAAGCTCTCTTCCTCAAGATCTAATTCTTAGAAGGCAATCCACTTTCTGAGATGCTGTGTGATACCTTATACTACAATTACTGCAGCCCTCATTCAAATAACTCCTTCCATTATGTTCACAGACTTTGTTACTTAGAGTTGGTATTTTCAAGGGTACTTGCTGATTATTTCTAGATACGTTTACTGTAAACTTTAAAAGACCAAAGCCATCTTTCTCAAAAAGTGATCTCCTTACCACAGAGGTATATATTTTCTTTAAAATCATATTGAAATCATTATGGTTGTACATCTAGTAGGGTCTGGGCTCTTTTTCTGTTTGGTTACGACTATATGTAAAGATACCTCCTCTCTGAATACCCCATCTTACTGTTAGGAAACTGAGTCACATCTTTTAAATCTGTTTATCTATATATAACTGATTTCAATGGGAATTTGGCACTTACACATTTCAGACAATGCAGACCAGCAGAAGTTTGTTTATTGTCATGCAAGAAGTTACAGCAAAGGAAACAGATCACTAAAATTCCCTGTTCCTAGACTCGCCTTTCTACTCTACTAGATATATTTGACATTAATATAATACATTGCAGGCTACTGGCATTATAATAGGTATCTAAAGTTGACATTAATTTAGATGTACTTTTAATCTTGGTAAATCTGAAAGCAGATGTATGATTTATTCGAAGTGAAATAAAACACTAAGAAAAATAACACAAATATATTTCAAGCAAAATGTTCCAAGCTATGCAGCAGCAGAAGCTCGGACTGAGGAAACATACAAAATATAAAACCTGTCACTTCCTTGAATGTTTTTCTTCACTCTTAACTTCACCAAAGAAACTACATAAGATTAAAGTAATAATTTCCTTATTAACTTATAAAAATAACATTTTCAGAAACAGTGATTGTATTAAGAAGCCTGGAGTAAAAATGAAATGTACCTCCACAATAATACACTACAGTGAGGAAAAAAATAATAATTTGCAAATTTTTGTGCTGCTTAATCCAGAGGAAATTACAAATAACATGACAGAAAATGGAAAGAAATGAGACCTGTATTGTATTAGCAATGCCATCTCTATATTAACCATAATGCTAAGATATTAACAAATGTTATGTATATTAATACAAAGGGTCATTGTTAGAATAATTCATGAACCTCAAAAGAGCTCTTAATGTGATACAGATACTCTAATGCATTGACATGTCATTAAGATCAGAATTATTTGTACTGAAGTATTCACAAGCTGTAGTGAGTTTTGAGGGTTGATTTATTTGTTTCTAAGTACCATCTATAGAGGTAAAAATATATATGTAGGCAACAATTGCAGGCAATTTATACCACTGTTGGTTAAGGACTCTATCGCCCAAGGATTTGACATTTGGCTTCCACTAGACAGAAGGAAGTTTTCCCCAGTAGAGGAAAGAGCATTGAGATGATGAGAAGCTGCAACTCTTTTGTTGGAAACAGTGATTTCAGAACAATTTCAAAACATATTTCAGAACAATTTCAAAAGTCACAAGCTAGAGGACTACATACCTAATTCAGCTAGTATACTACAATGGCTGACTTCAACTAAAGCAAACAAATTCAAGGCTCAATAGCTTTTGTAAACCTACAAGCTGTTCAAGGGGTCCTCTTGTTCATTCAGAAGCCCTACCAGAACTGCATAAGTATAATATAAATGTCAGATCCTGTTCCACTGATAATACATGCAGTGTAGTAAAAAGGTAATAGAACCAAAATCAAGGAAAATATGAGAATCAAGGATCAAGTAATAGTAAGGAGACCAACCACATAGTCCAACCTGAACAGCAATAAAAGAAGGTGAGTAATGGAGGTCCTATTTGTATTATTTAGTACCTCTTTCATCTTTCACTCTGTCCTGGAGGGAACAGAATCCACCTCAGCACTGGCATTCCTGGAGGTGGGTGCCAGCACAGCAACCCCACATGGGGCAGCAGGACAATGCTTTGCTTCTGAAAAGGACTTTCTCTTCTCCTGGCCCTTTTCTACTGACTGCATGCATGCACTTCTGTAACTTTCTTTTTGGATCTGGAAACTAATTAGGAAGAGGAAGAAACACTAGGAATACTTGGGTGACAAGAAGACTTCCAATTCCTGCAGTGGCAAATCTGAGCTGGAACTAGACTGGTTCCTTTTCAGGTTGAATGTGTTAGATATTGGTGAACAGCTGTCTCCCTCTCAGATACAGTATTTTTAAGACACTATCACAACCTTAAAGATGAATCAATTGCTAAGATACTAATTAGCTTGGTACAAAATACTAGTCTCTCTTAATTAAGCCAATTCCATATGGACCAAAGAGGTCTCCTAACTGAGGTTTAATCTAAATGGAAACATTTGTGACTAGGAGCATGGTATGAAAAAGACTCATTTGATGAAGTTGGTGATTTTCTTAAAAGCTAAAGAAAGGGGAGAAAATAGTACCTATAAACTGAATCCTGTAGCTTCCTCATTTTTTTGTGAAATGATGTAGTTTTAGCCATAAAAGATTTTTATGACATTCTTGGCCAATATGAGCCACTCAGGTTCCTATCATTTACCAATTTTGTTATGATAGCAAAATGGCATTTTTTAATACCATGCTCACTCAATCTCTCTCAAAATCATCACTTGACAAACCAAGGATGTAGATATGTAGGATGTTTTCAAATTGTCTGTATTTCCACAGTCAGAACTAGAGACCATGGTATATTACTATCATTGTACAAAAATTGACTGGCACTTTGACAAAAATCAGTACAAAATAACTATTTTCCCTCCAGCAAAAATGGGGCATTGAAATGCCACAGAGTTTGCAGGGTGCTGACTCTCCATCTTTCTGTATATTTTCTATTGAATAAAAGGAAGTTCATGGATATCTTCACAGTACCCATCTAGGGCAGGAACATAGCCAAAATCCATTTCATTTGGTCACAAATCTTCTGTATAGGATTTACAGTTCTTCTGACAGACTGTGGAGGCTGTGTTAACTCACAGTCTGAACTGATTCTCAGTCTGCACATTTTCATTACCACTAAGAGAATACATTTGCTCTTATGACTTACCTACTTCTTGCTTTCTTTAGTGAAACTGTTCATTTGAGGACAAGGGAGAAGGAATTGTTACTGTGAAAGGAATATCCTATATTCTTTCAAAATTCAGCTTCACTTGATGGAAAAATTAATGACATCACCCTTGAGATATTGTTAAAACCCTATACATCACAATTTATTCTCTTGTAACATACACCTAATTATTTTGATAAACCTACTCTTTTAATAAGATACCACCCCCATTTTATATATTATGTTGAGTTGCAAAAAAATACACTACACCAGCATAGCTCCTAATTTAAGGTGGTCTTACAAGCATGAGATTGAAGGAAATATAAGAAAAATTCTTTTTAACCAAGGCAGCTATGGACTTATTTTGAAAATGATTGTAAAAATGAAACTGGGGAACCACTGACAAGCAGATTTTATGTATCCAACATCTCAAGTCCTTGCGGATTTTAAGAAGAACCTGCATTACATTTTGGGATTGCCTGAACCAAATGAGTTTCATCATTGTTCACCCTGGAAGAAATATTCTGGTCCATTCTGTTAACTGTTAAAATCACTCACCTACATGGCAGATGACTCCCTATGATAGTATTGCAATACAACAATTTTGTGTGATGATCCTGGTCATGTTAAAATAGTAAAAAATGCTTCTTTTTTTTTAAGTTGCCATACGATTTATTTACACTTTAAATCTGTAAAACGTTCCCTGTTTCCTAAAACAAAAGGAAAGTACAAAACAAATTTTAAAAGAGTAATAAATACTAAAAAAATATATATCTAATAAAATTAATAATAATAAAAAAAAAAGGATCATGTGTATCTCAATAAGTCTTGCTCCAAATTTGGAATAAATTTGGAATAAAAGAATACTTATATTTTTTAAAAAATATTTTGTGATCTATTTCTCATTTTCTAAAGGAACTGTTAATATAAAATAACTGGTAATATAAAATAATTTTTAAAATAATTACTGAAAGGGAAAGTCTATGCATTTGAAATTTCCAGCTAATATGAATGAAAAGGGGAGAGAAATTGCAGATGATGCTAAGAAAGGGGAAATAAAATAGACTAACACTGGTGACTGAAAATTATCTGAAAAGGGACGTCTTTCAAAAAAAATCATAATATACATATTAAAGTGGAAGAGAATCCAAAAATTACATAAAGTAAGCAACTATCACAATAACAGAGGGTATTATACTACATTAAATTGATAAAATATCCTCTCCTTTCCTTCTTCAAGATGTTTTCTATTTTTCATGTTAGATAGAAAAGCAGACAAAGAGATAATTTTGTTTTGCTGTATCTGGTTGCTGCCACTCAAGTGAATGTGTTCCAGAAAAATGTAGTATTTTTTCAGAGAGGACAAGCCTATAAAAGAAACAGTAAAGGAGAAAAGTAAGGAAGTTTATTTTAGAAAGAGGATTCCTCTCCACGTATTAATTTCTTGTTCCTATTCTGTGTATTCTAGAAGCTAATTGTAGCTTTCCGTGAGCTAGTTAAGAGGGTTTTGTTTTATAGAACACACGGGATTTTTTTTGTCTTGAAAAACATGGACAGCTAGTTTGTCTATAAGCTCTGTGCTTTGCTCAGATTCAGTCATCTAGCTCTCACACAGTTTCTTTTTCCACCATACAGTGTCCAGAACAGTTGTTTGTTTTCCCTTTCCCTTTTCCATTGTTTACTTAAGCTTTATATTATATCATTTATTTTTTAGATTGTAAGCGACTGGGTTTGGGATTGTGATCTCTATATAAAGCTTGTCATACACCTATCACAGTGTGACACTCAGCAAACCATATGTTTTATTCCAGTTAAATATAAAAAAGCATGAAAAAGATTATTTTTGTACTTCGGTAACAGAAAACATGAAATATCAGTCTTCTCTAGGAATAGGAATACTTCAGTAGGAATATTACAGTAGGAATATTTCTCAACAGAAGGGAAAAGTCTTCTTTTAACAGATTCTGCATGTGTAGATTTCAGTATATTTCTATTCATACAAACTCATATGATAAATTCTTTTATTTTATTTGAAACCTTTTCCTTAAAGCAAGCATTTGTATTTCAACTTTAGGTAAGGTTCTAAACATTAGCATTTGTGTGCATTTCTTTCAGCCTACCTCATCATTTTCTTGTTTCATGCCCAGGGCTTAGCAGTTGGAGTTTAAAAACAGCCAGCTTTAATGTCTATGACTGACATGTAATTTCTGCTTACTTGAAAGCTTTTTTTTGCTAACTTTGCCTTTTTTAATGTTCTTTCCTGTCCATAATCACAAAGCTACATAAGCTCTTTTGTGGTTTAATAAATATTGTCAATTTTTAAAGATCAACATGGTGTGTATTCTTCTTCAAAGATAGTTATTAAGTATATACAAAGAAGCTTGTTAAATTTGTAGATTCATTTTTGTTATTATTATTCATACTGCTTATATTTAAATGAGGAAAGGTAATCCATTAAAGAGGGTGAACTGTCAAAAATATTGCCGTATCTATAATTAAGTATAACCTTCCTGGGTTTAAATAATATTATGGTTATGACACAAACCAGCAAAAGCCCCTGAATTTGAAATTAATGCTCTACCTTCCATTAACACTATTTGTTTTCATGGGAAACACAAAGCCATGTGAATGCAAAGGATCTATTTAGCTCATAGCTACTCTAAAATCTCCTATTTTAAAAAGTGACAATTACAAGTAAAGTGCCTATTTGTAACATATACGTTACATATCAGAACCTTATTTTAAATGCTTAATGACATGCATCTATCTTAGTTCTGCAGAAATATTGTTGAGAATTGAGCCTTTAAAGGATTCAACATCATAGTTGTGCACTCACCTTTGTTTCTCATTATCTGATGAAGTAAACTATCTGAGAGATACAGTAAATGCAGTTTTCTTTTTCACACTGCTGAGAAAAAAAACGTATCATTGCAGCTGGAGAGGCAGAAAAAATCTAATTTTCTTCACCCCCCAAATGTTTGTTGAGTTGTTTTCTGAGAAAAATGTTTTGCAAAGCATCTTGAAATTACCTGTAAAATAGAAAACGTGTAGGTGAATTATTTATTACACTGATTTTACCATCATTTAACTGGGGTTGCAGGCAGAGTTCATTTGTGATTTGCAAATGGATTAGTTTTAGATTAATAATAAAATGATGTTAATGAATCTGCTTGAATTTTGCCTCCTATGATCCTTATCACCCCACTGCATGGCAGTATATGTGTAAGTAGCTACCTGCTGAGACATGTATATTCAAAGACAAATAAAACACATGAAGCCAGGAGTTTCATAGTTCAACCATCCCACACTACAATTAATTTATAATGGATCTTTAGGTGGTAAACTGCAGCTATTTGGTCTGATGACTGCACGCATCCTTTCTTCTGTTTCCTACCCAATTGATTTGCCAAATATATGTTTACAACTTATTTTTTCTCTCATTGTAAACATTTTAATTGATAAGAAGTTCCCAGCTTACATTTTTGGCATCTGCTATAATACAGTATTTTATTAGTATTTGAAGTAATGTATTTAGACAATGAATTATTTCAGTCAGTGAAATACTTCTGCTCATTGCTCATACAGAATTGAAAATTCTCAGAAAGAATTACATGAATTACATGAAGGTTCATCTTGGCTTTCTTTTTGTGACAGATTTTCCACTAAACAAAGAAACAAGAAACAAAAACCAACCAACCAACAACAAAAAGTTTTTTTCAGCCATTTTTGAAGTACTGGATTTATAGTAAATTGTCCAGAGCCTGCAATCTGCAGGTTCTGTATTTCACATATAGTAAAAATCACTAATATTAATCTCTACTATGACCAATAAGGGATCAATTAACATAAAAATTTGGGGCAAAGCATTTCAAACAAGATAGTGATGGAGGATAAAACAGAAATGAGTGCAGAAATATTCCAAATGTATACTCAAAATAAAAATTATTAGAAAGAACCCAGTCTATCAAAATTCCCCAGTAGTGCATCCTATCTCCACTGACTATTTGAATGAGGCTGTTCAGGTCAGGAAAACAGTGATGCAAGATCTGCTAGCACAGCAAAGTCCTCCTTTCAAGTTGTGTTTCTCTTACTGTACAAGGGGTCTTGTCTCTTTTCTGAGTTACCTTCTTTCTTAAAACAAAGAACAAAAATGAACCTTCAGCCATTTCACTTTCATTTTTGTGTATAAGATTAGTTAAAATGAACACCAGCTAGTGCATTTCATGCACTTGTCAAATTGGACATTGTACCAAATGAATTCTTTGTTAAGCTTTACTTTTCTTTTAAAGTAGCTGTAGTACTTATAATAAGTATATTGAGAACCTATTGCTCATTTGTTATAATACAATAGAATACAGTGCTTTAAATAGTTACTGCAAAAAACATTTCCATAAGCCTCTGTACTTATCATTGTCTAATGTATTATATCCATGTCAAATTGTAGCATATTTCAAAGTAAAATAAAAATGTTCAGGAGAAGGAAAAGAGAAATATAATTGAATTTAATGTTAATCTCAAATTATAGAGTTAGCAAAAAGCAGAAAATAACATGAAATATCTTTTTCATAAATTCAAATAAATTACGTTTTTAAATCCATGGAAAACCCTTCAGAGTTGTGGGGTTTTTTTTTGTGTGTTTTTTTTTTTTTTGAAAAAACTTCAGAGCAAACCTTTGTGTTATAAACTGGAAGAGTACAGAAAGAGCTGTTTTCCTTATTACACTGATTCATTGCTTCTAAAGCCAGAGAAAATATCAGTGCTACTATATCCTCTTCTCTGGTTAGAGAATTTAAGTTGCTTCTGTAATTCTTAATAATTTGTTTAACTGTCATTTTAACAACATCATTAAAGCTAGACACAATGTTGGTCTCTCCATCCTGCAAAGATAAATAGTAAGGCTCATCTTTAAGTACACACATAATAATACTGATTCTAGGCTGTTCATACACATTAAGATAGTAGCATCTGTAATTTTTTGTATATTTGCTTTGCTCAGGCAGAAAGAATACATTGCGCTCTGAAGTGTGATGTTCTGATTAAGAAAAAAAAAAGTAGTTTGGGATGCTAGTGCTTTAAAACAAAATTATCTGCTTTCTAGTTCTGACAAAAAAACATAAAGTAATGGGTGCACATGTACAAATATATCTTTCAGCTGAAATCTGGAGCTACCAAAGCATCTTGCTCCCAAGGATCATTTGAAGTCCATCCAGAATTCAAGCTTATCTAGTACATTCATACTTGACTTTGAAGGAATAAGGTTTTGAGAAGGACCTCTGAAATCTTCAAAAAATTTGTTTTGGTCATTTGGAATACTGTTCACTTTCCTGTTAATGTTACACTTAAAATATATTAACTTTCTTTTGTTTCTGTTTTTGAATTTAATTTCCTGAATTAGTATTCTATAACATGTTAGCTGTACAGTGGTTTTATGCAGGTTTTGAATGCAGGTAATACAGGTTTTGAAACTTTTCTGATAAGGAGCTGATAAGGAGTATTTTGAAAATTCAAGACAAAGTGGAAGACAGAAAAATAAAAATATAGATGTAGCAATCTTCAAAAAAAGGTCATGAAAACAACTTTTGTCGGTTAGTATTCAGTAGCAGAATGGCTGTATTCCTAATCTCATAACATGACCTACAGCATAAGGCAGAAAAATCAAAGATCAAAAGTGAATAAGAGCAAATATAATAAGTAGCTTGACTTCATACAGTAAAAATATTTATGTAGAAATCAAATGTCGTATACTGAAGATTTTTAATCCAATACATTCATAAGGATTAGGTATTTCCTATGTTTCAAAAATATAATAATAATAATTTTGATGAACAAAATATAAATTAATAAATGGTGGCTGAAGTCATATATACAGAAGTCTGATGTGGCCTTAAGTAAATAGAGAAGGCTTCATATTTTTCTTATTTTCCCATTAGAAAATATACAGTATTTTTACTCTGCTCCAAAACATCTTAATTAATTCTTCAGAAGAAACAAAGTAAAGTATTTCATTTATAGCTTTACATTTGTAATTCAGTCTTAGAAAAACTAGACTTTTTTCCAATGTAATGTACGGGTCAAGTAGTTATGGAATGAGGCTGGAATCAAGTCAATCCCTTTATTGCCATGCAAAACACCCACCCCCAAAAAAGAACTGTTTTAATATCTGGTAGTAGAGTTACCACTGTATTCCTGGGAGACTTTTTAATGTAAGAAATTGAACTAAACTATTATGGAATCAAAGTAAATAAAATCTCAGCTGTTATTTTTTGTCACCCCAGAGCAAGAAGTTATTGTAGCACAAAAATAATACAGTTTATTTTAAATAACAGAAGATAGAAGTGTAGGAAACATGAAATAAAGTTCACTGACCTTTTCCTTAATTATCATTTGTTCTATGTTTTATGTTAAAGATACACGGTAATTCACATGTGACTTAGTTATATCTCCTAGAAAAGTTTGAATCTGCAGGAAATAAAGAGCATAAGCTCAGAACTGTGAAGTGTTCACTTTTTCTAAAGATCATTTCCATATTTAATTAGACAAAAGGATGATTTTTAAAATATCATCGATTTTACAGACTGATAGGTTACTTCACACTAGAACTTATTACCTATTAGAGTGAAAAATCTTGTATTTTGCTTTCATGTAGCTTCCCCTCTATGAAGTTGACTTATTCAGTACTAGTTCCCAAAGTAGTACTGGACCTTGATTAGAAAGAAATTGAGAATTTATGTAACAAGTTTGCTTTCCCCACCTGCATTGCCTGAATAAGTCCTTCCACTAACAGGATGAGCCTTACAAGTTACTACGAGTGGATTTTTTGTCAGTGTTTCTGTTTCCCTTCCTCTTCCCAAAAAGTAATCTTTAAACAGAAAATGTCAGCTAAATGAAGCTGAATGTAACTGTGGATTTCTCAAATTTTGGCTCTCAGAATGTGAGGAACAGGCTAGTCCAATCATATAAACATCCAATGTATTCCAGAGTCCTTAAAAATAGATCATAACAACACCATATTTAGCTTTCATTCCAGTTATACCTTAGTCAATTTCAATTTGATCATCATCAACTTTAAGGATTATTTACATCCTTTTTATAAACTTCACATTTTGCCAACAAGTTTCCAGAAATACATATCAAGCATGAAGACAGAGGATAAGAGTAACAAGTCACACAAAAAAAAAGGAAAGAGAAATGTGATAGTTTTACCTTCAGCAATAATGGGCATCAGTTGACATTTTAAATACTGATTGGAGTGTTTAAATGAAACATCTGTAACACAAGAAAAACTCATGCTAATGAACATGCTAAAGAAGCAGTCTAGGAAATTTCATGTATAAATGCATGCTTGTGGTTGTGTTCATATGTCTTTAAACTGAAATTACCTTGGGTTTCAGCTTTCTAGATGTGTTTTTTTTTTTTCCTTGAAGGAGAAGATTTTTTTGTTGTTTTTTTAAACTTTAAATAAAAAAGAAAAGGTAACATTTCATTGTATTTGGAATCTATAAAGCTTTTTATCTTTTTTTTTTTTTTTCCCAAAAGTTGTCTCCATTAAAATATTTTGATGGACTATTATCAACTGCTTTATTCCGTAAAACCCAACTGTGCATTCCTTTATTAGAGAATCATAAAAGTTGGTACTATTCACCTACAGAACAGTATGAAAGCAATAAACTGCAACTGTTCCTTCCCTTTTTCCTACTTTCAGGAGACCATAATAAGCAGAAAATCAGCACTGGTGAGTTTTAATACCTTCTTTTATTTTCTATTCAATCAAATTTATCTTAATAGAGAAATATTTTATTTACTTTTTTTCCCAGCTATTTTCCATAAAGAAATATTTTTGGAAGTAGATCTCTCATGAGTTCTTTGGAATTAGTTTATAAAATGTGGAGTGGGATAAAAGTGAGGTTTTCATTCACTGTAATTTTAATATGCAATTCTTCTCAAACTCTCTGAAGTATGATCTATCAAATTGAATAGCTGATGCACTTTGAACACTTAGCTCTAAAAGATAGATGACATTTTTTTTCATTAGTTTAAAATTTATATGCTACTGTATCTGTCACAATAATAATAAAATCTGACAGTGCAGATCATATGGGCATTTCACACAGCAGAGGTAATGTGTTCTTTGGAAGATAAAATGACAATTTGTTCAAATCATAGATTTTTAAATTTTAGACAAATAAGGTAGCTCTCACTCCATGTATCTCATTCTTTCAGAATCATTTATTTGCTAACAATACTATGGCAGGATCCAGACCATCCCTATTCTATCTTCATGGGAATCTGACAGATTGCATATATCCAAGAAAATGACCCAGAAAGCCTTCTCTGCAGTGCTGTTTGCACTAGAGACACCAAAGCCTTACCAGGTGTTGCCTTGTAGAGCTTGTGAGTTCCCATGATCAGCTTTAGACGATGTCCAAAATCACCTTCCATCAGCAAAGGGAATTCAATGTCCTTTGATTCTGAATCCTTATCTGGAGTGACCAGCATGGTACAAAATACCCTCACCTCTTTCTTAGTGATAAGATGCTATTCAATGCAAAGCTCACTAGTCATAATAACTTTTACTTTTAAAAAGCACATTGATGGAAGAATAGCAAGGTGATTAGCCTTTGATAGTGAGTTCAGGCTGCCAGGAACTGGAAGATGTACTATCTCTGCCTGAGGGAACTAGCTATTGCTCCTAATTCCAGTTGCTGCCTTAAAAAAAAATATTATTATTGTATAGTCAAGAAAATAGGAAAATAATGTATATGCAAGAATACTAGACACAGTACTAAAACAAATATGTAAGAGTTTTTGACTCCATAATCAAGAATTTAAGACATTTTCATTAAATTCTGACAGGACAGTTGATGGTTAGTTTTATAACTGTAGCTTAATGCAGCAAATTCTGTTTGCAACCTCAGCTGAAATTTGTGTATAACACTTGTCTTTATTTACTAAATCTGGCTTATTTGGACTTATTTATCTTCCAACAGAGGGACGCACTGCACAATTCCATCACCTAAACATCACAATTTTCTCATTTCTTCTATTTCCAAAATTAGTTCAGTTCTCTCCCCAACTATATCTTTAAAAGCAAAATTAAACAATATACATTTATGTTTTCAACATTATTAAAGGAGAGGAGGACAAAACACTTTACAGAATAAACTCAGGTTTTTGTTTTGTTGTTTTGGTTTTTTTTCTTCCCTATGACTCGCACTATTTTTGTCACTTTGAGCTGCATACAATAACACAAGTGTTTAAAGATACACCCTCAGGAAAAGAAACACATTTTCCTAGCATGAACAGTATTAATCGCAGGTTAATCTAACACTAAGCAATAGTATTTACAACACCTTTTAAATCCTACAAAAGATACACAAAAACAGGAACTCTTGGAACGAAAATAAAAACAGCTGATTAGTGTTTGCACTAGCTGCCATTTGCAGCAGAATCCTCTGAGGTAGTCTCTTAAAGCCCTCAAGTTCTGAGCAGCCAACACATTCTTCTTTTTGTGCAAGAACTAAGCAGTCACTAACAGAGTTCTGATTCCTATTTCAACCTCCGTAAAGGATGCCCAGTGTAACAAACTAAATCATGTAGTCATAGTTTTATATTTTCATTTCACAATCTGTAACTTCTACCCAAGGCCTTCTACAACAGGGTTACAGCACTGGTGGATAAGGGAAGAGCAACTGATATCATCTACATGGCCTTGTGCAAAGAAAATTGTCAAAGGGCTGGAGCAACTCCCCTAAGAAGACAGGCTGAGGGAGCTGGGATTGTTCAGTCTGGAGAAGAGAAGGCTCTGGGAAGACTTCCTTGCAGCCTTCCAGTACCTAAAGAGGGCCTACAAGAAAGCAGGAGAGGGACTCTTTGTCAGGGAGTGTAGTGATAGGACAAGGAGTAATGTCTCTAAACTAAAAAAGCATAAATTTAGATTATATCTATACAAGAAAGAAATTCTTTACTACGAAGATGGTGGGGCACTGGAACTGGTTGCCCAGAGAATCTGTGAATGCCCCATCCCTGGAGAAGTTTAAGGCTCAGCTGGATGGGGCTTTGAGAAACCTGACCTAGTGGAAGGTGTCCCTGCACACAGCAGTGGTTTGGAACTAGATGATGTTTAAGTTCCCTTCCAATCTAAACCATTCTATGATTCAATGTTATCTTCATTCACTATTTAAATATTCAGTATTTTAAGGGTAATATTTTGAAATCTTTTAAAAACTGGTTCCACGATAGGAAAAAAAAAAATCATCTAGGGCCTTCCTCAGGCAAAATCTTTGCAAGTTTCCAAGCAATCTGTCTATTACAGGGAAAATTTTATAAAGTTCAGAGGGAACAATCTTTCCCCTTACATTTGCACTTTATTGGTCAGTGGCAGTATTGTAAATTGCTGTAAAATACCTGTTAGGCTTTCCATGACCTATATTCCCATATCTAAAATCTCCCTGTAGTGAAGTAATATTTTTCAATAATTTTAAAGCAAAGCCTCATTTGCTCTTTTTTCTCCTGCTGCAGCCCTCACATTCAGCTAGATATCCTGAGCTGGATAAAAACCAGCGTGTCACTATGAAAGTTTTTCCTCTGTTGGTTTGCACCTTTCCATCCACAGAGGAAAGAATACTTAAGCCAGCTGTTTTATTTAAATATATAAATACAACTTGTGATTGAATAGTGGTCAGAAGTAGTGAAATTCTTGCATTTGACCCTGAGAACTTTCCTACTTACTTGGGAGTTTTGAGAAATGCCTCTCTCCTGTACACTTGTCCCTGGCTGCTATGAATTTTATCTGGACTTGTGATATTTCATAGCTCCAGAAAGGTCTATTGCTCTACTTAAATCAAGATATCTTTCCCAACTGGTCAGTTTTCCCTGAGGTTTTGCTAAATATATTCCAGACAAATTTGCTACCTCAAGCCAAAAGATTCATACCACTCTAGTCAAAAAATGTATGATTGTTAAGCAATAACTTTAACTCCGCAGTATTTTATGGATACGAAATGAGCCCCTGCTGTGCTCTGAAATTTACAGAGTGAGAGTCTTAGCTTCTGCAAGCCCAGATGTACTTTTGAAAAAGATGGATCTGTGCTATATTAAATTACTTACAGATCTGTCCCAATATGACAAAGACAGGGATATCTTCAAGGGAGCTGTGCTCACCAACTACTTGAAAGACCTTCCAAACATTTATAAATGTCCCTTTCCTTTGCTTTTCAGCTAAGATTGGCATGTGACTCTAATCAACTGAACTTCAGTAAACTTTAAACCTCTGTTCTGTAGTAGTCTGTTAAGCTGTTAAGACTTGTGAAGCTTTGTAAAATTTCAGATATATTGTTTTTGCTGACAGTGGCTGTTTCCAGTTTGCAGTAGCTCTGTGTATAAGAATGACTCAGGCCTGAGAGAATTAAGTAGAAGACTAGATTTTTATTGTGAACAATCTTAAAGAGATATGAAATATTAAAATATGAGTAAACCTTTAATATTTAGCAGAAGGTCCAAATGTTCCCATGGATAATGCTATGTAACAGCTTTCAGGAATAGAAGTTTTGGTGATCTAAATGACCATCTAAATCGCTAAATCACTTGAATGGGAAGAATTGTCCATGCTTAAATACAACATCTAAAAGCTGGTTCAGTAGGTTAGGTTAGTTAGACACCTAAGCCAGGTCTCAGCATATACAGAAAGAAAAGGTATGACTGATACCCTGACACTGTCTGGACTTAGTTAAGTTCACAGTCCAGAATTACTGTCATTATTTAGAAGCCCATCCTGGTAGTGGCCAGAACATATACTGTGCAATTAATTTCTTTTACTTTTAGATGCTCCCCAGGGTGTAAATAACATGTATTCTGGGCCTTTTCAGTTTCAGAGGGGTCTCAAAATATCAGGTCAAGAATGTCATCCTGTCCTGCAAGATTATGGTCTTTGTTGAACAGCAGGTAATTCATATGGCAGAGGGGAGAGGATCTTTCTCAGTGTGTACATCTAAGACCGGGTCAGCATTTAAAAATAATGCATAAGTTACAGTCTAAGCAGTCAGTGGGTGTACAAGAAAAATTAGATATTGCCAGACTTTAAGTTATTCTCAGACAGCAAGGGGAAACAAGTTTTTTTGCACTTTGGGGACAGCTTATTTATTTATCCTTTACATTAAGAATCAGTAGACAAAATGTACAAGTCTTCCAGGAGTCTTTGTCTTCCAGGAATGCCAAACACTCAGAGTAGAAGGTTTCTAATTTCACAACTATATTTTATGGCCAAAGAGCTAGGGTGGTTTTTTAGACAGCAGCTCCATTAAAAATTGATTGGGTGTCAGACACAGGCCATAGGACAGGCTGTTCCTACTGCTCATATGGACAAAAAATAGCAATCTTCAAAAAAATTCCAAAGTGTGGTTCAGGGAATAGCACAGACTGTTCCTAGCAGGGAAAGATTTTCCCAGTATGACGGTGACCCTGTTTAGAGAGCAAGTGGGACATTTATTGCAATAATTGTAACACGAGCCACATGAGTTTTAAGGGTAGGGAATCTGTTGAAGGGTAGGGTATCTGTTTCATGCCTTTCCTTGTCTAAGTGTCTCTCAATGTCTCTCCACTACCAAGGTAGTGGAGATAGTGGTGATGCCTCTGGTCTTCAAATTTGCCCATAAATTATCCTTCAGGTATATAAGCATCTGTGTCCCAAAAATACCTTAGGATTTTATTTCAAATGTATATACTCAATAATTAGAAGCCTAAAATTAATCAAAGGTCTTCAGTAAGAATGACATGACTTTTATACACTATAGTATAGTTTTCATAAATAGAAAGTTTTCATGAACTATTACCTCATTTTCAAAATATTTTAAGATTTTTTTTTCAGTTATCCTTGTAAGCACATTTTAAAACTCCATTTTTATACACATTATACAAATAATAGATTGAGTTTGAATTTTTCTGCTACTGTTTTGAAAATACAAGTAATCATGTAGGTCATGATCCCTAGGTTTAATTAGATGACCATACTAAAAACTTGTTATAAAAAAGAAAGACAAATAAAACAAGGTCCAATTGCTAATTCAATTTCCAGAGGAGAAATGTCCTCTATGTGTACTTTTTGCTAGCAAGCCACTTAGGTTGCAGTAATTTATAACAAAAGGAGTCACAACAGAACATTACGAAGTAGATGAAAGGTTTTACAAATGTGATATACAATTTTAAAGGAGAACAAAACTAATTTGCCTGTAATTTTGCTATCTGAACATGTTTGTGTATGATTTATCTTATTGTTACAGCTGGATTCAGCTGTGAAGGTAAATGCTGAAAAAGCAGTTTGCTAACCGGGTTTATTCCCATTAGATAGCACTGGCTTATAATGAGTAATGGGAAAACAAGTCTATTTTTATATGCACAATGTATCCATTTATGTGGCCTTTATAGCCCCAAATATATGTCTACACCTATGAACAGCCTGTTCAGTTTTAAATTTTATTCAACTGAGTTTCAATACCTTAAGCAAAACAAGTGGCACTGATAGTTTGAATAGTAATGTAAAATGCTTGAAATATGGCCTAAAATTGTTAAACCTCTGGTTACTACATCATCTTTATAAATTAAGTTTCACAGTTTCTTTACGCAGGAAGGATAACTTCAGTTGGATAGGCTTAAGCAAACATTTCATCATGCAAAATATAATATTTTCTATTAAGCTATCAAATCAAAAAGGTAGCAGTGGATATCACATAGTGAACTGCCCTTGGAGTACCTCTGTTCTAGTGATCAATCAAGGTCTTAGTATTTTCTGAATCAGAATCTATACTTAGATAATTTTGTTTCCTATCTACCAATTCTCCCAAAATTTGTTTAATCCTTTCTTGAACTCCAATATACTTGGGAGTCTTTGTTCCTTTTGACTTTCACAGTCATAGAATCAGAGAATGTTTTGGGTTGGAAGGGACCTTTAAAGATCACTTAGTTTCAACCCCCCTGCTTTTTATCGCTAGGGCTAAAAGTTGTGCAGAAACGTGTATAACGTTAAATAAGAAGTTGGGTTTTGTTTGTTTGTTTGTTTGTTTAGAAGTGTAAGAATTATCAAGAAGGTCAAGGCAAAGCCTTCTGCACACATTCATTTTCAGTGCCGAAGGACACAAGGACAGAGTGCTCAGACAAAACCTGGGGAAAGAATGCAGGACAGAGTGGTCAACATTAAATATTTAAATACTGAGGGCAATCAGGGAGAAAAAAAAAATGTAGGTTGATTCAAAAGCTTTACTTACCTTCAAGCAGACTTGTGGAACCAGTCTGTCAAGCAGGCTGTCTAAATGTCCTTATTATTCCAGCCTGGAGGCTTGAATATCACCCACAGGGCATGTGTTTGCACCTCTTCCCCCAAGCTCTTATGCAAGTGAGTTATGAAAAGATTTAAAGGAAAATCTATTTCTGCTCCCTCACACACCATCCTTTTTCACAACTGAGACTATTTTATTACACAAGGTAACATTACAGAACTGGGTGAGAACAGGATGAGGAAGGTAATAACAAAATTCAGGGTTCAGCTGAGATCCAGAATTAAGTGCAGACAATGAAGAGACAGTATGTCAGAAGGCTGCCGAAAATGGCAGGATCTTACAGAGGAAAGGTCTGTCTCACACAATCTGCCTAGGGACATGTCAAGCAGCAAAACGAATGTGAAGGAAGGGGCAGTGTGATAAGTTCACGTTGCTTCTTCTGATCTGAAAGTAAAATGGTGTTCCCTGAGAGATAAATGCATTATTCAGAAGCCATTTCAGGCCTTGACCAATGCTGGACTTGAGGATGTACATCGATGTATATGCTTAGCAGCACATATACAAAACAAACCATTTTGTTGTTAGTTGTTTACTTTTACAGAAGAGCTTCAGCCTTTTTTTTTGGGGGGGGGGGGGAACATGTTGGGAGAACAGGGAGAAAAAACACTTTTGCTTCTCTTCAGGAAGAGAAGGTAATAGAAATCTGAAATTGGACATTGAACCACAAAATACCAATGCATTATGTTATCACTTTTATTTGTTTTTCAGGACAAAAGTAAACTGAGCTGTAGGCCCTGAAATGCAACAGAAATAGTAAAATGCTGTAGCTTACAATGGTAAACTTAATGGCAGAAAATATGATATGTAAAGTGAAAATGTATATACAGCATACAATGAGTGATGTCCAGTGAGGAGGTCAACACTTTGTGGATACCAACATTTTAGCATTGTTATTTTGTTAAAATAAAGGTTAAGAAAATAACAGCTGAGTAGTATAACTTGTTTACAGTATAAGGAGAAATGTTTTGCACACTGCGTAAAATCCATGATGTTGAAAGTTTAGTTCTGCCTTCTGAGCTCTAAGGCTCTTGTTTCTTTTGGATATTTCAGCTCCTTATCTCAAGTTTTCTTCAGCTTGTTTACTGAATTTTCAGTCTGCTTGCTCAGGAGATTCTTAAACCACAGCAAGCAGACTAAAATTCTGTAAATAAACTGAAGAAAATGCAAGATAAGGAGTTAGAGTGTTCAAAAAGTAAGAAGAGCTACAAATACCTTGTCAAGGAATTAACTCTTCACAATATCTATGCATATACACATATGCTTTATGCATGTGCACTTTCATCATGTGCATTACGAAGATTTTATTCAGAGTGGCAGGTGTAGTTTGTCCTACATACCATACATAACAGTGCATGAACCACTCATTGCTTCCCACTTAATTAAACAGGAAAGCCATAAGTAAACTGCTGACAAAGACTCAGTATCACACACAGGCTCAGTGGCTGCCACTGCATTTAATTAATTAAAATATAATACAGCTAACTGAGTAGAGGGAAAAGCAAAATCTAAGTATTTTTGAACCAGTTATTCTCATATGTGTACAAAAGTAATAACATACTTCTAAAAACAGCTTAAGAAACTATAAGAGAGTTGTGGAGGAATAAATTTTAAATGTTCTGTTACTTTTCTTTTAGAAAGTTCATTCAACCTAAATTGTTTTATATGGGGTCTTAAGGAATAAAAACTCCCTCATGCACCACTTTTAATTCTCTCTTCATCTGTAAAAACAAGCTGGGAAGTACTTTAATTTACTGCTGATCACTGGGAGGAGGGAAAGGAATGCAAAATTTAAATGACATTCACACACAAAGTTAATAGCCGTTATCACTCTCCGAAGGAAAGTGTTGATGAAGTATAATATAATATAATATATTCATATAATATACAGGAGACATTCAGCTTTGTAGTCCTTAATAGTTAAGGTACTGTTTGGCAAATATGCACGTACCTAAGGCATATGGGTGTCTTAGTAAGGCAGTAAGTGAATCTAACAATAGATCTTTACTGCTATCACAGATGTATTTAGTGCTTTTCATGCATAGATTTGAAACTCCTTACAAAATAACAGAATGACTGTCATCAACACTAGAACAGTTAGCAAAGGTGAAGTGCAGAGAGATTGGGGATTTAGAGAAATGTCCCAGCAGGTGAGGGGCAGATCTACAGAGCCCTAGTCCAGTCTGCATATTTGGACATTGCTTCCTTCAAGGAAAACAAAACAAAACAAAACAAAACAAAGTCTGAAGTAACACACTAAGTCACTTGAAATAAAACCTTATCACATTTTGGTCAAAATCTGACCGATGAGCAGTGAGAAAAAGAGTAATCATTTGTATATTTCAATTCCCACCTAAGTAACGCCTGGGTGATTGCTTGTCAGAGTTCATGCAAAGTAGTGGAAAACTTTACCTAAAGTGCCTTACCTAAAGTGCAAAAAGTTGCACAGATGAAAACCCCATCCTAGAACTTTAAGATTAAGATCTGTGTTTGAAAGATTAATGTTTGAAACCTGATGTTGTAATTTTCTTACTTATGCAGTAACTTATATTCATTATCTATCAGAACAAATACTATATATGTATTCATAGTTGCTAAGGCACATTTTACTAATTGTTTTCTTTTTTTGCATGTTTCAGGAAGCAATTTCTGCATTTAGATTGGATGTCGTTTCACTGAGCTGTAAATATAAGGCTCCAGCCTAATGATTAGATTTTGGAAATAATTTTTTCCCTCTTTATCTTCTGAGGAAAGAAGATGCAACTAATATGATGGGACTGTAGCAGATACCCACTAATGCTATTGCTAACTAGCTACCTCAGCAGTATTTTTTCAGCCTTTTTATGGCATAGTAAACATGGAAGAGATCTTTTCCTATCAGACCAAATCAACTACATGCTCCAAAGAACAGCAATAAGCATACACACAGCACCAACAGAGCTATTGCTACTATCAACATGCTTTTCAGTTTTCTCATCAAATCTACAGCATGCTTCTTCCATGTATAAAAGACTCTTTTCCTGTTTCCATTTGTTATTGTACATAATATTAATAATTTTCCCACTGATATCTTCCCCTGCGTTCTTCCCTTATCTTTCAGGATAGGATGAGTAGTATGACATCCGCTTTAATACCAGCTGAATCAGCTAAAATCCAAATACCAAATATATTAATGATAATGTGTGAACAGTAAATAGAATGTATTAATAGTTGCACCAAATAAAACCTTATTTATATATGCACTTCCATAAAGCAGCCTCATCAGAATATGGCCCTACAGCATTAATTTATGCCTTCCAGCCCATCAGCACCATCTACTGCAAATTGACATAACAACAGTCTTTACCACAATAAACACGTTTCCACATTTTTTTTATCCCTTACATCTGGCATTCTTGGGATTTTCTTTTTTATTCCACTTATTGTTCCACTATGACCTACAAATAATAATAATAATAATAATAATAATAATAATAATAATAATAATAATAATAATAATAATATAATAATCTTAGTTTGTCATTTTTGAAAAAGCTTCTGGAATTGTGACTTCTCTTTCAAAAGAAATCAACCACCGGAGTTCAATTGGTTGAACTCTATAATTGTAGAAGTTTTGAAAATGCTTAAGGTGAAAATATATCTTTGATTTTTCTTGCTTTTACATATCAGGGTGGAGGGGCAGAAGGGAAAGAACAGGGGTTAAAAATGTTTTTAATGCAGTATAAACTAAATCCTCCAAATCCATTCCTGCAAAGGAAACAATACTTCTCTTTCATCTATGGTCAGGACTCAATAATAAAGACTTGGCAGAATTTCATCAAGTTGTCAAGTAGCTCCTTGACTTTAAACACAGTCCTCCCACTCAGTGCATTCAAAATTTTGCTCTTAAGACAGAGGGGTCACTTTAAAGCCCTAAGTACTATTAGGAAAGAGGTTTAACCCATTTGATAAAGGCTGGAGATTTGCTATCTCCTATCATTAGCCAATTTTAGCTGTATAACTTCCTACTTTGTGTCCTTCCTTTCTTCCCTCCTTTCAAAGGTAAATTTTGTGTACTTTCTGAGAGCACTGGACTTACTCCCTTACAAAATCACGAACTAAATCTCACTCAGTTTCTTCACATTCAGTCTGGCATGATACCAGTGGCTGCAGTGACTATTCTGAATCCAGAATCAAGCTTGGGCAATAATAATAATAATAATAATAAAGCTTCCAGATGTGTTTGAATAGGACCCGTCACATACTCTATTATATAGTGCAAAGTATTTATGAACTCACACTAAAGAAAAGAGTTATTGTGATGAAATTAAAGAAAAACATGTTATGAAGAAGTGATCTCCTTTTTACTCATATAAACCTATCTTGACATTTCCACTTTAGTTCACTTTATTCCAGAATGAGTACCCTAGCACAGGTTACAGTGGTATATTAGATGAGCCTGTCAAACAATCAGCTTGTCTGTGCTGCTCACAAAAATGTACCTACAAGTGCTTCCCTTCACAGGCTTAATAAATTTGATCTGCTTTATTTTGCAGATGTTAAATCATTTAAAATGGGTTTGCTTGTAAGAAAATGTGTTATGTAAGTCATAGGTTTAAAAAAAAAAAAGTCATTAATTAGTGAAAATAAATGAATAAATGAGCTGTTCAGCATGCTGAATACTATGGAAAAGCAACCTTCCAGAGAGAACAAGGTGAAAAAAAAAATCCACACTTGTAAATTGAGCATGTTCCTTCCTTCTCTTTTGGAAATCTCAGGCATTTTACATAATTTCTTTTAGGGATTTGAAGATTACAAATTCCTAAGGTTATGTTACTCATTATATGCCATTCTGGCTTATACATTGGTTACTTCCTCCACAGGCAGGCAAATCTAAGAAAACTCAGGAAATAGAAATATATAATTACACCTTTCAAACATATAAGGAAAACAAACTAATTTTGGTGAGTTTTTCTTTATTAAAAGTCAGATATTTATTTTTGTTACAATCACAAAATATTGGCACAGGAACATTTCCTCCTCAGTATGTCCTTCACACTCTTCCCTGAAGTCTCTCAGTACTTAATATATTCTTTTCTTTAGCTTTCCAGCTCCTCTTTCACCTGTCCATCAACCCTCTATTCCATAGATCCAAGCATGGTTTTCAGTCTTTCTTTACTTTTTTTTTTTTCTAGACAAAAGGAGGTTGTGGTTTTGATTCTTTCTACTGCAGTAAGAGGAGATGGAACTTTAATGACTTTAATAAAACTTTTTCCTATCCTCCAGTGTTAAGTTATCCTTTCCACACTCTGTATTTTGCTGTGTTAAAACTGATTCTTTACAAAAGGTAACATTTCCTCTTTTAGAAATTGGTTAAATTTTTAATATCTGTTAATTCATCTGTACTGGATATTTTTAGTATAACACATACATTAAATTACCATTACAAATCAGAAGTCTGCATGAACTGGTCATATCGTCAGAACAAACATGTCCACAAAAAAAAAAAAAAAAAAAAAACGAACATCATAATGAAGTGTTGCAACACTTACTCAAGCATTGGTTGATTTACACATTTAAAACACTAAACATAAATATGTTTAGTGTTTACTAAACATAACAACACTAATTCCTGTTGTGTATTTTAAATATTGTGCCTTTTAAAATATCAGATTTGTGGCATGTATTTTGAATAAAAGCCCAGATCTTTGTATAATTTGAAATCAGTGGGCCTACTACAATACATTGAAGTCAATTGGGTGCACCTAATTTAAATCACTGTAGGATAATATTTTAATCAGGACTACAAATGGTGGTTGGAAGAATCTGGAGCTGAAGAAAAAATTTTCCTTTTAAAAATTAACAAATTTGGTATATGATTATATTCATTCAGGTAGAGTCTCTGATTAATTTAGAGAAGAACTTTATACTTTAACTTCCCCAAATGATGTTTTGTGGTTTCTTGAAGGAAGAATTCTTCAGTATTTCAGAATATCAGTAGGTCAACACAGCTTGAGCAAAAAAATGTGGTTTTCATTAAAAGTTTGTCAGAATTTCTACACGGATTAAAATACCTCTGACATGACTGACAAAGACATTCTGTGTGATGGCAGATATGTAAAAGGTTCAGCTAACAAAGCTCAGTGATGTAGTTCAGCTTCTTTATAACAAATAACTAAGTGGACTGGAACTTTTCAGTCTGGAAAAGAGATTAATTATTGTATAGAATGAATAGAGTACAGAGTAGAGTATCTGAGTGTCATGAACTGACTGAGTAGGTATTAATTTTTCTCTGTGTTTTACAATGCCAAAACTTTGAAGAATAGAATGAAGGAATCAGATACAAATAAAAATAAGAATAAAAATATTAATAATAATTAGTAATTCAAGGAAGAAAGTAAAGAGAGGAAGACTGGGAGACTTGTTGCCAAAGGTTATGTGTGCTGGATATCTGAATGAAGTCTACAGGAAAATTCATGGGGAAAAAATCACTGAGAAATGAAAAACATCTCAAGGTCCCCTGTGCTGAAAATTGGAAACTGGACAAATAGGATGAAGGTACACTCTTCTAAGCATCCTTTTACAAATGCTCTTGAAGAAAGAATAACAGTTAAAGAAACCTATCAGAAGTGAGACACGTCAAATTGCGCTGAAAATTTGGAAGCTTATTACCAAACTAACTGTGATAAGCAAGGTCTTGCATTAATCTTGGGTGCGATAAATTCCTGAGATAATTTCCAAACTCTGTGTCCTTTATTTCATGTCTTTTTTTTGTCTCTTTTTATCATGAGCTTTTATCACCTGTCAGTAGAACCGTTAAGTCCAGCCAAGTTCATCTAAGCTTTCTCCGCAGACAGAAATGACTGATATGCATTAGTCCCAGCCAAATACAATCCTTTCTACCCAGTCTGAATCTACACAAATCATTACCTATCTTGTAATATTTTCTATATGTTAGATCTTTATAGTAATTTAGTATTAATTAAAATGGCAACTTTTTATTAATTGATCACTGCCATGAAGCCTCTCAGTACATCATTTACTGATTTTCATAAGTCTGAGTTTCTGTGAACTTCATGTTTTGACATGAGACCATTTATAATCAGATGAGCCTAGCTGCACATTAGTATTCAGATCACTGTTTTTGTTTGTTTGTTTAAGTTGATTGTTTAAGGAAAGATAATGGCTTCTTGTAGGGTATGTCCTCACATAAACAATGCTGTTAACACAAAAGTCTGCTGTTGAGATGTTCCTGCAGTTATATAAAGTTAATTCTAATAAAATATGCCTTGTTTTTCACAGAATCACTGTGCTGGAATGCTTTCGGGGCCATGAATTTGTATAGATGTCCATAAGTGAAAGCAAAGGCATGCCTTCAAATTTTCGCAGTTGTACTACAGTGCAGTCACTTCAAAACAAACAAAATGAACAAAAAGCCTAACAGTTTTTCTCCTTTTCTTCTTCCTTTTTACTACTGCCAGGCATGTTTCACAACACGAAACGTACCCCAGCTATCCTGAATTCATCTCCTTTTCTCCATCAGTTCATCAGCATTCTGGGACTACTGGCACATCAGGTTTTTCCTTATTATCTGAAGCTCTTTTCTGATGTCTAGATTTATATTGGCAAAAATAAACCATTCTTGGATCAGAAGCCTATATTAAGCAAAACTACCAACATCTTTTACAACAACCTAAATGACATGTTGACTCAAACTTAACCCAATGAGCTAACTATTGGTGGCCAAGTAATCATGCAAAAATATTGCATGGAGCTTGCCAGGTGCTAATCACATTTCTGTGGCATTTATATTTAGGCGGGTTACTCCCTGAACAAGCTCATTAATCAGTCCTAGCTTATGGGATCTCGAAGACAAAAGGTAAGAATAAATGGCAGGGAGACAGGAGGATAGTACCATGACAGCACTAGTGTTCTGGATGGTTTAAGCACCAATGGAATTGCAATAGAAAGGCTGAGCCATATACCTATAGAAAGACAAGAATGCAACAAATTCACTTATTAAAAAAAAAAAAGGAGGAAGTCACTTTTATTTCAACGTAATGAAAGATTCTTCCAAGACCCAGGTATGCTGAGGCAGCAGAGGGAAACATAAACCTCTAGGGGAGAGTGCAGGGGAAGAAATGAAGGTGATTCCCAAAAAGTGGGGATCACACATGAACACACTACAGTATCTCAACACAGAAAGTACAAAACATTAGAGAGAGACAATAAAACACAGGCAATTGTAGAACTCGATGCAGAATAACACAGGGGACAGAAATATACATGAATAATTCTGGATCCTACCCACATTCATTACAAGTCTTCTAGTCTCAGAACTTAATTCCTTTCCCTTTCATATCCTTTCCCTTCTTTCCATAATTGTGACAAACCACAAAAATTTCTAATCATAGTTCTAAATACCTGTTTCTACATTGTTCCCACAAATCCTCTTTTTTTTTTTTCTGCAAGCATAGTTATTTTTATTTTCATTCTGAAAGCAGTTTAAACATTTCATGCTGTATTCAAATTATATCTTTCCAAACTTAACATGTATATATATATATATATATTCATGGGAGATATATTTTCTCTGCCCTTTCTCATCTTCTTCCAAGAGCAGGATTTAATGTGCCATTGGCTAAAGGTAGGTCATGGTCATTAGCTAATACCTGCCTCCTTGAGCTGTCTTCTCAGTTTGACACAGGAGAAAACTAACTTGCCCATGCAGGTTAATCTAAACTGTTTACCAGTTAAGGCTCAACTACAAGAATCCCTTACACAAACACCATCGTCCCCCAGAATACTGGTAAGTGCCTTACCCTTGAGGGAAAAATGTTGATCACCTGAAACATATGGAACAAAATAAGATTTATGGTTTCAACTCCACACACTTGTATAACTGTCTATGTATGAAAAAATAAAAAGATTTTTCAGGAAGGTGCATCTTAGCAATGGACAGTTTGGGCCCAAATATCCTTAAATTTAAAATAAATAAATAAATAAAATCACTAAATATCTCCATTGGTCATTGTCAACTTTCAAAGGAATCTGAATATTTTTAGAGAACATGATGAACAAGTTCATCTTTAAACTGTGTAATGGAAGTGGTCTCTGCTGGTTGTACAGTATAAAGCACAGATATGACTACGTTATGGAGTAGGAAGGAATATGATACCATCCAGTCACTCACAGAGTCATAGAATAATTTGTGTTGGAAGGGACCTTACAAACCACTTAGTTCGAACCCCCCTGCCACCGGCAGGGACACCTGAGCTAGATACAGTACACAAGGTAGGGTCTCAAAAGGGTAGATATTTCACCTCCCTCAACTCGCTGTTTACACTTCTTTTGTTTCGGCCCAGGATATAATTGGCTTTCTGGGCTGCAAGTGTGCACTGCTGGCTCATATCCAATTTTTCATTGACCGGTACCCCCAAGCCCTTCTCCACATTACCACTCTCAAACCCCTAGTGTGTACTGGTGTTTGGGATTGCCCCAACCCAGGTACAGCACCTTGCACTTGGCCTTGTTGAACTTCATGAGGTTTGCATGGGCCCACTTCTCAAGCCTGTCCAGGTCCCTGTCCCTCTGGATAGCATCCCTTCCTTCTGTGATATCAGCTGCACCACTCAGCTTGGTGTCATCCACAGACTTGCTGAGAGTACCCTAAATCCCACTATCTATGTAATTAATAAAGATATATATTATTATAAAATATTATATATATATATATATTTATATTTATATATTACAAAAACAGTACTGGTCCCAATACAGACCCCTGAAGAACACCACTCATCATTGAACTCCACCTAGACATAGTGCTGTTGACTACAACTCCCTGGATGAGGCCATCCAGACAATTCTTTATCCACTGAATAGTCCATCTATCAAATCCATTGCTCTCCAATTTAGAGACAAGATCATTGTGTAGGACTATGTCAAAGGCCTTACAGAAGTCAAGGTAGATGACATCAGTTGCTCTTCCCTTTACAATTGATGTAGTCACTCCATCATAGAAGGCTAATAGATTGGTCAGACATGATTTGCCTGACAGTCACCAGTGGGGTTCCGCAGGCCTCAGTACTAGGTCCGCTCCTGTTTGACATTTTCATCAATGACCTGGATGCAGGAGTGGAGGGCATCCTCAGAAAGTTTGCTGATGATACTAAACTGGGAGGTGCCATTGACTCCCTGAATGGACAAGAGGCTTGCAGAAGGATCTAGGTAGACTTGAGCACTGGGCAATTAACAATGGCATGAAGTCCAACAAAGAAAAATGCCAGGTTCTGTACCTGGGATGGAATAATGCTGGACACAGGTACAGACAAGCAGCTAGAGAGTAACAGAAAGGGATCTGGGGGTGCTGGTTGACAACAGGCTCAACATGAATAAGCAGTGTACAGCAGCCAAGAGGTCAATCTGTATTTTAAGAAGCATTAAACCAGCATAGCCAGCCAGGTAAAAGAGGCAATTCTCCTGCCATATTTAGCATTGGTGTGGCTACACCTTGAATATTGCATGCATTTCTGCTCTCCACAACACAGAAGGGATGTTAGGGTCCTTGAAAGCATCCAGAGGAAGGCAATAAAGCTGGTAAAAGGGCATGAAGTCATGTCCTATGAGGAGAGGCTGAGGATACTTGGGTTGTCTAGTCTGGTCTGGAGAAAAGAAGGCTGAGAGGTGATCTCATTGCTATCCACAACTTCCTGAGGAGGGGAAGCGGAGAAGAAAATACCAATCTCTTCTTCCTGGTAACCAATGACAGGACACAAGAATGGCAAAAAGCTGTGCCAGAGTAATTTCAGACTGGACATTAGAAAAAAAAAAATCTTTACTGTGAGAGAGGTAAACACTGAAACAAGATTTCTACTGAGGTGGTTGATGCCCCATGATTGTCAATATTCAAGAGGAATTTGGATAACACCCTTGTTAATATGTTTTAACTTTTGGTTAGCCCTTAAGTGGTCAGGCAGTTGGAAAAGATGATCTTTGAAGATCTCTTCCAACTGAATGATTCTATTCTAATTGTCCACTTTTCAAACTACAGGCAGTGTAAGGTGGTGAAAAGCTTCAAAGAATAACCTGATAAAATTATAAATTAATCCCAGAAACCTTCAGACCCAACAAGTTTCGCACCAGAAAAGCAATCACAGTATGAATGCCTACTGACACTTGCCTGGTTCATAATATTTTACTGTTCCAAAATTTTCAAGGTTTTAAAAGCTGTAATTAAATATACCATTACAAGTACCATGTAACCAGAAGAAACTCAGTCTTGTGGGCATGCCAAAACTGCAGTGGAAGCTGTCTTTACCACATTTCTGCAAAATGGTTACTTACACGTTTGCAGTGTAGATCTAAATAATTACTGGTAAACATGGTCATAAATAAGTTCACAAGCTACGGGTCACTGACAATTCTACTGGGTATTAAGACTGAAATTTCATTACTGGGTTCATGACCAACCAGTAATGACAAGAATTAACTTCAGTGACCATTTAAGCAGATAACTTCTCTTTACTTTTATTCACTGGGCATTTGGAATTAACTCCTCTGACTTTTAGACAATGAAATAAAGAGCTTCAGAGAGTAATGTACTTGTAATGCACAACAAGTTTCATTAGTTGGAAAGACTCAAACCCAGTCATGCGCATTCTGGAACACATCTGATGTAATATATATTATATATTACCTTTTCTCATTTATATTATATTCCACCATCATTCTACTCAAGCAATGAAGAACATTTCTTGTATCATAAAAGAGAAAGCTATTTGAACAAATAAAACAAGTGCCATAGAGTCTATTTCATATGCCCTTCAACCCAGAAAAAAAATGTTTTGTTTTTAAGGAACTCCAATAAAGCATTTACTGAATCTTGTTAGGAATCTTACTGCATTTCAAGTAGGAATACTATATTTCCTCTCATCTTTTACAAAGTATTTCAGAACCACTTTGGTTCAGTAACATTTTGGAAAAAAAAAAAAAAAAAGCTAGGAAACCTTACAAAATGTTAATCTTATGGGTAGTAGATATTTGGGAAGAAACGGCCAATGTCTTGAAATAAAAAGTTAAACAGTAGTGAGAAAAGGAGTTCTCAAATATAATTTTCTTTGAAAATGAGAAAGCTTTGCATACTTCAGCCTGGGGAAAAAACAATCACCTAGAACCAGCCAAGCAACTGTAATTCTTAATTACATTGTAGAATATTTTCATGTTGTTCTGCTTAGGCCTATTAGAACTCATTTAGCTGAAGTTTCAACTTTCATTCTCTCACAAATTCAGTTTGTACCCATTAATTACAACTGTCATGAAAGAAATGCAGCCATTAGCAATGCCAAAATCCCAATACATGTATACGCATAAGCTTGGGATGTAATATTAATTGTTATGAAAGCTTTGACATGATCCTCTACTGAATCCAAGAAAATTATTAGCTCAAAATATTGTTACTGGAAGAAGACTTTATAGCTACTTACACCAAGTGAGCAATAGGAGACCAAATGTTTTCAAAACAGGTTAACGAGTTATAATAATTACTGAACAACTATAATCTCACAAACTGGAAGCAACTTTCCCCAGGGCAATTTCTTTTTACACTTTGAACTTTGAAACTGGAGCCAGTCCTTTAAAAAAGAAAAAAAATAAAAAAAAAAAAAAAACCACTAATCAAACTAATCATCTAACTTATCAAACTAATCAAACTAATGTGACATATAAAACTCCAAGGTTTTGTTCATTAGACAATCTAAATTTAAGTGAGAAATAAGAAACTGTTTACAATGGCCTACGTATTTATTTGTCATTATATAGATGCTAAATAGATGTAAGCATGCCTCAACTAAGATGGTGACAACCAGTGTTTGATAATGCAAATAAAAAACAAATGGCAGAATGGAACCCTGTGTCAGACTGTGCATTTCTATTCAGATTTATTGACATAGAAAAATGTTAAAAGACATTAATCCAATATTCATATCTACCTTCAGGAGCAGTAAGATTTGATAGCTGCTAAAATGTCTTAAAATGAACTAAAGCAAGACCAAAAAATCTTATTTAGTCATGACAGCATCTAGAGGTCAGGTATCTAGCACCAGAACATCAAACTGGGCTGCCTGAAGTAGATGTCCAGGCTTCCCATAAAGTCAGAGAAAAGGGAAATTAATAGGTACTTTGCATGAGAATTGCTCCTACACTTGTTCAGGGAAACAATCTGCTAAAAATGGTATTCATTTTGTACTGTACAGTCCAGTGGTCTCTGCATGTCTACTGGTAGGGTGCAAATCTCCAGTTCAGCTGGAGAAATAGAGACACTCCTTCTCATACACACATATAAACACTGTGGCCCTCAGTCCTGTTCAATGATGAATCGAAACCTTGCAGGATGAAGGACTGATTAAGAAGCCAGGTTCTGCTTCCTAAGTTAACACTCTAATCACAAGGACATTATGCAAGATGTGGGTGGTTTCGAATAAACATTACAATCTACATTTCTGTGGATGAACTGAAATTGTTACATGACGTGCTATTATTCCTCACTTTCTTAATATGGCCACCTCAAAAGTTTGTGCAATTCTTTAATACACAAGCAGTGTGAAAACACCTCTGTGCAGTCAAGTGATCAGTGAAACAGCTGGTGAAGAACATAGGTTTCTTGGGAGTTCCAAATAGTGAATAATAGGCTTTTTAGTTAACATTACAAGGGCCTGATTCAAGTTCCATTAAAGTTAATAGAAAGCTGTCCACAGATTTCAGAAGTGCAATGAATCACTGAAAAGTGTTGTCCTGCCTAATAATTATTTTGATCTTCACAGTCAACATCCACTTATGTAGTTCTTTAGATCTAATTGATACTTCTGTGTATACACAGATATTAGCTCATCTAGTGAATTCAAAATGGAAGAAAAACTTAAATTACACGCTCAACTTAAAATCTAAATGTTTCATTATTTTATTTATATTCTATTAGCCAAACTTCAGCATACTAATTTTCAACATACACTAAAAAACAATCAGGGATTTTTTTGGAAAAGTCTTTTCAAATGGGATGCCAGCTGTCAGGGAGAATACCTGGTATCATCTCTCAGCTTTTGGTAAATAATTCATGAAGAAAACATCTCAGGGAAACAATCTGAAATGTTTCATAAACCAGAAGAGTTTATACCTCACATCACTCTCTAGTTCATAACCCATGAGCATGAGCACAAGTTTCATGTTTCTATAGAAGAAATGCTAAGAACTACTAAGGAAAGTATTGCATTTACTGAAATTGCAGTTTCAAATTCATAAATGCATTGGCAGAATTACATATTTATTGTAGGTTTAAACCTAATGACAGATATTCATCAATTTAATTAGTTACAAACAATAGTTTTGTTTTGTTTTTTTTCTGTTTTCCATCTTACCTGTATTCTGTTCACCTGGCCTTATTTGCCACAACTGGGCTACTAAGTTAGCTCTGTGGACCAGCTCGTGATGAGATACTCAGAACTGGACTGCAGTTCCATCTGGCTTTTCATGGTAGTGAAGCTGTTTTAAGAAGTCCATGATGCAAATCAGTCAACCTTGCAACTCCCAGAACACCCTGCATCAGTTCGCCACCAGATCTGTTCTCTAAGTACTGCTACCTGCAGTGTTACATACCACAGTATATACATACACACATATAAGTGTTTGTATATAAAAAATACTGTATAGCAAGTCAAAGCCAGGGAGAGAGATGTAAGAAAGAATAGCCAAAACTGATGACATCTCACACTGTCTTTGTCAGAAAGAAATATGCACATATATACCTTGCTGCTAATAAACATAAGTTGACAACTGAAGACCATATAGGAATAAATTTACGGATTAGTCCCAGGGAATAACGGTCTATGGTCGGAACTGTCCCTCCCTGGCTCTTTCTTACCTGTCCCCAGTCTCCATTTTTTTTCTCTTTCCCACATTGGTTCTTTATATAAATTGCATTCTTGTTTAACTACTTCACATATTTCCTCAGATATTAGAACCCATTTTTAGGGTTTCAAACTGTTATACCTAGGATGTATTGGCACTACAGATCTCAGTGTAGCAGAAAAGTATCTGAACTATCCATAAAAAAACTTCAGTAACACAGAATTTTACAGAGCTCATCTAGCCTGTGCTGCCATGGCCAAACTGCTCCAGGGAGCTCGGTTAACTCAATGGCAATACCAGTCAGTCAGACAAACAGCAAAGTTGCTGCCCAATCTAATGGATAGGGTAGTGAATACTATTAAACTACTCAATCCTGACATTGTTTCTTTGGAATGACTGCTATGTGGTAACCTAATATTCCCTATGAATATCTATTCATACAAATAAATCTCATTATGGAAACACCTTATGGATAGTTATGAGCACAGTCAGACTCCCTGGTTTCAAAGTGGATGAACAGCCTTTGCTAATGGAAGGGGACATGCTGATGGACAAATCAAGAAACTTTTGACAGAAATGATCTGCTTATGGTGTGCAGCTGCTCTGTGTAGGTTTCCAGATGAATAAAACTTGGGTAAATGAGTTACTTGTAGACTCAGCGTAGTCTGTAAGGTGACATGAAACAATATGTGTATTTTTAACATGGAACAAGAGATGAAATCCATATAAGCCTTCAGAAAACATCCTTGAGGCTAATGTGTTATTCCTAATGATCCTATGAATTACCATGTGTCCAGGCAGTAAAGTTAGCTAATGCACTGTTTCGGCGTTGTTGTGTTTGTGGTTTTTTTTTCAACTTCAATTCCTTCATAAAACAAGCTGGCAGGAATATAATGATATTAACATTAGAGAAATGAAGGGAAACTACAGAAGTGAAGGCATTCAGTTTTGTTCCAGTGTATCAGTATTCAGACTATATTACATTCATTAGTATTTAAAAATTTACTTCCTGACAGTAGCTGTTTGTGTAAATTCTGACCTCGATTACAAATATAACCTATATGAATATGCAAGAAGGTGGCATTAGAGATTGCTCATTTCCAATAACAACAGGACATGGGATTAACAAATTGATGAATGCTGGATAATATATTCAATTAAAATTTCACAAGTAGTCAGGAAACTAGAAACATAAAAACATGCTGAATGCAAGAAAATGCAAAAGACAAATACCAATGAATAATGATAAAGATGCTCAGAAACCACCTCACGGTAATTTCTGAGTAGTGCTAAATGTCACACATCTTTAGTTCTAGAAATGACTAACTTTGGATAAATAGTATAGAGACAAAATTTGGTCCCATTCTCATTAAAAATAAAGACAGAAGAGCTCCAGTGTTAGTGAAATTAATCTAGAAGTACATTTGGGAATAACTGGGATCAATATCTAGATTTCAGAATACTACAAGTATAGAAAGCATTTTTCAGAAAATGTCTGGATTACTTAATTTGCTTTGTATTTCTGTGTTTTGTTGCTTAAAGGTCTTTTCTCATTTCTTCTTATTTCATATTTCAAAAAGTAAGGGTGTATATGCACACATGAGCATGCTCACACACAACCACACACATACACAAGATTAGATGCCAATTTTCCAAAGGAGAAATGTCAATCTCAGAAAAGAAATAGTTTTCTATCTTGAAATTTTCAATTAGGACTTCCTCACAGCTGTTTTGGAACACTATCATTTTTAAAAGGTTAAATGTTTCTGCCAAAGTGAATTTCAAACAACACTTAAAAATTTATTTTTTACTATTGCCTAAATGTTCTATCCTAAACAGTTATTCTACATATCTGGAAGGCATGTCCTGTGTGGAGAGGCTGAGGACACTAGGGTTGTCTAGTCTGGAGAAAAGAAGGCTGAGAGGTGACCTCATTTCTCTCTACAGCTTTCTGAGGAGGGGAAGTGGAGAGGGAGGTGATGGTCTCTGCTCCCTGGTAACCAGTGACAGGACACACAGGAATGGCACAAAGCTGTGCCAGAGAAGTTTCAGTCTGGACAATAGGAAAAAATTCTTTACCATGAGAGTGGTCAAACACTGAAACAAGCTTCCTGGAGAGTTGGCTGATAGCCTATGCCTATCAATGTTCAGGAATATTTATTACAGAAGGTGTCAATTTAATAGCTAAGCAATAAAGTCTGCTTACATAAGACCCTCCACAACTCCATTGAGAGCAAACAGCTGGAAGCTTAGGCTTGAATGTTGCATTGACACAAAGTCAAGAAGGAGCTCTGTCACAGTCGGGCATTACTCAGGCAAGGAGGATGTCTCACAGTAGTCTAAGAGCTGTTGGTGTCTGCTTTCCAGCTGAAATCATGACTCAAGATGCGAGTGGTTTTTCTTCTGTTTCCTATCACAGCAAAATTAAATGGCATAGCTAGAACAAGCAACCATATGCACAGAAAGGAAGGGAAAACAAAATAATTGCAGCCTGGAACTACAAAAAGTTCTATTGTTTTTCTCTTCAACTACATCAAATGTATATTCAATCTGCATGTTTGCAGGCATGCCATGTATAGGTTTGGGACTAAAAGTTCAACTCCCAACCATCAAGATCCACCCAGTATTTTTCACGAGATAGATTGATCTTCAATACTAGGCCTCTTTGTCAAACTTCGTGTTAGTTTCTCAAGATTTTACTCTCTGTTATTTTAAACAGCCATTCTTATAAAAGGAAAAAGAAAAGAGGAATGAGTCAGTATTCCTTTCTATAGCATCCATCCATATGAGAGTATGAAGATCATGTTCAGTCAACCACTTGGCAGATAAGAATAAGGAAAACATAACTGGTTTTACACATTGCTCAGCAAATGCTACCACCTATTGTAAATACTATGAGAAATTTTTTGTCTTGTATTGATTCTCTCTCACACCTACCTTTTGGAATCTTTCAAAAGTTTAAAGAGATATTACCATATAATTATTTTAATTAACTGTCTTTAGTTAGAAAAGCATCCCCATTTGAAGGTTTAATTACAATGTTAATATAGCTTTTAAACTCTGCAATGATTATCTCTTTTTAGGAGGATCTCATCACACAGGCCTTTTCTGCTGTTATTAGAGCCTTCTGCTTTGTCCAATAATATTAATTACAGCATGGGAATGTTTATTTCCTCTAAATGTATGCAAAATACTATTACAGTTGATACAGAGTCTTCAAGAAAACATGTGTATAGACATACCTATATATATTCAGAAAAGCATATATAGACCACAGTTAAAAATCCTCCACAACTGTCAAAAACACCACAAGAAACACACTGCATCACAGCTGTCAATAAGTAGGTGTGCATTCTTGTGCATTCAGATAACTGAACTAGAAAGATCATTCCTCATGTTGAAATTAGTTATAGATCTTATTTCTTTTATCTGCTCTCCATATGATTAGTTTCTATTCAGGAGGCTAGGTCTACATTTGTCCCTTTCATGCACTGTGACATGTTCTGGTGTCACTATAAAGTATTTTTAGTTCCTGCACACTTTGAAGTATATATTCTGTAATCACTCAGGTGTGATTTATGGCCATATCTTGTTTTTCCAGTCCTTATCAGAAAATAAAGATAGTACAGATACATCAGTTTGTTTCAAGTTGTGCCCAACGTTCTCTTCCATTGCTTCTTGTTTTAATTCCATTAATGAGTGGACACAAGTAGAATTGACGATACCTAATCCCAGTGCATATGGAACAGCTACCTGTCATCTCAGCATCTTTTTTCCTTCTGCTATTCATGCAAATTTCTTCTTACTCTTAATTCAACACTTTATTATACATTTCTTCCATCAAGCACAGCAAGTCACCATGTTTATAATGCAAATAAAAAAAATAAAAAAAGAGTGAACACAACTTGAGGACTGAATATTTAGGTTTATCATATTTATATTGTTTATCTGGGACTTAGATTGCAGAATCTTCAAAATAAAAGGCGGGGTGTAGAAAAAATATTTTTCTCTCTCTTGGTACAACTCTGGCATAGCCTAATTTGTGATAGCTGGAATTAAATTCAGAATGTTTAGGCCTTTTTTATGTATCTCTGTGATGTCAGCTCACAATCTGGTTGCTACTTTACACTCACATTGGATATAATTTTATCTTTATTTTTCCTCTGCTTAGCTATTGCAGAATGCTGATATGTGAATTTACTTACTAATACCATCTTTAGATTGCCAAAGTTCTCTTCTAAAACAGCCTTTTGGTAAAAGTTTTTAATTAGTTCTTTTCTTTTTTTTAAACCTTCACAATTTTTAAGCATGTTGAATATCAGACAAAATTTTCATTGGATTTGGAAATTCATTTGAAGTCTTTTGAAAGCTCAATGCTTATACTGAATATGTGTGCAAGCACACATATATCACTTCTGAAGTAAAGTTTTGAATTTGCTGACCAAATATATCCATGATATGGAATTCTATAATATATTTTCTTCTGTCTCTTGACAGAGGCTTTAAAAGAATAAATACACGTTTCTCAGCAGATGTCATCAATAAGTCTACCAGAATCTCATGTCATAATGACTGGACAAGGCTTCTTTTGGTATTTTCAGTTTCCTAGAAAAGCAAAAGATTTGCTATAAAAACTTCAGTTAGTTGTATTTTTATGCAACTAAATGGCAGTAGAACATCTGGTTTTACATTTTGCTACATTTGTCTTGGAAAAAGGGGGGGGGGGGGGGGGCAAAAAATGAGCAACAGGCAGGAAAACTCTGTTCAATACCCAAATAAAATAGTTTACATAACTTATTTTTAGTATCCCAAAAATAAATATGCCAATGTTTTCTAAAAGTTAACTTCAATATTTCCACATATAAGTATTCTGGAATTTCACACTGCAAAAATCTTTTTTTTTTTTTTTGATTACTGGAAAAAAAAGCACACTTTTAAGTGCCAAAATCACCCAAGAAATAAAGTATTATTTTCTATCCAGTTCTAGGCAATATTAGAATTATACAAAGAAAAGTAGTTGAGTCATTTTCTATCACTATATTTCTATGAAACTCTTTGTGGACTAAAATCAAAGGGTAAAAAGATACTATATTTTATAAAATGTAATACATTACAACTGTAATGAAGGTATAGTAGTACCTTCAAAGAATGTTTATCATTCTCTTAATGGAATATGGGTCTAAAATGTTACAAAATATAGTTTGAAAAATCAATTGCTTATTTCTTATGCTGTATTTATTCAGTTACTTCTATGGCTTTGCCTGAGAGAATGCTTCTATTTACTTTCAAAATGTGATTGTTTTGTTTACAAGAAATACATTGAGTGTGATCTGCCTGGATGGTGTTAAATATTTCATGTTTTCATCTAGAGCAATTATTATTTTCTCGTTAATCAATGCTTTTAAATATCTGTCTTCAATAGAAGATCTAAGAACTTTACAGCATGAGCTGCTTGTTCTCTGAAAGACTTAAAAATCTGCGTATCATTTAGCTTATATTGTTAATATGCTCTGTTTCCTCTGATATCTATATAAATTAGGAATACTCAGAAGCTCAGCAAGGATACTTGGAAACCTGTAAGATTAAGTCCAGCTTCTTACAGCTCCTAAATACGCCTTTCAGTACACCATCTTGATAGGTCCTAACTTCACCTGACTCATCAAGTCATACTCCTCTCTGATCTGGTGATAAAAAGAAGGGACAGAAAAACAAACAGAAGATAAATTCTATGAATAGGGAATTCTGTTTCTCAAGGAAGTTTACATGATAGCACATACGTACATTAGCATGCATTAACATAGCACAACCTTAGTTTTCCACTCTGATTCCTATAATGGGTCCATTTATCTTTAGCAGGCATATTTATCCGAGAAGAGAAAATGTGAATTACAATATACTTTGAAAGTGAAAGGTTTTCTCTTTTTAAATATAAATACAGATCAGTACCAACTTTTTTCCTCTCAACATTACCTGAAAAAATGTAGACTAGAAACAATTCAGATGCAAATATAAATTATTTTAATTACTTTTTTTAAAAACTTCAAAATCTACGTACCTCTCTTCCTTTTCCCTGTAAACAGATCAAGGCGTGCTCTTATTGTTTTTCTGATCACATTTCTTCTACTCATTCAGTTTTGCTTCTCGTCACCCAGAACTGTATGCCTTGAAACTTCTCAATAACTTTGCAGTGCAGGAAGTAATTATTGCTCACATTTCACACCTAGAAAAGAAAAATAGAGAAAATGCAATTACTCAGGCAAAGCCACTACAGAGAGTAGTTCTAGGAAATGAACAGACATCTCTTAGTCTAGCCTTCTAATTAAAAGATAATTTCTCAGTTGATTTCTGACTTAGCAAGCTAATGAGATGCATGTACAAAGCACTGTAGATGATTCTAATATTTGAACTATCTCTATCTAGTATCTTCGTATATTTGTCTTGCAAGGATGCATACCTTCAAACCCCACTGTCCCTACAAGTTGTTTACAATAAATCCTCTTTGGTATCCATATTTCCATTAGCAGATCCCTCTACTCACAGGGCCAGATCAACAAAGGAATGCTGGACATTCTCTAGACATTTACCTGTTAATGACATGAATGTTTGAAACCCCACAAGCTCCTGGTAAAGATTTTTGCATGCTTTAAGCTATTTCTGATCATCATCTCCACAGCCACCAAAGTCCTGATGGACAACATCCATGCATATTCTCCAGCTGATTCCCCTTCTGTTAAATCCAGCTGGCAATGTCAGTGAGCACAGGTGTTTCAAAAAGTCATCCCCTCCTGATTTAAGTAATTCAAATGACTGACCACAAGTTCACAAGTCTATTTTTCTTTTTAATGAAAGATTTTAGGTCTATGTTTATCATTCCTTTACATACAGAAATAGCTATTTTTTTTTACCATTTGCAAATCATTATCAGGTCACTCACTCTATTTGACAGTCAAATATATTGAGTTTATAACTTCAAAATAAATTTGTGAAAACATAAAACATTCTTGTTTTTTTTTCTGTAGACTTTTTTTTTTCAAATTTTAACCATCACTTGTCAATACAGACCCCAATATTGGCACAATATGTTGACATTGATCTCAGAAATCATTTCTGTTAAACTAACAATATTCTCCTAATTTTATTGGCTACTTTCATCTTTAATATTTCTGTTTAGTCTTTAGATCAAAGAAAAGGTGCTACTATAATACAAATAATAAAATGAGATTCTTTCCAATGTGACTTTTAACTGTTAAAATTAGAGGTCTACATGTTTGATGAATAGGACATGCTCCCGCCAATTCAACATAAGTAATTGTACTATTGCAGTACTGTGATACAAAATATATATTTGTATAATAATCTAAGAAATTGTCTGTATTGAAATATTCAGCACTATGAATTACTCCATATCACATATTCTCTTTCTAAAAAGGGTGCTAAATAAATGACCATAATTTGCCATATTAGCTGTGAAATAGAGTATGTTGTTGCTTCCATGAGAAAAACCACACCTGTAGATGAATTTTTTTTGGAAATTTATTCACAAATTTCACTTCATGTATAATTATTAAGTAGAGCCAATATCTCAAAATAGATAATCCATACAAAAATTTTTAAGGTCTAGCTGGGAAACTGACAGTGAGTTCTGAAAGGCATTATTGTAATGTGTTGACTTTCTTGTCTTTGCTGTAGTTGCAGTTTTCCAGCCACACTCAATGTAAATTGATGAGTTTCATATAAGATATTGTAAAAATACCCATTCCAGTGTTGGGACTGCTGGCCAAGCGATTCTTTCCCGTTCAGCATCACTAGTATAATGTTCTTTCTTTTATCAATTTCTATTTTTATGAGTTTTTGAGGGAAACTTGCCTAGAAAATGCAATGTGGGGCTGCTCAAACATGTCTAATAACTCTGTGTGTTTTGATTTGATCAAAGGTGCTGGTGTAAATACAAGAGAAGTTGTCATGGTCTCCTCAGCACAACACCCCATCAGCTACAGGATTTGGTTTTGTTGTGTAGGCAGAAAAACTATGGGGAAAAGAAAACTGAATTTTCAAGATATTGGATGTTTCTTCCACTTAGCAGACAAAAAAGCTTTGAACAAAAGCATCCCTGTATGCAGCAACCAATTGCCTAACAACAGAAAAACAAGCAAGTAAAAATATAATGGAAAGGTGTAATCAACAGTTTATATCCTTACTGTAAATGCATATGATTGCTATATGATTATCTTCAAATACAGATGACTTAAAATTATCATTAGGATTGTGAAGTGAAAATAATATAAAAGAGTAAAATCCTGCAAACCTGCATGCAAACTAGTTGCCAGTTTAAGTACCCCCAATCAAAAGAACAACATACAATGCAATTTGATGAGAGGATACAAAAAACACCCTGCAAAGTAGTATTTCATTCTCTTAAGCACTGACTAAAGACATAACCTCTAATCAAACACTTTGGAGAACTGCCAGCAACAGGGTGAGAGAAAGCAGAAAATTCCTCCAAAGAAGACAAATCACCACTAAATGAGTTCTGATAGAACTAATGGAGTGTAGGTTCATGTTCCATACCCCTCTCATTTCTGTGGAATTCACTGATCCAGTTTAAAGATAGCTCATGTAAACGTGCAGAAATGGTTTACTGGCTGTGACCAAGGACTACCTGACCCAGTGCCCTATTTCAGTGGTAGCCAGGAACAGAGGCACAAGGAAGCATAAGAGCAGGGCAAACACATTTTCTCCAAATATCCTTCCAGTCTCTAGCTAAGGCATCTTTTCGTCTACAATTTAAAGGCTAACAAATGAAATAGCTAGTTGTTAATTGTTCCTCCTTATGACAGTAAGGACAAAGGTTTTCTGCCACACTGAACACAGTCCTTGTCCTTAGCAGAAAATTCTGAAGGTGTAGAAAGAGAAACAATGGTTCAAGTAGTAATAAAAAAGAAGAGTAGTCAGGAGGCCATTAAGAGGCCAGACAGGACAACAAAGATGTTAGAAGCAGGTATGGATAACCAGTAACACAGCTGGAAAAAAAATAAAATAAAAATAAAAGGGTCCAGCAGTTAATGTGAAAAGGAATGCTTTCACTAAGGCAAGGCATTGAAGGAACTCAGTGTACAACATGCTTCTCCTGACCCATGTGGAATATGTACTGGGGGAGAACAAGAAAAGCACATCCTTTCAGATTAGCACAATTAGATTATTTGAAGAAACCTGAAAAATGCTGAATGCTTTACCTGTTGCCAAACTATGATAACATATTATACAACAATGTTCTAATGGTTTACTAATTGGAAATGCAATGTTTGGTTTGACAGTAAAATTAATTTAAAAGTAATAAATGCAAAAAATTCAGATGTGTGGGAAAGGAAGAAGAGAACAGTCATTATCATGACGGATTGCAGGGAAACAAAATACCCTTTATTTACTTATTTATTTGGCAATCAGTAAGAAAGCCTGGCACTACCCATTTGAATTTGTCATGATTTCAAACACAGAATGCAAACCTCTATCAATTCTGAGTTTGAAACTCGTGATCATTTTTTACTCATGATACATTTATTACATTATTTCCAAAATAGCTTTTGAACTGATGATATTTTTTGCTCTTTTCCTCATCAATCTTAACATCAATGATTGTCTCTTCTTCCATACAGATACAAAGAACAAGGCTGGAAAAAAAAAAAAAAAAAAGAACTGAAGAGGTCTACAGTCTATAGGTCTATAGGTACAATTGCAATTAGAATAAAAATCCACAAAAGCAATTTACCTCCAGGAAAGACACCAAGATAGTTGATAGAAATTACAGTGCCAAATGTAATTTAAGAGAAAAATTTTGATGACATTAACTGGAAGAAGGCAATCCAATGTCTAAGGCCTATCACTCAGGACCCTTCCAGAATCACAGAGTCACTGAATGTTTGAGGTTGAAAGGGACCTCTAGAGGTCATCTGGTCCAGCCAACCTGCTCTTCCATTGATCTTTTAATGTAACTTGGAGCTAATGGCTGGTCCAAGGCAGAGGGAATTTAAATAATAATAATTTCAAATTTTCCATTAGTATATATAGTTTAATTAAGAATGTGTTCCTTCTTTAGGAAAATATTATTTTAATGACAGTGGTTGTGTTTTTTTGGACAATAAAATTTAGAAAAAGTTTCCAGGTAATACAGTGAGTCCAGAGGAGGGCCACAAGGATAATCAAAGGGCTGGAACACCTGTCCTATGAAGACAGACAGAGGGAGCTGGAGTTGTTCAGCCTGAAGAAGAGAAGGCTCCAGGGAGACTTCATTGCAGCCTTTCAGTATCTAAAGGGGGCCTACAAGAAAGCAGGAGAGGGACTCTTTGTCAGGGAGAGTAGTGATAGGACAAGGATCAATGACTCTAAACTACAAAAGAGTAGATTTAGATTAGATATTTGGAAGAAATTCTTCACTGTGAGGGTGGTTAGGCACGGGAGCAGGTTGCCCAGAGAAGCTGTGGATGCCTCATCCTGGAGGAGTTTAAAGCCAGGTTGGCCTTTGAGCAACCTTTGGTCTAGTTGAAGGTGTCTTTGCCCATGGCATTAGATTTAAGGTTACCTTCTAACCCAAACTGTTCTATGATTCCGTGAAGATATTTTTCCTTATTTTCTAAAGGCTTCTAGTTTAAATAAAAAAATGTATATTTATGTAAGTATAAATTTACTGTATTTTGAAATTTTATGCAGGAAAATATTGTGTTAAACTATTTGATTTTTTTCCCCCACATTTCTGTCCTTTCCTATTTTTTTCTCTATTTTTTTCGGTTCTTAAATACTTAGCACAAAGATTGACTTCCTAGAAAAACTTAAAGTAGCATGTAATTGTAATACAGTGCAAAAACACTACATGATTATATTTTTGTTTTCAAAACTGGACAGTTTTGAAAAAAGGACATGTTTTTTTAAACACTGCATAACTAATGGGCTCTTCTTAGCAGTACACCTGAAAGTGTGTTGGGGTGTGATTTTTTTTTGGGGGGGGGGGGGGGGGGGGGAAGGGTGTCATTTTCATACAGTGAAGTCTCAAAAGAAAAGGTAAATTAATTCTACTTCAAAAAGAGGTTTTAGCCACTTAGATTTGTTTATTTCTATTGACGGTGTCCCTTAAAACTGAAGATCAACAAAGAGCTATGTATGCCATTCTATAGAAAACAGAAATTATAAACAAAGTATCAGTTTTAGTCTCCCCTATCATGCTAAAAGTAGACAGCATCAATTTTAAAGTATTTGGAGGTGGCCTTTTTACTTTTTAAAAAGTTATATGTGAAAGAATTAAGTACTTCTGATACCTGTCAAAGATACATGGAAGCAATTTGGGAAGGTGCTGTTAATATCTGCTGCATCCCTTTAGTTTGAGAGTTAATCAGGACACCTTCAAAACACATATTTGTTTATCAGAAGTTCATATTTCTTGTTTTATCCTCAATAACCACGTAAGTCTTCACACATAGCTGATTTATGGAGACTGTTTCACAGAAGGAATTGTCACATGCTTCTGTTTAAATTGGGGTCTGGAAGGCTATGTGTAACAGCATTCCTGATAATTGGTTCTATTATGAAGCACTGTCATGGTAAATTTTCCAAGCACAAAACAAAATGCTTAACACTGCCTCCCAAGAAAAAAAAAAAAAAAAAAAACTGCTATCCTGCTTCAACAGCACAAATTTTGATTCTAATTACATACAGTAAATGCAATTATACCTCACATAATGCAGATGCCAAACCTGAAATTTGGACTATGTATTTTGAACAATGCAGAATTGCCACAGAGCTTAAAACAAAGACATGAAACAGTATAGTTTGAATTCTTCTTTAAATATAAAAGAAGAAAAGAATCAATCTGTCTTTTTCAAGTGTACTACACTGCTATATGTTTCGTTTTAACTCACTCTCTAGCAGACCTTCGCTACTTCATTAAAATATTTTTCAACAAGCCATATATATCTGTGGTGTAGCAATCCATAGTTTATTCATGTTGAGTGCCTAACCTTTCTCAAAGCAATTTAGCAATGTTTCTCATTCCTTCCTTTTGTAAAATCTCATCTGAATGGCTCTGAAGCAAAACTGGGCAAGAATTGATCTAAGCATAGATCTTTCTAAATATTTAAAAAAAAAAATAAAAAATAAAAAAAAAGATTTATTTATATGTTTTGGTTCATCAGCTTTATTTTGATTTTAATTTTCATGTCTTTTTTGTCATCCAGGTTCAGCTAGCCCTAGAAAAAAATAATGCATTTTAAAATTGTTTACATAATATTTCAAGTGAGAATGAAACCAAGAAGTTTCCCAAAGTCTTTCACATAACAGCATCTTACAGTATAATCAGCTTAATTTATACAGGCTTTACAGATTTTGAGATTCTCCTCTAAACCATAAGCTAAAACATCCATCATTATTTAAGACAGGAAACTTCAGTTTGAGGAATAATTTGGATGGATATGATAAGCCACCTAAAAAAAATCTAAACAAAGTTAAGTAAAAAACTATTCAAACTTTAGTTTACAAACATAATATTTCAATTTACTTAGATAAATTACGTACCCCTGAACATTTAATCATTCTGTGTTTCCTTATTGCAGAAAACACCTTATCACATTCAGTCAAAAATCGTAACATCTCAGAAAAATCTTTGCTCACAAAATTATATGCCAAATATCCTTCATTAGCCTCATATATTAGTGGCAATTCAAATATATAATGAAAAATCCTCACATCTCTATTAACAGTAGTCTATAGCTGCCAATACGTGTACAGACTTCCTATAAGATTTTTCAAGGTAGAATTCCTATTTTTACCTTTACCTTGCAGTTGAAGCTGCAGTGATTTAAAGTGTAGATCGGGGAATAATAAAAGGAACCCACAGAAGTATGTAGGCAAAGCGTAATGCACTGCAGAATGATTTTTTTCCCCTTGGGGATTCCTAACTATATTTCTTAACAATCAGCTGTGGGGTAAGCTTATCAATTGAGATAACCTCTTCCAATTTGGCTGAGAAAATAAGGTATCTTCCTGGCACTCACAATTTTTCCTGGACACAAACAGAGGATGACAAAGGCTCATTTGACCGATACATTCAGAGTGATGTTGAAAATGAAATGCTTAGCAAAATGTAAATGCATTCGTGAAACTATTAAACAGGCTTGAAGCCTGAAGACAATTCAAATAAGCCGCCCTTTGGGCCCAGTAAAACTATGACATAATAATACAACACAGGAAAGAACAAATGCATGATTTACTCCATTGAAGCACTACTACAATCAAAGGTATGATGTGCATATTTGCAAGTCCACTTATTCTGTGAAACTAGGAGTGTCATTAAGCGATGATAATTTTTTTCTCTGTCATTTGAGAGAACTCGTTAGAATATGCACACTTTTAATACATAAGAATTCTCATTCACAGAAGTTTAACCTGAATTATTTAAACTGTCCCAAAGTGAAGGATTCTACCATTTTATTACACAGTCAGTTTTTAATCCTATGTACTGGACTCCATATTTTCATTTATGTCACAGCATTTTCAAGCACAAGTGTAATGGACTGGCTAGACTGCTTTCCCATCTCTAAGCGGACTTAAATCTTCAACCTGTCTGTTTCTACATGGTCATTACCAGTTTCAAAAGAATACATGGCCTTCAGCTGTGCTAAATCTTCTGTACTTCTATATGTTTTCTTTCCCACTTGTCTAGAGCACCTCTCCCTTGACCTGGAGAATTAACTATTCTTCCTACTTTGAGTCCCAAACACCTCCCTCACAGGATCCCTAACAAAAACATACACCCCTCAGGCCTACTAAGAGGCCTAGATTAATTATGCTAATCAGACTACCCTGGCTAACCCAATTAAGTTTAATTAGCTGATGCCTTTCTTCCTAAAACAGCTTGCCTTAGGGACATTTTACCTCTGTTTTTAAGCTAGCTGGAGAAGTCAATCTTCTCATGCAAACTTGCCCCTCAGCTACAGGCTTTCAGCATGGAGAGACCCACAGCAATAAGCTTGCTCTCAAAAGCCTTTTTCCTGAAGTCTTAATGGGGATTCTTGTTACTCGTTTCCTGAATAGTTAAAATTGGAATGTGTTCACATTTGAATTTCAGTTGTGGTCAAAAGCAGCTTATTTTACAAGTCCAGTTACTATTTAAACCCAGGACTGAGCATTATTTCTTGTTTTGCTCTGTCATTTTTGAGATATTGCTTTACCATGGTTATATTCAGCAACACCTTTATTTTGAGACAGGTGGGCCCTTAACTATGTACTTTCCACCAGATCCTGAAGCTGTACATTAATTACTTCACCTAGAACAATTTTGTATTTACTGGATCTGTCTACACGTAAAATATAGTGGTGCAGAAAAAGTCCTCCATGGCAGATCATGGGTAATTTTTCTCCAGTGTGAGACCAAAAACAACTCTCTGTAGAATAGATTTGGCTAAAACCAGAATTCCCAGTTTATAAAAAAATACTTAATTTCAAAATTTGAATCAAACTAAGACCTAAGCAAGAGAACCAACTTTCTTTCTTCTTTCTACCAACAGAAATTCCAAACTTATGTTGATTCAAAATTCTTTAAAATATATATATATATATTATAATAATAATTTAAAAAGCAAGCCTCTCTAGTTCTTCAGATGGCCAATTAAAATTAACATTGTTCTCCTACTATCTGTTAGACTGTTCTCATTATTTTCAGTGATAACTTGGAAAACATTTATTTTCAAATCACAGAAAATTTAAAAGAAAGCTGAAAGAGATCCTTCTTGTTTTTTGTTTTGTTTTGTTTTTCTTTATCTTATGGACTTCTGACATCAAAATACAAAAAGAAATAGAATGGTTGTATATGTTGATCAAATGGCTTTTTCACCAAAATGCAAATCCCTAAAGAAGAATTCATCATTGAAAAATATGTTCAAATTTTGAAGGTATTATTATTATTATTATTTTTAAGTTTTAAAAGTTGTCAATATTTGCTTCTGTCTATCAAGCTTTTCATATTGTAAGTAATGTTGGTAATAACTGAAAAATTTCAATTCATTCAGTGGAAATTTTTAATATATACCAAAGACTTTTGCCCAACTAAGTGAACTGTTTCCATTTTTACTCACCAAATGTGGGACTATTATTTCCTTTGACTGACAACGATAATAAAACCTCAGTATTGTATTCATTAGGTTTATCCTAAAGGTTAAATTAGTTATTTTAATGAACATACTCTTGTTAACTAAAAGAAATGTGATTTTGGACAAATGGACACTAGTTAAAGTAAATACTGAAGTGAACAGTACAATATCATAACTGCTGGTCTAGGAAGATTTAATAAATCATATAAGAATTTGGAAAATTCACTGCTCAAGTATTTTATCCCATTCAAATCTCTATATTCTAAAGACAACGATGAAAAATGGAAGAGTTTCTCCAAAATATTCTTAGGAATATAATGCTGTATAATGAATAATAATATATAATATAATGAATAATAATATGAGATTGGACTGTGCACTTAGTAACATGGTCTAACCTTTTGGGCAGACCTGTGCGGTGCCAGGAATTGGACTTGATGATCCTTATGGGTCCCTTCCAACTCGGGATATTCTATGATGATTCTATGACCTGATGTCCTATTAAAGCATACTTTTGCCTTGCATTATCAGCTGTTTAGCTTTTCACTGGTTTAATCACAGTAATAAGAGGGATACATGGACTACTTCTAAATATTTCTAAATTAAGGTGACAGTTTCAGGTTTTTATTTCTGTTTTTTTGTTTGTTTGTTTTTGTAACATGCAAAGGAAAAAATACATTAATTCCTTCTTAGGAAATACTTCTATTGATTCCAATAAGACTTTTGACTAATCAAGACTGCAAGATTAGCTCCTTGATTTTATATCTAAATGACATGATTATGCTCAGCAAACATGTCTCTATATAGGCATTGTTCTTAACAGGTTATAAAATCTAGAATATTTTTTAGTTCATAATAACTGACTTCTTTGTAAAAATCCAACTATTCATATTTCTTCAATTAAATACATTAGTCGTATGCTCTTAAAAATTAATACTAATCTCTGAAGTAAGAAGATCCTTATAAAGCTAAACATTACATTTCCAGTTCTAACACTTTGAAAACAGTGATAGGAAAAAAATGCTGGCTTTTACATACCAGAAGAAACAAGTCAAAACTGACTTTCTTCAAGGTTTTCTTTTTTCCCTTATCACAGCTTTACACAGTGGCACCTTCTGACCTATCATGTTGAAGATGTTCAGGCTATTCAGCTGCTAGAATAAACTCCAGCAGAAAGTATGAAACGAATTTCCTGTTGAAAGCAAGTTGATAAAATGTTGGCAGGTAGAAGTAGTAGCACATGATGGAGAAAAAAAAATACTTTGAAAATACCCAATCTAGTGTTCACATTTGGAATTAAGCAAGTAGTTGCCTGAAGCCTCCCCTGTGATTAGGAAACTGCATGTCTTGCAAATTGTATTAGGAGATGGATTCCCCAAGCCAAATAAATAACCTGCAGTACGTATGAAGTACAAACAAATAGAATGTTTCCAAAGCTTCTAATTTGGGATACAACCAATATTATAAGCCTGTTCTACTCTGGATTAGCTCCATTAGCTCCATTAATGTTGGCTTGTCTGTAGATTGTATTTAGTCCTTAAATATTAGTATAGCACTGAAAAATAAAAGAACAAAATCATGATGTTGACATAACAAAAATAAAGAAACAGAATAGGTAGCATGTTACTGAGCCAATGCTTTCTTTTTATTTCAAGTGAGAACTTAGACTGCTTAGCTCAGTAGACCATCTACTTCAGAAATGAAATCAAATATCTGATGTCAGTACATAGAAAGTGCATGCTATATACTCATGTATAACACGTTCAAATGGTAGAAAAATTTTCTATGATGTGTGTATATTCCTGGTTCCTGGAGACTGGGTGAATCTCTAAAAATTCTTCCCGAAACTGCTATTAACATGAGTCTCTTTCAAAGCTTTAGAAGACTTTCCTAAAGATAGCAATACAGCTGTCTAGATAACCTCCAAAGTTACACGTACTTTAAGAATCCTCTTTCTAGTGGTTCTATATAGGATCCAAAGTGAGGCAATGTGGTGAATCATGCAGTAAGTCAAGGAATTATTAGACTCTGATAGTGACTTAAAAAAGATCAGATGGTACATACTTCTCTTGAAGGCGGAGGACGCTAGTGGAGAGGAATAGTACAGAACAAAGGGGTAAAGTTCAGAGGAGACATTTCTTCTCAAGTCTTCTTACTCTTCACTTCATGGTTCCTTTTAATCCCTCATGGATACTTCTTTTTTCTGTGATTTCATATCACAGTCAAATAACTGTGAGTCAGAGAATTCAATTTAGAAGGATGGCATAGTATAACAACAAAACATGTGGCAGGGTGGCTGCATATGGGAAGGACTGGTCTCTCTTCACTCACTGCTGACTTCTGAAGATGTGTAGGAGGAAACAGTAGCCCTCAAAACCTAGAAAGATCTTCAGGCATATTATTGGAGAGAGACAAAACGTTCCATCCCATTTGCAGTCTTCCCTGAACTGGATTTATTTTCTGATGTCACAACTTTGAAAGCAAAAGCCAGTTTTCAGGCTCACCAAAGAAACTACCCACTGTGGTGTTCCAGCATCAAAAGCTGGTTTTCATCAGTCTTTAGCCATCACTGCTAGTCACAGTGGGATTTTCAACATACTAGTCTATACCTGCTCTGATCTCCAATCATTTGCTATGGAGAAGGAAAAGGAATTAGTCTTGGTGAATATTTCTATTTCTGTGATGCCAGGATTGAAGAAGTTCTTTAACAATCTCTAGAATTTTCATAGAGGAATTTTTTCATGTGTGGGGCAAACTGAAGAGAGAATGTGGTTGGATGTGAGATATAGTATTGACTAAAAATATATACTTCAGAATGTTTACACATTGCTGGTTAAACTGCTCTACATTATGTATTGTCAAATTTTTAATCCCCCTCCGGCCCCGCTTCTCCATACTTTTTTCCAATACTCCACTGAAAACTGAGTTATACAGTACACTTACTTTTTTTTCCCCCTTTTTTTCCCCCAATTTGGGGTCTATTGCCTTGTGAATGATTAGAGACCATGTACACACTTGATTTAAAAGTTCATCGTGTACAGTGCTTTGTTTCTTCAACACGTGCATCTTAAGAACCTACTGTAAATGGCATCCACATTTTCATTCCTTTGGGTTATTTTTTAATAAATGACAAACATCTGTTTCATTATCAATACAAATTAAAAGCTAAGCTTATCTGAGGATTAGTTTGTGTAGGAGTTATGACAGTTTCACAAACCAGCAGGTCAAAACTGTGGGGCTTTAGATGTGGAATAAAATTATTATCTTAGGTTGTGCTTGCATGAGCAAGTAATTCAGCGACATAGGAATAGATTAGGAGAGCAAGAAAAGTGGTGCTGAAGACCCCACAACTGCATTATACATCATTTGTTGATGCATCTACCTTGCCCTTATTCAACCAGAAGCTCTCTAATACTAGTAGAAAAGTTTATTTTGGGAAGATAGTGCATGAGATCAGGAGTGGTTGCCCACATTTTTCATTGTTGCCATGAGCTGATGGCATGATTTTGTCATCAACAGATAAAATGCTGATAAAATGCTGTCTTACCTATGTTCAAGAAAACACTATCACAGAGGAGAACCTAACACCACTATGTAGTACCACTTCATGTAGACAAACAGACTCATTCAGAAGGAAATTCCTTCCACTGTAAAACAACAGCCAGAGAGGTACAGAGTCATTTCTCTTTTAAACTACAGAAGTTCAATCAAAAAAAAATATATATATCTAATTCTTAGATAGTCAAATTCAGGATGCAAATATCCAAATAGATCTTCATATATCATTAAATCCCTTCTATGTCTTCTCTTCTTCAGACTAAGCAGTCTCAGCTCTCTCAGCCTTACCTCATGTGACAGATGCTCCAGTTCCTTCATCACCTTTGTGCCACTTCAGTGGACTCCTTCAAGTATGTCCAGATCTTTTATACTGGCAAGCCCAGAACTGAACACACTACTCCAGGTGTAGCCTCACCAGTGCCCAAGAGAGGGGAAGGATCACCTCCCTTGATCCCCTGGCAGTACCTTGCCTAATGCAGCCCAGGATACCATTAACCTTCTTTGCTGCAAGGCCACATTGCTGTCTCATATTCTACTTTGGTGATCATCAGGACCCTCAGGTCCTTCTCTGCAAAGGCACTTTTCAGCCCCCAGCATGTTCTGCTGTATGGGCTTGTTCCTCCCCAGCACTTTGTGTTTCCCTCGTTGAACTTCATGAGGTTCCTGTCAGCTCATTCTTGCAGCCTGTTAGGATCTCTCTGGGTGGTGGCACATCCCTCTGGCATATTAGCCACTCCTCCTGGTTTTGTGTCATCAGCAAACTCACTAAGGGCACGTACACTCTGCCCTGTCATCCAGATCATTAATGAAGATGCTAAATAGGACTGGACCAAGTAGTGACCTCTGGGGTACTCTGCTTATTGCTGGCCTCCAACAAGACTTTGCACCACTGATCACCATCCTCTGGGCCTGGCCATTCAGCCAGTTTTCAATCCACCTCACTGCTCACCCAGACCATACTTCACCTGCTTCTCCATGAAGAACTTATGGGAGAAAGCGTCAAAGGCCTTACTGAAGTCCTAGCAGACAATATCCACTGCTCTCCCCTCACCTACCAGATCAGACATTTCATCACAGTACTTTATTGGGTTGGTCAAGCATGACTTTCCTTTGGCAAATCCTTGCTGACTACTCTAGGTGATTTTCTTCTCTTTCAGGTGCCTGGAAACCATTTCTAGGCTTAGCTGCTTCCCAGAGATTGAGGTGAGGCTGACCAGCCTATAGTTCAAGCTTTTCTTATGCTAAATATAAATCTAAGATTTACATTTTCATTTTTTTCATTTTCATTAAATATTGCAATATATCTTTAAATATTCAGTTGGGTAAGTTTTCAAAATTGTCTACATAATTCCCTTTTTATTTTCTTGACAAAATTTTCATTTTAATCAACTAAATTTTCAGATAATTTAATCTACGTAATACTCATCCATCTTATTTACTGGTATTTTCTCTCTCACTTCAAAATATCTATTGCAATAGATGTGCACAAATATACACAATCTGTCTAGATGTAATAGAGAATTTTATCTTCAGTCTTTTTTGGTTAAAGTACTGTTAGAGAGGTTTTCACACTCATTCTAACCTTAAAAAAATCCATACTTTTGTGAAAAAGAAAATGAATTGTATACTATACACATTCAAGACCTGTTATTTTCAATAATAACATGTGATAGAAGCCTTCATTACAGACTAGAAATAACTTATTCTGACAGTTTGCCATGGTAGAGTTCATGTTGAGTGTTGAGATGCTGACAACAAACAGAAAGGAAGCAAATACAACTGGCTCTTTTCCAGTAGACAGCATTCATCAAAATAGTGTATTTCCAAGGCACATTATTATTTCTCCTCAATCTGCAAGTTCAAGGTAACATCTTAACACTAGACAGAGTCAAACAGATATTTCTCTTAGTTGGCTGCACTGTTCATTTCCCACCTCTGCAATAAATCTAATCTATTTTAACTGCACTTCTCCCTCAACTTTCAGGTCAGACTTAATTTTCAAATGTCATCCACAGGTTACCAGAAACATGCAAAGCTACCTGAACTTATGAGCTAAACATCTTTTCTAAAGAAATAAGCTTTTGTCAGCCAGATAAATGTTCTCTCTCATATATTTTTGCAGATTACAGCAGAGTGTTTTGATAATAAGTATGGGTCAGATCTTTGGCAAGTCTAAATCAGAACAGCCCTTCCAAGCCCTAGTTCTAGTCCCAGCTGAGGGACTGATTTACACCATCTTGGGACTTTTTCAGTCTGTATATTTTGGTTGTTCCCTTCTCAGTTAATGTTGAAACTAGAGTGTTTCGTATTTTTAATACTGTAACTGTAAAGAAACCAAAGTCTGGAAATATCTAGTGAATTAGGCTGAGTTAATCTGAAAAGTTTAGGGATAAATGGGAGCATCCACAAGCATAGCATTTCTGGAAGGAAAATGTGGATCTTCAAAATTATTAGTTTTAATGTTTTAAATGTCTAAAATTAAATATTTTAATGAACATCTACAGAAGTTGTGCTACCCAAATATTCATTGGCTTGAAAAGCAGTAACTTGCGCCTACACCTATACCAGTACAGCACTCCAGCCAACTTCTTGTAAAGGCACACTAGCTCTGCTTCTAAGTAGAACCAGTCAAGGACTGATAACTGTATTAACACCTTTAAGCTCCTGCAAAAGCTAAAAAATATACATAAATAGTGGGCATAACAATGAAGGAAGATTTGTTAATATATGTCTGATAAATTTTAAAATCACATAGAATTTCATCGTTGTTTTCTAAAGGCTAATATAATCCGTCATACTTTGATTCAGCCTATACCATGTGATGGAGAATAAGATTGCTGCTACTGGCTGATGGCTGCAGGCTGCCACTGGCTACTGCAATGCCTGCTCAAGAAACAAGAGCGTCACCTCAGCTGGTATTTGTTATGTCTTGTTCAAGCCAATTATATACAATTAATATTCAAGTGCTGCTTTGCATTTATTGTTCCTCTCACTTTTATGTCATCAAGAAATTTCATTACATTTTTGTTGTTTGTGTCAGGTTCATAAAGAATACATTAAATAACATGAATTCTGAACCCAGCTTTGAGGATCTCCACCAGTAACTTACTTACAGCCCAACGGTTTCGCTGTCAGCATAATGTATTTTTCTATTCTCTTTAGCCAAGATCTCACACAGTGTAAAATATTTGTGCTACACTGCATCTTTCTAGGCTAAAAAGTCCAGAAATTTATAGACATTCAGAAAAGAGATGTTGGAACACCTCACTTCTTCCAATTAGTAAAAAGATATGTAAATGAACTGGCCAAGAAATTCAGGTGTGCAATTGAGTTGTCAACACGTAGGCTTCTAGTGTCTTGACTTAGCTGTCACTTCAGAGGTTCTTCTGTAGGATCTCTGTCATATTTCCTGTCTCCATATGGACATACAGATGTGCCAGGTATGGCACCAGATGACACCAGGTTTCTATTCTCAGTTAACTGATTTATGCCCTTTGTATCAGGTGTAGATGGGAAGGTTTTGGTAGCAGGTGTGCTGCAGGGTGGCTTGTGTGAGAGGAGGACAGGGGATGCCTTGTGCTGCACACAGCTGTTTCCAGAAAGCTCTGCAGCAGACCCACCAAAGGCCAAAGTTGAGCCCATGGTGAGTTCACCAAGCCGGTGAAGGCTCTGTTAAAACATGTAAATAAGGGCAGAAAATGCCAGATAGAGAGAGGAAGAAGGAACCAAGAGTGAGAAACAACAGGAAACAGCAGGGGCAAAGGAGAAGGAGGTGTTCAACGATAGAGCAGACACCCTTCCCCAAAGGAACTGCAGCTCATGAGGGAGACCAATGCCAGAGTAGGTCCCTTTAGAGGGTCTACAGCCCACGGAGGACAAACATCTAACCAAATACTTTCTAGGAGAGACTGTGAACTGTGGATGAGCCCAAGCTGGAGCTGATACACCCCTGAGGGGATTGCAGAGCATGGAGAACACACTCTGAAGCATAGGAAAAATGCAAAGGGAAGATCTGAAGGGAGAAACTGCTATGTCCTGACTGCAACTATTCTTAAACTTCTCATTGCCTCTCTGAAGTGACTGAATGTAATTTGCAACAATAGCAAGGCAGGAAGAAGTGGTGTTTTGAATGGAGCTGAGCCTGGGAAAGCGGGATGAAACGTGTAAGTTTGTAAAGTCTTTGGGGTTTTGTTTGTTTGGTTTTGTTTCCCGTGACCCAATCAGTAATAATTTAATTATTTTAATTGGCAATATTTTTTTCTTTTTAACTGGCAAAAAATTAATTTCCCCAAGTTAAGTCTGTTTTGTATGTGACAGTAATTGATAAGTACTCTCCCTGTCTCCTTGTCTCCCTCAACCCATGGGCTTTCTCACTCCCGTTCTTCCTATTTTTTCCCCCATCCCAATATGGGAGGGGGAGTGAGCTAGGTAGGAGTCTGGCTGCTAGCTAGAGCCAATCCACCATGGTTTCAAATAAGAATAATGATTATGTGTTATTTATTATCATATTGTATATTTTGACATATGCCTACAGTCTTTATATAGTTCTCTACAGCTACTTCAAAGCCCTGGGAGAAGAGTCTATATGTTTTGAAAATGGTTCTCTTTAGCGATCGACTGTGCAGGGAGCATAACTAGTTGCTTAGACTTGATGCCAATTTTTTTGACAGCTAAAGTTAGGTTATGGTGGTCAATGACTATCAAAATCCTACTGATATATAAGGGAAATGTGATATGTCTGAGACACAGAGAGTACAGCAAAGTGAAGAGACAACTTCAATATTGGAAGATTCATTATGACTTCCATTACAGATTCAAGATTCAGCATTACTTTGCTCTCTAAGGAGAGATACATTATACCTACTAGGATTTCCCCTAACATTTTTTCTGAAAATGAGTTATGATTTGCATCATTAACTAGTATTACAGCTTCAAAATAGACTTAAAATGAGAAAATTCCCTCTTCTCTGTTAGAATTCAAAGTATTTGTATGTTCAAAAATATGTTATTTAAATTTTTCCTAGAATACTGCTAGTTTACAGAATTGAATGGAGTGTTTCAGGTTGTTGATCTATATTCAGGACAGCTGTTGCAGAAATAGAAATTAGACAAAATGTTTCAGAGCACATGTGCAATAAAAATAAGCTATGCTAAGACGGATGCTATTCAGAAGGATATACAAGAGAACCTCAATGAAGGTCTCTTCAGCAACCACACAAAAGAGATATTAGTGCCTTTGTGGGATAATTCGTCACTTTCTTATGCATAGTGAGGTGCTGTCTAGAGAAAATAAATAAGAAACATAAGGTTAAAATATTTTGATGGGCACTTGTCTCAACACACAGCTGATCTATATAGGATTAAAAAATAATAAAAACCCTTTTTTAAAATACTCATCAGGTAAAGGAGGATAAACAACCTCAATTTGTCACCACCGTTCACTGATTAAAGCACATGCCAAGAAATAGGATGCCTAGTTTCTCTTGAGTGCAGCTCCCCTTTCCCAGAAGACTGTTTTCAGAATTAAGATGCTCCCAAGAACTGTTCATCACAGGCATTGCTTACTTGCTGAAGATGAGCTATAGTACAGGAAAGAATGGGAAATATCTATGCCAAATAATGATGGGCAACTTATCAGTATCATAGTAGTATCACCGTTTTACATAATATCACAGATTTACGTGTAATCGATGCTAAGATTCTTCAGTACTAATTCTATTATGATATCACTGTATCTGCAGTGGCCCTACCCACGTGGCCCAAGCTTCCTAAGACTCTGTCTCCATCCTTCCCATTTCTCCATCTCAGGTCAATGGCATACTAGAGCTGTGCTGCCACAGTGTGACAGAGAAGGTGTGAAAAGAGCTCCTCTTGCCCTTCTCCACCACCTCAGCCAGCAGCTTTCTTTAATTCTCACAGCAAAATACCAAAGCTAAAAAGAGCTTATTTGCATGCACATTCACTGCAGAGACTGTGGTCTCCAAGAGAGGAGGGGTTAAGGGAGACAATTTGGCTCATATAAGGTGTTCATGGATGCAAATTTCAGGATGGGTAATAAAAAGGCAGTCACAGAGTTTCCAGCAGTACATTCTACTAAAGTCTTCCCTTCAAAGTGAAATCGATAGAAGAATCCCTTTATGCGCCCAATGAGGTAAGATCAATTGCAGAGTGGGGAAAATTAGTCATTGAAGAGAGATAGCTTACCTGCTCTCTATAGTCTCCCAGAACTCCATCAACCCTTTTCCAAAAGGTTTAACATAATGAAACATTCTGATAACGTGATTTTTTTTTAACTTCATGTAAAATCTAAACATTATTATCCATCTCTAATTCTTCATTTTTAGAGTCTTTTGGATTCTCTAGGGTTATGAAAATTCCTTGGGTTCTTCTAACACCTACCAAAAGCCCAAGGAACAATCTTTTAAATGTAGACATTGACAAATTTCCTTATGAAAAAAAAAAAAGCAAAGTGTTTCCAATTTCCACAGTTACTTTTCCAGTGAAGGGAAAATAGAAGTTCTTATATTTCTTCTCATTCAAAATGAAACCTTTCTTGCAATATCAAAATTTCTTCCAGAAGGGAAATTCTGAGTGTCAGTCAGCTCTGCTTGAAAGTACCTTTCTGAATTCATTCAATCTCAGAAGCAAGTCTGTGATTATTTCCAAATGTTCTGAAAAGATGTATTGTATTTTCACTTTAAAATGCACATTAAAGCATTACATATGCTCCAATGTGCATTCTCAGCAACAAAAAATGCTTTTAACCCTCAACATTTAAAAGCAGCTGCAGGGATTTTTTCCCCAGAGAAGTCAGTCTTAAAAAGGCCAGCTGAATTTCTAGCTTCCTGTGGGACCATGCTAGGCTTGTTTGGTTTGTCTCTGGGGTCTTTCATACAGTTCAGCTGAGGGAAATGCAATTTGTTCAGTTATGTTTGCTGAGCATTCTTTTTTAACCAATTCAGCAAGTACAAATAAAGAAAGAAGTTGAAAAACTAGCCAATCAAACTAGAAAATATTTAAAGTGCACATGCTTTCATTCTACAATTACATGTTCAAGAATTGTGTTCATTAGAATCTTCACTGCAGGTATAAGGAAATAAGGATTATATAATTTTTACTTTCCTCAGAAATTAAACATTTCACTAGACTGAGTTATATTTCTGTATTCATCTCTTATAGGAGATAGGAAGAGAAAGTGTGGGTTACCTGTAACTGTTGGTCACCCGTGTCACCAAGGTAACTCAATCAATCAATCATAGAATCTTTTTGTTTAGAAAAGACCTTCAAGATCATTAAGTCCAACTATCCACCTAACACTACAAGTCCACAGTTAAACCATGTCCCCTAAGAACTACATCCACACGTCTCTTAAACACTTTCAGGAATGGTGACTCCACCACCTCTCTTGGCAGCCTGTTCCAATAGCTCCTCCTTTCCATGTGAAGAAATTCTTCCTGATATCCAATCTAAGTCTCCCCAGGCACAACTTGAGATACATTTTATTACTTGCATTTGCGTTTTATTACTTGCCACCTGAGAAAAGAGACTGACACCCTCTTTGCTGCAACCTCCTTTCAGGTAGTTGTAGAGAGTGATGAGATCTCCTCTCAGCTTCCTTTTCTCAAGACTAACCAGCCCCATATTCAGCTGCTCCTCATGTGTCTTGTTTTCTAGTCTCTTCACAAGCACTGTTGCTCTTCTCTGGACATGCTTAAGCAACTCAATAACCTTTTAGTAGTGAGGGGCCCGAAACTGAACACCGTACTTGAGGTTCAGTCTCACCAGCGCAGAGGGACAATCACTTCTCCAGTCCTGCTGGCCACACTATTTCTGGGGCAGGCCAGGATACCATTGGCCTTCTTGACCACCTGGGCACGCTGCTGGCTCTTGTTCAGTTAGCTGCCGACCAGCAACCCCCAGCTCCTTTTCTTTCAGGCAACTCTCCAGCTACTCCTCCCCAAGGCTAAACACTGCATGGGGTTGATATAACCCAAGTGCAGCACACAACACTTAGACTTGCCGAATGGCATGAGATTAGATGCGGCCCATCCATCTAACCTATCCAGATCCCCCTGCAGAGCCTTCCTGTCCTCAAGCTGAACACTCTCACCCATCAATAACAAACTGTAGGTTTTGTTCTGTGTAACTATTGAAAGAAAAAAAAAAAGTCTATAAGAAAGTACTTAAAATTATTTTTTTTCAGCATTTGGAATGATACATAAATTGTTTTAGTATCTAATCAGAGTTGATATGAACACTGCTTTAGTTTTCATCCGTGAAATACACAAGGGACTTATAAAAAGTTCTTAGTTGTGATTATTATTTGTTTTGGAGTAAGAAAATGAGTCCTCAACTGAAACTGGAATACTACTTCAAAGGTATTGAACAAACGCATCATAAAACCACCCCAATCCAATTATTTTTCATTGTAAGTAAATAAAATAGACAATAGCTGTTAATTAAAATGGACATATGACTTACTAAGCACCTAACAGGTCAGAGGCAAGGGTAGAACTTAGACTGTCACGTCTTGAACCCGTGCCCAGATGTAGTTTGTGGATTAATACTTATTTTTTTCTTTAGCATTTTCTTCACTGCTGTAAAAAGGCAATTATAAGACTCTAATCAGAAAGCATTTTCACTCTGAACTCTAACAGCTATAGCCTGGTCAAAGGGCAATGATAACTTTAAAGTTTAGCTTCACTTTTAAATAAAGCTGGACAGAAAGCCAGGAGAGATTCCTTTACTTTTTTTTTTTTTTTTTAACCTTTAAGATGATCTACTTATAAGCATGTTACAGTTTTTACCGTCAGTTTCTGGCACAACATTTCCAGTAGTTTCACCAGAAAATACTATCATAAATTTCTGATGGGCTACTATCAGAAACTGTGTAATATACTTTTACTGGCAAAAGTAAATTATTATTAAAAATAAGGCATCATAGGGTTTTTTAATATATATTTTTCTCTTATTACTGAAGGCAAAGTTTTCAAATATGTCTATCTTCATGGAAAAAATAGTTAACATCTGAGTAGCCCAGTAGCAATGCATTACTAAGGTAATAACTATAACTATGGTACACAGCCAATTCTCATTATCACTTGAAAAATTTAGTCTGTCCTACTAATAACATTAGAACTTAAACATCTAAATCAATAACATAAAGATATACTTTATTTCAGCTTTGTAAATGATACTGTACTCATCCAGGAATGCACTATTTCATAGTGAGTCAATAAAAGATACATCACAACTTTATTTATCCTTCCCTCTCCCCCAGTTATGTGTATAATCTCTCTAACATATCTGTGAATATAACAATCTACTCAAAATACATTATTTATTTTTATGGCACAGTCAGTATGTCAGACTAATACTATTTTAGTATGTTCATACCTACTACCTCAAAAATAAGAAGGAATGTATAACAATGAGAAATAGGTCAGCTTTGGATGTGATTTCTATCAAAAATAAAATAGAACTAACATTTTTTTCCATTTGGAAAGGTGACTTAAATCATTAGGAAAAACATGAAATGACAAACTTGGTACTGTCGTTACTGAACAGAGGTCCTTAGGACCAAATTATTTTGTCGTATGTTTATAATTGCATTACATGAGATTACAGATCCACAAAACCATATTTCTAAGTACTAACAAAATGTAGTAATAAGTAATTAGTAAATGATACTGCTGTCATATGAAGATAAGCACTGCTAGTCCTTACAGTCAAGTCTGAAGCCACGTTTTGTTTGTCAATTCTGTTGAGGAAACAGATGAGGATAATGAAGTGAAGTAAAAAGGTACTCTGATGTTAGCAAGACTAGCAAATAAGCTTAGGAAACACATTTTAGCATGTATCATGCAGAAACCATCAAGATTTAGGTAACCTATGCCAGAAAACATGAGTTACTCTGCAAGGTAAAAATATGAGTAAACTCTAATGAGAACAACAAGACACTTTGATCTGATTATTGTGGAAATACCCACCTTGTTTTATATAGCCAGAAGAGCTGTAAACTTGCACTGTGAAAATGTATTTCTTTTATTGTGGAGACAACAACGTGGAAATACTGGTAGAAAACAAGACCAAAATCTGAGGACCATGTCATCGGACACCAGAGAACAGATGTGTTCTGAATATTTCTACAGATAGAGAAATGTAGTAATGAGAAAAGCTAATTTGGAGATTATTCTGACTCATTGATCCATTGCTATGGACAAAGAGCAATGGAGCCAGAAACTAAGAATAATGCCCAACATTTCTGCGTAAACAGAGTTTGTCTGACATAGTGTCATAGTAAGCAACTAATCCCTTGATCAAATTACCAGGATGTTACAAGGAAAGAAAATGTGATAAGGAGGGACAATGGACTTTATTGCTAGTACCACTACCTTTGAGAAAAAATATCAAACAAGGAGCTTTATGAAGCAGGGGCTATCTTTCAATGTGTATGATTTTACAGCAGCATAGATTCTTGAACTGTCATTGCATTATACATAATGGATTTCTTTCAGCTACTTTGGCAGCTCAGAGGACAATATGAAGAAGCCTTAAACTTTTGAAGAAAAAATGTGGACACTTTAACTAAGAATATATCAGTTAATGAGAGAGATGATCTATTAAATTTCCATTAATAAACCCACAGCCAAGTCAAATGTTGCTATCATCTTATAAATCCTAAATTGAAAATACTGCTTACCTGAAAGAAAGACTGTCCCACAATTCATGGAATATTTAGACCACACCAAGCACAGAAATAATTTTTAAAATATTATCTGTGTTTCACTTGTCTGAGCAATGTAAAGAGGCACCAACTAGAATACGAAAGTAAAAAAGATGTAGATGAACTATTTTGAATGATCAAAGAGGATAGAATGAATTACTACGGAATCAAAGAATGTAAAAAGAGAATATCTAAATAAATCGTTGGTAGTGAGCTCTACTAAGCAGTAAAATATGTAGTAAATAATAGAAACTATAAATATTGACACTTGTGGCATTTTGAACTCATCAGGAAAAGTATTAGCACAGAAAATACTTCATAGGGGAAACATGATTTACTGCATATGGAAATAACTTGGCAATCTGGAAAGCTGGAAAGTTTTAACCCAAATTTAAGCTGCTGTCAAGTTGCATGAGCGCAGACAGGGTGGTTTACCTATTCTTGCTCTCCTGACTTCTGACTGTCTTGCTGGTTTAGATTGTAAACTTTGTAAGGATTAGACTTTAAGCATGTTTATACTATGCCCAGCACAACACATTTTCAATCTCATCTCAATCAGTGCCTCTTTATGGCATGGAAAAATAAATACTAAATACTGCTTTCAATTATTCTACAGAGAAGAAATTTGAGACTCTTTCTCAGCAGCCCTGTTGAACGAGTGACACACGGGGCTGCTGAACAAGGAGCATGGGGTGATAGGGAGGGATCATAAAACAAAATGGGGGACTTAAGTGGGGTCACTTGAAGCACTTGCAGGTTAGCAAGGAAATGCCTACAAGGCACCATTGTGGAGAAAACCTCCAAACACTTTCTAGGAACAGAACATGTTGGGGTGCCCCTCTTAAGTGCCTGTATAGTAAAACACACATTATGAGCAAAAAGATGAGTTAGAGACATGCGTATTCTTGCAGGGCTGTCAGATGTGGTGGGATGACTCCCATGACTATGGTGTTCTCCTGGAAGGATACAGGCTGTTTAGGAAGGACAGGCAGGGAAGACAAGGAGGGGGCATTGCCCTCTATATCAACGACCAGCTGTAGTGCATGGAGCTCTGCCTGGGGATGGATGAGGAGCTGACAGAAAGCTTATGGGTCAGGACTAAAGGGAGGGCTGGGACAGGTGATATTATAGTGGGGGTCCGCTACAGGCCACCTGACCAAAAAGACCAAGCAGATGAGGCCCTCTACAGACAGATAGGAACAGACTCATGTACATGCATCAGCAGCAATGGCATAAAAGATGAAAAATACCTATAAATTTAAATATAGATTCCAGGAGGGTTGGTTACTTTTCACGGATCACCTGAGGAATGGAGAAAGGGTGACCACTCTTATTCTGAAGAATGACAAGGAGGAAGATTAGGAGAACTACAAGGTGTTCAGCCTCACCTTGAACCCTGGGAAGCTGAAGAACCACCACCACCACTTCTTCCATCCAGTACAGAGGCCAATGGAAGGTAGCCTTGCGGAGGGCCTGCAGCCCCCTGGTGGCCAGCAAGCTGAACATGAGCCAGCAATGTGCCCTCACAGCAAAAAACAGTAACACTCTGTTTAGGAGCGTTGCCGGGAATTTGAGGCAGGTGATCCTCCCACTCTCGTCAGCAATGATTAGAGACATCTGAAGTTATTATACCCAGTTCTAGGCTTCCCAGTGCAAGAGAGACATACAGCTACCAAGCAGAGTCCAGTGAGAGGCCATAAAGATGATGAAGGGATCAGGGCATCTGTCATATGAGGAAAAGATGAGAGTTAGGAATTCAGCCTGGAGAAGAAATGCACAGGGAATCTTACAAACGTTTATCAATATCTGAGGAAAGAGGACAGAGCCAGCCTGGAAAGAGGAATACCCAGGGAAAAGACAAGCAGCAAAAGGCAAAAACTAAAACATAGAAAATTTAATGTAAGGAAAAAAAAAAAAAAAAAGGGTTTACTGTAAGTATGACTGAACATTGGAACAGGTTGCCCAGAGAGATTGCCCAGTCTCTGTCCCTGGAGATATACAACAATTGTCTGAACATGACATTGATCAATCTGCTGTACTTGACCCATCTTGGAACAGGGGGGTTGGACCAGATCTCCAGAACCTCATCAACTCTCTGATTCTACATTTTATGCAGCTATTGCAATTTGAAAGAATACAGAAAGACAGCTTTTCAGCTCCAATGCTTTCAATGATATTAAGTAAATTTACATTTGATGAGGATCTGCCTAAGAGAGCTTTAGAGCATTAGATGCAACAGCTCCCATATAAGCAGAGCTGGCAAACAGCATAAGAAAATGAGGCTGAGACAAGGAAATGTGCTGACATTTAAAGCAGGTTTCTCACAGCAAGCATTCAGGTTTAGGAAAAGGAAGAGAAAGTGAACTAGCAATTACCATTAATGGAAATGGTAGGAAAACAAAAAAGAGTGTTGGGGAAAGTGTGTGCATATGGAAAGATGTGATACAGAGATATCCTACGCTCACCAATTTAGCAAAAATAATAAAGATTTTAGATAACAAGGTACAAGCAGAGGAGCAACCAGAATGCTGAAATCAAGTAGCCAAAGACAATAAAAGATTTTAATGATAAGAGGAGGGGGTCAGAGACATCTAATATATAAGCTGTTGCTATTAAAAATCTCTAATTTGACCTGCCTTTAACATGCAAAGAAATAACCAAATTCCTTAATTCTCCCATTAAAAACCCTGGGATATCACAGAACTACAGGAGAAATTGAGGGAATAATTGTACTATGCATTTTACTGCTGTGTACGTTCAAAGGGCACAGTTTATTCTTTCTTGTATTCTTTCTAGCCTAGGGAAGGGTATTGTAAGTCCCTCCTGTCATTCATTTCCAAAATTACTATTGATGTGAAGCACTATGCAGTATAGCCAATGAGGAAATAAAAATCAATTAAATGTTAAAGCAGTTCACTGACAATTCTCAACTGTATATGTACCTCAAAACATCAGAATTACTTTATGAATTATTCCAAAATCCTTCTCTCGAGATACATTCCTATTTCATTGTCAGATACATTAAATTTTATTTCTAACTCTAAAACTTATGTATAATAAAGCAGTTTAGAAAGTATCTGAACATACTTTTTTTTTTTATCCTTTACCTTTTGTTTCTCTTGATGAACTGAGAATTTCAAGAGAAAATCAAAACTTGATAAGGCAAGAGGTGATATCACTGGAGACAGAAGTTTTCTTCCTTCAATTCACTGAACTGTAAATAAAACACTATCTTAATAATTTTGTTTTTTTTTTTTCTTTCTATTCTTGGTTCCATCTACAGACATGGTGGGACTGTTGGAATTGATTCTAATTAAGTTTGCGTCTTACTTACAAAAAAAAAAAAAAGAGTTCTATGTACTACAGCATTACCAAAAAAAAAAAAAAAAAAAGTATGCAATGTGCCTTAATTTGGCTGACTTTCTGTAGACTGCAAAACAAAGCTGCTTGCAAAAGATGTTCGATAGATACTGGTTAATATTTCCCACTGCATAAGTTTCTCAATGACTTTTTCATAAATCTTCCTCCTTTTTATTTATTACAATAAATTAAGAGTGATTGGAGGCTCTGGGACAGGTTTTGATGCTATCTTCACAGTACAACTAAAGGGGAAAAATGCAAGCTGTGTGGGCTTTTAATATTTTGGTGTGCTCAAATGTTAAAATCACAGTAAGAACTCTAATGAAGCTAAGAAGGGAAAGGAGAAGTTTATGAAATTACATTCTTTACCAACAGCTTTAGAAGCATCCCACTTTTCATTAGAATAATAGGTAAAATTTGACCTTTGAAGTTCTTTTCATCTTACAGGGAAAAGTTAGCTTCCTTTCATGGACTTATACTTTATAAAGAAAGCAGACAAAACATCTATTACTAATTATTATTTATTCATATCACAGTAACACTGAAAGGCCTTAACACAAATCAGAGGTTCCATTGTACTTTACACTAGAAAATACAGCCTCTGCTTCAAAGCCTTTACAGACGAGGCAGACATGGTCTTTCTTCTGAATATTAGAGATGAGGTATTGTAGCACAGAACAATTGCATTTCTCCAAATTGCTCAAAAGGTCTGTGATATAGACATGAATTAAACTTAGATATTGTAAGGATAATATTAATTCTTTTATCACTGGACCTCCCTTCATTTTCAAGCACAAAATACTTCCTAGATAGTGGGCTTAACTGTGGAAGTTACAAGCAGCCTTTCTGAACGTTTAAGTCTTTTGTACCAGTTTAATACATGATCACAACAGGAAATTTCTTTCTAAACTGGAGGGATATACAATGTATTTTTGATTATTTTTTATACATGTAAAAAACTTAAGTTTTGTTAATAATTCACACAATGTATTTTTGCATTTATGCTTCACTAGGATTTCCTTTCTGAACTCTGCCTTCTCTGATGAACCCCGTTTCACAAAATCTGTTTTATTTGATTTCCTAATAGGCTGGACATCATTGCAAAATATGGATCGATACCAATACAAGACCTTCTTTCCCATATGCAATATGCCTTCAGTGTGCATGAAATAAGGAATAAATTACAAAAAAAACTTTCCAATATATCTATTAATCCTGATGCAGTACATGATAGGGACATAACACCAGTGAAAACATATGTGAAAGATAAAGAACAAATATTCAGAGCCTGAAACTATAAAACTCATAAAGCAAAAGAAATGACAGTGCTTTTCCTTATTCATCTCCCCAAATTGGATGACAGCATATATCTGAGATATTATTAAAATAATTTGAGGTCATCTTTGCCACCCCTCCTCCATTAGCAGGAACTACAATACAACTCTTGGATGTAGAAATAATCACTGACTGCATTAAACCAGAACACTATACATAAAGGAATGAACAAGAAACTTTTCAAAATATTGGATGTCCTTGTTTTGTGTTCCAAGTCAAAGGAAACTAATGTTCATATGATTGATTCAGAGCCATTTCTGAAATTTAGATTAATTAGATATATCTCTGCAGAAAATTCAGATGCAAATGTGTATTTATATTTATAATCACAGAATGGTTAAGGTTGGGAGGGACGTCTGGAGATAATCCAGTCCAACCCCCCTGCTCAAGCAGGGACACTTCTACCAGGTTGACCAGGACCATGTCCAGGCAGCGTTTGAATATCTCCAAATAGAAGACTCCGCGACCTCCCTGGGCAGCCTGTACCAGCGCTCAGTCACCCACACAGTGAAGAAAAAAAAAAAAAAAATCATGTTCAAACAGAACATCCTGTGTTTCAGTTAGAGCCTGATGCCTCTTGTCCTGGCATTGGGCACCACTGAAAAGAGCCTGGCTCCGTCCTCTTTACACCCTCCTTTCAGGTATTTACATAGATTGATGAGATCCTACCTGCACCTTCTCTCCTTCAGACTAAGGAGTCTCAGCTCTCTCAGCCTTACCTCATGTGACAGATGCTCCAGTTCCTTCATCACCTTTGTGCCACTTCAGTGGACTCATTCCAGTATGTCCAGATCTTTTATACTGGCAAGCCCAGAACTGAACACACTACTCCAGGTGTAGCCTCACCAGTGCCCAAGAGAGGGGAAGGATCACCTCCCTTGATCCCCTGGCAGTACCTTGCCTAATGCAGCCCAGGATACCATTAACCTTCTTTGCTGCAAGGCCACATTGCTGTCTCATATTCTACTCTGGTGATCATCAGGACCCTCAGGTCCTTCTCTGCAAAGGCACTTTTCAGCCCCCAGCATGTTCTGCTGTATGGGCTTGTTCCTCCCCAGCACTTTGTGTTTCCCTTGTTGAACTTCATGAGGTTCCTGTCAGCTCATTCTTGCAGCCTATCAAGACCATCTCAGCATTTGTGGGTGCATCCCGTCATGGCCCATGAGTGAACGTTCAATTTCTTTATGTAGTTTCTGACCTGATCCTCTTCTACCAAGGATACATTTCCCTTTGTCCAGCCTTTCAGCGTCATCAGAGTGCTTAAATTTCTGAAGGTGTTTTTTTCTAGGAAAGCATCGGGCAAAAAAGGAATTCAATGCCTCACCCTTTTCCATGTTCTGTGTCCTGTCCCATTCAGCATCAACCCCACATTTTCCCTGGTCTTCATTTTGCTACTTAAGTACTTACAGAAGTCTGTGTTTGTGTGTGTGTGTGTGTATGCTCTCTTTAAATGTTCCCACTTCATTATTTCTCATATGTGATGTTTACTCTGAGAGTATTTCCTCTGCAGTGAAAACAAGCAATTTAACCTATGATTGTTTCCCAACACAGCCGTCATACCTTAGAGGGAAAAAGGATATGCTACTGTTATAGTACTCATTTACTGCATTTTTGTACTTTAAAAAAAATGTCTAATATGATAATATTATCAAAAAGACTTCTCAAAAATAATCTCTTTAAGACTGCTTATTTTAAATCCCTGATCATTCTGTGGGCACAGAGATGAAGTCAAGTCAGTAAGTTTGCTGAAACAAAGATGCCGTATTAAATGACATTTCTTGAGCTTTTTTGGCATGGCTGACTGCACTCAAAACTTTACCTTATTCATTAAGTATGACCAGATAAAGTCAAGTCATTTTGAAAACAGACTGCAGCTAGATAGCAAATAATCATAGGCATATTATATTTTTGACATAAAAATGGATTTGTTTTATACTGCTCTGTCAAAAAAATGTAGCGATTCCTCCATTTCTCCTTTCCAGTTGTACTTTTTAGCACCTAAACTGTTATCTTCAATTCATTTATTTTGAAATCTGTAGGAAGAAATTTACCTAGACAAACGTTATATATATGCATATATGTATATACTTTGAATTTAATGCTTTAAAATTTTGTAAGTTGTATGAGAACGGATTTATCAAAAAAAAAAAAAAACCTTTCACTGAAGATGAGATAAAGCAAGAATGAAATAAATGAGAAACCTGAGTTTCATATGGAGATAATTAGGAAGAAAAAGTGGAAATTACAAAATTACAATTACAAAAAAATTACAAAATACAGAGATGAATAAGTTACTTACATGAAAATAGTTGTGACTTCAGAAGACAGCTGGAGTTATACTTGTAAATCTGAGTCTTTTTCTAAGAATTAAGTGAAATATATCTTCAATGTAAAAAATAACTAGAAATAAAAGGAAGTTTCACTGAGAACAATTTTTTCCCCTCTGATTAAATACATGACAAAAACATAATATTAATTAAACCATTTACTTCAGGTGATTTTCTCTTAACACGTGAAGTCTGGAGTACAGACGAGCTGGAAAGCATCTCTCTTTAGGTCTTAAATTTAGCTAATGTGCTTACTGTTGTTATAAAAATCTCTCAAGTTTGATATAAAGTTACCTCAAACTATTCTTCCACTTCCATTATGCTCAATTCATCATGAAAAATAAGGTGTTTCAAGCTCCTGTGATCCTACATTCCTGTTTCCCAGGACCCTCCTCAGTGAGTCACTCGCTTAACTGTTTAGATAGCCATTCTAGGGAAGTCAAGAAACAGGCCACTATTTTCTCTCCAGAAGCAGGGCACGTTACTTAGGGAGAGCACAGAAACCTTGCCTTTGTCTGCAGTCCATTCTCCTTACCTGCCTCCAACATTCAATGTAGCAATGGTAGGGAGTTCACCCCTGATTTTAGTGCCTGTTTATCAAAAATGAACTTGATTAATCCCTTTTAGAACCTGCTTACTTATCTCCATAATCTTCTGCGGCAACACATGCCAAAAATTCACTAACTACTTTGTAAGACAGTACTTTCTCATCCTGTTAGCTACAGCTGTGGGATTTGATGAATAATAGCAGCATATTCTCCTTATTTACTATCTTCACAACGTTGTCAATATTTATTATATCTCCCTCAAGGCTTTTCTTCCCCAAACTAAAGGGCTCAAGCATTTTAATCTTTTATTGTAAAGCAGTGTTTCATCTCCATATCATTTTAGTTGCCTTCTCTGCACCATTTTTAACTTCATTATATCTCTTTTTAGATGCAAGGACAAGCATTATATCCAGTAACTAAGATACCAGTCCATCAATGTTTTATACAGAAAAAAATATTGGTTTCTGTTTAGTCTCAATATTTTTTTCTGCTGATGCCCAACATTTTGTATGTTCTCAACCAATGTTGTGCACTGAGCTGATGATTTCAGAAAACTGTCCGTGAGGATTCCAAGATCTACTTCCTGAATTTTAATTTCCACTTCCAAATTCACCATTCTGTAAGCACAATTTAGGTTGCATTACATCCCATTTACTGACATTATGCATCATCTGCCATTTCTCAATATTTCTGTTCTGTGAAATACTCATGAGGTTTCTCACCATCAGTGTCATATTTAACTGCCTGAAAGACCTCAGCATCATCTGCAAACTTGAACATCTGATTACACAGTCCCTGTTCCAGGTCACCAGTGAAAATGCTGAATAAAAATGAACCCATTGCTGGTCCTTGGGGACTTATACTCTTCTCCCCTCTGTAATCTAAAAAGTAAGTTACTGAAAAGCAAACTGTACTCTATCCTTTGTCTTCCCATATTGTAAAGCCAGGAAAGTACCTTTCCACCATACCCAAAACATCTTGCTTGTTTTAATGGTGTTTGTTATAAGAGCTGGTCAAAGTTTTCACTTTTCAAGTCTGTATGTAAGTCCTCTGCCTCCCCCTTACCTAAATTCTCATTCACACTGCCACAGATCTCCATGTTGACTGTTACCTGAACACCAAGATAACACCTGTGCTCCATTGTAGATTGTGATTTTGCAAGGAATGGAAGTCAGACTCACACATCAGATCCTGTAGTTCACAGGATTTCTCTCAAAGTCCCTTTTATCAATATGAATCGCACAGGCAACCTGTCAGTCCTATGTCAGAGTGGCTGCTTGTAGTGGGTATTTTGCCAGACGTTCAGCAGTTTCAAAACTGAATTCCTTCAAAACTCATGCCCAAATGTGGTATGGTCCTAGTGACTTACCCACCTTTGTCTGACGCCATGTCATCATTAAATAAAATGTACAAAAAAAACTCCCCAGAGAGAGCGGTATGGATTTTGTGTCAACTTGCTTTTCATTCCTCGAGTTCCTCTGGATTCTGGAATTAATCATATAGCTTTAGTGTTTGCGATAGAAAATATTTGTGCTCAAAAACGTACTGAAATTAGTAGTCTAAACCAAGTTAGTGAGTCTAAAGAGATAAGAAGCATAAGATTTATTTACTTTTCAGGAAAGGAAGAACTGAACCTGGGTTCACACTGTCATATTAAAATAACCAAATCTCTAAGTGAAAAGGGAGGTTTATCCTCTAGTTGTGCTTTGAAAGAAAGCAGCAGCTATCACTGCATGCTCAGTTATCAGTATGTCTTAGGAAGCTTAGCAGATCATACCTCTCAAAGAAGGAAGGCAGTAGGTGCCTAGTTTCTGGATCCTTGAGTTAGAGTTGAATTGCTGAACTACCAGGAATGAGATACTTCCGACAACTGCAGTAGCAGTGATTTAAGCATCTGGGCAACTTTAAGGTCAAGAACTGAAGTGCTTACAGATTACAGACCTGTCAAATATAAGAAAGAGCTCTGTGGGATCCCTGGACCTCACAGGTTTAGACTTAGACTTCAAATATGCTGCTCTTCCACTTCAGGTACTTAAATTCTTTCCAAGATCCTGCCTTTGGTGACTTTGACAAAATTTGCTCTGAGTTTGCCAGCAATCACATCTTCTTGAAGTAACCAAATACATCTGTAACAATTATAAATCTCAGAATAATTTATACATTTTTATCATGTAAAAAAAAGGCCTAAAACCCGATGAGACATATATTTGATGTTTTACATTGCTTAACTATGCTTAAAATGCAATGTTTCATATGCCTGTATAATATTGACCTCTACTAGATATAATATCTGGTGTTCTGATAAAACAATGTATGCCTATATCATACACCGTCTTTGTCAAAGACATTCATTTACACTGTCTCAAATATGACTTTAACTACTCTTAGCCTCTGCCTAAAGCTGAAAGTTGAAAGCTAAAAGAATATCTCTAGCCAAACAGCAAATACCTGTGCATTTGTTACAGAATGTTTTGTTATTGTTAGCAACCTTGAAAATAATAGTCATGATAATTCAAAAAAGTTTTTCACAATTTACATAATCTGAAATATTTTGTTCTCCATTTCTTGCAACTCGAAGGTAGAAGCCTCTGTCTAGATTCTCCTCTTCTCGCTGGTTTTTAATTACTTCACAATACTTTGAAGTGTTCAGATCTGTTGACCATTCTATAAACTGTCCTTTACTAAGAAATCCTGAGGGAATGTTTTTTGCTCTGTTTTTTTTCAGTTGCACTCAGAAATTTGTTTGGGGCTAGTTCTTCTACTGAATTTTGAATGTCTAAAAAACTTGTCAGAGAAATGTTAAGGACTCTTTTATCCTTCTTTTTAAAAAGATAAATGGGAAATTTCTAAAATTGTATATTTTAACAACCCACTGTTTGTAAAAGAAAAATATTTTCTCATATTTCCCCATCCACACTCCCATTCTGTTGTTCTCCCCTTGTATGTTGTCTGTTTTTAAAATCAGAAATAGAAATGGTAACATAAATAGCTCATAAATACTTTTGCCTTTTCAGCACAATAAGAACCTAATCTAATTAACCTGTTTTAACTGCAGTATTACTGCAGAATGGATGAATAAATAATAACACTGTAATATAAACTCATAATAATAGTAATTATTTTACTGCAAAAGTTACTCATTAGCTCCTGTCATTATAAAAAGACTTCTGACATTTGTTAAAGACATTGCTTACCCACCTCAGAAGAATGCACCAAATAATCAGTGGTAGTCTGATGATTAATTCAAAGTATTATCAAAACCTGATACTCTTATCCACATCAGGAAAAAAAAAATACTCAGTGATAATTTGTTCGTGAATTCAAAGCATTGTAGCAATTTGTCACTTTCTCTTACCTCAACTTTGTTAACTGTTAATTTAGAATATTTGCCTATAAAAACACCCTGAGTTGAAACTGAAAACATTTAAACACTAAACTATCACTTTAAACGTCTTTTTAAACGTTTTTGTCTTAGAAGACAAAAAGTGATAAATACTTTTTTTCCTCCTTTTTTGAACAAAAGCCTTGATTAAGTTATAAACAGGCAAACTTTGAGTCTTTGAGTTTTAGGAACCATGATAATCACCCAGTCTGTCCACAGAAATTTCTGCAAAAATTAAGCCCATATAAGCCCATATCTCTAGTTTTAGCTACAGTGACTCTTTTTGTAAGACACAGGATTTATTTAAAGTTTTCAGTCAGTGAAAATCCACTACTTCCCAAGATAAGATTTTATAAAGATTAATTACTTTTACTTTCAAAATATGTACTTTCTTTTTCAACCTTGAATTTATCTAGCTTCACCTTGAAATAAGATCACTGGATCTCATTATACTTTGCAGCTAAATTAAAGAGCTTGCTTTCTGTAGTGTCTTCCACAGGAATATGCTTGTAGACAGTGGTTAGTAGGCTAACCATATGCCACATATACCCAGTGCTATAACTTCAAAACATATACTTTACCCTACATTTTAATGTCCAAGAATAATTTTATGATGGTCATTTAAAATGTTCATAGATAGGCATGACTTTCATATAACTTTCAAATATACTTCTATATTATTAAGGGAAAAAAAAAAAAGTCACTTAATATTCACTTTTGGGCTTTGTTTGACACTGAATTCTGATGCACCTGACCCTAAAATATCGACACAGGTTTTATCTACCATCTTGTTGTATACGTTTTCCATTCAATATATACTGATTGCCGTATAAAAGACCTGCACGAAAGCACTGTTGACAAGACATTGGCACTAATTGTTTTCACACAGAGTTGAGAAATGGAGAATTGGATTGACTTTCTATCTCAGTGAGACAGGAACAAATTCATCAAAGATTGTCCACCATCTCCATAACTGGCAAAAGAGCTATGGATTAGGTCAGGACAGATCAAAGACATAAAGTTTTGCTCTCTGTGTCTTTACCTCCATGTTTATACGCTGGGACAAAAACCTTTCCAAATAGCTTCTATGTATAAAAGTAATATTTTTAAAAAGAAATACTATAAAAGTAATATTTATTTCTAAGACAAATACAATGTTTCTGCCTATTCCACTCTAGATATCTAAAGGTATTTATTGACCTATCTTATAATAGCAAGTCATTTAGCACAACAGAGGAAGACCAACAGATCAAAATGTCTGGTGATGAGACCAAGCAGTAACACCTTGCATGATCTGCGATTTTACTTCAGACTAACTTTAATCATGTCCTGTGGACCAAATGTCATCACCATATATATGTTATAAATCAATCATTACTTTAAACTTTTATGATGAACTACACAAACGGAATGTAAATCTCAGCTTTATTTTCTCTAAGAGACAGCTGGTTTGTACATACGAAAACATCCCTTTAAACCAAAACAATGTGCAATAAGATGTTTGAAGGATTAACTTCAGAACTGAGCTGTTGCTTTTCAAGTGAAAAAGCTGAGGGTGCACCCATGGAATACTAGTTGATTAGATACCTGATCAAAAGACCAAGTGCCTCTAAAGCAGAAAGGTATGTAACTTTTTGAAAGAGTTCTAAATTATTTAATAATTTGCTATGCTTTATGGAATGTCAGGCAGACTCGACCATGTCCAAGAGACCTTATTGCTCTCTACACCTACCTGAAAGGAAGTTGTCGGGAGCTGGGGGTCGGCCTCTTCTCACAGATAACTAGTGATTGGTCTAGAGGAAATGGCCTCAAGTTGCGCCAGTGGAGTTTTAGCTCAGAAATTAGGAGACATTTCTTCTCAGAAAGAGTAGTCAGGCATTGGAATGAGTTGCCCAGGGAAGTGGTGGAGTCACCATCCCTGGGGGTGTTCAAGGAAAGGTTGGACCTGATGCTTAGGGACATGCTTTAGTGGGTGACATTGGTAGGAGGGGGATGGTTGGACCAGATAATCTTGAAGGTCTTTTCCAACCTTAGTCATTCTATGATTCTATGTTTGGTGAGAGGTAGTCACAAAGAGGGAACTACTCCTACATTTATTATCCAACCCACTAAAATGTGACACAACCCTATGATTCAGGTTTATTTAAATAAAATTTTTAAAAAAAAAAAAAAGTCTAGTCGAAAATATGTTGTATTCTAACCTTAAAGCTGTCAGGTATTGTCAGACCACAGAATGCAAAAATTCCATAAATTCACAATATATATTTGAATTTCTCTTTCTTCTGGCTTCACTTCTCAAGCCATTACATCCAGGAAGAATCTATGCAGATGCCTCAATCTGATTTTAGTAGCTGTCACTTAAGGAGTCAGCTCCTAAATTCAGAAGCTTTAGATTGCACCCTTAAAGGATTAAATCTCTAGTATAAGTCCTCTTGATTAAACCAGAAGCCAGGTGTATTCTACACTCAGTGAAACATCTAAATATTCTAACTACTCTGGATACAGCAAATCATGAAGCTTTGAAAGAGGTGATTTGGGAGTGTTTAATACATTTCCATTGCAAAGGTACTGTGGTATTGCCTTTCCATTAGCTACTTGCAATAAAAGTATCATAAGTCAATTTTGCTCCTTGAAAATCCAGGAGTATATGACTATTTACAAACAAACAAGATGGCCTACAATTTCATTAACAGAATTGCAGTCATACTCACCAGATGAATGAGAATTCACAACAAATAGCCTATAGCTGCTTCTTTTTTTTGCCAGTCACCACTGTCTTTGTCTCTTCCACATTAGTGCTTTGGTGCCAAAAGACCTAGTCTTAGAAACACTAGGTATTTCTGCTTTTTTTTCATTCCATATATCATCATGCATTTATTGTCACTCTTCAGAAAAATATTATCACCAGATTTAAAGGTCTGAACAGTATTCATTTCTATGTTCTTTCTCATAACTCCTCTAACTTGATTTACACCAAAACCTGTCTGAAAACTTTTCCAAAGGGGATGCACAAAATAAATAAAAAAAATGCAACCTATACAACGTCTCTATCCTCTTAGCTGATAAATTTTTAATCAAAAACTGTTTTAATTATGTAGATAACAAAGTTCCAAGTTTATCTATTTGTTGGTACTGAGGGGTTCCAGGTGTAATGCTGAGCAGATGCACAATGTAAAATACATTTGCTTTTTTTTTTTTTTCAAATAACTGCTTCAGTTTCAACATAGTTGTTTTTAAGCAAGTACAGTGACTACAGAAATACATTATTTTAAGATACTTTGTAACTCATTCATCCCTTTGTGCTTCAAATTGACTTTCAGCTTCCTACAGAAATATAGTTTTTAATGTATAAAAAGATGACTCCTACTTTTCAAATTATCCTCAGAAATAAACATGATCGAATTACTACACTGGAAGGGATGCAAACGGCATTTTCCTGAGCAGGGAATACATACCGGTTAGTATAGTATCACAGCAGATTATATCCATGAACACTACCAGTGAATCACAGTGTACCTGTTACCCTAGGTCATAGGTCTGTCAATTGCACCAGCAGAGTTGTTATTTCTGAGGAGGGGGTGGTGTTAAAGCTCAGCCACTGAAATGTGTTGTTGCTGGAAAATTTAGTATATAGATTCTACTCTGGCTTTTCCTTTTGTCTTTTTGCTGTTCTGCTATTTGAAATAAGCTGTTGTCACATTCAAAACCAAAGTATGGAGAAAAAGATGCACATTCACCTCTACGCATCAGTTTGGTCATGCCCTGTGGGTGGGGGTGACACCCATCAGATGAGTAAAGGGGAACAGCCTTCCAGATCTCCTTACTAATTGACAGGGTCCCTGCCCAGATTCATTACGGGATACGGGGAAGGATCTTCTTGAGACTGCATAGGAGTTGTTATGAAATAATTAAGGGAGGAAGCCTTTCTCCCTCAAAGGGAGCAATCAAAATATTTTGGGGAGGAACAAGGGTGGGGAAATAGGAAAATAAGGAGATAAAAGGGGCCAGTCACAAATAGTGATATTTTCATATCCAAATTCCAGCTAGTCCATATCCATAGCTGGCCATGACCTGTGGCCCATCACCTTTGTCTGTCCCGTATTCTTGCTAAATCTTATTTCTATTTCTTTTCCCTAGTGAGAGACTCAAGTGTATACTTGTGTGGGAGGAGGTCTAAGTGGAGTCTAAGTAGAACTGGAGTCAGACCACAGCCCAGAGAGACTGTGCAGCTGTAGGGCCAGGAACTGGAGAGATGGCTCTGTGTGCATACTGTGAGTTTGTGTTTGTCAATGAGTGACTACTAGTGATCAACTAGTGATGCTAATAATCAGCTAGCAAATATCTGGATATATATATATATATAATATACCTGGACTAGCCAGGGAGTAGGATACATTGCTTGGGAGCCAGGCATGGAAGTGGCCATAAGTCTGTGGTGGGTATTTGTGTGTATATCTGTGTGTGAGACAAGGGAGGATTCAGCTACAGCAGGAGCCTGGAGGTACAGGCCTATTGCTGGAGAGTCCATGGAGTCTGGGGACCAGGTGAGACCTGTGTGTATGTCTCTGTGTCTGCATGTGCACAAGGGGACCAGGAGATCTGTGCCAGCAGCTGGACTGTGGCCGTGGCCTCAGAGATGGCATGCCCAGGTGTCAGGAACTGCAGAGACTCAGATCTAGCAGCAAACTAAGGCAGACTGAATGTCTCATCCCAGCTCCTGGAGGGATCCACCTTGTACATGTGTCTATACATATTCCCATTAGTGCACCTGCATCCTGATCAGACGGAGAGGGTTAACAGGATGAAGCCATACATGGTGTTTGTGTTCCATGACTACTGAATGTTTCTGTTTGTGTTGATTTGTAAGGCTGGACACATCTAAGTGTATATACACATTTTGTGAGTATGAATGTCTCTCAGAAATACATACTCAGCCTCATTGCTGGCTGAACGTGGGGAAAAGGAGCTGCAGCAACCTCACTTCTGTCAGGCTACTGCATTCAGCAGCCACTAATGAGGCCAAGCTTCAATAGCTGTACAGGGAATATACTCAACAAAACTGTTTTCTACATATGCTCTGATTTTGTATATAATACACAAATGTATAAATAAACATATTTATATACAGTAAAAAAAAATAATATTAAATATTATACCAGCTCCATATTCCATTTTGTGACATTTTCAATGTATCATTTCAGAAGTTCATGTATATCTAAAGCAAAAATGTCTAACTTACAAATGAGAAGTCTTTTCATACGGTTACCCCCATGCAATTTGTAAAACTATTGCACTGCAGCTCTTATAGTCAACCAAATACATTTACACATATCTGAAATATATCAAAGATAAATAAATAGATGTATAGCGTTAAAAAGACCCTGTGTTTTAAAACTTGAAAGGGCCAAATCCTGTTACTTCCATAAAGCTCTATATAACAGTGGAACTACTGTATGCATGTCAAACAGACAGGATTTGGCTTACAGTCAATATTAATATTCAAGGCTGATGAAATCAATAAACTGGCTGCTTTAAGATGTACATGCATTGGAAACAGCAATAAATACCTTCTTAATCCTTCTGAAGATTATTGCCATCACAGCAGAGCAATTGGGAAGGATCATGTAAGCACTGCCTAAGTAACTTCATGCAAAGTATGACAGATAGCTCCGGATAGCTAGAGCTCGTTGGGGAAAAATTATATATATATATATATATATATATATTTAACTAAAAAGTAAAGCAAACAATTTTTAAAACTGCATTCAAATGTTGCTAATGCATGTCTGAATGAAACTAATAACAGAAGAAAAGTGTTGCAGCCTTTCGCTCTTTTCTGAACAAACAGAGGTTCAAACTGCACAAAAGCATGACATCTTCATAAGCTTCAGTGGAACTAAGGAGTTAGGGAACTATTTAGGAGACAAACAGTACCTCACAGAATGAGCCTGTATTGCATAGCACCTGTATAATGTTATACATCATATGATAAACCTTCCTGGACATGTCATACTATGCAGTAAATTTTACTCCTACAAGTAGTTCTATTACACTTGTCGTATTTTTTCACATGAATGCAAGTTCAGTGTATGCAGAAAACTGGTTTCCGCCTCAAGTTTTCTTGTCACCATAAGCATAAATCACACTCTGCTATCTGAATGTAGATTCCTGTCATTTAACAGGACAATGGGTTTATAAATTTATATATATATATTTATTTATTTATTTACTTTTATAATTCTCTTTTTTTTCTGTAGACACTTTAATCAATAGCTACAGATTTATTTTCTCTTCTATCTGTTAAGGTACAATAACCATTGAGTGTGCCTCCAGTTTTAAAAGGAAATTTAAACTTTAAGCCTAAAGTTTTGCTGCAGATGCTGCTTCTCTACTCTGTCTAGTGACTAATGCACAAATACTCCATGTTGAAGTGTGTTCTCCATCTGACCTTACTATAGCTTTGCTCCTGCTACTTCACCCCATGTTGTAAGGAGGCAGCAGACAACAGTGTGGGCTCCTCCTTTAGACAAAGCCCTGCTGCAATGTAGATGCGTACCATTTTTTCCCTCTCCAGCCCATCTTTCCATAACAGAGCACAGCCTGCTGCTTTTAACCACACTTTAAATGCAAAAAAAATGTCAATAGTTTCTGGGCAACCAGAAGAACAATCAATGTACCTACATCCCATTTGAAGTTGCAAATTCCAGCTTCACACTGACCGCTAAATCCAGGAAAGAGAGATTTCAAGATATGTTGGTCGTACTCCTAAACCCACTTGCAAAACTTGGTCTTAATCCTCACTGAATTCACATTCTGTTACAATTCAGCATCTGAAAAACCCGAGAAAGCTTTTTCCTCACTAATTGAGATCTATTTTAGCTCTAGTAGTTATAAAGAAAAAGAAAGATCTATAGAGCTGAGGGCTCCTCTTACCCAACTGGAGGTTATATTTAATATTCTGGTCAGTTGTCTTTTGCATATGGATTTGCTTGATAACAGAGCTGCCAAATTAGAGTAATCCAAAAATTAAGAATAATCATCCACTTTGTAACATTTTAACCATTTCACTTTACAAATAAGTCTTTTCACAAAGGATTACGTTCTTTCCTATTAAAGCAATTGATAAAGAATTCTGCACTGCACATAAGGTACCTCAGCCAGACACTACCTATTCTTCCCACATTCCAAAATACTGCTGTATTTTACAAAACCGTGTATAGCAGATTGTTATGGTTAAAATGGGACATTGCTTTTGCTCTGCCAAACTTCATATGCCCTTGGGACATTCATTTACTACACATTCATAATTTTCAGAAGCAGTTTTAAAATTTGATATAGCTTAGACCATAGATGTTCAGTTTCAAACAAATCAGTTCATGCTTTTGGAAATAATTACCTGTCTCTCTATTTGTTATTGTTATTTCACACAAAGAATTAACTTTCACTCTAGAAAGGAAGACAAGTTAAGCAGTACTGAATCAAAGAAAAGGAAAAAAAAGGCAAAAAAAAGCATCTGCAGCTACCAATTAACATGTCTGTAGACATAAAGGATTTCAAAATTAACTTTTTTTTCAGACAGAAGTTTCCTAAGATTAAGCCACAGTAAACAGTAAATAACATGGTGTGTGAATTAGGACAAGATGAAGAGAAGACAAGTGTGTGATATTTTATTATTTTTTTAAGATTCAAAGAGATTCCAGTAACTCTAGTTTGCTTGTACTTGCTCTCCAAAGCAGGAGTAATATTAATTTAGGTTCAAACTCTATTCCCCAGCTAATTATTTGGCAAAAATAATGGAGACTGAAAATTAGCCCGCCTTGTCACACCACAAGTATTCCACATGTTTAGACCAATCTTGATATTTTTAAGCAAGTTTGTGGATCAGGGTTACTGCACTGCGTCTGGCAAGATAACTGTATTTGGTTTCATTTGTTATTTAAGCCAATAGTTGTGATCAGTTATTTGCAGTCAAGTTGACCACTCATAACCAAATGTACTTGTTGCTCTTGTTGCTGATGGAATTAGAATTTTAAACTAAAGTGATGAACAGTGAAATTTTAACAGTGTTACTGTGAATACTGGTGCTACACTGTTGACCAAAGTGGTTGGCCAGAATTTGGGGACTTTATTTTTTTCTTTTTCTACCAAGGCAATGGAAGGTTGGTTTTTTGTTGTTGTTGTTTTGTTTTTTAAATCTTATTTATACAAAGTCACTTCTACAGGAAACCAAAAGACAGTAATATTTCTTCGAAAAGTATAAATCTGCCAATTCAGTATGTTAATTGTGCATGAATCTCACGCATTACTTTGCTGGACACAGAGGTCAAGATCAAAGTCTTAACCAAGAACAAGGGGTCCTTCAGGTATGGAGCTGAAATATACTGTCTCCTATAATCTTTGAAGTACTGAGAACAGCACAGCTAGTGCCACATTTTGCCACTTTGAGTATGCAGCCTAAAGGACTCAGTATCTATTTGCAGCCAGATCAGTGAGCATCTAGGACAGTCTGCTTTCATACTTAAAGCTTACAAAAGGGTATCTGACAACAACAAAACATCTATCATAGCATCATATTCTGCAAGGATCTCATTTTCATGTTTTCAGCATGCTCTGAACACATCTTGGTTTGGGCTCTTCATTGGCCTGTCGCTTGAATACCACAGGGCCTTAGTTGGAAATGGGTGCCTGCCAAGCGTCTTGGACTGCTAAAGCTCTTGGCTTGCAAAGAGATCAATTTCTATGCTCCTGATATTGCCACAGAATATTTTTTACTCCCAGTGTAAGTTTTCATCTTTCACATCCTTACCACAGTGGTAAGCTTTGAAATCCATAGTTTGTGTGTTACATGGAAACCAAAAGGATTTTTTTCAGGTCATAGCTTGGACTTGAGTTCCTGACACAGAAATTAAAGTGGTTTCAGATATCCAAACTGTTTCCCAGATAATGTATTCTCTTACAGTTTTTGGTATAAAGTAATTCTTACCATTAATGTAATTGGTGAAGACTATAAATATAAAAATAGACTGATCAGCTATTTTATTTCTTTTCATCCTTTTCTTTCTAAAACTGGAATGACAGACCTATGAAGGTCTGTCATGCTATGTCAAACACAGCCAGTATCAGCACTACCACTAATCTTATCAGCAAGCCTTCTCTGGAAACATTCTTTCCTATAGTATATTTTGTCAAAACACATCATTTCAGAAAGGGAGATTGATTCACAGATCTGCATCTTTATGCTGTTCTATTTAAGGATATCCTTGTGGTAAACCATTTGAAAGTATGAAATGGGACCAGGCAACCCCAGCTGAACCATAAGACCATTTGTTTGTATATATACATACAAAAATTAGATAGGAAGAAAAAGAGTACATCAGTGAAACATTTGCTCTGAGAGGAGCTAGCTGAGAGCTGGTAGCTACAAGCCAAGTCCCCATTGTCCTCAAATAGCAGGAAGAAGCAGTAAAATACAATTCACATAGAGTATAATAATCTCTCTTCCAAATTCAGTAGCTGTCCTCCACACTGACTGAAAACAGCTCACTAAAGGCTTTATGGTGCTGCATAAAATAGTGTAAAGGCATGACTTCTTACTGCGTTTCTTCTGTTTTTATGCCAGCACACAGTAACACTATCCTTCTCACTGCTGATACACGCAGATGTCAGATAGCAGGGTGCTACCACTGTTCATAGCCAGCCGGGCAGCAGGGACCACTGCAGCCACAGCTTTACCACAATGACTTGTAGCTACAACTTCAGCAATGTTCATATCGAGAAGAGTCCAATTGTGAAGAAGTAATCCAACTTTACAATATAGACTGATATGAGAGATATTGGTCAGCTGTCAGAGGAAGACTCCCAAAACCAGCATTTACTACCTGCCTTGTAGGCAGCACTATCCCAAACTGCAAACTTGAATATTTGCACTGACTCATCTTTAATATTTACACATTCAAATTACATTTTAGTGAAGAATATTTAGGTATTTATGTAACAGTGAAAAATGTAGTCACCAGCCATTTGAATGTGGACAGTTTAGTTTTGCTTCCACCATTGCTAAAACTGTAATAAATATTTTGCTGCAAGTTATTTTAAAAAGTCAGAAAATTTTAATAACTGTCATTTTAAAAAGAAGTGATAGTGAATAAGTACCTACTTTCTTAAGATACTATAATTATAGATAATCACACTAATATAATTATGAATCATTTTATAACTATACTAATTGTTTAACTGAAACTTTTCTTTGGTAATACATCATTTCAATAAAGAGACATTTTAAATGAAAAATCTATTTATCAATGCTACACACATAAAATTCACAATGTTGTGTTATAGTAACAGAGACAATTAGAAATGCTCATACTTACTGTAAAAGAACATTAAACTTTCTTTGAAAATTACTTTTCCCTCAGTGACAACTAATTTAACATTTCAGTCGTCAGCTACAGTTTCATCAGAGAAATAAAAACTGCAGAAAACTTATGTGATAACCATTTTAAAGTAATTGTTTACTAATAGCTATGTATTGCACTCAAAAAGAGTTGTATGCTTTTTTCATTTTAATATAAACAAATTCAGAAATACATTTTCCTTTAACATCATGCTATTTCATTTAAATATTCATCTATGTAATACTGGAGAATGATTCCATAACTGAAGTCATGCTTATAAGTCCCACCTAAGTCTTTGGTACAAATTGATATCTTAAGTTTCAGTTTGAATTTTCCGAAAAGTTGTCTCTGTACCACCTTAAGTTTCTGTCTGATAATTAGATAACTCTAAAAAACTTATCATATACTAACTTACCAGAATAAAAACTTCCAAAACATTTGCTGAGTATGGCTCTTCAGTTTCCGTTTCTTCAACAAGGGCTTGTTAGCCTAGCCTTTGTTATGAAATAGCAAAGTATTTGAAACACTGGAAAAAATCAATTCATTTTTACCATAGACTAGTGGTAGACATCCCCGTAGTATATGATAGAAGTGAAATGAAGTAATTTTTCCATAGGTTAAACTCTATAAAACTGGTGAGCAGGATATATTAGTATCACAGTAATATGTTATTCCTTCTGTCCGTCTAACAACAATAATGATGACCCAATGGTTTTGTAGAAGATGAAGTTCCCTATCTGTGTTTCAATCCTGTGATCTAATTGCTAGCTTCATGAAACATTACACTATCCAATAGCAATTACAAAGGATCTGAAGTCAGGGAAATTAGATGAATTTCAAAAGAGCAAGAAATGAGTCACCCTGCAATCCTTTAATCAGCATCTTTTGACTTTAAAAAATGACGTTAATTTCAGCCACTTACCCACTGAAATTTACTTATGAACGTTTTCCATACAAATATATGGCAACTATAATTAATATCCTCAGGTGACCTTTATCCCCCAAGCAGGAGGCTTCATGTCCAGGATAAGTAGCAAACTTATATCATTTTTTATCATTGTCAAACAGAAAGGTCAAATAGGGGACATTTCAAAAGCCACTACCCATAACGAATAAACAAACCAAATTTCAGGAGCAATGCGTGCTCCAGGAGAGCATCACAAATTAATGTCATCAGTCAATGATTGACCTTTAATAAATTTATAGACAAGTGTTTAATCAAAAAGCGTAAGTGGCAACTGAATTGTTAAAGTTGAACATAAACCGCATTTCTAAGCCCTGTCTAACATCCTATTTGGAGTGGAGTGATTAATTTATCTGCAAAATATAGCACAAAACATTGAGCAACATACTGTGGAAGACGTTTTCTGAGAATTCAGGTAAAGTGGATGAAATATGCTTATTTGCTCTTTAAATACAGATAAACCGCTTTTAATGGTCCTTTTTTTTATATATATAGTTTCTCCCACACCCTAAAAGTAGCTACTTCTCGTACGCATTCCTCCCACCCAACTTCAATTACCAGACCTACAGCTTATACTATGGCTACATGAAACAGTAAATCTGTTATTAAGTAGAAAGGTACCCAAGATCGAAGTAAAAATTCAGTTGCACAAGACAAAGCTTTGAAAAATTCACTTTGTCAGTTCAAAAGGATCCCCAAAGTTTGAAGAAGTAACTTTTTTCCCCTGCAGACATTATTCCAGGTCACATATTACCCATTCCAGTGCTTGCAGAGAGTCTGCATAAAACTGTATTGGGCAGTCTTTGTGAACAGAAATGCGACTTTGTTATATCTGATAAACTTCAGACTGTCAGGGAATTGTGTACACAAATCCAGCAATACAGAACACAGAGACACGAATTTAATAGCAGATGTTCCTTCTCCAGTACCGATTACAGAAAACCTGAAAGAAGCTGAACTACCCACACTACCCTTCCTCTGGTCTGAATAAAAAGCCAGAGGTACGTTATTATTTCAGTTCCCAAACTGGGTAATGTCTTGCTTAAATAGATAGAGAGTAGGTTGGTGAAAGGAAAACCTGAACATTTGGGGGTTGTTTTTTTATTTTCAGTTCTTTTTCAGTTCCACGTTTGCTTTCTTTAAAAGCAAATTTCCTGTTAGATTCTCTGAGGAAAGGCTAAGCAAATGAAACACAAAGGCCCAGCAAGGATCTGAGGAACAGTGATCGGTGGAGTAACTGTAGTAATATAATCAGTGAAAGCCTAATCAGTGAAAATTAGAGCACACTGAATCAGCTGCTCCTAAGACTACCATGGGAAAATGATTGTCCCTGGTGTGAAAACCACTGAGATGAGACAACAGCAGAAAGTGGTTCTCTCAAAGGCCTTCAGACTAAAAGAGGGTTATTGCTGACAAGGGGATAGCTCTTATTATGGGATGCAGCGGAGAAGAGAATTTGTGGACTGTGTAAATGCTGTTATGGGATATTTCAAGTGAGTTGTAAGGATGTTTAAAACTTGTTATGGGATGCTTAAGAGAAAACTGAAGACGGGAAAGGAGAGTGACCAAGCTGGATTGCAAACAAATGCACATGGGAAAATAGAGATGAAAGTGATAAAAACCATTGCAAGTAAGCAGGTCAGAAATACCTGTGATTAGGAAAGATCACAGGGGAATCATGGGGGAACAGGTTCGGGCTGTTTCTGAGATTCGTATTTTATGTGAGGTCTTTGCACACTGTGGGTGATCACAGCCGTATTAGCTTTGTGTGCCCCTCCTGGGAGTATCTTTCCTCTGGGGACAGAGATCTGCAGCAGCTTCGCATGCACGGAGCTGGGATAGGAGGGCTTCCAGTCCACCAGATTTGGCTGCCCCTAGCAATTCCCGTAGAAGAATTTGGAAGACTGGAAACAACCATGTTACTACCATTATTTTTCAGAGAGGTATTTCAGAAAGCCCCCAGATAGTTTTTTGAGCTTAGAAAGTTGATAATTATGACTCCACAGAGTCTCTGCCTCTGGAGATATTCAAAACTCGACCAGATACAGGCCTGAGCAACTTGCTTTAGCTTACTCTGCTTTGAGCAGGGGGTAGACCAGCAGGTCTCTAGGGGTCCTTCCCAACATCAGCTATTCTGTGATTCTCTGACAAAAAAAATCTGCTCCTCTTTTCCACATTTCTTAAAAAATACGCAGTAAATGAAAATGTTGAGTGAAATGCCTTAGGGGATAAAAGCCGCTTCTGAAGGAGCTCTGTGGTCTGTATAGCCTTGGCACACGGACCTTCTCCACCTGTGTTGTGAACCAAGTCCCTGAGATGCTACATTATTACAGCAGTGTTCCCAACAAACCATGTTAGATTGGAGCCCTCCCATACCACTGCAGCCCTGTGGTTCAGAGCTGCCTCGGATTCATGTGGCTCAAAATGCAGAACAATCATGAAAAATATAGTATAGACATCTTAAGCAGGAACATTACAGATGGGTACAATTTAATCAAGCTTTCTGTTTTACTGTAGGGCTAGTAGAGGCCTATTAAAAAGTGAAAAAGTAAAACCACAAACTGTTTTCAACAGTTACAGCTACAATATTTTTACGGCAAAATCTTTCTTCAGTGGAGAATCTGATACTTTCAAAAATAAAAATCACACAGTTTTCTCTAAAACTTCAACTCTTAAAATATTTATATTCCACTTGAACAGGCTTGTCTAATAAAATATTTCAAGATCAAGAGGAATTACTGAGTCGTTTAGTCTGTCTTTGCATATGTCTCAAGCTAAACAATATACCCAATTACTCCTGGAGTCAGATCAGTAATGAATAGCTCTGACTGAACCATGCCTTTCAGAAAAACATCCAGGACTGAGTTGGAAATATTAAGAGGCAGACAATAATCCATCTCCCCCTCTAAGTAATTCCAGTGGTTAACACCAACAACAGTAAAGATGCGTGTTTTATTTCTAACTTGAATTTGCTTGATTTTAACATCCAGTCGTTGGTTCTTGTCATAATTTTCTCTGATAAAGGAGCCTTTAGTACCACATTTTAGTACAATATTTTCTCCCCATGAAACCTAACAACTGTAAATCACAGAAGATGATGGTGTAATATACAGAAAAAAAAAATATTTAACAATTTTAATGCAAATTTAAGAATCAAGAAGAAAGAAAACCAACTAAAAATTCCTGGATGTTCTTCATACTGCTCTCTCTGTAACACATAACTGTTAGCATTCAGGATCTTTTTAACATTTTTTTTCTTACTCTTTGAAGACATCACACTCTCTGCTATTGAAATCAAGAGTGGTCTGAACTGTATAGTTCAGGTAGATCTGGCAGAGTTACAATAAATTATCCAAATCTCAGATATGCTACTTGGGTATGAACATGAGATTAACATTTCTAAATTGCCACGATAAAGGATTTCAGATTTAAGATTCAGCACAGTTTCCTATTTTTGTCATAAGTTTTATCAAAGAAAAAAAAAAAAGAAAAAAGCTTTTTTTCTTTTTCTTGAGTGTCTTCCTAGGAAACTAATTATGTAGCTGAATATGACTAGTTTCAATTTCTCAAACTTACCTTTTAGCAATTATTTAACTTCTAGAGAGCAACAGTAAATTCTGTGGCTTGTCTTTGTGGGGGGAGAGAGAGGGGGAGAGAGAGAGAGAGAGAGAGAGAGAGAGAGAGAGAGAGATGTACCGATGTTCTGAAGATATTAGTGCATTTTCTAGTACTGTTACTATATGTGGACATAATTTGTCAGGTGTATTCCACATGTATTATTATATCACAGATAAAGGGACTACAAAGTGGAGTGATTAGGGGGATATATGGATATAAACTACAGAATTTATGAAGTAATAAAACTCTGATACATATACTTGGTGAAAAAAGGCCAAAAAAAGAGCAGCATTCTGTCTCTATGACAGAAAACAATTTAATGCAGAAATACAAAAAGAATGTGCTTATAGTCTCAATAGACACAGTTTGAATGAGCCACTCCTTGTTCTTGCATCATCTAGTAAGTGGAATAAACAGATCAATACTGCAAAATAAGAGTATATCTGACTTGCAGAGCTTTCTAAATTGTAGTATCATCCTGCAAAAAAAGAGTATATCTGACTTGTAGAGCTTTTGAAATTGTAATATCACCCTGTACATCAGACATTTTATTTGAGATCACTGCTGTAGATGTACTACAGCATCTCATGGGCAAGAAAAATAAAGAACTCCCACAAAAACATATTGGTTTGGTTTGTTTTTTTTATGAGGGCACTGGAAGATGAAACAAAAACTAACATAGTGTCATAACAAGAAAATACTAGTTATTGCTCAGCTTCATTTTATTTCCTGAATAGCCATTAAGTTTCAGGCTTATTCAGAAAATAATTTTCTCCAAGTATTATAGCAGTGTGGGACAACCCCTAGGTAAGCATATACCATAGGTAACCACAAAGTCCAACTTTTAATCACACCCTTGATTATTTTAGCTCCTCAAAAATCTATCCTTCTGGAATAATATTTCTTGTCTCAGAATAAAGAACAACGAAAAGTAAATATCTCAGCTTGAGTTACTATAGCATAGCAAATAAATTCTGATTCAAAACAATGTGTGACAAGATAGACAATGAACTGGACTGATTTTGTGGATTTGGCTGAGATCTAGAATTCATTTACCTTTTATTGGAATCATTTTACAATGTCAGATAAATGCATTTAAAGGCAGAAACATAAGCAGTCACTTTTTCATATATCTTTAAAGATATTGTTAAGCAGAGAGGTTTAAAATTGTAAGTGTTCTCATTCAAATTTTATATTTGATTGAGTTTTATCATTCAAAACAAATTAGTAGCAATTGCTAAACTCCCAAGAACAAGCAGAGCTCCCACTGTGGAAAAAGCATTCAGTCATATCAGACCAGATGGTTTAGCACAAAGGATATTCTGGATTCTGCAGACTTAAGTTTCCAGGTTCAGGAGTTTACATGGTCTGTGCTAACTGCTCCCATTTGCACTGTAATTCTAAACACAAGGCTAATTATGTCAAGAGAAAACCCACTCTTCATCCCAAGTGAAACTAATTTTCCCATGACATCTGAAAAGTGAAAACCTATCAAGAGCCAGATTCTCAGATGCAGTGAGGATTTTAAACCTTAGAGAAATCAAAGTGTCTTAGGTTTCTAAATACTAGCCCAAATCAAACAGAAGTTAAGAAATCCTAGCAGTTACAGATTAATTGTACCTGTCCTCCTTTTCACTGGACATGAAAACATGTTTATAAAGGAACTGTAAAAAAAAATAAAAATTCTTGAGGTATATTAACATACAAGTGCCTGAAGTACTTACAGGGAATCAGAGAAATGTTTCTGTGTCCAACACTGATCTTACTGAATTTTGAGAGCAGCCAAAAGTAATTCCCGGAAAAACTCAAACATTTTACGCCACTACAATACCTTGATCCCAGCTCTAGGACGTTGCTAGGGCTTCTTAAATTTTTTTAGCAGAAGGAGGCAAGACAGAAGGGAGGTGAGACAGAGCTGTAGCAGGAGAAGTTCTCTGGGATCTCCAAGCCTCCACTACAGTCAGATCGAAGGGGAAACACTCAGGTTAGCCTACTCCCAAACTTCCCAGGACAGCCCTATTTATTACCTTAGCTACACCACTTCTCTGTCTCTTTCTCTTCCTACCCTTTTTCTGCCTCTTCTAGATGGCTTTGAACTGGTAACTGTGAATGATCTTTGTTATGTGTTTGAATTTGAACGAAAGCCAAGTAGCTCTGCTATTGTTACGGGCTTCTAAGCTTTACTGTGAAAGATGGTAACAGTAGGATGGTTTAGAGATCACACTAATATTTTACCTAATGATACCTGTTACTGGGGCCCGGCAAGCTGTTATTGGCACATCACTGTATTCAGTGACACATAATTAATCATTATATCACTAACCAGAATCAATGTTATAACTCTGAGGAACTCTCTTCAACCTTCCCACTGAATAACTTGCACTGGCATCAAGTTTAACCTAATGAAAGAAAAATATTATGCCCCTATAATGCCTTGATCCCACCTCTAGGACGTTGCTACTGCTCCTTAAGCTTTTTAACAGAAGGAGGACTGTTTAACTTACAATGCCCTAGGCCCTGGGCCTAGGGGGAAAGTAGCTTGTTTTTTTATCACTAGAATGTTTACTAGAATGCAATTTTATTTCAGTAGCAAAATAAATGTATGCTTTACTCTGATTGGAAAAACATCCCTGTCAACTTTGGATGTATAGAAATACCAAAAAAAAAAAAAAGATGAAAAAGGAAAAACAACAGATACATTTTCTCTCACTCAAATGCAAGGAGGGTTATTCTGGGTGACCCTCCTAGCAGTAGAAATCTTATAATTACATTTTGCTTTTAGGAGCTGGGAAAACAAACCATGTGGAGTGAACTATTCTTTCCTACCGATACTATATTTTATTTTTTCTTAAATCAGTAGCTATTTGAGATTTGTGATGATAGAATGAAGTCACAAAAATAAAAAATAAATAAATAAAATAATTTAACAAATATAAAGAGGAAAAAGAAGAGGTAATTAAAAAAAAAAAAAGCTTTAAATCTCCATCTTGCTTGGTCAATAGTAGAAAATTGTATAAATACCTTTGAAGATCTTAGTGTAATACTCTTTCAGTACTACTGGAGAGTAAAATATTTAGGCGTGCTTGCATTTTTTGTCACATTGGACTTTTCCATGTTTCATCTTGATGTTTTAATGCTCGGTTATCTGCAGCATACTGTGTAAGGTTTGCCTTAGAACCCTTCACAAGCAAACATAGATATAAGGGCAGAAGCACTACAGTCAAGCCCTTCAGAAGACAAGTTAGAGTGTTCAAATACGAGTGCTATTGTTGTCTTTTTTCCTATGGTAGTGTTAAAACAAAACACAGATGGTATCTAAGTAGCATAGTTTGGTCAAATATATAAAGTCTTCATGTCTGAAGCATAGCATGACCATATAGAAGCACATCTTTGCACGTGTCTCCAGAGTAATTACTTAGAAGCCAAGAAGCCATTACTTAGAAGCTCAGCCATAAGAAGGCAAGGTTTTTAGTCACTGTCTCCATCACATTCTCACTTACATCAAACACCTTCATTTCCCAACTGGGTTAAATTTTCTTATTCATTCAAAGGACAGCTCCAGCCTGGTGCTTCATGGCAACAAGGCAGCTTAACATTGTGATGCTGATCTCTTGTCTATATAAATTCCATAACCAGACCATTGGTCCCAGCCTAACATCTTTGGACCAATATCCCTGTCATATGTCAACCAGGCACTATAGGAAGAAATGTTAAAGAAAAGGGGAGAAAGGAGTAGAAAGCAACCTCTTAATCAACACCTCCACTGCAGACACCAGTCACCAAAAACAGTTCCCTTTTTGCATTCAGATGACCTAGACATCCAAAGGTCTTTCAGAAGATACGTCTAGATAATAAGGAAGTCTCAACTAACATCAGATCCCAACTGCTAGAGACACCATCAGGAAACTTGAATCCATCTATCTAGGACTTTAACTTATGGCAAGGTGAGAACAATACTTTAAAAAAAAAGTTTCCATTTTAGATCCTGGAGCTTCCAACAGATAAATATTACAAAGACTTTCTTGCCCTGAAATAATGGTGAAATCACTACTAAGAGTGAGGTATTTTTAAAAAATCATGCACTAAATCAGGATGAAGATTTCTCTTTCTTCTGCATGAGTATTATACTCCTCATAAAAACTACCGGACAAGTAAAAAAAAAAAAATTGTAAAAGGTTAAAAAAAAATTAAGTTTTCAGACTCTGAGAATTTGTAATTTATTTATTTTTTGTAGATTCCCTGAGCTTTGTGTTTAGAAACATTGTTTTGCCATTTATTTTAAACTACAATAGTCATAGCTAAAAGCTCTATCTTTTTCTGTTTATCTCAGTTCCCCATGCTGCCATTTCTATTGACTTCATTTAAACCTATACAGCTGCTAAAGGATATGAAGATGGATGGGATATGAGACCAAAAAATAAATGGGAGGAAGAAGCAAGAAAGCAATGTTTTACTTCTTGCTTTACTTCTGATACTACAACTTTTCCTCTGAATAAGTAATGTGTGAACTGAGTATGCAATAGTGGAAAAAGTGAAAGATAAGCAAAAGAGGAGTGAAGAAAGAGATGACAGGCAAGGAGGGAATGCATACCACCTCCAACAGCCTTGATTTTTCACCAGTACAAGCTATTACAAATGTAATTGACTTTTTTACATTGGCAGCTGCTCCTCTTTTGACAATAGTAGGCAAAGAGCATGATATTGCTCTGGTTTATCCATCACATTAATTAAACATTCAGTTCTGCATCACCCATGATGATTCACTACCCCTGCACAGTGTAATAAATATACATTCCTAGTTCATTATGAAGGGTAAAAGTGAAACATAGAGTCCTTGCCATAATAAATCATTTTGCAAGCAATTCCATTTTATACAAATGCTTTAGAGTAGATGAAAGTCAGTGAAGCATAACGGGCTTTCATAAGGCCATCCCACTCTCTACTACAGGCAAATGGCTTCAGAAAGCATGCCTATGCACAGGAGTTTATTTTCCTTTCCAAGCCAATTCAGCACAAGCTAGTGAAGAAATATGACTATGGGATGCAATGGGATCCAAACTTGGGTACAGGAAGTGACTGAAAGTCCAAAGAACTGACCTAGTAAAAAGCCGACTAATTTCTGCATTTTTTTACTGCATTACCAACAGAATGAAAGGCACGTTATATCTGAATACCCAAACCCATTATGTTTTTGAATGTTTATGAACTTCCAGATGTCCTTATCAGGGGATGGATCACTCATGATCTATTTGTACACTTAATGTTGTGGTGGTTTTACCCAGCTGGGCAGATGAGCTCCACCACAACCACTCTTACTCCCCCTACTCAAAGGGAAAGGGGGAGAAAATACAATGAAAAGGGCTCAAGGGCTGAGATAAGGACAGGGAGATCACTCAATAATTATCGTCACAGGCAAAACAGACTCAGCATAGGGAGATTAATAAAATTTATTACCTATTACTAACATGCTAGATCAGTAAGAAACAAACAAACAATAACAACAACAACAAAAACTAAAAACACCTTCCCCCCCATCCACTCTCTTCTGCCCCTGCTCCCCCCCGAATGGCGTAAGGGAACAGGGAATGGAGGCCGCGGTCAGTCCCTAACGTTTCATCTCCGCTGCTCCTTCATGGTCACTCTCTGCCCCTGCTCCACGTTGGGTCCCTCCCACGGGATGCCATCCTTCCCGAACTGATCCTGCGTGGGCTTCCCACAGGCAGCAGCTCTTTGAGAACTGCTCCCACAAGGCTCTGTACCACAGGGTCCATGCCCCAGGAGCAAACTGCTCCAGCACGGGTCCCCCATAGGCAGCAGCTCCCCCCAGGCCCCCTGCTCCTGCGTGGGCTCCTCTCCACGGGCTGCAGCTCCGGCCCGGGGCCTGCTCCTGCGGGGGCTCTCCATGGGCCGCAGCCTCCTCCAGGCCACATCCACCTGCTCCACCGGGGGCTCCTCCACGGGCTGCAGCGTGGAGATCTGCTCCGTGTGGGACCCGTGGGCTGCAGGGGGACAGCCTGCTCCACCAGGGGCCTCTCCACAGCCCGCAGGGGAACTTCTGCCCCAGCGCCTGGAGCACTTCCTTCCCTCCTTCAGCACTGACCTTGGGGTCTGCAGGGCTGGTTCTCACTCCTCACTCTCCCAGCTGCTCTTGTACAGCAGTATTTTCCCTTTCTTAAATCTGCTCTCACAGAGGCACAAACAACATCGCTCACTGGCTCAGATCTGGGCAGCGGCAGATCCCTTTGGAGCCAGCTGAAACTGGCCCTTATCTAACACGGGGCAGCTTCTGGATTCTTCTCATAGAGGCCACCCCCACAGGCCCCCTGCTACCAAAACCTTGCGACATAAACCCAATACAAATGTACAAACTTGTATGTCTTTGATGAAAGAATTAAAAAAGTTTTAGCATACAAGAGCTAGAGGACTTAGCCAACTATCCAAACATCTGTTTAATACAAATTAATTTTAGGAAATTTTCTATATTAACATGTGACTGCAAAACTGTTCTGAACAATTTGACCTAGGAAGTATCAGTCTGCAAATTATTATTTGCAATGTGGTTAAGTACATTTGTGTTACAGAAAGAGTCATCATACTTTTCATTTTCTTACCATTGATCTCAGTAGGATTCATTTTCAAATGACAGCGCTAATATCTCATAACAAAATGCTGATGGTTCCACGAGAGATTTTAAGATTCAGCAACTTTTATAACTCTGTGCCTAAGGAGCAGAGGTAATATTGAGAAAGCATCCAGTCTCAGTCCTGATTTCAGCAAAATCAATGCTTCCAAATTATTTTGAAGTGAAGAGACTAGGAAGCCTATGAAATATTTACAAGAAAGCACATCATGTCTACAGTGGTTCTAGTCAGTGACTGCAACATATGGTTTATAAATTGAAGCAGGTGTGGGAGAACAGGTGGTCATAGCCATTCAAGGGCATAGCTGGAATTCACCACGAGGGAAAAAAAAAAAAAAAAAAAAAAAAAATTAAGTAGCTCAGTTACCTGCGGACATAATGACAAAAATCACAGCTCTTCATTGCAGCAAGTCTGAGACCTTGTGATTTTGTTACAAACTAACTTCATGGGGAAAGTCTTCTGGCATTACTCTATTACCTGGCCCAAACTTAATTTTTGTGAGCAATTGAAACTAAACTGGGAAAAAACAGTTTTCCCCATCTTAACTTTCAAAGAAGTTAAGCTTATATGTAAGAAACAAATGATACAGAAATATAGTTTTACAGAGATATAGACTTCATTCAGATGTCAATCATAGTGCCAATATCAAACTGTTCTTTAGTTGACTGATTTTTAGACCCTATCACAGATGTTGATTTCCATAATAATATGGAATATTGGTGAGGTTAATATTGGCGTAGAGCCTGATCTACTTTCAATTTACATTTAACTCAATTTTCTTCAGCTGTACAAAATCTGCAATGCATCTAAAACAAACTTGTATGCAAGGAACTAACACATCCCTTGAGTACTCAAACAAACCATAAAAGATCATCCATCTGGTACTTTCCTCCTGTTTAAGAATAGTTTTCAATATGCACTATATTCCCAATATTGAAAACTGGGCGTTTCATGGATCTTTAATAAAAGCATTAGTGTCCACAAATTACACTCTTGGATGGTTCAGTAGTTGCCCCTTGGATCACAAAGAATGGTCACTTTTGAAAACACAACTTTCATGCACTTTGACAAGGAAGTTCCATTAATAAAATAAGGTCAACTTCAAATAAATCCAGACTCTGCATTTGTTTTCTAAATCATCAGCAACTGTTGGTCGGACTCTGGGAGCAGATGAATTCCCATGACCTCAGAAAACTTGGAAGCTGAAGTTATTTGTGAAGTTATTTAATGCTTAAATGTATTGGACTTACGTATTAAGATGTATGCATTCTCCTAAAATTGATCATTCTATTTTTTAATATTCTCAAACCATGAGAATTTAAAATAAAATTAACTTGTTCTAACCTATGCTTGGGGCCAAATTCCCTTTGCATTTGTATACTGAAAACCTATTTGCAGGAACATAGGAACTGACATGCCAGATCAAACCAATGGTCTATCTAGATAGCATGTTATGTGTGCTTATCAACTCTCACAGTTTTCCTCGGAAATTTCTGATTCAAAAACTTCATTCTATTTTTAATCGTGTAGACAACATTCAAACCAGACCATTAATTCCAGAGAGCAATTTAACATGTGTGCTTCAACGTCTTTCCTATGGACCTTAAAAATGCTAGAAGCATGGTGCCTAAATGGTATATTTAATATGCTTTTACTAAATTGTGCTGTCACATGCAGTCAGAACAAGTATGCTGCTAACAGTGGACCAAATTCACCTCTAGCAACACTCCACAGAAGCCAATGGAGTCACACCAAGGATAAAAGTGGCCAGCAATGCTTCATATTTACTACTTTATTCCACTGATCTGCATTAAAAAAAAAATAGATTAACACTCACTGCTTTTGCTGCTACTAAAGCAAGTCAGCTAAAATTACTTTTACAACAGTTCATTTACTAGGCAGACATAGTACTGTAGCTGGAAATTTACAAAGATTTTTCCATTAAAAATATATATACTTTTTTTTTTTTTGAAATCTGATTTACAGGAAATTATCTTATTTTTTGAGGGTGCTTGCATATGTAATTAAGTTCCATTAAACCTGAAGAGATTTAAGCAGTGTTTAAAGCTAAGCACATGTTTAAGTACTTACCTGAATAAGTCCTAAAAACTGACAAACCGTGTATGCCATATTAGTAAGCAACCTGGGTATTTCTTTAATATAATTCTAAAACTTCCTGTCTGACTCATATGGGAAAGTATCTTTTCAAATAGCATATTACTACAGAAGAAAAAAGACAAAAAGGAAATTATTACATTAACAGTTTATTTTCTTTGTCAGGTCTAGTTTTGTTTTTTTGTTGTTGTTGTTTGTTGATGATGATGTTTATTTGTTTTGTAGTATTTTCAGGATCAATTTTATAGAATAGCAATGTCTGAAATTCATTTTCAATGCTCCATTTGTTTCTAGTCCCTTAGAAATATTTTCAGTCTTGTGGCCCAAAACATTGCAGCAGTTTTGCTTGGTCTTTTGCACATCACAGCCAAGAAGACATATCAGTTGACCTATGTTTAAACCACTTAAGAGAAACTTCATACTCAAAGGTCTCTGTCTGCTGGAGGTACAGCTGTTTAGACAATTATAAAGTAGGCTATGCTTAAAATTATATTAAATTGTATTTTCCATAAATTCATTATTCTCTGCTTATAAAAATACATCAAAACAACTTTTACTCAATTTCCAGAAATCTGCAGTTTTGACCATCAAATGAAAATACTCATGAATACGAATAAATACTTAACCCAAAGGAAGAACTGTTACTAGCATTAAAAATAACAAGAAATGATGGAAAGAGGCAGTCATATGCTGCCCCTACAAGTACACTCTCAGTGCCCAACTGAATAGTTCTCGTGTGTTATGTAAGCACACAATTTTTTATTATTATTAATATTACCAATCTAATTTAAACATATGACATATATTCTCATTGAATTTGAAATAAAGCAAAGAGCAGAGCTCAAAAATGTCTCATGCAGGTTTGGCATACAGTTGTGAATTTAAAAAAGGGAACTTTGCCATACATTACCTCCCTGAAACTGCACAGAGATGGTTACAAGTGAACCTGAAGATCATAGTTATGTCCCAAAGTGTTTTTAGAAGATGAATCCATTTTCTCTTCACATCTTGGGGGGATGTCAGTCTATCTATTCCTCTTCTCCTGAAGGAGATACTAAAGGACAATACAAGGGTCTCAGGTGACATCAGACTTCATTTTGAGCAACTTCTGCAAGTTACAGAGAATCTGCAGAAGTCATTCATTCAGTGGTGTTTTCAAGCACCCAGTATCACCGTTAGAATTTGTCCTGGCCAGGTAGAGTACAAATGAGTTTGGGGAGGTACACTTGAGCTTAATTCATACCATTTGCTTTACAGTATGAAGCTACTATGAGAAGCAACCTTCCTGCTAATTATTTAAATGTGCATATAAGAAAGACAAACAAAGTTGTTACACAGCTTAACTACATCCTACAGAAATGAAAATTCCAGGATAGTGATGTTGAGGAAGTCCACAGTAGTAAGGCTAAATGAGCCAAATGAGAGATATTCCTAATTAAATTCTAAATATCATAAATCACAAGACCAGAAGACATTTTTGGATTTGGAACATTCTAGAGCTATGTATGCATATGTGCATATGTGTGTGTACAACAATATATGATGAGGTGAGCTCTCTGACAAGTTACATTGCATTCTGCTAATGTTGTGAGTTTGCATAGTACCTTGTGTGTGTGTGTGTTTTTAATTGAATTCTTCTATTTGTACATGAACAGTATTAAAAAAAAACTTTGAGGAATGCACTGTTTGATACTGGATCATTTTGTTCAGTGCCACTTTATATTAATTTACCTTGAAGAACTTGTTAGAAGTAGCTTGTAGTTGCTTAAGCTTTAAATGTCAAGCAGGTTCGGGGAGGGGGAGTGATGTTTAGTTAATGTAAAAGACAGTTTCCTAAGTAGAATTAAAGAGCATAATTTGTCAGATAGACTATTTAAGTAACATGGAGTGTCCTTTTCAGCTCACAGTCTATTAAGGAAAAAAAATTCAATTACCAATTGCATTTCTGGAGAGTACGACAAGCCTCTAAATATATTTTGTAAGAGACTGAAAACTCTTATGTTCTGACCTGCATTGCACCTCCACAGAGTAAGAAAAAGAGAGGAAATTTTTTAGAACAATAAAGAGTAAGTTGTGTATTATAATTAAAATAAAGAATTGTCCATATGCTTAAATGAATTTGATTTTCTAAAGTCGGATACTTGATTGCATTCTCTGAAAGTAAATAATTTGTAATCCAATGTAAAGAAGGGACACACCTGAAACTCTGCTGTATAAGAATTCTGGGTGAGTCATTCCAGTACATCTTTTTTCTTTCTTTCCCCGCAATTAGAACCATAAAACAAACCACAAAGTTTAAATATGAAAAACAATAATGATAATAAAGAATCATTACGGAATCATTTTTAGCCCTAGGACCTGAACGTGATTTAGAATGGGAGGCACTTCTATCCAATCTATAGCTGGACTAGGAATAAAAAACTGCCTCCCAAGTCTTTGTGTGCTGCTTCTTTCCTTTCCCTATCATATTTCTTCCCAGTTGATGGAGAAAAAGGAATATGATCGGAATACTGAGTCAAAAACTAAAAGTAAAATAAATTCAGGGTTTCACTTTCCATTTCAGTACTCCTTTGCAGAGTGGAAAATCAGCCTCCCATACTTCTTTCCAGGATTTCATAGATGGAAATGTGCCTAAGACATGCAGCATACATTTAACAAGTTTGATTTATCCAAAATGCATCTGAGTCACTGCACATACTCCTTTTCCATTGATCTGTCCATATAACCTCAGGCATGGATAAAGGTTGCCTGAATGACTTCAGGCTGTTCAGATATCCCAAAACAAGAGCTTACGGTTTTCAAATTCTATCCGGATAAGATTTCTAAACGGGAAAAAGGATCAAATATGGATAAATGTAGAGATATGGAACTGTATGAAATGTGGCCATTTTAACTTACAGTTCAACAATCTTCATACGCATGGCTGTAATTACCAAACCTCAGAATCAGAAATCGTGTCTTTATTGTGCTAATGATCTTCACTAGTATTCTCTCAGCCTCAAATGGACTCAAAGGAAGTACACGCACTCTAACTTCAGCATTACAAATATGGCTTAAAAAATTCCTAAGAGCAACTTCAATTAAATGTTAGTTAAAACTAAGATATATACACACAAAGGGAAGAAAACTCACTTTTTGTTTGGAGTAATACTCATAGTCTAACACTTCCCAGAATTTACTGGGGACATTTATAGGATTCTCCCCCTTCCACGCCCAGCCCAGGCACATTCAAGCTCCATTTATATATCTCCTTCTTCAGCCTCTTTATCTCCATCTTGAATTCTCTTTAAAAATAAATAAATGTAAGGCCTAGTGGGGATGTTAAAACTTCTCTTCTTGGCTGTTTCATAGAAAGCTGGGCACCTTCCCTCTTTTGTGTCTTTTTAGAAACCTCCAAATGGATGCTCTTCTTCTAGATGACTACAAGGAGTATTTTTCCCTCCTGCACCATATAAAGTGTGACAGAAAACCTTCGCCTAGTTTTCACTGGGTAGGAGAAATCACTGACTGGAGTGTTTCTCATTAGTCTTGAGCTCAGATCCCCAGATGAATGCAACAAGCTGTGCCTGTGTTCTCTTATGCATGAGCTGGGAACCTTTTACCTCACTGGGTTAAACAACAATATAACTTAGGAAAAAAACTGCCCACTGATTTCATTCTAAAATGCTCTCTGGAAGAAAACACATAGTTCTGTAGTTAATTGCTTTGGTAAAAACAAGCCAAAATGGCTTATTCAGAACATATTTGTTAAAGGCAGTAGGCTCAGGCAACCCTTAAAATAAGAAAAAGACTGAGACACAGTTCAGCTGTGAAGGAGGTCTTTGAAGTTAACTGTGTCAAGTTTTTGCCTGTTAAAACTACCAGTCTGTTAAGAAAACATACTAAAAATGATGTACCTAACTTTAACAAAAATTTCCAGTAAAGGTTTTTTACTAAAAGTGTGGTATGGAATATTTTAGTTAGCTGAAACTTTGCAAACTCTGCAGAGCTTAATTTGGCATCACTTTTTTTTTTTTGCATGGCTCTGCTACTAGCATAGCAATGTATACATATTCTGTTTCTAAGCTCAACATATAAAATTTATTTTAATGGAATAGTCTTTTTTGATGACTTTCTAGAAAATGTAGCCCTTACAGCTCTGGTAATAAGGAATGCCTGCCAGCAAAATCCTTGAAATGATCATCACCAACACATCTTAAGAGAGCCCAACTACATTGGTAATTCTCTCATCAATTTTGGTAAATGTTCACTTTAGAACATAATGCATTTTGTAATTATGCAGTCAGAAGTATAGGCGTATTGATTTGTGCAAGGAACTGAATTGCTGTTCTTCACCAATTCCTAGCTTCATCATTGCTGAAGCTGCTTCTGACTTTCTTGTATTTCTTAGTGTTTGTATATATGTCAATTTTAAACCTTCCAGACATTTTTAGAATTTTAAAAAATATTGAGTTTTGTCCAGAAAAAACATACTACTATCAGCTTCAGGATATATATATGATTAATTTTTCTCTCATAGGTCAAGCTCCAGCTGAAAAATTTTATCATTTCAGAGAGAAATATTCCTCACCTCAAAAAAGTATTTTGTTTTTTTGTGGTGTTTGGATTGTAGATTGGAGTCTCATTTTCTCCCTACTCGTTCCCCCTGGAAATCTGGTGAGGTTGGAGAATTAAACAAAAATCAAAAAGGTTGTAAAAAAAATAATAATAATTTACTCCAGCTAGAAATCAGAAGCATTCCTCTAAGGAAAAGTCTTAAGAAAGCTAAGTGTAGGAACTGCTTTCTTACCATATATTAAAACAAAGATATAGCTTTATTTAAACTGTAGTATTTATTGGTAAGCCTAGACAATGAGTATTCGGTAGCATTTTCTCTTTATAGCCTACCTATAACTATGTAATTGCACAAAAAGAAATTTTAAAGAATAATTAAAAAAAATAATAATTGCTACCTTTTTATCCAAAATATCTGCATTCAGAATCCTGGAATCCCATGGCTGTAAACACATTGACCACCTCAAATCCCCTTTTAAAATCTTATTTACTGCCATAGTTTAGGAGTTAAACATTTTACAACTTTAGTCTTCTCTGATTTTTGCTTCTACTCTGGAGTCCTCAGGATTATGGAACTGTAGTTTTTGTGGGACAAATTGCAATAATCATAAGAAAATGAAATTAATGAAACTTAATTTATATATGCAGCTGAAATCTCTTACTGACATCGTAGTTAATTACTGTCCAGTTTCCTGATGTTCACAACTCTTACTCATAAACTCATTCATAAGCATGAGTATGAAATTCAGTCTTCTCACTTACAGCCAAAGTGGCAGTTGCAGGCTTTCTTCTTCTGTCTTCTGTTCAGTCACATTCAGGTGAAGTTTTACTGTGACCTTCAGCCACAAGTCCAGACTTTACCGCCTCTATTCTAGCTGTACCTCATCACACACAGCAGCATTTTTTATCTTCTGTTTTTCCGCAACATGCAGACAGCTTAGGGTGATGACTAGAAGGACATGGAGGTGTTCGAGAGAGTCCAGAGAAGGGCAACGAGGCTGGTGAGGGGTCTGGAGAGCAAGTCTTACGAGGAGCGGCTGAGGGAGCTGGGGTTGTTCAGCCTGGAGAAGAGGAGGCTCAGGGGCGACCTTATCGCTCTCTACAGGCACCTTAAAGGAGGCTGTAGCGAGGTGGGGATTGGTCTGTTCTCCCACGTGCCTGGTGACAGGACGAGGGGGAATGGGCTAAAGTTGCGCCGGGGGGGGGTAGGTTGGATATTAGGAAGAACTTCTTTACTGAAAGGGTTGTTAGGCATTGGAATGGGCTGCCCAGGGAAGTGGTTGAGTCACCATCCCCAGAGGTCTTTAAAAGACGTTTAGATGTAGAGCTTAGTGATATGGTTTAGTGGTGGACTTGTTAGTGTTAGGTCAGAGGTTGGACTGGGTGATCTTGAAGGTCTCTTCCATCCTAGACAATTCTGTGATTCTGTGATTCTATGAGCACTGTAAGCAGGAAACATGGAAAAGTACAAGACTCCTGGGCAGAGTTTCAGGTGTCATACGTGGAGCATATCATCCACTCTGGGTCCATGATTCGAACAGAATCAAGCAAATAGTTATGCCATCTGAGCCTCTTTCTCATATGAGTAACAAATTTCCTTTATAAGCTCCCTTACACACTCTGTTTTTCTCTATTACTCTGGAGTCAAAAGTGCCTGGCTTCCCAGTAAAACCTATTAAATTCCCTGGTTCCACACTGGAAACATTATTTCCATAAACCCGGTGTCTGTGAGTGTATTTACCGCTTCCCTCATTAAGACCTGTTTTCAGACCCCTGAAGTTTAAAACTCAAACAACAACTAAAACAAACAAATAAACAAACAAAGACAAAAATTTGTCGTAGAGATAGATTAACTCTGAGCAAACTGGAAAGGCTGCTCATTAGTGAGATAGTTAGGCTGCTTTCCATTTGCTGTTCTGTCTCAGACTTCCTATGTTACTGTAAGCAATACTGTCCTCCCCTATGTGGACGACATTCACTACAAAGTCAAGTTATGAAGATAAATGAATTTATGGTTTTTAAGATGCTCAGTTGTTATGATGATAGGAGCCACCTAAAATCAATGTTTTCAGGGAAATCATTTTAAACTGTTATTTAAATCCAAATAAATACTTGGAAATATATTTACTCTTTATTATTTTATACTTCTAAAAGTATTAGAAAAGACAAATGGTTTCCAATGCTCACAACAGTTATCATATTTTCCTTTCACTTCCATTTTGCTTTTAGCCCTCTTTGCCTCTCCCTATCTGCTTATTTCTGAAACTTATAGACCAGCTTTACCACACTGCTCAGCTGCCCTATTCAATAGCACACGTTGCCCTTCTCTGTTTACAAATTTCCACCTCCACCAGACCACTGAAAGAAGGTTCTAGGGAAAAAATTAATTTTTTAACTCAAACAATTTTATTTTAAAGACCAGCTTCACAAGAAGTCATTGTTCCCTGGTAAAAGGTAATTCAGAAGCAAGGTCCTCTTACGCTGTCTTTACTACCAGAGACTGTGCCCTTGTATTCCACCATTTTTAGTTCATTCAGCAGCTATCCTTTGTATAACATGATGGTCATCTATCTGAATTTATTTTATTACTTCTTGTTTGTTTTCACTAATTTAGCAAATTATATAGAGGTATTTTTGTATAATTGTATTTCTGCAACGCCACTAAGTTTTATATTCATTGCTATTATAAATATGAATCTTCAGTAAATTTCAGTGAATTTTCTCATTTTTCAGTGAGAATAAAGTCTGATTTAAACTTTTCTTCTGTATAGATCCTTACAATCTGAGCTTGTTTTTTATATTACTCTGTGTTCTCAAAGGCAATTTTTACAGTTGCACTATGCGGGTATTTCACATTATATTTAATGTGAGGTCTAACCAAAATTTTAGAGAGAAATAGTATATCCATCATTGCTTTTGTCTTTCTAATGGCACAAAATGAGGAACTTGTTTGTCTTCATCACTGCAAATGTACTACACTAAGTACTTTATAGATTTTTAACACAATAACTGCCTTTTTTTCTTTTTTTTGGCCAGAATTCTGTAATATCTTTCCTTTTTGTACATATTGTATTTCTTCTTTTGATTTTTCAATTTATTATCACATGTCTGTCAGTAGATCTCCACATTCACAATCAACACACCGATCCAAATTCTTCAGCATTGTTTCTAATCATGTTCCAGGCTTAATAAAGAAATTTTGTTTGCTTGTTTGCTTTTTTTCTAAATGTTACTATAGAACAATCAGAACATCTTCTTATTATAAAACTTAAAAGTCTACATCGTGTTCTTCCATTATCTGGGAAAAATAAACAGCACAGAGGTATGATCCGATTCTACATTCTGGAAAGAAAAGGGTCTAATATGTATCAGAAATTCTGTTTCTGGAAGGATAAGGATGGAATATAATTACCACCTATCAATTTCCTGCTATAATCAGTCCACACAGAGTAGCTATATGCAGGCCAGTTTTTTCCAGATCTGCTTTGGAAGCCCTTCACTTCATATCACCTTTTCACTAACTAATTATTTCAAAGCCTACACATTTAGGAAGATATCTACTTATGCTACACCTCATGTTTTTCTTTGCATATTAGAATATATCAGGGAAGTGATTTATATTGGCAAGTGCTGATTTTGACCTTAGTAGTTAAGGTGTAGTGTTTCAATAAGAAACACATTTTGTTTTTTCAGCCCACTTGAAATCTGCCAAGTATCTTCTCTCATATCATAATCAGACATAGGTATCCTCTGTTACACAGGCAAAGGTGTGATATTCTCCTTTCTTCCAGGGCAATCCAGGGAGGGAGAAGGCCACAGCCACAAGTCCATTCACACAAGAGATTCAAACATTTCCAGAAGGCTGAGGTCAGTCTCTATGTAAAGTTAATTTCAGAGCTAGTGTGGGTACCAGGATAAACTAGGTAGAGAAGAAGCTGCATAGAAAAACTGATGCTGCAACAAAGACTGTAATTTGGGGGTGTTCTAATCTAATAATCATATTGATTAGACTTAGGCAATTTAAAAGCACATGCAGGCACAAAGGAAGAAGAAGCAGGTGATGTGACAGACAAAACTTCAAGATTTGAAAGACAGGGTTCAACACTGTGTGGTGGACTTGCCAGAGATCTGTATGAAATTAACAAAAAGGTTCAATGCAAGCCAAACAGAAGAAAGAATATGTAGACACAGAAGCATCAATAATAATAAATTCAATTAAAAGACTCTCTAGAAATAATACAAGGATCTAGACTCCTCTGCAACAGTTAATGAGACCTGACAAATCTTGTTCAGCTGTAGAATTGCTTATTAGTAGTAGATGTTATGTAAATGTAATGAGTCCTTTAGTAATGCAAGGGGTAAGATGGTGCATTCGTGCTTTAGCATCTCACAGCAAGAGAGAATAGCAGTTGGTTTCATCGTGAGGATTCCTTCTCCCATCTGCTTTAGTCTGCATCTATAGTGTGAAGCAAAAGTATGCCTTTAGTTAGCAATGTGTTTCCTCAGTCAGCAACCCAGGCTGGTGACTGGGGAAAATCAAAATGTTTATAAAACCAGCTATGTCTTCCCCATTCCAGACTGGTAGAATCTGCCATTCACTGGGCCCTGGAAATGTAGGCTGTTTCACTTACAAACATTTTAGCACTTGCAAAAGAGAGAGTAATTTGCTATTTATAAGAATAAGGATCACAATTACAAAGAAGCATACCCTGTACTTTCTCCTGGCTATTTTAAGGTTAACTTCTCTTGCTATCTGCAAGGGTAACCAGTATCTTTCATAAAGGGTGATTTTTGGATGAGTTATTCTTTTTCTTTATTTTTTCAATTTACCCTTTTTTGACAGAATTGCAATGAATTCATTTCAAATGTAGAATTTGTCTCAAAAATATAATGATGCAAAGTAATATATTTTAAAATATCTTAATGCAAGAGAAATTCTGATGTTAGTACTTTTCCACAAATATGGCAAGGATACAATTCCTATTGTCTGTTTAAGCTGTATAGAGACCCATATGAATTCCCCTGCAAACTATATTTATATTTCAGAATTATATTAGGTCATGAGAATAAAATATGCAAACACTATGGTGCAGGAAAAGAATGTGTTTCTTGATCAAGAGAAGGTATATTGTGCTTTGCAAAGATGGTTATTTCAAACAGCAGTAGGCCTGCATGCCCTATCTGGAGATGGATTTTATTTCAGTACATGACATTACAAATCCCAAGCCCAACCTTGTCATTATAATTTGTCATAGAATTATGTCTGGGTCCTATCTCCCTAAAGATTCCATCTATCTTTTACTGCCTCTGGCTGTCATCTGGAAGAAAGTTCTCAATCATAATGCAAAAGACTTTCCAAACCCAGAAGTTAATGACCATAGTGATAACTGTCATTTATGCGTTCTACTCCCCTAAACCTCTGAAACATCAGTGACATTTGCAAATTCAGAAAGGCATATGCCTAAGCATGTGCTAACAGTAGCTTACTGGCAGCAGCACGATAATGGATTATGAACCTTTTTACGTTAAGAATAAGTCTTTTCCAGACTTCTCAGGTGTTTTTGTGGCTGACTTTACAATAGCTTTCTTCAAAATTAATTTGGTGATTATATACCTACTCTTAAAACAAGAATCTAAGTTACAGAAGACCATGGCAACTTTGTTCACAGTCTCTTCAGAAAACTTAAAGGTGGTGTAAATAGGGAGACTGACAGATACTCTCCTTCTAGGCTGGTTTTAAATAATAATTAGGGCAGGACTGTAGTGAAACCAAACTAGATGTGAAGATATGGATTGTTCTGACTGCTCCATTTTCTGACATCTCCCTTTCTGTATGATGTTCTAAGAGACAAAACGTTCCTATATGATGTGAGATCTTTCAGGTTGAATGCATAATTTATCTATGCATTTCCTATTTCAGTACCTATTGTTTTGAAGAAGTCTCTTGTTCAAATATTTTCTAAAAATCTTTCTTAAATTATCGGCTGCATTTCAGGGTTAACCCTCAAAGTACTCTGCCATTCATATTCTACACAGCAAATCAATGACTGCTGCTCATTTGTGATTCCTGCCAAATTGCTATACAGCTCAGACTGAGACTAGCTCAAGACCCTAATTCGGTGACAGCTGCTGGGTATGCTATTCTGTAAACTGAATAGCCAAAAAATATTCTATCAGCTAACAGCACACAGTCTTCTGAGATCTTATTTGAATATAGGTGGTGATAGCTCATTTCCTTGTAACCCACATGTACTTCACAATATGCTGAGTTTGTGCTACTGAAATCATTATAGGTACATGCATTGCTTTAAATTAAGTTCGTACAAATTCCTGCAGGATCAGGCTCAAAGTTCAAAATAAAGCAGTCAAATGCAGGTGCAAGTTCTTTTGTAACCGGTTCACAACAGATCAGCTTAAAGAGTAAATGTTTTTTTTCAGACTAAACAATGATAATTCAGGAAACCAAAATTGGCATACATTGGAGACAGTGAGTTAGAATGCATCCTAACATAGGCAACAAAACCATGTATATCACAACAGCAACAAAATCATGCTTTTCATCAACTGATCAATCTTTGAATCAGAATTCATTAAGTTTCTTACCTCCACTACTTTGATTGGAAGTCTCCTCCACGCTTCACTGCCTTACAGCATGTATCCCTTTCTCCTTACAGCATTTTTTTTTCTTTTTTTAAAAAAGCTAAGTAGCTCCTATCATTCTTTGTTGTTAAAAACATGGAGTATTTACAAGGAACATGCACCAGCTCTTAGCCCTTGCTCTATAGTCTAAAGAAACCTATTTTAGTCTCATACTGTAAAGTAAGTATTTTCTATTGATTTTTATATCCTTCTCTTCCCTTCTCCAAATCCTTTCAGAAAACATGTGATCTATACACAATGGTGCTTGTTATACAAACCTAGTATAGGGTGCTTAATAGATCAGCCATACTGGTATTTTGTGCCCAAACCTGCACTAGTAGCTGAAGTCGACTCCTTTCACAGACAGAAATCTGGATATCTTACAAAAGTTTTGTACACGATCAGTGAGATCAATCATACATAACGAATGAGTACCATCTGATTGTATTGTCAGGTCTGGCAGCAATAAGGGAAGACTAATGTCACCATTGCACCGTGAGTTAAACTTTAGAAAGTTAAGAAAACCTGCAGCATCCTGTCTCCTCTTCTGAATAGAGGTGTTACTTGTAACCTTCCCCACCACACTGTCCCATGTGGGCCTAAAGTGTAAACTAAGTCACAGAAATGACCCAGGCAGAAAGAAACCAAATCCAAACAGTCCTCCACACCCAAGAAGAATAAATAAATAAATAGATAAAAGGGGGGGGGGGGGGTTGGGAAGGGGACGACTGGAGGTAACAAATTATGATATAGGGAATAGCAACGAGTAGCCAGGAGATGGAAAGGTACACCTTAATATATATATATATATAACTGACAATAAATATATTGACTATTTTTTGTTAATCCTCAATGCCTTTTGCTGCAAGTATGTTACGATTGATTTTCAGCTGGATTCTTAACAATTATCTAGGGTAGGGGGAATGAGTTGTTTTCTGAATTTTTTTATACGAGGCAAGTTCTGAAACAGTAACATCAAACTTGAAGGTAAGTGTGACGATGAGAGCAATTTCTCTTCCTGTAATTGAATTAGGTTGATTCGTGAGGGGAAGGGTTAGTACTTAAGCAGGTATATGGCACCCTGTGAAGTGGCAGGTGAGTACCAGCGAGACTGAGAATTAGATATTGTCCTACAAATGTGTTTTCAGGAACAAAAGGAAACTTAACTGCAAAAGCCGCCTTTAAAGACTTAAGAAGTAGAGTACTTGAAACATATTGGCTCTAGGCTACTCCTTTCATGTACATTTAAATTATCTATGGACTCAAGTAAAGTCTCTGGAGGGGGCTGGCAGGTTTCACAGCCAGTGCTCAAGCCCTGTTTCAACATTGTGAACAAGAACTAGAGCAGGTCTGTACGTAGGGTTTTCAACCATCTGTAATAAACAGTGTCATTATTCCCTACAGCAGGAATCGAGCCATGCTGCCCCCGCCTGACTCCCTCTATGTAGTTAAAAGAGGGAGGTAGCAAGACAGGAAGCTCACCTAGGTGTTGTGAGCTGCCATCTGGAGATGATTTTTTCTCTCCACCATCTTCACTAACCTCTTGGTTTAGGCACTTGTGACTATCCCAGAGAAAGTCCCAGCCATGCCTCAAAGAAGAGTACTTTGAGAACTTTCCCTGTGTTCAAGTTCAATTTTGTGCCAACATTATTAATGAAAATTTTACATGAGATCAGCTGCAAGACTGATCCTGGAGGAATTTCATTAATAATATTCCCCCTTTAACAAAATCCATTATCACCTCTGATTTAGCTGGTTCCTCGTTTCCTCATAATTCTTGTGCTAATCTCTGTGTTCACTAGTTTAACTACTAATTGCCTGGGTAATACTGTAGCACAGACTTCCTTCTTGAAATGTGTCTATTATCCAAACAAAGACAGCAGGTTAACCAGACACACTGCACTTTTGAGAAAACACGTATTTCACTGTATCCTGTTTCCTAAGTGGGATATTTCCTTGTCTTCCACTGTCTTCAAGTGTTTTCAGTTGTTCTTTTATCCTGGAAACTTTACAAAGCCTCGCAGATTACTGAGCACAAACTAACAGTTCTGTAGTGATGTGATGCTTTTCTGCCTTTTGTCTCCATTGAAATTTGCTCACATTCAGATTTTGACATCTCGCTTCAGGGTAATACAGTAGAGGAAGCAACAGAGAGGATTATCCACCTTTTTGAGCACATAGGGTACATCTACACTGTTAACTAGAGGGTTAACCTTAAAGTTACCCTGTGCTCTCTCTCTATCAGTTAGGGTCAAGAACCCCAGTCTTCTCTGGTCTGTAGTCAGAAATACTGAGCAAGAAACAGCCTGCAGGTATCATTAATTCACCTTGAAAGCTGTCACAGGTTTGGCTGGGATAGAGTTAATTCTTTTTCATAGAAGCTCACACAATGCTGTGGTTCATATTTTTGATGAAAATAATGGTGATAACACCCCGATGTTTTCAGTTGCTGCAGAGCAGTGCTTACGCAGAGCCAAGGACTTTTTTTCTGCTTCTTGTGCTGCCCTGCCTGGCTGCACCAGGAGCTGGGAGGGGGCACAGCCAGGACAGCTGACCCCAAGTGGCCCAAGGGATGTTTCTTACCATATGGCATCATGCTCAGCAATAACAGCTGGGGAAAGGGAGGAAGGGGGGGACTTTCGGAGTGATGGCATTTGTCTTCCCAAGAAACGTTATGCGTGATGAGCCCTGCTTTGCTGGAAGTGACTGAACACCTGGCTGCCGATGGGAAGTAGCAAATGAATTCCTGGTTTTGCTTTGCTTGTGCATACAGCTTTTGCTTTACCTAGTAAACTGCCTTTATCTCAACCCATGAGGTCTTGCACTTTTACCTTTCTGATTTTCTCCCTCATCCCACGTGGGGGGAGTGAGGAGCAGCTGTGTGGTGCTCAGCCCCCTGCTGGGTTAAATCACAACAGCTCAGTTAAAAGTTCGTAATTACCTGTACCTATGCCTTTGTTCAAAGCTAGATTATTACTCTTGAGTTTATAACAGTGTGATGCAACAACTTGAAAGGGCATGAACTGAATATTTTGTTTTTAGAGAAAATATTAAGTGGAGAAGAGCCATATTCTTCTGACAGACTGCAGCATAACAAGAATACTAGAAAGTGAAGTTATAGGCAGAGCAGCAGCCTAGCAGTGAAACATATTGCCTACCCACCATAATTTTGAGATCCATAGAGCCCAAAGCCTTTAGCTCCAGCCTGGTGACCATCCAGTCTGGCCAGCCCTGCAATCCTGCCACACTTGCAGAAATGAAAACACTCAAATTTCTCTTACACCCCCAACCCTGTGCCTTTCTGCTGGCATGTCTCTGAGCTCTGCAGGGCATAATGAGGCAGTCAGCACCATTCCCACCACACACACAAACCCTAAACTGCAGTTCTTCCTCACGTCACCTTCACCACTACATGAAAGCAGCCTGAAAGGAACCTGCATCATAGAAAGGCTTCGTTTTGCTTACGGATTATACAATATGGACAGAACAAGCATGAGCAATAGGTAGGAAACACATGAAGGATGAGTCTCAGATTGCGGGGAAGGAACTGCACCTGTGCAGAAAGACCTGCAGTGGCAGCTTGCTCAGGAAGAGGAAGACCTGATACCAGCATGAACGTGACCCCAGCACATGCTTCTGTTTTACAAACAGTCTGCCAACCCACCAGGAATGTTTTTATTGAAATAAAGACTTTTAAACACTGTGGCAGTGTAGTCTCAGAGAAAATGAAAGAAAAAAAAAAAAAGAGAGAGAGAGAAAATATGTCAAAATAAAGTTAGAAAAATAGAATTTGTACAAGTTATCAAAAAAATCAAATCTAAACTGTATAGAGACACAATTAGATTCAAATGGGAACCTAAACTTCTGAGTACTTGGCTTTGCAACCTTAATCCTGCAGGTTTTGAACGGGTAATTTGCTTGTTTTCTTTTAAGAACACCACAGCCACAGCAAATACATTACACAGAAGGAACCAGCAGCAGCAGCAGAAGTTGGGATATCACCTAATTTTACATTTTCATAGAAACTACCTTCTTTTTGTTAAAGTCCTTGATTGTGTTCGAAAGCTGAAAAATACCTCAAACAACTGAATTCAGCAATAGCCTTCAAATTTTGTTTACAATTTTTCTAGGAGGAATGGCTGTGAAGGGCCTTTTTCTGACTACTTGAAAATAGCATTTACATAGAGATTAATACACTTGAGACATTCCGTGGGACACAAATCTGTTTAATTGGTTTCTCTTGACTGTAATCATTCTACCCAAGTTATTTTTTTCAGCACTTGAAAAATTACAGACAAGAAATCCAGTTTGTAATCATCTTGCTGAACCACGCAGCAGCCTTCTATTAATTTTCTATTGATACATTCTCTGCTCATTGGCTGAAAGTGCAGCCCTCTCTGTGAAGTTATAATATGAGCAAAAAAGTAAGAATAATTTGTATAATGCAGTGGATTATACAAACGGCTGGCTACGCGCTGTGCAAACCTCCATGCTGGTAACTACCACCAGCTGGCTCAGAAACTGTCGAAAGCTTCTAATCTGCTTCACTTTTGCCTCATTTGCTGCTGCATTTTTGTTTGATGGTGAAATCTTGACAAGGTATTGCTGTGGCTTTGTTTCAATTTAGTTTATACACTGATCTAGCTATACCACAGCTTTTTCAGCTACTAAAATATACTTCATAACCCCATATCCCCAGTGATTTTACAGTGTTCATAATGTTCAGATCTTATCAGCCACTGAATTTCATCTTCCCAGATAAGTGAAACTTTCCATTCCTTCCTGTTCTTTACCAGCAAACATTCCTTTTTATCATGATTTTCAAGCCTTCATCTTTAGAGAATTTATACTGAGGTCAGTGGATTTGTCATCTTTCCTTCTACAGAGATGCTCCTGTGCATCCTAAAGAGACTACCAAACAGTTCTCAGAGGACACAACACACCAAACCCCAGCTAGGAGAATTTCTTTGCAAGATTGTTATTTTATGAAACTTCTCGCATGACATTTATTCAATCAAATTATTATTGACTTCTCTTACCCCATCTCCATCAAGACTAAATATTAAAGCTGTGCAATAAAGTGAAAAATATGAGTTGGAGCGTAAGGATCTTGCATTTCAGAAGAAAATAGTTAATCCATCAATAAAATCAATAAATGTTTGTGGGTTTTCCTGTCTATGAAAAATATAAATATTTTATTGTAGATATAAAAACAACAGTTGCAAATTTTGCTCATCTCCACAAAGGCACAATGTATATCATATGTTAACCTTTCAGCTCATAAGCTATGTATTGGTACTTCCTGACAACAGCAAATATAGCACTGGTGTCAAGAAAAGAAATAATTTGCTGCTGAATGCATGATGAGGCCAGTCAAGGAGAAATTAAGTTATAAGCACTTTCTTCTTAGCATGTCAATTAAAGTCAATTTTAAAAAATTTATAACTGAAATATTCACAACTAATAATAGCGTAACTAGAAAGCACTCATTGAAGATGCTTTTTAGCATATAGTATAATGTTTGTACAGCTGCTTAATCCTGTAATTGACATCAGGTCTTCTTGCTGAATTTTTGTAAAAAGCCTGCTCAGGTAAAACACATTTTTTTCAGACTTCTTTCAAGACACAAAACTGAAGGAAAGTATATTCAAGAGGGATGTTTGAAGTAGCATGCAGGAGCCAAATCCTGTTAACAAATAATGAAATGTGTGTTTAAATCCCATAAACCTCACTCCATTTCTTTTAATGTTTATAAACAGTTTACTGAAATAATAGTGCTTTTCTTAGCAATCAATGCAACAGTGAAATATTTCTTTTTTTAAGGGAAAATATAAAAGGTAATGCTTTTTTCCTAATAAGATTTGTACTTTGTAATGGCATAGCACTGCTGATGTTGGAGGTTTAAAGCTGAGTAACAATAAGATTTTATTAATGTTTAGTGACAGACAGTACACATAGCAGAAAGGATGGAAGTGATGGATAGTCATGCTTTTCTACACTGCTTGTTCTGTGACTCCACTATCTCTGCAGAGCACAGAATAAGGCCGTCTGTTAGGCACACATAATAAGTCCAAGTGTAACACTAGTCAAAGGGATGCTACGATAATTTCATCCTGTACACCCAGGCATGAAAGTAATCAGGGTTTGGTTGGGGGGGAGGGGTTGTTTTTTTTGTTTGGTTGGTTGATTGGTTGGTTGGTTAGTTTAAAATCAGATTAGTTCCCTAATTCCCAATTCAGCTCACAGATTAACACAGACTTGTGCTGACACAGCACAAAGATGCAGGGCACGGAGGGGTGCTGCAAGGAGGGAAGAACAGGAGGGAAAATAAAGTCAACCGGCATCGGGACCTAACACTTTGTACCATGAAACTACACTTTAAATCAGAAGCAGCTTAATTTCTCTAGAGTGGAAAATAAGCAGCAGCTGTAATTACTGCCTGCAAGTGCAAACACTCGCTCATTCCCCTGCTTCCGAGAGGCTGAGCTGCTGCTGGCCATTTAAGACAATTCACAGTTCCCTTGCCGGCGTAAACACTTATATCCAATAACACCTCTCACTTCTCCTGCCTGTTTAAGAGGGGTTTCTTTTTTAACCTACATTATTTCAGTGATCTGGTTTACGTTGCAGAGGCAGAGACAGAACTGAACGAGCTGCAAACCACAAAGAAGGCATGGAAAAGCTTCCCATTAAACTGTAGTCCACCAGCTACTGTAGCTCCAGGTCCAATGCTGGACCAAGTGTTCCCAGCATGCTCTATCAAAAAAGGGTTCCCTGACAACCCTATGTAGTTCCCCAACACATTTTTTTTTTATATATTGTAGTCAGAAAATCTTTCCTAATTGTGATTTCGATACTTCTCTTTTAAGAATTAGCCAGATTTGGTGTCCTTGTCCATCACACAGTACCTGGTCTATGAGACTTGCAACAGGATTTTCAGGGACTGATCTGGCTCCACTCTGAGGGGAGAGGGAAAATCTGCTGGGCAGTCATGGATGTGTCTCAAGGGCACATCCTTTAGCAAGTAGTTTTGGTCATAGGCCTCCTATAGCATAGTTCAGTGCACACAAGAAAATTTGGCTCATGTTCTCATCTCTTTTTAGCTGGTTTTATTTTTCTGTCCAAGTATCAGCAACACTGACTAAAGCATAGTAAAAATGTGACCCTAAACTATGCAAACTTCACCTATTTTTCTTACAAACACTTCTGAAACCTGTACCAACAATCTACTTGCTATTAACGTTTTGCATTGGCCAAGTGGAAATTTCCACTCGTTCCATATATTTGCTAAAGCATATGATGGGTTTTCAGGTCTCAACAAATACTTTCCATGCTCTAGGACTAGAATGAGGCAGATTTGCTCCATTTGAATTTGAAAGGCTAATTCATTAGCACATTACGCCTACATCAAAACATTCATCCTCAGAGGTGCTAAAAAGTCATCTGTCAGTTTTCTAGGATTTTTAGTTCCATATCATTTTTACCCATATTGCATGAGAATTTTCTTTCACACCAAAAATGATATCTGTGTTTTGCTTTATTTGTATGAACCCAGTAAATCTTTCTCTCTACATCTTAACTGTGTCTTTTCCTAAGTGGCTAAATTGGACCACTCCATCAGCGGATGACTGCACTGGTGCCAGTGTAGTTACACTGCCTTTGTACTCTTGTGCAAGTCTCTTTTGACTGACTGGTCAACACAACAGGAACACGAGCATAGGTCACTCAGAACATGAAGGCACGGCTGCAGCAGGGCACAGAGGCAGCTCCCCACCCGCTGCTGGTACTGCAGCATCCTCAGACAAACCCGTTTTCACTCTGGCAGGCAGCTACATTCTTCACTCTCCCCTATATTCCCCTCTCCTTCTTCTTCTCTTTATCCCCAGGCTCCTAAGGGAGCAAGAAATATTCCTGAGAATATTTCTGTTCTCATTTAGCCAATTAAATTCCCAGGTGGATGTGTCATATGCAGACCTACAGACGCATTCACTCAACAGTACATCGGTAGCAGTATTAAAGACTTTTTCAATATGAGCATCTGAGCATACTCAGAGTCCTAGTAAAAAAGATTTTCTGTACTTGTTTGTTTGTTTTTTTACTTTACCATCATTATAAGCTGCAGCACGCTTTGTGAGCCTGAAGGACAGATGAGCAAGCAGAAAGGAGATGAAAGGCACTTTTTGAACAAGTTACTTCTGGAAGCATCACTAAGTTTGATCTGAGAGGATAGTCAGAGGTGGAGAAGATAAGAGCTGTCCCGGGCAGGTCCTAGGACAGCTTCCTGCAGCTGCTGTGCAGGAGGTGGGTGACCAGCAGGAAAGACCAGCAACTCTCCTGGCACCCCTGAGATGCAACTACAGGAAGGGAAGAAGGAGAAGGCAATGGAGAAAAGGAAAGCTGCGGTTATATTCAAAGTTATGTTGGAGCTTGAAACCAGTAACTAGAGGTTTTATTTAATGCAATAATAGAGAGACAGCCACTGGAGGGATTTGCAAAAAAAGGAATTACGTCTCTGTGTCAATAGAAAGGAAGATTACTTTGGTAGCTTCATTTTATAAGACCTGAAAGGGGAATGAATTGGGTGCCTTTTTGTGGTAATAGATTCAGAACTCACATCTAAGACATTAAGTTTAATAAACAAAAAAAAAAATACCTTGCCATACATTCATCATAATTGCAATGCATTTAGCTACTGAAAGTATTTGTTGATCCTTCTTCTCCCTCTCACTTGCCCTTATGTCCACAGATGACAAAAATCTTTTGTTTCCACTTCTTTCTTGAGTGAGAAAATGTAATTGCTATTGAAGATGCCACCACCAGTATTGCTGTTCTTTAATCATAGAGAGACATTCAGCTGAACCCTTACCAATTGAATTTCAGAGTGTTTACATAAAACTTGATGTGGATACAATTCATTTCTGTGTGTTGTAAAGACAATGGTTTTTATTCTGCAAAATGCAGCGCGTTTCTATATTTATCATTGTAAGCATAGAATTGCCTAAAGGCAGTGCATCTTTAATTAATTTTTACTGCAGTGTGAAAAGAATCCTAAATCATTAATCATTTTCCTTTCACTATATACTGAAAGAAATTTTTCCTTTCCTATTCTATATACATGCACACATATACACACACACAAAATGCTGATGAACTCGACTTTTAACAACCTTTTTACAAACTGAATGCCTTTCTACCTCTTGGTCTAAGCTGCTCTACCCACTGGAGAGTAGTCTTCCAGTAAGATTAGGGTCACTAGAGTTGCTAGTGACAGCCCAACAACTTCTCCCAGAGCCTACGCCAGTTTCTACAGGCACAGATGCTGGATTGAATGTAATTTATAATGAATATTTTTTAGCTGATTGATTTTAGCTTCCATTCACCTTCCAGAACTGTCTGACAATTGTTTCCTCAGCACTAGCATCCTTGTCTTCTATTATTTTCTGCTACAAGAGGTGAATAAATAGGTTTCCATCAGAGGAGGCAGCTCTATTTCTTCCATATATGTGTTTCTTTCCCTACATAAATGTCAGCATATAAAATGTTACACTTAGTAATCTCCAGACAAGCAGCTTAAATGAATGTACCTGATCATTCCATCTGCTGCCTAAACAAAGCCTAGCAAATCAATTTATTATACATTCCAAACATTGTATGAATATTAACCAATCTTTCCAATAACCCTCTGCCACTGGCAGTCATTCCTGACCAATCTGAAGGATGAAATAATGAAGAAATAAAGAGAACAAATGATGCCTCCAAATTACTTCCATGACTCAAGATTCTGAAGTCTTTCTTCTGAAAATGGCTAACCTTGCAGGATTAGGCAAGTAATTACTTGGTGGCCCATATGAGAAACTCAGGATCATATGCAGACAGAACTAGATGCATACCCTGAAATTTCAAAGTGCCCCAAATTATATCAACTGTGATTCTTAATAAATAAAGAAATCCATAACCTGATCTAGATAAGAATGAGAAATTAAGTCAATTTTCCACACCTAAGCACAATCAGAATCCAGAAATGAGGCATCCCTCTGTTCAGGTTATACAAGAGGTCACATTGAGGGAAGCAAGTTTATGTCAAGCCTTTGTGCTGCATTTTATACTCAGGGTGAGCAGTTTTTATTCAGTGAAGACTTACAGGCAGACCAGCTGAGAAGGCTAGCCCACACAGTGAGCCACTTGATCCACAACCCCTATGAGACAACACAAAGAGATTCAGTTTCACATCAAAGACTGCTGAATATATTGTTCTGATGATTTTTGACGAGTGAAAATAAATCTCCTTAACACTGGAATATAGTCTTCATTTGTGTGTTGCAGCTAAATGCATAGATATATTTTAACATTTTTAATCACTATTTTTCTGAATTCAGCATTTTCCTTACATTTCAGCCAAATGCATGACAAAAAAATTAGTGTGAAGAGATTTTAATATCCCACTGAATAAGAATTTCTATTTTTGAGTAGCATTAGCACTATTGCTTTAAAATGATCTTCTGAACCATGAAGACAGATTCTGAAAACCATCTTTTGAATATGCTCACAAGCTTGTCTAACATGTTACCCTCAAGGTTAACATTTCAGAGCCAAGTACCAGAGGAATCCTTTCAGTGGTGACACACAAATTGAGACTACACAACTTTCTGCTGGCATACAGACTGTGGTAGATATTAGCATTTCTTTCCCTTTGCTGTTAACATTTGCTGTGTGTCAAATCAACAGATTCAGGCAGATAGTTTCTGAAAGTTATTGCTAAGATGAAATGCTAGTCTTCTTACTTTCTTAAAAAGACTGTCAATAGTGGATATGCAATAAACAGATGCACAAAGATAAAAATTCTCTACAAGAGGTTTATATGTATCATGCACTATTTGTAAGTCATTTAGTACTAAATTTACTACATTACATTATCCTCTGCCTACATATAACTTTCTGTGAAGAATACTCTTTGAAAGGTGATGGGACTTATGAGAAGGAAGCTCTTAAAGGGGGCATCTAGATGATCTTGGCTTCTGAAGTGTATTATAAAACACATTTACAGCAGATGTTGGCTTTTATGATGTCTGTTCTTCAAATAAGCATGGTCCTGTTTTTGTTTGAAAGTTGAAAAAATATTTAAAATATTTTAAAATATATATATAAATTTCTTCATGATGGTAGTATTCTTCCATATATTCAAAGTATCTATATATAGGCTCTGAATATATAGAATGGAGTAATAGATAACAAATAGATAATGTACTGTGTGTTCAGAGTACATTTTTTGGATAGTCTAACTATACATAATAAAATTACTATTAAATAGCTGCTTCGTAACAAGAAATTACTTGTGTGTGATTAGAATTAGAATCCTTGTATGTGATTAGAATTAGGAAAAATGTCATTTTTATCTGGTTGTTAGGGGGCAGATTATTGTTTAATTGAGATCAAAATAAGAATAACACCACCACATGGCACCTTGGATCAGATCAGCTCTATGTCAGTTAACATAATCCTTTATGTCCAAACTCCAGATCTTAAAACCTGTACATCACTTAATTAAGTAAAGCATGCAAGGTCCTGAAGATGAAAGTTGCTGGTGCTGTCTGAAATTACAGAACACAGCTTTGAAGTGTAATAGAACAAATAAGAGATCACAAACAGGAAAAAAAATCCGTTTAAATTGTGTCATAGAATGGGTCAGCTCAGCAGGAAGTATCATTTGTCTGTGAGACAGTTTAAAGCCTCCTTGCATTACTTATGTTCAAGCACTGATGATTTAAAAGATTTTTCTCTGCCTTAGATTTCCATAGCACTTTCTTACAAAACTGCCTCACCAACCAAAGACAAGTATTTTAAAAATGCTAAGCGTGCTTTCATGGTGGAAGCTTAAGAATAACCCAGTTAGGTCTGTTGCAGCAAGTGCAACTGGTACAGCAACAGTCTGAGTGCTATTCTCAGCCCAGGTATTTTGTTAATATTTTTGCCTCTTACTCAAGAAGTTTTGAAAGCATTTCAAGGAGCTCCTGAAATCCCTAATGTGGCATGTAGTAGCACTCCTTGTTATTTAGCAACATTCAGATTTTGAAATAAACTGTTTTTTAAAGGTGTACAAATAAGAAAAAATAATGTAATTCTTTCTCTCCACTCTTGTTTTTTGTTGTTGCTGTTGTTTTGAGAAAACTTTCTGGCCTTTTCATAAGAGAAATACCTGAAGCTTTCATATGAGTTATTATTTACATTATAACAATGTATGGGTATAAAACACAAGAATGAACGCTCCCTTTTCCACACAGAAAACAGAATACGCATAAACAATGAGACACAGGTTGAATTCAATAGAGTATAAATACCAGAAGAGGCAAACAATATTTTTTGCTCAGTAGATAAAGATACACTTGATGAAATATAATTAAATAAGTCTGAAATCTGCTATATTGAATATTGTAATACAGGTAGTTTACTTGCTATTCAGAATGTTATTTTCAGGATGAGATAAAAGATGGAAATTCCTACTACACTGCTGAATTCTTTCAGAAGGTTGTCACTGTTGTTACTGACCTAGGTAAAATGGGGTTCTCTTTAGAAGCGTCCTCTTCAAATCTAAAAATCAAATTATGATACAAAAGAGTTATTTACTTTTAATACGACAGAGAATATACATTTTAAATCTTGGAGATTTTAACAGGTCAGTTGGTTTGTCTCATCACTCACAAAATCTCTCGCAACTTCCGACCCTGTTTCAGCAGTGGTTTTGGACCAGATGATCTCCAGAGGTCCCTTCCAGTCTCAGCCAGTCTGTGATTCTATGGCAGTCACTTGACATATCACAAATTCATCTTCTCAACACTGGGTTAGGTTCATTATCTTGAGGGGCTTTATCCACATTTTACAGGTGGGAGATTAAACTTATGATAATCACAGATTTCAACCACTGACACAGAAAGGAAAGAATGCACATATTTTCTTTCACATAATGTCATATTAAGTCACCTGAGCTTAAGATCTCCGTGTTCTACCAGTAATAAAGAACAGATACGTGTTAGTGGGGCTGCTCCAGAAAGGGTCTCACTGGAGATTTTTACCCTGCAGACCAGGCATACCAAAGGGACATCAAGCCTTCTCCATTGACAGGAGGCCTTAGCATGTGTAGTGCCATGGGGAGGGAGTAAATAGAATATCATTGAATTTAACCTTTCTTCCTTATCTCCCTCGTCTCTTTTTCTGACTTAAACAGGAGCTATAATGATACAAAAAAATTATGGAGATATAGTGGAGATACATGGGAAGGGACTACTGACCTCATTTCAAGGAGAATTACTTTTTCTCCCCAACAGCAATGCTATCTTACTCTGGAATGCTTTGTCGCCAGGTTACATCTTTCTTGGAGGTAGTACTTCCCAAGTGAAAAAAATAGGAAGTCTTGGGAGCCTGCCAGTCTTGCAAATAGACCGAATGACCTGTTTCACTGAAGGAACATCTCTCATTCTCTTTGACTCAAGGCACATCGGATGATTTTGAAATGATCACATAAGAACAAGATAAGGCTGTTCTGGCAATTATATTGCAGGAAATAAGGAAAGGTACCTGGGCTAATAACAGCAATTTACAAAGTTCAGGAAGGAGGTGCCTGAGGTTTAAAAAGTCCACAGTTCAATTAAATGCTAGAACAAGTGCTGCAAAGAATAGGATTATCAAAGTTGGAAATGATTTTTAGGCCTCAATAGGAAAGAAAAGTATAACCCACAAAATTTATTTCTTGCTTAAACTAGCAACCTATATAATTACTCTATAGATTGACACAAAACAATTGGCTTTCTAAAATCTGCTGTGAGTATACAGCAACCTCAGGCTCAACTTAAAAATAGATGTAGGGAGCCAGCCACGAGGTCAGCAAGTTTTGACTGCCTTTTGCCCCTGCATCCATATCTCTGAAAACAGAAGATTTGCCACTTTAGAAAACACTGCATGCAGCTCTTTGACACTAGGAGCTGCTTTAGTGTTTCCAGTCCAATAGCATCTTTGGGAATAAAGCTTGAGAGGGGCTGTGAGAAAAGAGGATGTTCAAGGCTGTAAGGGTAAATGCAAATGAGAAAAACTTGAATTTTTATTTATTTATGCATATATATATTTGTCTTTATGAGGAGAGGAGATCTTGAGTGACAAAAGTCATATTTATAGTCTGAATCTTTTTTTAATCTGGAATTGGCAATACTAAATATTTAGAGCTTAATAAATTATTCTGAATGCATGCTTATATTTCATTCACATCACAGCCTCATGCAAACTCTGAAGGGCTGCACTAGCTACAAATAAAATAAAAGGAATTGCTTAGTGCTGATTATTTACGTCCATGTTTTGCTGGATTGGGACCTTGGAAAACACAGTCATTTCTCCCTCTTAATTTCTCATGACTTACTACAAGCGATGCTGTACCCCTCTCAAGCTCCTACTGATGCAGTCAAAAGTATTTTTTCAGGAAGGGGCATTGCCGTGAAGAGCTAGGTTACAATTCTGAATAGGAGGAAATTACCAGTTCACACTCTTTTTAAAACTATTCTGCACCACTAAAAATTGTTTCTGTCTTTTCTTATTTTTCAACAAGAAGCAGTCCACTGCAATGTAGCTTAAACACATGCAGTACAATTGCCTTCAACAAGATACCATCCCAGTACAGTCACTTCTCTGACATTTCTTTTATCAATCTATAACTGAATTGTATAAGAATAAGAAATATAGAGTGCATGCCTGCTCCCAGTTTCTATGAAATGCATATTTTTTCTGATAGACCAATTGAGAGGAATTAATAGCAGATTTAACATTTCATAAATATGTCATCCAATCTGTCAGAATAAAATCCTAATACTTAAACCATTCTATATGAAATTCAGAATTAATTACTTACCAAAATGTCAATATCAATTACTTAATGAACTATTCAAAATGGCATCTCACTAAAGATAACATGATCTTAAAGATCTAATTCAGCTAAGTTCTACTTCAAGCTGCGTGCTGTCACTGATGGGCTACAAAATTTATGCTCTGTTACACATTTTTTCTCCCTCATTGTTGCCCTTTCCCTCTTCTCTGATCTCGGTTCCCTTCTCTCTCTCGTGAGGTGTCACTTTCTTTTTTGTCCAACAGTGTTTGCATCATTTTTTGCACAATCTAATACACAACATTTAAATCTTACAGCATGCTAATTCTACCTTAGCCATAAGAAGAAAAATTAGCTCCTAAGGGAATAACTGGGCTTCCTGTTATACACTCATAGGTGTTTTACTTCCACTACAAGTTGTCAGTGTCATTGCAGAAATATCTAAGCCAAGTTGTAAAGAATTTTGTCAATGTCCATAAAAATCCCCTGGACAAAGTTTTACCTGGGAGCATGAAATGACACCTCCAGATAACTGAACATATTTTTAAAAATGTCTTGTAACAAGAAATCCATAGTCCAATGATACACTTTTTTTTTCATACTGATTTTTTTTTTGCTTGCTAATTGGCTGAAGCACATTATACATGTTTTGCCTAAATTAAGGCAAAATATCTTTGTGTGCCTCCCATTATAAGCCACTAAAATTACTTACTCATGATGACTGGCAGAAGAATAATAGTCTTGTTATCAGGAAACATAACATATGGAAGGGAACAGACCCACAAGAGGCATCAAATTTACTCCAGTCCATTATCAAAAAGCAAACCTGAGCAAGAAGAACCAATGGAAAATTCTGTAAAATAAGAAATGCTATTAGACAAATGGTTTTATACTAAACTGCATGTGGACCAGTGGTTACAGAAGGGTAGAATGTCATAAGATGAGGCTCGGTCAGTTCCAGGCTTGGTCACTGGCTTCTGGGCAGCTACATGCAGATCATAGTTCTCCATTGGACCTCAGCTTCTCCATCTAGGAAATGAGGGTGAAGCTAGCTCTTCCGTAAGGTGTTTTGGAAGCTATCAAAGAAGGTTCAATTCTATAACTATATATTACCTCTCTGCTTTTATTAAGGCAGAAATTGTTCAATTCATCAAATTTTCCTTTTGCTGCATTTTATGATTCATCCTCCGTTTAGTTATATGGTATCGTAACATTTATTTGCTATTCAGAAGCTGATGATTTTCTTGAAATATTACCCGCTGCACAACAAAATGCTTAAATGTCCTTAAATCTAAGCACACATGTGATCCCTTTAAAGTGAAAGGAACTAGTCTCATGCTAAGATTATGCATCTGCTTAAGTACACTGAGGCATGGTGATAATATAGTTGAATCAAATGGCTTTCATTATTCATTTAGATATTCTAAAATAAATGGACATAAAAGAATATTAAACAATCACAAGTGTTTTCTTAAGATAACTGTACGAGTCTGTGATAGCTGAACGTTTAACTCCATTATGATGCTTTGTGAATCCCAATCTTTTTCACTAATCCTCAAAACTGCAGTAAGACTTTATTTTACAAGCTGTGTTAAACACGATAAATAACAGGTTCTGTAAAAGTCTGATCACTGGAAGTGCTTCTGGTGAATTCTCCAGAAGGGTTTAACTTTATAGGATCGTGTGCAGTTCACAAGGTTGTGCACACCCAAGCATGTTGTAATGCTTGCATGGAGCTCTGAAGCTGTTATAACCATACCCACGTATGATTGCATCACAAGTGCAGCTGGACCAGTGCTGCCCCCACTTCAGCTGTATTGTGGTTATAGGAGAAGTTACAGTTAATCAGTTGCCCTGCTCTGCAACATGAGTTGTAATTGCAGCAGTCATTTTACTCATACAGCAAGCCCTAGGCCAGGACTGGATCCAGCTGGGCTACAGACAGAGGAGGGGAGCATTGGAGCCTACTGTGCGTTGGTTGTGCTCAGCAGTGCTAATGGGAGAGGAAAGGCATCAGTCAGCTAAAGAGAATGTGAGCTTTTCTCCTTGATAATCAACGCCTAAAGCATATGTTCTAGATGGATGTTGAAGTGAAAGGAAAATCTTTGCATCTTTTTTTTTCAGGCAGATCTCAGCATGCCAAAGAAAGCAGCCCTTGAGGGGGGTTGAATCCACACATCACAGCATAAGACAGGTGCAGTCAATACACAGAAAAAGGTCACCTTCCTTCAATACCTTCCACCCCTCTCACAGCAAGTGAGAATCAGCGATGGCCTGTGTCCACTAAATCCTGCGTGGTGTTGGAGCGTTAAATCTACAGGCTACCCTTTACTTGCAATGTAATCTAATTCCTTATGATTTGTTGGTGGGGTGTAATATAAATACGTTTACTTATTAATATGTCACATTTACAGAGCTAGACTCTGCTAGCCATTACTCTTGCAAAGCCTGGAAAACTTTCTGTGGTCACTGACTCGGAAAAAATAAAAAACTATTCTGTAAACCATAATAAGTGTAAGGAACAATCTTGAATAGATGGGTATTATTATTTTTAATGAGAACCAGCCATCATCAGTGTTTCTATATGTATTGACAGATAACAGCTTTTAAATAAGAAAAGCAGAATACACATTATTTAAAATCATGTATGGAAAAAAGTATTGTCCACCTATTAGCCAACAGCTTTAAATCTAATTTTGAACAAACTGCAGAGAATGATTAAATGACAAAGTACTTTATTAATGTGTTTTTCTTTTCCATAATGCTACTTTTGTTTGCTGAGCTTGCTGTCTGTAAACAACTTATAATGCTCACTTTTGATTTAAACAGTGCTAACATTTCTGCATTTACTGCAATAATACAGTGTGAGCCATAACACCGTAAAGTAAGACATAAAAGCAATTTGTTCTCTATATGATATTGATTTTTAAATAAATGAGTAGGGTTTGTGCTTATTCCATGCAGAAAGCAAAAACAAAACTAGAATTAATAAAATTACACATACAGCTTTTCCAGACTTTTCTAAAGCTGAGCACTAGTTGTGGAAAAGGTTTGTGGATACATTTTTCAAACCTACAGAATACTGTCACATCTTCACTGAAGTGCTCCAGGAAGGAATATTTCACGTTCTTCCTAAAACAGTAATATCTGTTCCTCTAAATTAATACTAACATGACAATTTATGGACAAGGCAAAGTTTAAAAAAATGAATGCTTTATTGCAAATACTTTGTCAATATATGAAGCTTCATCATGAAATCCTATTTTCCTTTCAGTGTTATATTTCCAGACTAACTGTACTGAAAATCCTAGAAATCATAGCATCTTTATTTTTTCCTCTGTGCTCATGGGCCCAGAGAACCAAGCATTTTGAGTCAAGAAGAAGCTGTTTCCTGATTATCCAAACCACAGTTATCTCAGACAGAATACTGGAGAATTGGTGATCCAATTTTTTTTTTCTGACTAGCTCTTCCCTGACTCCCATGTCTGGTATTAAGGACAGGCAGAGAGATATTTTTATGGCAGTAATTGTCTTCTCATCTATCACTGATGGAGATATAGCTGTAAAATGCCTGGATTATTTCTGCCAGAAGTTCCTGTTTAAAAACAAAATAAAACAAAAAAACTAAACGTGTCATAATAGGTTTTAAGATTACAGCTAGGTGATAAACAGCTTCCTGGGTTTGGCAAAGGAAAACAAAGAAATCCATATGGATAACTTAATTCACAAAGAGAAAGGGGGAGAAAATACAATGAAAAGGGCTCAAGGGCTGAGATAAGGACAGGAAGATCACTCACCAGTTACTGTCACGGGCAAAGCAGACTCAGCACAGGGAGATTAGAGAAATTTATTACCTATTACTAACTAGCTAGAGAAGTGAGAAACAAACAAAATAACTGAAGACACCTTCCCCCTTCTCCCTCCCTCTATCCACCATTTTCCACCTCCTCTCCCCAAGCAGCACAGGGGAATGGGGGCTGCGGTCAGTACCTGACACTTCATCTCTGCTGCTCCTTCATGGTCACTCTCTGCCCCTGCTCCCCGTGGGGTCCCTCCCACGGGATGCCGTCCTTCTCCGACTGATTCTGCGTGGGATTCCCACAGGCAGCAGCTCTTCAAGAACTGCTCCCACATGGCTCCGTACCACGGGGTCCATCCCCCAGGAGCAAACTCCAGCAGGGGCTCCTCCACGGGCTGCAGCGTGGAGATCTGCTCCATGTGGGACCCATGGGCTGCAGGGGGACAGCCTGCTCCACCAGGGGCCTCTCCACAGCCCGCAGGGGAACTTCTGCCCCAGCGCCTGGAGCACTTCCTTCCCTCCTTCACGCTGACCCTGGGGTCTGCAGGGCTGGTTCTCACTCCTCACTCTCCCAGCTGCTCTTGCACGGCAGTATTTTCCCTTTCTTAAATCTGCTCTCACAGAGGCACAAACAACATCGCTCACTGGCTCGGCTCTGGATAGTGGCGAGTTCCTTTGGAGCCAGATGAACCTGGCCCTTATCTAACATGGGGCAGTTTCTAGATTCTTCTTGCAGAGGCCACCCCATGCAGCCCCCCGCCACCGAAACCTTGCCACATAAATCCACTACAGGTGTTTTCTTTTCTTCTATTTGTAAAAATAGAAAACGAGAAAAGATTGTGTTCACCAAACTGAGGAAGATCATATCTCACTTTTTCCTAGAAGCCTATTGATTTGACGCTGTGGGTGACCTGTGTTCATTCCAGCTTCTCAATAATCAGAATTTACTACATTTTTGATTGATGTTACCAACAGAGTGCACAGAGATCTATGCTGGGGGGTTGCACATTGCTGTCGCAAAAGGAATTATGAACTTCACTCAGAAAAGAGAAGCAGCAATATATTTATTGATGACAACAGTGATTTAGCAAAGCTTAATCGTGAATAAGATGATGATTTAACAAAGCTCTAATGGTAAACGTGACATTAACAAGATCCGTGATGTCAAGGTCACTTGATTATATACTGCATAGGGGACAGGGTCAGACTAAAAGCATCATAGAGACCCTCATGTTGAGTTACAAGGTTCAGAATGGAGTCCCTCTTGCTGTCCAAACTCCAAAGAGTCAAGATACAACTGGATCCTATCCCAATCCCAGATCTAACGATTTATGCCTAAAGGATTATATGCACAATCAATCCTTTGTATCACTCAGCTAAGACTACAAAGTTTCAGCATGCTTAGCAAATCATTTGCAAAGTTTCAACAAGATAGCTATTAGTCACTTACCCAGTATCTGTCACAGGTAAGGAATCTTCCAACCTCAAGGAGTAACCTTGAGGCATATCTCTCTTCAAGGAAAAGATCCTGGCACGCAGCCTGCGGTACAGGAGAGCTCAATGGGCTGTGGGATATTCCCTGTTTATGGGGTAAGATGATTGACTATTAGTCATACTTGCATACCAATCATATATATGTGGTTGGTACATGCTCCTATAGCCCTTGGATCTATCTCCCCCAAATCCACTTTGAGCCTGGTTCAGCTATCACGACCGGACATATTCATCATGGTTGCCTGATGGTTATCATCCATGCAGGTTTATGGGTGAAGGGTTAGATTAGGGGTGGCACGCTGGAGTACACCACCACAGCTGTTCAATATGAATATGAAATAAATGGTATGGAAAAAAAAGGATGGGTAATAAGGTAACACAGATGGCAGACAAAATTACTCATTACAGTTAAATTTAAAACTGCAAAGAATCAGATCTGAAGATTTTGAATGAATAGACAGATCTTGGAAAACCAAATGACTTGACAATAAGTGAAAAGAAGTGTACATGGGGAGAAAATCCTAAGTGTGCCTGTAACAGAATGGTCTCTGAATGAGCTACTACTCAAGAAAGATATCTTGGAGTCACTGTGAATGGTTTTCTGAACTACAGTTTTTAACCACTATAGTTAGCAGTAGACCAAAAAAAAAAGGAAACAAAGAAAACAAAACAATAGCACCATGTAAATACAGTAAATACAGTCTGTTCATTCCTTGAACGATATATAAGGTTTTAGTAATCCCATAGCAGAAAGGAATGGCAAAAAACTACCAGGGATGCTCAGGGAATTGGAGGCCTTCTATACGAGAAAAGACTAAGCAAACTAAGATTTTTCAGCTTGGAAAAGACTTCCTGAAGAAAGGAAGACTTATTATGTCTTGGAAAACTGTTTTATAAGGAAGAAATAGTTACAACAGCAATACATATTACTCCAGTCTTTGAGTCATTAATCATACACAGAGGGTGAATAGGAAATTACTATGACAGTTTATAGGATACTAAATATAACAATTAGCAATAACAATTAACTATGTATATAATTATCACAATGTAACAATACACTATAACAATTAATTATGGGCACTTTCTACAATTATTACAGCATTATTAAACTGTGGGACAGCACCACACAATGCTGTGAAAGCTGAAAGTTAGTGATTTTCAGAAAGGACTGGAGAAATTCCAGGGCCATCAACAGCTAGTAAACATGATGCTTTTGGTCCAGTATGGGCTGCAGAAGTTCTATTTGTTTGACAGACAATGGGAGAGAAAACCTAGGAAAGACATTTTCTTCCTTGGCTTTTTAAACTCTTAAGTATCCAATAACGGTCATTGTCAATGAAAGACCACCCGTCTAATCAGTGAAAGACCATTGATCTTCAGTTTGACCCAATATGGCAGTTTTTATATTCTGTTGCCTATATAGTCCTGTAGGATATGAAAGCAGCCATGTATTATTAAAGTAGAGATGTATATAAAGAAGAGCAATCTGAAAAATTAAGAAAGTATAAGGTGTCGGTGTTAGAATCAAAAATGTTTTATCAAATTATTTCCTGTAACTTCAAAGGTTTTACACAACAGGGATGTTTTCATGAAAATCCATCACATAAATTAACCACACAGCCAATGTTAGCATCCCAACCTCTTGTAAAAGACAAAACATACTTTTTAGTGCTTCTGAAAGCATGTAATTTCATTCATGATCTCTTAAAAAGTTGTTCTAGTAGGAAGAAAAAACTCTAAATTACATTATCTATTTTCTAGCAGGTTAGACAGCTGGGTCATTTGTTTTTGAAAAACAATGAGTTACATTAATCGATAGATTTTGACTCAGTGCTCCTCCACTCTTTTATTACAGCTGATTGCAGACTATCACTCTTTCCAGAGACAACTCTAAGGCTCGGAGAACATTAGATGATTTTCCTCTCAGTGAGGATTTTAACTACTCGGGAATAACCTTCAGAAATTTAAGCTCTATCACAAATCAGGCCATACTCTGGACTGTGGTCCAGGTGGTGCCATCTGTTCCACACAGTCCCCTTTACTTGTGGAGAGTGCGAGAGAGCAACAAAGTCTAGGCGATACGGGAATGCCGGAAATTAAACAGTGCCACTGGCTATACTACATCTATGTCAGACAAAATAGTCAGTTTGGGCTTGTAATAGTAGAATAAAAGCCATTCCGTCAAATGTCAGTATTAAATGGTTTTAATTTTTGAAATCTTGATGTTGATCGAGATGATACTTACAATATTTTGGATCCTTTGAAGCCACCAATTACTCTGTCACTGGTGTCAGTGGGGCCAGGGTTTCACCTCCAATCTCCAGGAAAGAAATATTTCTGAAAGGAATTATCCTGAAAGAAAGGAGAGAAAATATTTTGACACAGAGAGGAGATATAATGACTAACTTGTCAATGTTTGCTTATGCATTCTGCTATATGAGAAGTATCTCAGATGTAATCACTTCAAATTATTATTTTGAAGTCATATTTACTGGTGATCTCCTTTCTCAGAATCCTTGACAGTTCTTGTCAATAATACAGAAACCTAATATTTACACAGGATTTATTACAGTGGATGTAGGAACAGAAACATAAATCTTAATTGGTTATATAACACCAATTTTCTGTGAAACTTAGACAAGGCAAGTTCTGAGGAACTTGCTCAGAATGACCATCTTTCTTAAGCTGATTTTATTTCTGTATATTGGAGTGATCGCTTTGCTGTGATTTCTGTTATGTTGTCTCTATTCTTTTCTTACTCTCCTAGCTATGTTGTGACCTTCCCCGCAGAGAATATCTGCATTTCTTTGACTAGTGAAGCCCTAGTTCCTGTACCTAACTCTGTCTACCATGAAGTGATTGAAACCCTGGCCTCATTGCTTCCTGCTGCCAGCTGCACAGCAGGCACTGGTAGGCAGGGCTGCTACACTTGGGGCTTCCTTCTTGTGTTTTATCCATGCAGCTGCATATTTCCACAGGCATGTTCTCTGCTGTTTGGGAATCTCAAACAAGACTGCTGTTTTTTGAGCCTTACTCTTCCTCTGAATTATTAGAGTACCTTCAAGTTAATAAAATGCTGTATTCCAGCATTTAAAATAAAAAGGAGTGGGGGGCTCTATTTTAACGTAGAATGCTGAGATTTAGTTGTTTGTGCTCTCATGGACACTGCTACAAATTTCAGGTGTATTTTTAAAAGAACACTACAATTCTCAAAATCAATTTTGCATATAAAATTGGTACTTATTATTGTTACAATCTACCTCTCTCCCTTCAGTATTACATCTGAAGAAAACTAAAGAAAACCGGCTTTGGGCTGGGTCTCAGATGCTTAGCTTCAGCAGATGTAAATGGAATTGCACTTCTTTTCTCATTTCCCTTTGAGGGCACTAGCCCAGTCAGCCCTACTGGAAAGGAAAGGGCTACGAGAAACAGAAAGAGAGGGAAACCAGCAGAGTCTGGAGGGGGGTATGAATGAAAAACATGACAGAACTTGAGGGTTACAAACCTGAAAATGAGTTAAAAGGGTCCAGATGGGGACCTGAGGCAGAGCGATCCTGACAGCACTTGCTGCCCCCGAGGGTGTCTGCAGAGGTCTGTACATGCACCGTGTGTGACTGGGATCTTCCTCTCACTGCAGAAAGGGCGTGCACCAGGTGACCCCACAAACCACACCATTAGCACACCTGCACCCACTGCTCTGAGGAGGATCTTCCAGCCAATGTCCCCAGTCAGATCCAGCATGGGATTCAAGAATGCAACCTGTCTCACCAGGACTGCCTGCTTCTCAAGGGGGAAAGATGGCTTCTTGTCTTGTGTTTCTTTACACAGTGTCTAAATACCTTGGCAGTGAGTCTGCCCCTTTGTGCCTTTTCCATTGCTGGTGAATTCATGCCATATAGATCAATGGGAGTTTTGAAACCCATCTGGATCTTTATGTATGCTATATCTGTATAGTTAGCAGTGCAGCTGCTGATAGACTTCACAGAGATATTCAGAGATTCCTTCGAAAGTACTTGCCTCTAGATAAACAGAAACACAAAGATTTGCACAGGGCTTTCACACTGTTTCTGACCACCAGATCCCTTCATGTTCCTCTTTGAGAATGCCCAGCTGAAACTCCTTATGGTTTTTGTCTTATGTAGTGCAAAACAGCACAGTCCTCCCAGTTTTAAACCAAGACATTGGGTATTGTATTGCCTATGTCAGCCATGCTTACTCCAGCTGGTTTGATGCAATTTGTTACCTGGAATTTCAATTTTCTTTTCTGGAACATGTAATCAGAGAGAAACATTGGCCAGATAGTCTTCTTAAAATTGGGCTATTCTGGTATATTAATTGCTGGGTTAAAGGCAAAATACATGGAAACAAAGGTTTAAAACTCCAGAAAGGAGTACAGCATTCCTTTTTTACCTAAAGCTCTAAAGAACTTTCTCAGTGCTGACAGACAGAAAAGCAATCATTAAGCTCAGTCAGTTGGTTATATAGTATTCTACCTTGTTGTAAAGCAAGTTGCATGGGTTTTGTCCACAATTTGTCACTTCCCAGCTTGATATTTTGCAAATTATACTAACTTTGTCAGAACATATTCTAATTCAGAAAATGGCAAGTATAAAAACCCGGGCCCTTGCTGAAAAATTGCATCCAGGCTTAAATCTAGATAATTATACCCCTGAGCGGTAACTAGCATTAGTATTTCTACCTGCAGCTGGTCAGGTTTTGGACTGTGAACACACACGGAGGACTAACTGCAGCAGTTCTAAATACTGCTACTGTTGTTAGGACATTACGTTGGCATGAGAGCTAACCTGTACACTGAGAGCAAGACCAGGTACAGAGATCAGACAGCAAGTCATCCTACTATACTTGATTTCATTGCTTCATATGTACACCAGTAGACAGTCATTTCTTACTGCAAACTCCCACTCAACCCATCCTTCTCAAAATCGCCATTGCAAACTGAGGGACATTTTCAATGAATATCGTAGAATACCCCGAGCTGAAAGAGACCTATAAGGATCATCAAGTCCAACTCCTCGCTCCGCACAGGACCACACAAAAATCAAAGCAGAGGTCTGAGAGCGTTGTGCAAATGCTTCTTAAACTCCGTCAGGCTCGGTGCTGTGACCACTGCTCTGGGCAGCCTGTTCCAATGCCTGACGACACCTCCAGTGAAGAACCTTACTTTCTATGTATATTGTACTTAAATCAGAGAATAGCCTAATAAGGCTTCTGTCTTGCTTTCAGTAAATTACTTCAGACTGATTAAATGCCTTTGTTGTAGTTATAAATAGCATTCATAGGACCCTTATTCTCTTCTAATCTTAGACTATGAACAATAGAGATTATCCTCTAGATTAACTGTCCTATATCTGAACTAGAAACAATGCTCACTCAGAATTTAATTCTGGAAAAAGGCAGATTCTTATGATTTCATTATGTTAGTTACCATTTGTTCAAATAATAAATGTACACTCTCTGACTTCCTGAATAATTTACCTTTTAGAGAAAATAAACATGGCCTGCAATTAGGGAGGGGGACATCACAAGGTCTGATTCATATGCTAATCCAAACTTATACTTGCATAACTCTGTTGAACTCCATGGAGTTACAGTGACTCAGAAATGGAATAACATAATGACACATTAGGCCCAGCAGAGTTTAAAATGGCCTTCATCTTATTTGAAATTGCACAACTGAACCTCGCTTGAGGTAAATCCCACAGAAAGGACACAAAGAAGAACCTCAGTGCCACAGCCTGAGAACCGGAGGAGAAGAATTTAGGTGAAATTAATTAATGCAAAAACTCAAAGTTATACCTGTAGGAACTATAACAAATTTACAATATTCTTAAGAATATTTGAGGTGGAAGTGGGAGAGGGGAGATAAATATGTAATTACTAATAATCAACAGTACAGTGTGCCCATGTGAAAAGGCAAAGCTATCTTACAAAGGTATTATGTGAAATATTGTTGGTAGATAAGAAAGTATTCATGGCATTTATATAACACACTTCCAAAATTTTCTTTGAAACAGTCTATCACAATTCTGGTCACTCATGTTCAAGAGCAATCACATTCTAGCTGGAACAAGTACAGGGGGTAGCAACCAGTACAATCAGAAGTTTAAGCAGCCTGTTACAGGGAACACTAAAAGAATTCTTGGCTTCCTGAATCTCTTAGAAGAAAGGCCAAGAGGGGATATGTTTGCTCTGTGTAAACACATCATAGAGTTAAACATTAGAGACAGAAGAGCTGTTTAAGCTAAAGGAAAAAAAAGTTTGCAGAAGAATAAAACAGGTGGTCATGGAAGCAACTCGGAACAAGAATTATTAGAAGTTCTTACCTGTCAGAGGAGAGCATTTCTGCAACACTATTTCAATAGAGGCCTTGGAGCTCTGCTGCACGGCAGCTGGCCACAGGACAGGATGTCCCCTTGGGCAGGGACACCTCTCAAGGTCACACCTGCTGCCGAATCCCTTACTTCTTGCGAGAGATTCCTTGCTGTAACAGATCCTTGGTAATTGCTTACTAAATTCTGTAAGCTTCGTTAGGATCGTATCTTATTTTTATCGTGCATGTGTAATCCTCAAACCTTTAGACATAAACCATTGACCAAGTCTGGGACTAGGAGTAGATTCAGCCATACCTAGGCTCCTTACTTCTTCAGTTCAAGGAGTTTAGGAACCAGGGGGATGCACTCTGAACCTCGTGATTTGACCAGAGGGTCCCCCTCACACGTCTGACTTACCCTGTCCCCTGTGCAGTGAATAAGCGTACCTTGCCATCTTGAATATTGTTAAGTCAATGTCTTATTTATGATTAAGCTTTGTTAGATCACTACATTATATCTGCTGCTTTCTCTCTTACGAGTGAAGTATGTAATTTCATCCACAACAAGTTCTCACAAGGTTTAAAATAGCCAAGCTGTAAAAGTTACTGTGGGTCATGGTTTCTTACATTGGCAGAACATTAGACACATTAGACCTGGAAGATTCAAGTCTGAGTTACCTCATTCCCTTAGCTGGGAGACGGAGAGTAACTGTCCCTCGTGAGATACGAACAGTTCATTCCCACCTGCCAGGAGAGCTCCCTAGCGCTCAGGCCCTGCATGGCAGTGGGAGAGCAGGGCAAAGGGTTGCTCTTTTGGTCTTTTGTGTGGAAGCTCTTCCACCTTGCACAAAATAACTCCACAGTTATGGAGTCACGCAATTCACCCTGGAGAAGCAAACCTTGCCTCAGTAATGTGAATAATTGCTACAAAGAGCAAGAATCTCTCGACGCTTTTTGCTGCTCAGTGCTTCCAATTAAGACAGAGTAAGATATTGGTGGCCAGAAAGCTTTCCTAGTGGATATTTTAATACTGGCATGACTAGCTAGAGTTAAGTATCAGTTTGGGGTAGCTACCTTTGAACTTAATTTTTAAAAGTGACACTATGCAGAAAAAACAAAAGTACCTCTACCCATTTATGAATTTGCCTTTTAGATGGACTGCATTTTAGCTAACTAAATTTGATTCTAAAAAGCAGAGTGCTGGAATTTAAGCCAATTTAAATAAGATTTGCTTCAGTGATTCTAAGGAAACACATTTTATACAGAAAGGTTTTCAGCATGATAGATGGAATTTTGCACACATTTTTGTAACCTGCTCAGATTATTGCCTTATATGTTATCAAGATACAGCAGTATATTGTGTTAGCATGCTGTCAAGTTAAATAGAAAATATTTTGGTATTTCTCTTTAACAAACTCTTTCCATGTACATACTTCACTTAGGGAAAAGGGTTAATTGGTTTATGTTCACTGAAATATTTTACAGAAAACAATTCAACTTTATTGCAAAATGAAAACATCTTTTTGGGGAACTTCATTCTAGTGCTATAAGGATGTCATTATGTTGAGCATTCAGTGGTAAATGTGTCTCACTGGAAGTGAGAAAGAAAGTCTATAAAGTCAATATACTGTCATGCCAAATATCTTCCCAAAGCAAGATGGGCTGCCAATTCCTCCTAAAGAAATCTCAAAGGGAATTAAATTATATTCTTTACTACCTAAAAGTCCCTAAACACAGGTTAGAGCAGGTTTTACGAGATGCTGCGCTTGCAATTCTACGCAAGTACATCTAAAAGAGCACCTTGCTATGCTCACAACTGCCTCGCTCTTCATCTAAACCACATAGTGAGCAGTGACTAGTGACCAAGGTGAAAGAGTTCACAACAATAAACTATTAAGTAGCCTTATATAACACCCATTAAAATCAACAGAAATCTTTCCAGGGACTTCAGTAAGAACTGAATTGCATCTTTTAGGAATAATGATAAGAAATAAGGAAATAGGATCTTATAAGATATTAAAAGGACTGGGGGTGTTGGGGTATTGTTTTTCCCCCCCTCAATAGGACATTTTAGCTTCTGTTTACAGTGGCAATTATAGTGGAGAGCATAAAAGAAAATATAAACTTCAAACATGCAAAAGGACAATTTAATTCCTGATCAAGCTTGAACAAATTAAACGGATGTTTTGGAAGTATAAAAGCACACGTTATGTTAGGACTTATTATAGTCATTTAAACATTCAGCTATTTTTGTTTATTTATAAGGGAGCAGGTGAAGCTCCATGACTGCAGGTGCTCAGGGATGAAACCCCAGACTTCAAGCTCAAGAGGCCAAGTTCATTTTGTTATCCACTTTGTTGTTGTCAAAGCAAGTAAGCTATTGTGTATTATTCCTTTGGCATGAAGTGATATCCTTTTTGCTGTTACAAGACCAGGATCCAAAGCAGCCAGGAATCCTTTTTAAATTGAACAAGTCACACCCACCTAAACACTCACTGAAAATGTCTATAATCACTAAATACCTTATCAGACCTCCCTTTGTCTTTTTTTCTCCCACTATTTTTCCTGACCAACAACCACTAAGCTTCCCTGTGAAACAAAAATAAAATAATAATTCGTTTTTAAAAATTGAATATATCTTTGTTTTGAGAAAACATAGAAAAAAAATCTCTCCACATAAAACAGAGTACCATTGACCATTAATCTACACACTAAGGTGAATATCCAATAGCCATTTTCCCTCTTCATCATCACTGCCACATCTCCAAGTGTATTAGTCATGTAGTCTCCCATTCTTGGACTACTGTCAGTATACGAAGAAATATTTGCCTAACTCTACCTTCATCTCAAGATGACAGAAATGTTGGGTACAAATCACCTCTGTCCATGGCTGGTGGAAGCCAAAGGAAAAGCCCATTTTACTGTCTCCACTGTTCAACCAATAGTACTTCTATTTGGTGTATTGCTCAGGAAACCTCCCACTGCCTCTCTTCTTCCTGGAAGATTTTGAAAACTGTGGCAGTCCATAGTCACCCGGGGGCAGGACAAGAATTTCTCAAAGGGCTGAACAAGAGAGCTACAGAGTGAACATGAAGCACGGGAAGCCTTTTCCCCTTCTCTGTTCCTTTCTTTGAGAGGAATGGGCTTATCTATATAGATAGTATCAGTTTACTCCTGATTGCAATGAGATCATTAACAGCCTGGTGGCAAATTCAACTTACATATTTTGGAATTACGCCAGTTGTACTGCTTAAGTGATGCTAAAAATAGACAGAAGTTATTATCCATATTAAAGGTGAGCAGACATTGATCACAATAAAATTCTTATCAGTTTAGGAACAGTTAACTGCTGAATGACTTACGGTTTTCAGACATCCCCCTATATGAGTCTAAGTTTTCTAAGAAAGCATGCAATTAAATGCACATCTGTCCTCTCTTGCATGAATGTTCTTCACATGGTGACTATTGGTTGTTTCAAAGCATGCATTATATGAGCATTCGTACTTTTACAACAAGAGATTAGAAATCTGTTCTTTTCTTTGAGTCAAATTTTGCAAGAGAAGCATTTTACACTCTGAAGAGTTCTATCTAAATCACTAGAAACATCACAAGCTTCTGTACAACACAAAGATGTTAGAGTGTAATGTAAAATAATTACGATTTGGATAAGTATCAGTGAAGCCAAAATGAGTCAAGTTACTTAGAGGCAATCTTTAGATTGTCTTCAGTACAATGCTTCTATACAATATATTTCTAATTTAACAATTTTGTAGATAGCTTGTAGATGAAATTGTTCAATATTTTTCAATAAAACATTTTTCATTTGTATATACGTACCTGTAGAGTAGATGATTTGGTGATCCAAATTAATTGCTAAGCGAAATTAATGCTGCTCAGGCAACTGCAGATCTACATTTCTTATGTCTCAGTCGCATTCTGAATTTCTTGTAAAGCAGTTCTTTTGAAAATACAATACACACACTGCAAGTTCTTCCCTTCTGAGATATCCGTATTCCAATGTAGGCACACATGTGATGCACAGGAAAAAATTTAGAACTGCATATCACTAGTAAAGGGATCAATGATGAAAGCCTTTCTGAAATCAAATACATTTCAAGCGGTATTGAAAGGACCCATTTTTGACCTAAGCGGTTAGCCCAAGGGCTATTTCAGGTAGGAGGTGAAGCTGATAATAGTGTCAGGTACTTCTTCAGTGTCATCCTGTTTATTTACAAAGAATGCACAAAGTCTGGTTCCCCTGAATGCAGCAGAAATCAAACAGCAGGAGATATAGCTTCTTTGCCCATGGGGTCAAGACTCTTTCTAGCTAGCACTTAGCCCAAAAGATCTTTCTCTAAGCTTTTCACAAAACTACATTCACAATGTTTGTTCTCACTGTGTCCTCAAATGCTTTTCTCTCAACTTCTCTACCTTTTCTCTTGTTTCTCTCAGAGACAGATTTTACCAAACAGTGTCACCACAGTGTGCCCAGCTAAGAAAAACCCTCTGAAATCATAGGACTTCCCAGTACAAAGATAACATCAGGGCATCTCTTTTTCATTTATCCAGTTCTATGTATTCTTTACCTAGACACAAACATATTTATTAGTCATGACTATCAGATTTACTAGATTTCACACAACTCATAAGCACACAAATCTCTACACATGAAAAGATAGTTCGTTTCAATCATGCAACATACTTGGAAATATAAAAATAAAAAATAAATTAAAAAAGACCAGATTTTATTGCTCTTAAGGAAGTTTGCTGGCATTTAATTACATAGTCTTATTGGGTAAATCTTAAAAGGCTCAACATACAGCTGGCAGCCTTGGAGCAGAGAAAGACGTATTTTTAAATCTTTCCAATATTAAGCTTTTTGAAGGAACGGTTCCTGACATAATGTAGACAGACAGACAGTACTGCCTAAAACTGCAGAGAGGCCTCCCAGTGCCTTAGAACTAACTCTGCAGCTCCCATGCTGTTATCATGCTCTCAGTAGATTTTCCTTCCCAAATCCCTGTACCTGGTTAAGGCAGCCAGCACTTTCAGGTACAGTGAGTACAGCTGTTTTTCTTGAACAAAGCTTTCCACTTCCAAAACTGCCGCTAAAGTAAACAATATATTTTCAGCAACCATTTACATATAAAACATAAACTGTATTGATTCTATCTTGACTAATTTGTCTGAAACATATTGCTGTAGGTCCACAGACACTAGGAAAGAATTCAATTAATTGCTTCACCTCTTTCATGTATAAAAGTGTAATAGAAAGTAAGTGTATAGGTGTCAATAGAAATGCCTTTTCTGTTTCTGTATGTGTCTGACTTCTTGACTGTTGCACAGCATAGCTGCAATGGACCAGCCAGAGACACAATGTGGAGGACAACTACACAGCATGTGATTTTTGTGCTGTTATCCCCAGCTGTCTGTTTGCAGTTTTCATTTGCGCTGATGCTCACTGCTAAACCAGACACTTATGCTTGAAACAGCATTTTTATGGGCTTTATCTATAGCACCCTCCGAACCAGAAATCATGTGGAGTTTTTATGCAAAGGATAATTCTTAGCCTATAGCTAGGAATGGTCATACTAAGATGCACACTCCTAAGTATTAGTTTGTCAATGGTAAGTGACAAAAACATTAAATGAACTGTTTTGTATTAGTTTGGCCATAATGATTAATTTCTCGCTTGACACGACATTGTGGTTATAGGGCCAAATGCAGAAGATATTGATTTTTTTTTATTTAGCTTTTCTTCAGGCCACATGAGTTATATTCACCAGGTTTATTTACCACCATGGGGCTTTCTCCACAAAGCAGTATTGATGATCTCACGACCAGTGAATGACAGTGAGAACCATTAGACAACCAAGCAAAATTAATTGCCTTTTAGTATGAGCAAAGACTCATAGCATTTACTCTGTAATGTAAAGTCCATTAAAACAGAGCAAATCAAAACACAAACAGTAATTTCCTTTCATTTTACCTGTGTGGAATGGTAAAATTATTATGCTCAAATTAACACCACCTTAGCATCTCTTGCAGAGGTAGTTCTGGGTACAAGCAGCTTAGTAGGAAAGCCAATTTAAGGACTTTTTGTCCCTTTTCTTAATCACAACCACTCTTTTCCTCCCTTGCCCCATGCTGCACCAGGTACTCCTGACACGTTGTTTCCCATTTTTACTCATGCTAGAATAACTATTCTGAGATGTACAGTAAACTGGATCAGTATCTGACCTGGCATGAAATAACCCACCTTTCTGCTGTTCCAACCAGAAGACTAGCCCTAACGCGGCCAGGTGGGTGACTTTGGAGCAATGCAGGGGTAGGAACCAAAGACTCTTTAAGACTGCTCTTAAAACACCTGTATCAAGGCTCTGCACCTTGATTGTCTCCTCTGTAGAGCAGCCTTCAGAAGTTAAACGAAATCATTCTGCTGACAGACAGGAACCAGGTCTGCAAATAGGTATGGCTTCAGTAAATTGATAAATACAAATCTTTTCTTTCTGATAAAACACTTTCATCAGAGTAGAGATTTAATCATTTGCATTTCTTATGTTGCTCTGTAGACTTACTCTCTACCAATAAATATAGGTTGTGTCTTTGTGCTTTTGTTTTGCTTTTTCTGTTTTCCTAAAGGAAAGGAATTGGATATTGCAAATACAAGAAATGTGATATATCATGTTTAACTCTGTCTAGTTATCTGCCTGTTCTTCCCCTATCCTTCACAATATTTGAACCCTTCTGTCTGTATTCAGCTACGTATGAAAGAGAAGTATCAATGATAATTATGTTCCTTCAAGTATTGTGAAAATCAGCGGTTAGAGTGAAGGGTAGGGTTTAAACTGCTGTCCTGCTGAGAGAAAGGCAAACAGATTTCTGCCAGTATACACTCCATTTGGCTGCAGCTTTCCAGCAAGTCAGCAAGTGCAGCCTGGCTGGCTGATCAGTGCACAGACAGTTCCAGACTAGGCACAGCATTGCTGTCTCTTGCTTGTAAGGGATATCATAAATGACATGAAAGAGAACTCAGCTGGAAAAGGTTAGAGACAGATGACACATTATAAGAGAAAACACTTCATTAGTTCAGCTGTTTGTGGAGCAGCCAATAATCTTGGACCATATGAATTACTTCATGCAAGTATGTTTCATACAATAATCTCTTTTCTAGTTATTAATTATTGGGCAAGGTGCGATTCACCTGGCAGAGGAGAAATGTTAACATTATGAAGACTGAAACTTTTCAGCCATAGCAAAGTTACATTGTAGAATATGATTAAGTTGGACATTTTGTCCTGTTTCTCCTGCTTTTTTGCCTTTTTTCCTGACTTGGAAAGTTCTGCTCTTTGCTCAGCTGCTGCTGCATTTTTATTCTCTCAGACATTTTGTAGGTCACAAGGGTATTGTTCTGACTGAGATGTGGTCAGAGAGAATAAGAAAAAAATCGATTTTGGAAAACCTCTGTTAGCACTCTTTCATGAACATTTTTGTTATATCCATTGTGAGCTTTTAAAAGACTGAACCTGTGAATTTGCTATTGCCATGTCTTTGTATGATTTTCGTAGGCTTATAAGCTGAAAAAGAGCAGCACAGCACAGAAAACACCCCAGTCTTCATGTGCACCGGGCCAGATTCCCTTTTGTATTAGATTGTAATTTAATATTCTGTGCACAGGCATGCAGAACTTCTTGCTGGGCACTGAATTATGCAGAGAACTGTAGATCTGCAAACAGGAAGCTAAGCTTAGAAAGGATAATGTATTAGAAGTGCCAGTGAAAAGCTGCTCTGCTTTCTATGTTCTTTAACTCCCCCTAAAAGTCCTCTGACTCTTTCTAGATCTACAGGAAGATATGTGGTACAAATGCACTGAAAAGTAAAGTTTTTTCAAAGACTCGAAAACTACTGGTCCTATCTATCTGCCAAGCTTTTATATGGTTCCCTTCACCATAACACCTTGGAATTTCCACTGATCAGGTCTGAAAAATCAATGCAAGAGATGAATTAAGTACATCTGAGTGTTTGTGCAAGACCAAAAGGCCTTTCAATTCACAATCTTCGCACTGTTTTTAAGTTTCATTCCACAGCAGCAGAGTGGAGGAAAAAAGTAAGGACTTGTGATTAGATAAACTCCTTTTAATTTTTCCATCCTCTCTCAGCCAGATGGAAACACATGGACAATTGGTTTACAGAGATCTTTATCCTCTCTCCTTCATTAGCACCACAGGGAAGTTTCTATAGTGGCTAATGCACTTACTGACATGGTTTCAACAATTTAATCACCCAGAAGCCTCTCTGTAAGGTCAATGTTCTCTACATTTGTTCCAACTCATTTACTGAGTAGAAAGGTGAACTTTTTCATTCCAGGTATGTCATTATGGAAATCATGTTAATGAATCAAGACACTGGAGGGCATATGTATCTCTGTTAGTGCAAGATTAATGGAGACTTTATCAAGGAGGATTCAGTCTTAGAGTCTTCTGGTAAATCCATGTCTGAAGTTTAACTGTACATTAGTAATCAGGACGTTGAACTGGCATATCGGCTTCAATCTCAGGGAAACTCAAAACATTTTACAAACATCAATACTGTACACACAAGGAACAGTTCTTCTATTACTGAAACACAGCCTGAGGGCACAAAGAAGCTGTGGCACACAGTACCACATAGTAAACTGGGATGGAGGTCAGGACACACACATTAAGAATCCTATTCCTGCCAGAAAGATCTTTTGGTTAACAGCTGTTTAATATATATATATATGTATATACAGACACACACATAAAATATAAGACAATTACATCTATATATGTATGTGTGTATGTAATATATTTGTTTTCAAGTTCCCTGGCATAGAATCTCTCTTTATTGTTTTATGACTGCAGAGTGAATCAAACAATAAAGTCAGCATGTTGTCAAAATGCAAATGTTCACACAGTATTCTCTAAAAATATGCTGTCGGAATTACTCTGATTCCAGAAAAAGTAATGAAAATTATTTCATGATTTAATCAGCTTTCCTGGTCATGGAAGCTTCCAGACACCAAACAGAATCATAAGAAAATGGACTGAAAAGAGTAATAAATTGTAATCTGGAATTAGTGGGAAGTGACAGTTCTAGTTCTTTCCATGCTAAGTATCATTACTTCTTGGTCTTTCATGATTCAAAAGTCTAAAGGAGAGAAAAGAAAGCACAGGTGCACTGAATACAGAAATTCTTTATAGCTGAAAAAGATGGATAATTTCCTTACTTCTAAGGTAGCTTCAGGTCATAATGTGATTTTAGGCTCTACATCCATCTCTGTTTTAGAGAACAATTTGAATACATTTGCAATTAACAGAAAGCTATATTCTAAAAAGACATGGTTCATCTAATACAACCTAATCTTACTTTTTATTAATAGAATTCAACATAGTGCTATTTGGAATTAACCTTGGTTCTTCCCTTTGCTTTACTGCTGTATTAACAAAAATTGGTAAAATCAGACTGACACCCGTTAAGAGTTCAAGAGCTTAGGAAAAAAATACGCTCTGCTGACCTTTTCATTTTAAATCTTTTCACAACAAAAGAAATATAATCAGTTTTAAAAGCTTTCCATATCCAGAAATTCTGCTCTTTTCAGTATTTTTGCCTTTTTTTTTCCCTTTAAAAGCTTTGGAGACAAAAAAGATTTAAAGTTTGATATTTGCTGTAGTCTCAAATAATGAAAATAATCAGGCAGATCAATATAAAAATGTAGGCAATGTCCAAAGACCACCTGCATTTCACATTCTGCTTAGATGTATTTGTGTATGACTGTAACTTTGTCTTTGGACAAAAGAAAGAGCAAATACTTTGATCTTTTCTGTAGTACAGCATTACATCATATGTAGTGGATCTGATGAAGGAAATAGGCAGCCTTTCCTAATAATTACTGCTGTATCAATTTTGTTTCTAAATGTTTAAAGATACAACTATTATAATAAAAGTTTACCAGAAAGTGACTCAAATCCTCTAATCCTGACAGAAACCTGAATCTATGATAGCTATGTCTGAAAAAAATAGAAAACAAAGGCAAGGTATGCACCTGTTCTGCCATATAAATGTACCTTTGTTCTCTGGGGTTGGTGACAGCTGATGTTAATATACATATTTTAGCCAGGGCTATCCTAAAACACAAATGCCAGGAGGACTATTTATCGTTTTAGGATGTTCAGTATTTCCCAAAGAACTGTCTGCTCTCATTCCTCTTACAGGAATTCCAACAGTTTCTCCCCATAGCAATAATGTACTGAATGGTGAAGGATATATATTTTTATCAGGTTGCCAGAACTCAGGATGTAACATAAGTACAGGTACCTCTGCATCTCAGCAATCATAGATCCTTTGTTCCTCTGCTAAATTATGTGAATCATGCACATACAGAAGCAGAATGATCTATTTTTGCCTGGAGGACTCAAGTAATCTAGTTAGTTGCACATAGAGTGGTACAATGAAAAGAAGGAATCCTAGGGTGAATGTCAATGAAAGGTTAAATCTGACAAGTCTGGCATGCTTTGCACAAGGTAAGTGAAATAGTTTCCTTGAAGTACAGCAAGCTCGTGTTCAATGGCTTTGTCTTCATGTATCTACTGCTGTGAAAAAACAGCTGCCAGGGACCCCTCTCATCTATATGTGATCACAGAATCATGGAGTGGCTGAGGTTGGAAGGGGCCTGTGGAGTTGGGCTGGTCCAAACCCCTACTCAAGCAGGGCCACCCACAGCAGACTGCCCAGGATTTTGTCAAATGCAGCCCCCGATATCATTAGCCTTCTTTTCTGCAAGGCTCATGCATTGTAGGTTCCAAATTTGACACAGCAATCAGCTTCCTTTATAAACAACAGAGGGAAATATGCATTCTTAACTGTTTTTTGTTTGTTTGTTTGTTTTCCAGTCTTAATCTTTTCAGGGGTCAGGTGGCCCATAAGTAATTCCTTAGAGATGGCATAGTTGGAACCAGAGATGGAAGCAACTGTCTGGTTTTGAACCCAGACAGCTACGTTACATCATATAGTTTGATATATGGAAGTCTAAACCAATATAAACCAAAGCTTCATTGCTACTAAAACTCCTTCCACAGTAACATCTCAGGTGCTGGGAACTATGTTAATAGACTTTGTCCTTCATTAATCGGATGCAGTCAGCCCCCACTGACCTGGGGGAGCACTGCAGATAGAGTTTTCCCACTCACAGCTGCAAACTCCCGAGAATCATTTCTGTGGGTCTAACGGACTTGTACATCTTGGATAAGAGAAGCAAAAATAACTTCAGAATTTTCCTTCTTTGCTTTTCTGCTGCTTCTTGTGGAGATTCTTGTATAAAAGCACACACACCACATACATCCAAGGATCCATCTAGACCAGTCTCCTGTCTTTTACAATAAGCAAATGCACATGGGTAGTGGAAAACACAAGAACAGAGCTAGCATATATTATAATTCCCAAAATTGCTATTTCAAACCTTCAGCCTTTTGTGGCTCATCTTGAGCTAGGTGTTTTCTATGTATTTAGTACCCCCTGCCACAAATCTCTTTTCCATGAATTCCTTCAGTCTCACTGAGTCTCAAGTAGATATTTAGCAGCTACAGAGTACTATGGCAAAACGTTCTACAGCTTCATGAGTTTATTTTTACAGCAAGAGAAATTGCATTTTACAATTATGATGGCCTTTTGTTCCCACTCTGCATTATATCTTAGAGTTATCCAGATCCTGAATCCTGAGGAGGCAATGATGAGGAGTGCAAGGATAGAGAGAGAATGTCTTCCTTCAGCATTTTTCAGGACCCAAGGAAATAAAAGGCAATTTTATATGCAAATCCAGAAAAGTGGCTAGGGGACCTCCTTTAATCCGTTATAATTTAGGGTTTTTGTTTAAATTGTTGAAAAATATCTGTAATGCTTAGGAACTCATCTCTTCTGTTTAAATATAAAACATCTGAAATTATCGTTTTCTATTCTGCTGTATGTTTTGCATTTGTGAGAGTCTTGCTTATTCCTTTCTACTGGTCTTCTGTTCCCATTTTCTTCACTGCAAGATAAAATAACTCTCAGTTGTGCTTTGCTGCAATAATTGAAGTAGATTGTGAGTGATTTGATAGATATGACAGAGGTAACCTTCAAATCACTCTCTTTTATGATAGATACAACAAAACCGTTGCACACACTGCCTTAGCTAGGGGGTTATAAAAAGCATCCCCCCCTTGCCAATGCAGAGTTCACAGAGCAATGTCTTATCAATGCCCACCTCACTGCCTAGTGTTATGGATTATCATAAAGTGCAGAGCTGCAGTGGCTTCTCAAAAGAGCCCATAGCCCTCTAATGGGCTAGAGACAGGGACTTCCATGGACAGTGCATGCAAATACAAACTGAAAAAGGGAAATCTGGGTCAGCAGAAGACTGCTGTATCAATGTTTTACATAAAGCAGCAGTATACAGATTAGCACCTTTCGGATGCAGATGTTTAACAAGCTCAAAGACCCCTGCAGAACAGAAGAGACTCTGACTGACATCCAGGGATCTTGTATCTGCTTCTATACAGAATGAGTGAGGATACTGTAAAAGACTCGATACAAAAATGCTTTGTTTTGCATAAGGTACTCAGTTTCAGCTGTGATGTACAAGCAAGAATTCTGGGCATATTAGTCAAAAGGAAATCTAATTTCTGGGTTAGAATTAGAATTCTATATATGAGAGAGCAAATGGGGCAAGGAGGAGGAAGGCAGAGAATAGAGGAGGCAGGCGTGATGCCTTATCATCCATGAATAAAGAACTAACTTCAATTCACTTCTATTCATGGAACATGGAATAAACCAAACAATAGGTTGAGAATGATATAGGGGTCCTTTCCACGGCTTTGTGGCAGAGTAGAGCCACAAACTGTGATTTTTTTTCCTTTGTATTAAATCAGTGTATTTCTTGCTTTGAATGCTTTTTTTGAAAGAAATATACAGGCTTACTTCAACAGCATTTGTTTTACAGCTACTGTTACAGATTTACAACAACATATGATTGAGTACAACATCACAAAAAGAATCAAGTTGAGCCTGTACTAACAGAAAGTGAACTCACTCTTTTTCTTTCTTTTTCCCTTCTAAAAGAAACATTCCTAATATATTATCAATTTATCAATTTGATAAGTAAATTGATTTTCTCATTGGTTTTAATTCAAAACAACTGCCTGAAAACTTACATATAGAGTAGTATAATTAACAGGATTAATTGCTTTTGAAAAAATTGGCTTTTTTTTTCTGAAACTAAATGCTGCTGCTTTTATTATATGTATTTGAATACACTGAATTTTACTGAATTTACACTGAAATTTAAATCAAGCATTTGGTGAATCTCAGACTCATGGAGAATTTTCAAAGTAATCATGGGAGTTATTGAGTAAACCATTCATAACAGATATATCATCTTATACTTAAACAGTAAAATACCTAAAACTTTTTTTTTCTTATAATTATTTTCATGTGTCTATGTAAAATAGCTACTGTTGCAATTCCCAATAGTATAAGGCCTCTTCAGAGTGCATTATTGTCCTCTTGACAGTGGTAGAAAAAACCTTTTTCAGAACGATTTTCAAGAAAAAAAAAAGGTCAGTAATTTGCTCCAGTAGCCTTCAGAAATCTCTGACTACCACGGAATACATGATAATAACCTGTTGTAGTCTCAAAATTCCAGAAAAGTAAATCTTTGCTAAGAAATTTTTTAGTTTCCCCAAGTAATTAGTGTTGATTTGAGAAATGAAATAAAAACAAACTAGAATATCAAAAAACTCTAACACACACCAAAAAAAAGACAAGTAGCAGACTGCAATTCAATGCCTCTTGAGTAACAAAAATAGACCTGAATGGGGAGGGGGGAAGTCAAGTTCCCAGTCAATCTCTTCTTAATAAACCTGTTCAAAATTGATTCCACTTGCCAACAAAATTGTTCATTCTTTTCCTTCACCATATTCTGTCTTCTGAACAGGTTCTGCCCTGATTTGTCTCTTGCAGCTCATTTGCACCTCAGCCCCATATTGTTTCAGTTTGGTGCCATGATGCAAGATGGCACCATCACTCTCTGGCCTCTCAATTGGCACTCATTGCTGCTTCTGTACAGGAACCTTCATCCCTAAAACTCCTCACATCTAGCTACACCTCAGACACAGTAGAATTTTGAAGGGTGGAGCTGCAGACTCCAAAATCCCTGGTGCTATCAAGCAGGAAAGTGAGAGACTGGAAGAATGATTTAGTACCCTAACATGAGCACAAGCCGTAAAAAGGCATACCTACTCATTACAGAAAAATTATCTCCCACGCTAGACTTGCTTAGTGCAAGCTCTTTGGCACAGGGACTGAGTTTTCTTCTCTGTTTATGCAAGAGTACAATGGGGAGCCAAACTTCACTGGGGACATGGGGCACCAACATGACATAAAAAATCAGCATCTGAAGGAAAGAGCAACCCTCGTGACAACCTGTGTGAGAATGATTGCTTCAAAATTTAGTTTCAGTCATCAAATCAGTCACCTGCTCCTACTTGTCGATATGTTTTGGACTGAGAAAAGCACTTTTGTTTCCAAATGATGGTGGATTAAGAAAAGCAGGTGTCTGAGATGCGGCAGCTTCCCTTTTTCCACGCTTCTGGCTGTTCATCTCATTTTCAATTCTGATAATTAACAGAGCTAACCTCCAGTCAGTACTTTTTTTTTCCATTTTATTGTTATAATTGGCACACTACTCAAGTTTTTAGTACCGATCACAAAAGAATTGCTTTGCTTCTTCTCTGCCTTGTGCCTTTCTTATTGAAATGATATAGGTTTTAGTACATTTCCATTGGCCCAGGCTTCTCTCTCTGCTGGCTGCCATCTCTCTTCACAGCTTTCTCTGCTTTGTTGTGTTGCCTCCAGAGGTATGAGCTCCTTCCAAAGCAACTCAATGAATTTAGCTGTATTGAGGCAAAAACGATAGCAATTGGAAGCAAAGGGTAGACGGACTGACAGAAGCTTTTAAATATTATGGTGTTAAAGAGCATACAAGAATTACAGACAGAAAGAAAGAAAAATATGGGACAGGAGAAAGCGAAACACAAAAGACAATGAAGTGGTCAAGTGACAACTTCAGCGTACTGGGAACAGTCTATTGTATTAGTCACCAGAAACCTGGTTTACGGGTAGACAGACAATACTGTCTTGAGAATGATAGGACACTTGTTTCCCTTGTTCTGCTTCCTTTGTCCTCTCTTCATTCTATCCTCCTCCTCTCACATTTCTTTTTTCTTTCTTGTTCCTTGAATTGCTTCTTTACACTATAGATTTTTTCAGCTCTCCAGTTTATCGCTCTTAGCTTTTGTTCCTATGTTTGAAGAATAGATGAGGAAGAGGAGGGGAGCTATACAAGCTTTCAGTGCTGAGGAAAAAAGTTTGGACTTTGAAGCAGAAATGGAGAAGGAATCAGTAGAGAGAAGAAACCATTTGTCTATTTCTTTAGCTCTGGCATTACATTCTGTTCCAGTATTATTATTTTTTTAATTATTTTTTTAAACGTAGCATGTATACCTTTCACATGTACTTTGCTCATTTCCAATACTACACAATGATACATGAATGACCCTAGTAACATCAGGTCACTACTGTACATAAGTGTTATTACCAGGTCTCACAATTTTATCACCATTTCACCATTCTTGTAATATTTAATGCTTTTCTTGAAGCCTGATCTCTCATCATTATGTGACAATCTCAAGTTACACGCCTTGAAAAATAAATGAAGGGTGGGATTCATCTCACCTAATTTAATATGTGTAGAATGTAGACATCTACATCTCAGCTAACCCCCTAGGCTGCCTTTATAGTCAATGAAGAGAATTAGGCAATTTTAAAGCATGACTCTTCTGATCTATTTTAGAAGTCTATTTTAGAATGAGATATGCTGCACCCAAGAAGTGCCTGTTTCACTCCACCGATACAGGGAAAAAAAAAACAGGTGAAGAGCTGAGATGTAGATGATTACATTTGGTCAGATGAATTCTTTGTACCTCTAGGATTTTCAGAAAAAAAATATTAGAATGTAGTGTGTAATATGGATGACCTTCTAATTACTTTAACATTAATATTCAAAGAAGAATAGCCCCAAATATTTTATTTAAAAACATACACTAACTAAAAGAATTTCAGTCTCTTTGATCTATTTGATGACCAGAAACTTTTTTGTTTTATTATTGTTGTTGTTTTATTATTTTTGAATGCCTGGGACTGGTATTAAATACTGCTTTATGAATACCCTTCTCTCTAAATCTTTCTTCAGTGACTTCTTTGGGCTTTTTGCATTTTCTGGAATTCACTGTACTGTCTTCTGCAAAGGCACGTGGAAGGCAGGTTATCTGATGTTACAAGGTTATCTGATCAAGGACCTTTTCAATGCAAAAGGTGATAATAAGTAAAGGGGAAGCGATAACTCACAGTGACACAAATGTGGTAGACAAAGACAATGGCAAAGACCAGGAGTCGCCAGCTACTAAGTGACCGGACATTGAGAAACTCCAGGCTCAGCAGTGGAGATGGTCAGCCTGTAGTTTTTAACTGATGGGAAATGGGAAACAAGAGGAATATGAGGACTCAGGGTATTTCTGTGGGACTTTGCAAAATTCAGCAAGGAATGTTTAGGAGAAGGAAATAAGGGAGGAACAAAAAGGGAAACAGAAACAGGCATAAAAGGGTCCAGTGCATGTAAACCACAGCTGGTCGGTACACTTGTCCAACCCAGCCCCATGCCTGGTGCTGCTGCCACTTGGGGTGCAAGTGTCTGTGTCCCCCCAGACCTGGTGGGTGTGTGAATTCCCTTGGCACACCTCAAGCTGGACCCACGAGCAAGTAGGAGGCCGTGAGTCCAGGCAGGGAGAGGATCTGGGCTGGTATCTGGGGGACATGCAAGTGTTTGTGAACCTGCAGTGGTGCATGCAAGCTCTCGCTAGCGACCTTTAGAAAACTTTAGAAGACAGCTGAGATTGTTATAACTGGCTTAAAATAAGTCAATCAATAAATAAAAAGCACCCTTCCTTCTCCTTTCTTTACACAGTTGGAGTTTTTTTTTCCTCTTGTTTATGCACTACATTCAGCTGCATTTGACACACCTTGTAATATGTATCCCAAATAGAGCTGTGTGCAGCTTGGCAGTTGCACTTCCCAGGGGCTCGTGCAATTACAGTCTGTCAAATATATATCACTTAGCTAAGCAACGACTGAGAGCAATAATAACCTACAAATTTTTCATGGGAAAGCATTAGAGAAGGAGAGGCACTATTCCAAGTGACAAAAAGGGTTATAGCTTCAGGAAGAATAATGAGATAAAATTAAGGAGGACGTTTGTTTTGATTATTTTGCTAAACATCGGGGGGAAATCATCGTGAAAGAGGAATTATTCACCTTGTTACTCCTCTAAGAGAAATATTAGAAAATCTGTCATTTGGAAAATGTATTGGCAAGTGGACAAAGGGGAAAATAAATAATACAAGGAATAAAAAGACAATAAGTTTTTTGGGGGGAGTTGGATATTTTTTCAGGCTTTTTTAAACTCTTTTAGCCTGTGCAGCATATTTTGTGAATGTGTGGGCAGCTTCTCACAAGTTATTGAACTTGTAATTTTTTTAACAAAATCCTAGGGGGAAAAATATTCAAAAATGTTGATTGCAAGTTATTTGAATTTTTTGATTGTTTAGTTTTGATTGCAAAGGTTTTGGTTTTGATTGGGGATGGAAAGGTATGGGAAGGGAAAGGGAGGTGGGATGTTAATAGCATGCCATATAATTACTATTCGTGATGCTTCAATGGAGAAGGATGAACAATGATATGAGTAGGGGGAGCAGCACTGCCCCGAGGTGAGCTGTGGGGAAGAGACTGTCGTCACAGTGGACAAAGGTTAAATCTCTATCACCACTTTTCAGACTTAGGAACAAAAGGATTCTTAGAATCCAAGCACTGTTGTTGCAGTGCCTGATGGGCAGGGTTGTAGACGAAGTCCTGATGTTTACTTGTATGACACCAGCCAAATCATGGCTTTTTTTTTTGGACAGAAAAGACTGTGCAACTATGTTCTTTGTTGTCTCTTGGTATTCACTCGTCGTCTGCCAAATTCTCACCAGATTAAACAGCCCTGTATTCTCCTCTGAGTTGATGTTACTAGTACAGCTTCACTCTAATTTTTCGTTTCTGAGAAAACAAAATACATAGCTGTTTTCTTTTCCATTTCTCCTTATTTTTCAGTATTATTCTTGATGTGTGCTAACCAAATCACTGACTATGAAGAAAAGAGTATGAAGCTATTGTAGTTTCATCTCAAAATGAAAATAATAAATAGTCTGCAAAGGGCAAAGGTTGACTGTTTCTTGCAGAACCTAATTTGCAAAGCTTTGCAAATTAGACCAAGAAAACTGAGTATGTGCGAGGTTTTTACTTCATTTTGTACTCTGCTATTCTATAAGCGGTTGCAGGATAAAACTATTCAATTAAGATAAGGTACTGTATATTGTTCAGAAAATATATTATGCCCTTTTGAAGGTAAGTTTCTGTTTTGTCATCTCTTTTTTGAAGTTTTCTTTCTTTTGGAAGAAGTCTCTGCTTTCTGGGTTGTTGCTTAACTCAAAGCACTTTTTGTAATCTGAAATTTTTAAAAATCTGCATTAAAAACATTGTAGCATGTTAAAATATTATGTATTAGTTTACTGACCCCTGGCTTCGACAGTAAGACACATGTTTCTGGTGATAGTGATAAATCTGTGATATCTTATTTAATAACTTATTACATAAGCATATCTCACTAAATATAATTGTAAATTAACATATCTGTATACCTATAATTATATAATGTATTACACTATTATTATATCTTATACAAGTATTAGGCAAAACTCAAATCCAAAAAAGAAAACAGGATACTTAATACAACACAGCAGATCTATTGTATATCAAAAAGGACATGGGTCTTTAAGTGAAGATGAAACCATGACTTGAACAATTCATGTTTTAAGCTTTGTAAATCCATCTGTCAGCAATTCATAAATGAAAATCAGAAGACATTTGCAAGATATCTTCCATGGCAACAACTGCACAAGAAGATATGTCATGTCATAGATAAGTAAATGCACAAATCCAATCATTAGCATCTACAGCTGAGTGGATGAAAAGGACAATAATCTCATCCTACACATTTTTATTTCTTCACATAACTCCAGAAAATTTGCAATCTTCTTACGTTCATGGGGTTCCCTTACCCTACCATCATAATACTGGAGTATGCACCTGCATACATTAATGTGTTCTCACCTCTCAGAAGTAGATATGATCAGATATAACAGGTAAATAAGAAATTAAACATCCCAAAGTTTCACAGGAATGAAGTAGGTTTGTCCCACACTGCAGCAGCAATTCATTTTAAAAAATAATAATCCGTATTAAGAAAAGAACATTGTCCTGGAAAGACTGTGCATCCCCAAGTTTGATTTTCAGGTGCTCAGAACTGCAGGTAAAATTTCAACTGCCAGCCTCGACATCACAGTGTCTTAGAAACTGGAGTGCTTGGGAATGGCACTCACTTGTTAAAGGATTATGAACACTGGAGTGAGGAAAAAAAAAAGTTACGTGCAAAATCCTACTTCTGCTATGGTCATGAACACCTGTGTCCACAGTTACACATGTGTGGTACCTCCACCTGAGACTAAAGTTCACATTCCAAAATGTCTTCTGTGCGAGCACTGTGAATTCTTAAACAAAACTTAACCTCTGGCTATGAAGAATTAGTAATGTTATCAATGTTTTCCATTACACTGTTCTTTAAGATGCCTAAGCAGCAGCTAAGGGAATTTACTTCACTCTTGTTTGTTTGTTTCCTTCTCCCTTTCTTTCTCTCTCTTTTGCTTTCCTCTCTCTTTTGCTTTTTCACTTTTCTCTCTTTTGTTCTCTCTCTTTTTCATATCTATCCTGTTCTTTCTCTCTTGCTTTCTTTCATTCTCATTTGTCCTCTCTCTCACTTTTTCTTTTACTCTTTTGTTCTTTTTTTCTCTCGCTTTCTTATTCTTTCTTGCTCTCTCATTCTTTCTTTTCCTTCTCTCTTTCTCTTGCTTTCTATTCTCTTTTGCTCTCTTTTATTCTCTCTTTTTTGCCTGCTCTCTTCTTTGCTTTCTCTCATCCATTCTCTCTTTCATTTGCTCTCTCCTGCTCTCTTCTTCTTTTTCCTCACTGCTTCTCTCTATCTCTTTAGGTCTCTTTCTTTTTCTTTCTTTGTCTTTTTCAACCTCTATTTCACTTTCTCACTTCTTTTCCTCTCTCTCTTTCTCTTTCTTTTTTTCTTTCTCTCTTTATCTTTCCCCTTCCCTCCTTTCTTCCTTCCCTCCTTCCTTTCTCTCTTTCCCTCTCTCTCTCCCCCATCTCTCCTCTTCCTTTTCTCTCTCTTTCCCTCTTTCTTTCCTTCTCTCCTTCTCTCTCTCTCCTTTTTTAATGTAAACCATGAGAAGAATACGTTGCAAACTGTTCCTGGGTTCTGGTTCCTCTTTTCAGAACTGCTTGTGTATTCTGCACAGTAAAAACACTGAGCATTTAAAAAAAAAAAAAAAAAAGAAAGAAAGAAAAAAAGAAAGAAAAAAGCCAAATGCATATTTTCTGACTCACGGATGAGAATTGGTAGTGCTTGGCCACAAAGTCATGAAATGGTTAAGGTTGGAAGAGAGCTCTGGAGGTCATCTAGTTCAGGCACCCTTGCTCAAGCAAGGAGTCCATGCTGGAACCTACAAGCATCTTTCAGGTTAAAAATCTGTAGGTTCAGTGACAGACTACCAGTTAAAATAGCTACAATACACACCAAGCCGAATTAGTGCTAATGTTCTGAGTGGTAAAACTGGTGCAATAAGAAAAGTTATTCTGCTCTTGCAGTTAAAACCTTCCATTCCTGGGGAGAGAGGGAAGGCAAAGGTTGCTGTCCTAATCAGGCATCCCAGAAGCAATGTATTCACTGTTACTAGAGGTTAAGATTAACTTGAAATCTGACAGCAGGAAGCCCCAAGCTCTCAGTCACAAAAGAGATACAGAATTATCCTCCACAAAATAAACCCTTACACACACACACACACACACACAAAAAAAAAAAAAAAAAAAAAAAGGCAAGCCTATCCTAAGTCTATCATTTAACTCAGGAAGGTGATGAACGTTTCCTACTCCCGGTGATTTTAAGAGGCAGATGTGACCTGAAGATCTTGTGCTTAGATGCGCCACCATTAATTACTTTCAGCTATACAGCATAATGTCACCAGTGTTTTTCAGCTTATTTTTTTGCCTCAAAAGACTGGGTTTATGGGCTAGTTGGTGGTGTGGGAAAGCTTGGGGAGGACACCGAAGAGTGACAGGGGTCACCTGTTTTGGATCTCTCCGTTTTTGAATCCACTCCAGTTCACAGGATCAGACTTTCTCACTACTAGTGGATTAACCCAATAAAAACATTCAAAGCACATTATAGTAATGTTATTGCATATCAAGTACTCTGCTAACTAATGGTGAAATACAGGCAATATATTTTATGGTCAAAAAAGTCCTGTGATCCCTGTAATTTAGTCCAGTGGGATTTTTATTAGGCAAAATTCACCTTGCCCTGACAGAAATGAACATGTATTAGGCATTTATCTTAAGCAAGCAAGAGCAAAACCGAAGGTGTGATAAAGAGTACACAGGCAGAGAATTAAGTCAGATGCACAAGATCTGCACTTCTTTCCTTTTCCTAAGGCACCAGGACACATCAAAATGCCTGAAGTGTTAGGTCTGTGCCAGCCCACCAGAAGCTAAGTCTGTGCACATAAATATCGTCACTGCCACAAGAAACAATTGTTGTAGGTAATTTGGCTTACCAATTAGTGTAGATACCCCACAGAAGTACAGTTTATAATAAGTAATTTAAGCAATCTGCATGTAAAAATTAATGAATAGAAACACATGGAATCGGGATAATTTTTAAGCAAGTGAAGTAAGCTATTTTCCATGTTGCACAAACATAATAAGGTCATTTAAGAAACAATTACAAGGCGCCATGGGGTGAATAAAGTATAAAACTAGAATGACTGATGGCCAATATAACCTTTCTTAGTTCCCATAATTGCCTATGTGTTCTACAAAGTTAAGTAAGGGGACACATGCAATTTAGTTCCTCCAGTGTGATTAGCTGTTACTGAGGAAATAGGACAATTCCAGAGCATGAGTTTGGCTCAAGGAATATAAAATTAAGCAATAGTTTCTTCATACTGCTGGTAGTGTTCTGTTTTTTTGTTTTTAAATGCACAATTATATAATTTTTACTTTGAAAAAATGTTCTTGCTCACTCTAAAATGTCCATCAGCCTTTCATCTATCATGGAGTGCTAACACGGCAACTGTCATTCAGAACATAATTCTTGACAATTTTCTACTAGATAATTCAACCTACCATGTTATCTTCTCCAAGGGAGTGAAATAGCAACACAACAGGAGCTTAAATGGTGGTTTTATCCAGGGGATTATTTTGCTTGTGAAGCAGACGATTTTGAAAGGTTAGAAGTCTTACAGATGCTTTGCATTGTCAACAACACAACATACTGATAAAAGTAAAGTTAAAGCAGCTTCTCCAATTATCATCAAATAGTACAGGATATACTCTAAAGCTCCAAAGTCTGCTAATTTAGCCATGCTTCTCTGACTCTCACATACTTATGACTACACAATTTTGCTTCTTATAAAGAGGAGTAGATTATACCTTACCAGTTGCTTGGAAAAAAAAATCTTGATTTTACAGTATATAAAAGTCTGACATAAGATAGACTTAACTGTTTTCATATATCACTACTGATAGAAATATTGATCCTATTTTAAGCTTGTTAACATAACTCTTAATGAGGGCTTTTACTTAATGAATGATAGTCATTTCTCTAGTCCCTTACAGTTACCAGATTTGATGCAATCAAACCAGAAAGCTTTGTGAAGTAGAAAAAAAAAAATTGTACAGAAAATGTAAACAGACACTTATAATAGAACTATTATGTCCTTGAGATTCAAATGCACATTTTTTAAAAATAAAAATGTTATTCCATGTAAAAATCCAACAGCAGTGTTGGAATGAAGCTGTCTTTTGCTACGTTAAACCTGGATGACTTATTTTAAATTAATCAAAAATGTAGAACTCAGCAAGAGAATGCTTATTAAAATCCCCCTTACGTGGATATTTCTCATTAACTTGAAAAGCTGCTTATAGCAAACACTTCTCTAAGCTGAACACCTTTCCATTTTGTTTGAGTATTGCACTTTGTGGTTTCTTTTACAGAATCGGCAAAAAACTTCAACATTTTTTTTCTATTACATTGAAGGAAGGGACTGTCATAAATAGCATTTAAAACCAAATTCATAACTTGTTTTCCAAATAACTGTGTAGTCCTCCTCATCACTGCCTCGTAAGATTAATACCATTTATTGTCACAATATTTTTGTAAAGAATTATTATTTTTCCAATTGAAGAACTGAGGCAACAGAAAATAAATGATTTATCAAGAATCCCACTGAAAATCAAAGGCAAGATATCCATGCAAATTCCCTAGGTTCTAGTCAAGATAAAGTCAATAATCCAAAGTATTTTGACACAGTATGAGAAGAAAGCTGATAGCCTGTTAGACAGCTTACTATTTTCCACAACCAGTTCCAGTTTAAGGTATTGTCATGGATATCTCTAGAGTCACATTTATTTAATTTCCTTTTTTTCTGACATTAAAACCATCTGCAGTCCCAGAGATAAGGTTCTTCTGTGTCTGATGATGGAAAAGGAAAGATTTGAGACAGTCTGGAAGTTTGGGGTTGTAGTCTGAAGCACATGGAAAAACCTGCAACGTGTTCAATTTTTCTTCTTGCAACTTTGATCTTAGAGAATTTTTGAAAAGCAAATTAGAATCTAAATAGATAGTACTGATTTGGGTGAATTTTGTCACAAGAATTTTGAAATATAGTGGACTTAGCTGTAGAGATCTCTTCCCAAATATCTCTATCTCCCAGCCGGAATGAGTCTACCAGTTTGCCAAGCAACAATACCCCATAATGGCCTCAGGAGAATTTACCTGCCACCCCTTGAGCTCGCATTCTGCATACAAGGTCACATCTATTCTTTTAGAGAAGAAAATTTGCCTCTTGTTAAACTACCTTTTTCAAAGGCTTCAGCTGAAATAAGAATGGAATTTTCCTTTCTCGTTCAGTTTTACAATTTAAGTTTGAAAACATTTAAACCCTTATTCTCCTGAATACCTACAGTCATCTGCTGTCTCTGATCTAATTTGCTCATTGGGACAGGAATTACATAAGAAATGTCCTCAAAACCAGACAGTCAGCCCAAATGGAGAGCACACCTGTAATCACAGCCTGCTTGTGCCGTCCAAATCATGGAAGTGTGCCAGACAGGTCTGTATGCCTGTAGGCACGCGGCTTGCACTCAGTCTGCGTTCCAGGTATGTGGATGACAGCAGGACACAGAGCACACTGCTTGCAAAACCTCTTCAGGGGTGACTCTTTGTGAGAAGCACAGATGTGTTCAGTGGGTCTCATTCCACATAGAGCCTAAGCCACTATGGAGAGATGATAAAACATTTTTTTCAATACATGGAAAGAAGTTTATCCAGTTCCACACCATATACCTGTTTCCTTCACACAAACATTATAATGATTGCTGAGCTGTTCAAGAGAAAGAGTACAACAATAAATGATAGAGCTTTATTAGGTGATGTTAACTAAATGTATAGCAGCTAAATATGTTAGCCAAAGGTAGAGCCCTCTGGCATTTTATAAAATAAATCTAAGGTAATATATTTGCACATAAAATAGTGTTGTCGAGATTCTCTAAGTATATACAGGAGGACTTTGACCTCCACTCTTGCAGTCTTTAAGCTACAGGAGGAAAAAAGCCTTCTGTTACATGAAAATACTTACAATGAATACATTCAAGTTTTTTGTTTTCTTTTTTTTTTTTACCTCTTAGAAAGTATTTTCTAGCTCAAGTACAAAAGTCCTTCAGAAAAACGTCTTTGTTACCAATGTTACATTGTCTGCAATGCCTAGTACAATAGGACTGAGACCTCTGGCTGTAACTACAAATAATAATAATGAAGATGAGATGTATTTCAAGTCTGCAAACATGTTCTGACTCTGAATAATGCACTCTACAGTACACAAGTATCCAGACTTTCATTACATAGTCTTAAAATTCATTTATTTGAATGATGCAAAATGTTCTGAGGGACCTTACATTCATCTCTTATTGAGCATTGACAGCAACAACCTTGCAGTATTTCCCTCTCCTTTAGCATAACAATGTATATACACTACAACAGCTTCTGAAAGCCTAAGGTTCTCCACAGGTAGTAAGAACATTTTATAAATTAAAAAGCAGCATCTAGGATTACGATTGTTCAATCATCCAAACAAATCAAGCACTCATTTAGAGACTGGTAGTCTCAAGGGCCCCATGCACATGCTGCAGATTGTAAATCTCCTCTGACTCTACTCCTGGCAGAAAGACCAAGCTGTTAACTTCAAGAAGCCTCTTTCCACTCTATTAGGGCTACCAATTCCAGCACTAGAACCAGAGGAAGAGGCAATTCATGACCTTGTGTTCTGCTTTTTGCAGGCCTTGGGACCTTGTCAGTCCGAAAGGCGTGACTGGATGTATATATATATCTATTTTTTTTCCTATGATTTGAAAGTAACATGAAATAAAATAGTTTCTGAAAGAAAATAAATATATATTCACAAAATCAGCACAGGACTAAATCTGAACAAGAAAAAGAAATCCCATTAAATAAAGGTCTGATAACAGACAAGGCCATTTGAGCTCTGAACAAAAACACAGAGCAGCATATTTATTTTCCTCCCTCTAGGTAGAGAAAAGAAATGGTTATATTCATTAGCTAACTTCCAGTAATGCACAGGTGCCCATCGTCATTGTATGATTGCTAACTTCTGTGACAATTAGCCAATACATTGATTTTTATCACTGGCACAACAGGGTCACATTTTCTTTTCCTGCAGAAGCTTTCTTTAAATAGCATCTTTTGGAGACAGCTGAAGTTCATCAGCTGATGACAGGAACTAGACAGTGCCATCTGCCTTAGAAGCAGTTCGGGTAATAGCAAAGAAAAGGTAATCGCCAAATGTGAAGTGTGCAGGAGTGGAATATTTTTTATAGCTTGCCATTAAAAGTGGATCTATGTGCCACTACGTGATACTTTGAAGAAGCACTTTCCCAAAAAGTATTCAAACTGGAGGAGCACTAAATATCTAGAAAAGGGGATCTGTGAAGAAGTCACATTTAGGAAGCCCTGTGGCAGTCACTGCAAGAGGTGACCGATGACCCCAGGGAGCAGAGGCCCAGAGGTGTGGTGCTCCAGACACAAGGGGCTGCCAAGCCCTAGGGTTGCGGGGGGAAATCCCAGGCAGCCTCACAGAGAAGGGGAAACCACTATCATTCCTCCACACAGCAAGGCTGACAGCTCAGGACTGCTCTCCCCCTTCTGAGGGTGTTTTGCAAGTATATCAAAGAGAGAGGAAGGAAAATATTCAAATGGTGATGACAGGGACAGTAACACTACTCCTGTTTTTCATTTGGCAGCCATTTTGTTTAAAACACATAACTGCACTCAGGGACAATACCTCAAGTCTGCTCCATACCAGATAGATTTTCTTAGTTCTAGGTCACAGATTCATGTTTTCTCCCACTTGTTTCTTGCATAGATACATCATTTTTCCCCAACCCCAGTAGCACGGGTTCATCAGGAAGAGTTACTTAACACTAGGTAGTCTGCAATGAAAGTTGGGAAATACAGGGTTTTCTGATCAAAGTGAAGCAATCCATGGATCTGGACCTACTCCCCAAGTGCTCATGTACCCCACCACATCAGCTGGTATCTGAAGAAAAGAGCAGCACTGTTTCCAAGGGGAAAAAATTATCTTTGGTCACTCTGGGCGACTCACCTGTGTCAAGATTAGGTTATAGCCCCTAGAGCTGCACAGGTCCTGCCACCCTTGCAGCTGTGGCTAGGTGGGCCCTGGACTGTAATCCAAATTCACAAATGTTCCTGCAATTGGAAGAATTTTAGACCACACTATGGGGAATCATGGAAAAAGTAATGGCCTGGATTTCTGGTGCAGGCCTATGAATACCATGCAGGGAGCCAACTGCCCAACTCTGGGGAAGAGCACAAGCATCAACAGAAGTTTACATGAGAAGATTACGCTCAAGCAAAGAACTGTTCTTGGAATTAGTGCCTGTTTCTTAGAGATTATCAGTAGTAAAACTCTAGTAAAAAATAGCATACACCTTTCAACATTGTCTTCTAATCAAGCTCCAGTAGTTATTTATACTACTGAGTAAAACTATTTCATATTTAGAAGATCCTTTTGCTGGCTTGTACACAAAAAAATCTTGGACTCCTGCACTGATTAGAATATAATTTCTATATTGGGGATCATTAGAAAAATTAAAACAATGTCTCCTGTAAAATTAAACACAAGCTGCATGGGGAATCTGTACAGCCCTGTTCTCACTTTAGAATTTGGCAATAACACTCAGCCCTTTGGGCCAATATCTGTGTAATCTAGATGTATTATTATCATTTCTGAAATGTCTATAACACTGGTATCTACACACCGAAGTATGCCAAAAATCTGAGCTCCCGAAGAAACACCTTTCAAAAACTATTAAAAAACTACCTTATATACTATGTTCTAAAGTGGATCATACACTTAAAAAGGTCACATTCTGAATGTGTGCATAGAATAGACTCCACACAGCAGACATCAAGATGAGAAAGGCATTACTTCATCTTATCACTGCCTGTACAAAGATATTCAAACTAATTAAAAACATGAGAATTTCTAAAGAAGAATCGTGTCCTGCTCTGCTTCTGAGTCACCAGGGTTGAGAACACACAGTCTTCTACCCACTAGCTTTAAGTTTAGCATCAGCAAAATCTTTGCACCATCACAGATCTAAAAATGAAAATCTGTCCTTTTCCAGAATACACTAGAACACATTTTGTGCCTATCCTTTTATTGAACCTTATAATCTTTTTAAAAGTCTTTTTATTTCCTCATCCTCTGAGTCAGAACTGGAGAATAGTCTGGGAAAAATTCTATCAAACTAAATTCATCTCTAAGATAATACCTTTAACCAAGATTTTCTTCAGATCGATAAGAACTATAACCTTCAGCCTGTGATAATGCAGACTGTCTTTGACAGGATTACAGGAACCATGTCTAAATTATGCTTCTCTATGAAGTTGTCTTGGACTGCCACATTCTCTCTGATCCAAATTCCCATGAGCCAAAAATGTCGGATTTGGCAAGTTTGCAGTTACACATGGTCTCCAGCTGTTCTATGATAGGTTAGGAAATAAACTGGCCTCTAGCCAGCCCAAGAGACTCATATCAAAAGCTGTGTAGTAAGCATTATATGAGTGCAAATGTAAACATTCACATTTTATTTCCCCTTTCTCAGCAGTGCACAGATAATTTTCATATTACTGATAGAAAAGGAAACAATAGCCAGGACTTGAAAAAGGAAAGGATATGTTTAACTCAAGCTGAGAACTATATGAAGTCTTAAGTATTAAGCACAGTCTCCTAACAAGCATATACCAAAATTATAGCTATTCCACAGTTCAAGCAATATATACCTAGTTTTCGTATAGAAATAGTGGTTCAGAAGAGACTCAGCATTCATTAACAAAGGTATGAGTGGTTGTATTTTTGTTCCAAGCATTAAAAGTACCTTAATGGCATTTCTCAACCATTTAAAGCCACACATACATTACAGGAATTTGTGTGCATTTTCTTATGGGAAATTAAATTGAGTTCAGTGATATACTTTAGTGACAGGATATGGTCAGTTTAAAAAAAAAAATTAGAATGAAAGAAATGTGTCCTTAATCAGCATAGAAATGAAAATCCATCCATTATCCACTGATTCTTATCACCAAAAGGCACTATAAATAGCATCTAATAGAAGGCCAAGAACAGTGCCCTCTTGCATGCCATTTCTGAAGCAGCGAAAACCATTGAGTTAGTTAGGTACAGAAACTATCTGAACAAGAATCACAAGATTGAATTCAACCAATTTGATACTTAAATAGAATTTCTGGCATCAGATCTTAAGAGAAGTAATAAGATAGAGTGATAAATTATATCAGACAGATGACTAATAAGTCTAGAAAAGTAAGTCAGTAATTGCATTAGCACCTTTTGCTAGTAAATCATTGAAAGAATCTAAGCAGGTCTCACTGTAGTAGTGATTTTGATTAGACTCATGACTGAAATGTGTTAGTTACTCAGCATGGACCAAAAGAATGATATAAAGTGAAGGAAGTGCACTTCATAAAACTTTTGTCAAACAATATTCTGAGACTGGTATGTGAATAGAATGTAACTGGCTACATTTCTGTACGATTAGATTTTTATTAAAAACCCTTTTCATCCTATTTTTATTTTACTGTGGAATTTTGTATAACTTACTGTTGTGACAGCATACCGTTGTATATATTTTGTATACCTTACTTTTAAATAAAAATGATTAAGAAAAAAATAGCTAAATGATAATAATTTACATTTCCACTAACAAAAGATGTAATTTGGAAAGCCTTTGCATCACAGCTGTCTCTACACGGCCCATCTGAGATAATGCTAAACCTTATATCAGCAAATGGTGAGGTTCCACTCCTAGGGTCCTGAACCTAAGAGTTTACAGAGTGAATGAGGGCTACCAAGGACTACAGTATGTCTGTCAGTGGTGGCTACCAGTTCTCCACTATAGATTTCACTGCTGTTGTTGACATTATATGGAGAGTATTATAGGTGGTACAGAGTATACTACTGGCTAAAATAGAGTCTTAAAATTGATTCCAGGGTCTTAGGATATCTATGATCAGATAATTATGGGAAACAAAGGGGAAAAAATGGGGGAAAAAAAAAAAAAAAAGGAAATGGAAGAGGCTCAAGCCACTGCCCAACTGGGAGACATGTATACGCACCACCAGCCCTCCACTTGCTCTCTCACCTATTTGGGTGCCCTGGCCAGGGAACCTTGTGCACTCCCACCACTGCACACTGCCCATGAAACATGGGAATTAAGAGACCAGGACCCTGCCAAGTGCTATGGCACCCACCCACAGATCAGATCACAAGTAGCCTAAGTGATGTCAGGAAAAAAAGTTAGGGATCATCCTGGAAGAGAACCAAGTATAACTAGCTCCTAGCCAAAAGACTTCTCATTTTTATATTGGGAAAGCTGACCAGGAAGAAAATGATTATGCAGTTTAGATTAAGAGTATCACAGAAGTGTGTGGAAGTAAAGGACTTCCAAGCACAATCAATGTGTTACCAGCTGCCCAAGTGGCCTCTGGATGCAGGTAATAAAGAATGTTATGCTATCTCCCTTAATAGATTTATCTTCTGATCAATAATAAAGAATTTGTTTTCCCCAAAAGGCCAGGCAGACCAGAAGTAAAACAACTTTATGTGTACTCAAAGGTAAAGGCAAGCACATGGAGCTTTAGCTGATTAGTGATTACAAAATTAGCCCTTGGAGGAAAAAAATCTTCAAGATTTATAACGGGAGAGCACTTTTATAGGCCTTTGTGGACCATCTGATGGAATTTAACAGAAAATTATGCTTGCCTCATACAATTCTTTGCTGGCACTTTCCATTACATCCAGGGCTTTTTCTGTCAAGGATTTCTCCATACATTTTGCTGACACTAGGATTCCCTGGGTGAAAGGATGAGCGCTGCACTCATTATAATGGACAACTCCTCTCCACTCTCTCCTTCTATCCCTGGAAGCCTAGTACTGACACTAAAAAAGCACATTTTGAGCCATTTACTGGCAAGATATTAAGCAGTTCTGTTCCTCCCTTAACCTATAGGGCAACATGCACTGCACAACAAATATGCTCTATAGCCTCTGTGTGGTTCCCTTTTCCAGTCTCTTCAAAACTAACGAAAGCATGGCATTGCCCTTACTCGTGTCCATAGAGTATCAGTCTATTTCAAGTTAGCCTACATTTTCAGTACCTGAAACTCCATTTCTTTTCCCTCTTCTTCATACTAAAGGCTTTCCTTCCTGTTCCCTGCTTGAGACCAGTTTCCCATAGGAGACCTAGTTTGGCACAGCAGTGCAGTAAAAAAGGCATCATGATAGATTCTCTATGACGTAAATTAGAGTGCTGCAGTCCAATCACATCCCCATCAAGGTCCTCAAATGAAACCTCCCACTGAGATAGAAACTATTGGATTTCCATCTGTGTGTCTCTTGCTGTCAGTGGCTATTGTTTAAGTAAACATTGGTTTGTATTACTTTCTTTTTTTTTATTCAATACATGTTGATGCCTGGTTAAAAGGAAAGAAAATTGCAGTATTAAAAGACTAGTATTTTCAGTGTCTTGTGATGTAAATTGCTAATTTAAAACCCAAAATATTGTTAAAGTGTCTTTATTTAATAGCAGACGATTGCAAGCTGTAATTTGCAAGCTGTAGTTGCAGATGGCAATGTTTTTCTCTCTTTTCAGCAGTACAGTACAGTATTTACTGCAGTGATCTGCAGACAATGACACACCAACTGCAAAAGAAATGCTCAGGGGTAATACAAACTATCAGGATTCCCACGAGGTCCAGCATGTGAGATACCTGCCACTAAAGCATGAAATTTAAATGCCAATTAAAATGTTAAAATCTCTTACCTGGTCTCAAAAAACAACTCCTTGTAGTATACATTTTTAGCACTTACAATTGCCGAGTGTGTTTCTAATCCAAAACAACAGCACTTGTTTTCTTTCCTGATTTTTAATCCCTTTGGATTGAATACACTTATTTTCCAATTCAGACCTGGAGGCCCAAGTCTGGATTTGAATCTGACAGCTACCATCTGGACCACACTAGCAGAAAGGGCTGTATGTGATCTGGCACATGTCTAGCATGCCGTTCCACTTTTTGTACATAAGGACATGCCAAAACACCAAGCATGTAGATTATCCTGCATTTATTAAACAAATTCTTTGCCTTCTATTTCATTTTGTTAAACACCTCATTAATGTTTATTTTTCAAGACAAAAATTATTTAACATTGTCTATTCAGCAGCATTGTAAAAAACATTTAAATACTGTATTCTGTAGTGCCATCTAGGGGATTTAAAACCTGGAATAAAGTGCTCATCTGATAAAGAAACAATAGACACTAAGAAATCAGCTATGACTGCCAGGGCAATTTCTTATGTATATCTAGTGTTTGGGATTACATTTTGTGTACAATAGGAATATTAGAACAAGGTCACACACATAGTGTCATATCTGTAGAATCCATAAATAGGAGAAGATGTATTATGCTATACTTCTGCTTTATAGCTCAATAATTCACAAAAGCAATCTTAAAAAAAAAAATCCCCAGTAAAATCAGTGTCATGCTCTGAAACAGGATTTAGAAAAAATGTCCAACCTCAGTTCAGATACCAGGAAATATATGGGATTTGTATGTGCTAAAGATATTTGTATAAAGATTAGACACATTCTTGTATAAAAATTATAGGAAACTGAAATAAAACAGGAGAGCTATGGGCACTTTCTTCAGCACTCAACCTCATTCAGATTTTTTTATGTGAAGTTTCCTGATCCTTACATAGTAGATGTCATTACATAGTAATTTCCAGTGCATCACTGAGAAAATTGTCAGAGATTATTAATTTTAATAACATATTGATAGCCGGACTGATAGCAAAATTACAGAATCACAAAATGATGGAGGTTGGAAGGGACACCAGGAGGTCACCCTGTCCGACTCCCCGCCTCTTGTCCTGGCACTGGGTACCCCTGAAAAGAGCCTGGCTCAGTCCTCTTTGCACCCTCCCTTCAGGTGCAAAGAATACTCATACACATTGATAAGACACACACGCACCCCGAGCCTTTCCTTCTCCAGGCTGAACAGCCCCAGTTTTCTCAGCCTCTCCTCACAGGAGACACATGAAGAGCTATCTCTGGGCCATCAACAGGCATCAGTTGCCAAAACATCACAGAAATCAGTGGATAAGTTACACGGGTGAAGAACCTGGCTATGCACTCACGTGGTCTTTTATTTTTTCATAGTCCCAGTGATAGCACATCAGTTTCCAACCATCAGGATGAGAGACAGGATCGCTACTTTGCATTTAAATCACCAAACCTCATATTTTTGATATTCCATATGGAAACAGTGTGCATTAAATACTTACTTTGATGTCCTGAGCATTATTTGTTCGTTAGGGTAAGATTCTAAAAGCATGTTAAAAGTGTCCTAAGAACTCATACACAATGTTTTAGATGTGCCTTTTATTTGAAGCTATTTTAGAAAGTTGTCAGCCTTTCATCCTGAGAGTAGTTTCCATATTCAACTGATTGCCCCCAGCTCACCATCCTGTCACTATAGACCCTGTCATCTAGATGCATTATGCTTTATGTCCTCTAGTCACCCACTTTGCATCACACACACACAAAAAAATAACATATTCCTGCATTCTCGCCTCCCTAGCCCATGTTCCTGTATCTTCTCCACATTTTTTACCACACTGCACCAACTCAGTGCTACACTCTGCATCTTCCAACGCCCCTGCACTGTTACTCTTGCTTGGAAGGACAAATTGCAGCACTGCCTTGAGGGTGCATAAAGGAGGAAGCAGTGGAGACAGGCTGTTCCTCCGTGTTCTGATCAACAGTCACTGTAGTTCGGAGGCTCCTGTCCAACGCAGACCAACAGGTATGCCATAGCTTAATGAAAGGAGAGGCGGAAGGCTCCAGATGCATATTCCTCTGGGAAGTCATTCTATTATCAATGCTTAGCCCAGACCTATCTAAATGGATTTATAAGGAATGACGCAGTATCTGGAAGTCTGATTCTGCCACCTTGTGAAGAGACGTGTCTTAGGCTCTGCCTGCCCCTCGCTGGCTGATGTTGTTGACCCACCTACCAGCTGACAACACTGTGGATTTTTTCCCTTCTCCTCATTTATTTTGTGGAATTGCTTTCCTAGCCCATTGTTTCCTTCATACCAGTGCTGACCATAGATGAAGTAGTGCTAATGAGCAAAGGAAGGTATCTTCTTCATTTTTTTTTCCAGTAAGTACAGAAGGACTATGAAGACTACAGCACAAGAACAGAAAAGCAGTCAATATGTTTGAGGCTCTCCAGGGTACAGAACCTGGATTCGCTTGAAAACTTTGAATGAAATAAAGTTTGAAGCAGTGTTGATATAGGCAAGGATGCAAAATACAGGCTTTACAACAGCAATTATTTTTGAGGATAACAATCTGTTCACATAAAACACCATCTATATTTAAAATAAGAAGTCACAGGAGATCAGGGGAATTACAAAGCAATGAGACTTGCTGTGGTTTCAGAGAAAGTAATTAAGAGCCTAATTAAGGACAAAAACAAAAGTAAAGCTTGATGGAGGAAAAAAGCAGGAAAGCTTCTACTAGGGGGAGGCACTTTTTCCTACTCTGATATATTTCTTTGAGGCAATGAGCACTCAGACAAGATTCTGTGGGCCAAACTCAGAGAGGAACTTGCAAAAAGTCAACTAATCCATAGCAGGGGTAACTTCTATCTCACAGCAGTATAAGGTAGAGGCTTTTGTTTCTTTTATCACACTACTCTAGGAGACGGACACAGTGACCTGATGAAGACAGCTTTAAACTTGGGGGTCTACATCGAGAGACAAGTTGGAAAGTGGTGCATATGGAGAAAGCCTGCAGGAGAGAAAGCTGCAATGGCACATTCCTGCTGCATGCGCTTCCATACCAATGCTCACAGCTCAGGCAAGAAACAAGACACAGAGCCTAAGTTTTCTTGGTAGTGGAGAACAGTGACACAAGATGCAACAGCCAAAAGCTGCAGCTTGGGAGGCTCAAACTGAACTAGTAAAGCACATTTCACTGGAAAGGTAGTGCAGTATTCTTTCCCTAGAGAAATCGTGGAGCCTCCATTCCTAGCCGCTTTGCAAACTCGTCTAAAAAAGCTATCACTGAACCTGCTGACAGTAGTCCTCCACTGAGCTGGAGACTGGACTACAGGACTTCAAGCAATACTTCGGGGATCTTGTGACACATTTAATGCGCCTTAGCTGCTAATTTGAATTTCGTCTATCGGGCAGGACCACAGCCCATCTGAAGAAAAACAGCCAGAAACTCTATAATATGAATGTCAGCTCCTCAGCATCATTTCTCTCTACAAATCTGTTCCTACTGTGTTGCACTACTTACTAAAATAGACATATCCAAAGAAGACAGTTTTAATACCTGTAGGAACTTAGAGGCTACTGATACAAACCCAGTATGATTTTCAAGAATTTCAATATCCACCTGTATTTCTTCTAATGTGAAGCTGCATGCTTCTGAAAATCCCCTTTGGCATCTATCTGAATCTTCAGGAACCTTTTAAAATTTAGCCCTAAATTCTCTAAGCTCCTTTGGAAAATCCCAGCATTTATCCTTTTAGGATTGAAAAGAATGAACTGCACAACTTTAAGTTAAGAAAAAGTAATAACCCGTATGCACAGTATCAGCAAATTAACTACAAATGTGTCCTTAACATTCTTCAAGAGAAAAGCCTTGCAACTGATAAGATGCATCAGAAAGCTTATAAATCAAGATAACAACTATTTTCAATATAATTCTTCCAACCTGATACCGAAGGCCTCATTTTAAATTATGTAATAGTTTTGATCAGGCCGCTGTGGTTTTATTCATTGTTTGCTTCACTGACTAACATAAGAAACATAATTATCCCTCAAATTTATAAAGTTTACATTTCATCACCTTTTTAATATTATTAAATTAATCATGCAGGAAGCCCAAATGCAAAGTTTAGAATGGAACATATTAAATGAATATGATCGGGGGTGGGGCCACGCACAAAAACAAAAACCATTTTCACACAAAATGGTAAGCTAGCAAGATATCATGTAAAGCTGTTACCAGTTGTGAATGATTTATTTCTACCAAACAGAAGGAATGAAGCTTTTAAAATAATTTTTCATAAATCTGTGAGGAAAAATACAATAACAGTAAGTTGCACAGCATCTTTCATCAGGGATCTCTGATGGTCTTCCCAAACACTGAACTGCATTGGCCTTGCAACTCCTCTGTGAAGCACTTGTCAAACAGAACTGGGTAAACTAAGGCAGCAAGAATTATATTCTTTCTCACGGTAGAGCCTGAAAAAGAAAATAAATTTCCCGCTTTTATTTCAAATATGTCTTTTGCCAGCTCATGTATGAAAACCAAATCCCTAATTTATTTATTTTTTTTTAGCTTGGCCCAAAGCCTGGCAACATTCCTTTGGGAGAAAACACACCAATTTTACATGACTTTAGATCATCCACTCTCAGACATTTTTAGGTCAGGAAGGACAAAGACAGATTTGTGTAGCACACTACCTAATAAACTAGCAGCTGAATCAAAGAGCTGATGCGTATAAGGAGCAAGAAGCATTTTTAATTAGGTTGGCAGGGTATAAAAAAGCAGGTTCCCCCTCCGTCCTATGCTATAGATAGCCTTCTTGTGATGTTCACCGCCCAGACTTCCATTATGCTATTAGCAATCTTTTAGCATCAGAAATAATACTGGTGACACTTGTCATCTAATCCTTTCATTACAACTTAGAGTAGGATCAGCAAAAGAGAATTAAGGAAGAAGTTGTACTTCTCTCAAGTTATCTCCTTAGCAATGGCTGATTTAATCCTAACCTTCACTTTATCAGCTCATAACTTCGTCCTCTGCAACAAGAAACTACTTATAGAGCATGATACATTATTCTCTATTAATATTTTCATCTTTTGACACATTGCACATCTACACCATAATGAGACAATTAGAAACACCGTGGTAAATCTGCTGCTGCAGCTGAAACACGCTGAATACTTAGAGCCCTGTATTGAGCAGCTAGCTTGGGACTTCTGCTCCTTGGCTTTTTTCTCCATTGTGCAATCAGCCACTTGGATAGGTGAAGCAGCCATTATTATAACAGGTCGGGAGAGTACAGAAACCATCAATGAAGGGAAGATCTGGAAGCACGCAGTAAGTGATATGTAGAACAGCTATTTGCTTAGTTCAGTGGCACTTAAATTAAACATTTCTTACATTACTTTTCTTTCACAGGAAGTGTACTGTTTTAATCTCATTGCCTGGCAGTCCTACACATATTTAACTCTTTATACCAGCCTGTATGCCAGTTCTCCGCAGCACCCCATCTGCGTGATATTCCTCAAAACAGCCCCAGCTTCTCTGCTTCATGCTGCATCCTCATAATCCCCAGAACTGGCATCATCTAAGCAGAATGATACTGAAGATGACAGCCCTTGGACATGGGACCGTACATACCATAGTTGCTATGTGTGGTCTCAATTGAATGAGAAGCAAGAGGAGAGTGATCCTATTGCTCAGGTCAGCTGGAGGCCATTTGTCCTGGATGCTGACATGGCTAAGAGCTTTGATATACAACTACATGCCAATGCCAACTGACTGGTAATTTCAGAGGTGTTTAGCCTCCCCGCACCCGGCAGTCTCTGGGCACGGTACATGCAGGAACTGTGGCAGTTGTCTCTCAGTTGCTCTTCACCTCCATTTCAACAGGGTCTGCCCACTCGGGAGTCATTACATAAGGAAGTAGAAACAATAAAAAAAATGGGCCAAATCATTCAAGCCAATACAGAGGATAACAACATATTCTAGGGAACACAAGCCGGCTGAGAAAACAAAGTTTTTGTTCTCTTTTCATGCTCTTTTCACTTCCATCCATTTTCCACTATTACATTATTTTTTTCTGTTCAGTTTGGAACTGAGAAGCAGTAGCTGTTTTCCTGAACTTATTCTCCTTTCATTGTCAGTTGCTTCCTTTGTTTCTTCTTTCTCACTTTTTGCCTATTTTTCCCCATACGTTCATTCAATCCTTCCTCATTTTAGTTATTCATTTGATTCTTCAACATCCCTTCTCAATATTGTGTTCCTTTTCGCCTTCACTGAGCTCTCTACCGGTTGTTAGTCACACATTAAAATCTGTCTTATATGTTGTGCTGTGAAAACTTAGTACATAAATGGATGCATGTCAGTATAAAACCATAGCTATGTAGACGCATATGTGATCAGCTGGATCCTACTGTTTAATTTCCATCCCAGGCAAATGAGATGCTGTAATTTCATTTCATATTTTGTCCAAAGAAGCAAGATTACTATAAATAAATGAGCAATCAAGAATGGTACAAAAATATACCTGACATGCTGATGCTGTCCTTGATACTTGAAGATAAAACGTACCATAAATGCCCAAAAATAAATGTTAAGTGATCATATTTCTATGGTCATTTTTCTCAGTCAGCTATATGAAAGCTAAATATGCCTATTCCCTGACACTAGTACAGATTACTTACCTAATGGTCTATTTATGATGGGTAAATCTCAGGAATGATTACTTTGCATCACTAAGAGGCTATGACACTGGTCCCAGTCCTTTAGGAAGGCAAAGAAGAAAAAGGAAAAAAAAAAAACAAAAACTTCTAAAAGCATAATGTAGATTCTCCACCAAAAGGCAGCAAGTCATTAATTGCACTTGTCAGAATTTTGAAAAGAAAATTTAAATAAAAGCTTTAGTACTATCAAGATGCTGAGCAATTCACAAAATGAAACAGTGACTAGCCTCACAAGCGGCATACTGGAAGACCTAAACATATTTCATAAAATAGTTGAAAGGTCCTGTATGCTGCACAAAATATCTGCACGGGTGCCAAGAAATCATCAAGATGCTGCACAATTAATCTGGTTAGGATTGTTCATTTGGATGGGTTCTAAGAATATTACAATGATTCTTTTTTAGATACAGAGTAATTAGAAATATTTAGTTGATACTGTTATTAAATTCAGAGTGATCCTGACAGACATAGCTTCATAATACAGCTAAAATTCTAGCAGCCAGACAAAGACCAGACACAAAAGGGCTGGAGTCATAGCTGGATGTTACAATTAATCTTGAAGTTCCCCCTCCCCTGCCATTGGATTCCCTTTCCCATGTTCCTTTGTTTTCTTTACTGGACCATGGATCTGTACAGCTATGTTTGAACAAAGAAACATCTTTAAATACATGTATTCGGGGCTCCTTGTTAGCTAGGTCAGTCCCTTAGCATGGGTTTACTGAGCAGCTGCCTAAGCAGAAGTACCAACACAATCATGGGAGCTGTGTGAGGATTCCCTGACTGTCAAGGTCTATCTTAGAAGAGAGGCAATATGCATTTACATCCCAACTTTTAGAAGGGAAATGCTAGCTATTAGGTCGCCAACCAGAGGTAAACTCCTCCAACTGTGTTTTTGAAACAGATATACCTTTTCTTCAGTCTGTTATGACTGTCACATGTTAGGCTTACCTTAAGCATGCTTAATAGACACAATTCTGTGGAATTTGAGTCAGGGACATCCATCTAATCAGTGGGCCCCGTGGGGGGTTAGGTGAGAGATGACTGCCGAGGCTAGCAGCTTGGCAAAGGACTATTCCTCCAGGAATCCTCCGCTGCTGGAACCTGAGTTCTGCAGACAGCATCGATACCTAAGAGGTTAGACTACAGATTTCCCAAGGCTTTAAACACAGACATCTCTCCCACATCTCATTTTGGATATGATTCTTTTTTTTCCCATGACAAGAGGATTTTCTTTTAACTTAAAACAAAGAAAAAATATCTTCTTAAAGTAGATATCATAAACTAGAATGCAGACTGTTCTTTTACAGCGCACTCCATGCAGCAAGTAAAGGTACACAGCAGGAAGCAATGAAGAGGCAGCAAGAACAGAAGAGAATATGAGAGGTAAACTGAAACATGAAGGAAAAGAGAGGGAGAGAGAGAGAGAGAAGGACAAAGAAGAAAATGGCACCTGTCATCCTAATTATGCTTTGAATTTTTAGTCACTGACACTTTGCTTCAGAGGCCTTTCTCTGCTTTGTTGTTCTGCTTCTACTGCCTACTCTCTAATACACGTGTTCCTCTCTCCCCCTTCAATTCAAAACAGGGAAAACACTAGAAGAACTACCATGTTCAAGATCAGCAGAGACTCAATTTCAGAAAAAAAAAATCTTTAGAAAAATTAGAAAAAAAACAGAAGGTTCAATTCAGAAACTTGCTCAAGGAGTTTGAGATTCATGTTTCACCTACAGTAAAATTATCTGACATGAAATGTGTTCTGTACTCCTAAGGGCAAATTTATATATTCTTCATTACTGAGACAGAATGTAATAACACCATGTTTGACCATTAAACTACTGTTTGTAGGACAATGTATTAATTTTCCTCCACCGAAGAAAATCCAGAATATAGAGCCTAACAGACAAAGCCAGCAAACGTGGCCATTTTGGCAAACACTGATGTGTTTCTAACCATTTTAATTACACAATTTCTTTTGCAATCAAGGAAATCCAATCTCACCCCATCTACAGTGCATGACTGGTCAACTACTTACATTGTTTTATTTCTTATGTTTCCTGAGTGATTCAATGAATAGCAGGTATTTTTCTACATGCATAAATGCTCTTGTTGTAGCACAAATATAAGAAATTCCCAGGTGATTATGCAATCAAAATACATTAGTGTATGCTTATATCAACAGCTATGAAAGAGTGATAGGGACATGGTCAAACCAAACAGCTGATTGCAGTTCATTCACTTAGAATTCATGAACACACTGATGGAGGTATTTCAGCACTCCTGACAAGATGTATGTCAGACAGGATCAGATAATCCAGCAAACAAACATGATATGTACCTTGCACTATTGAAGTTGATGGGTGTATTAGTCTAGATTTTCAAACATAACTCAAAGACACCAATATGGAGACAGGAATCAAAAATACTTTAGGAGCAAGTCTTAACTGGACAGGTTAATCGATCAGGATTCAGTGGTGACTTGTGGAATAAAAATGCTTCTATCTCCTGTTATAAAGAACAATCCCGCTTCTATCTCCTGTTTTAAAGCACAATCCTACTTCTCTGATAAAGAAAGAATGATATTTTACTAGTCACTTAGGGCAGCAAGTATTTTCATTGGTCTGCAGAAAGTCCAAGACAGAAACTTCTGTCACTGTTCATAGAGAGACATTAATGAGACAGCATCCAGTTGCAGGCCTGATGAGAATATTCAGCACAGAGCACATCCTTTAAATTTAACAGGCTAAGCATGCATGCACATGCACGCACAGACACACACACACACACCAAAAAAAGTATTTTTTCTTTTTTTTCTGTCAGTATACATGGTTTCTCAGACTAAAAGATGTATTTATGTTTTATCTCTGGAAAACCCTTGCCTAAATTACACAACTTGTCTAATATTTCTCTGGCTATTTGTTCTGGTCTGGACTACCTCAGCCTTGTTCCTTGCTGAAAATGTCAATTCAAGCAGCCCCAAAAACACCACTACAGCCAGAAAATCTTTACCAGAGCTAAATTCTGCAACCTTATCTAATTGCATCACCCCTGTCAACCCCTTCAGTACCCTCAGGTGAATCTAATCTGGTCCGAGGTTTTGAAAGCATTCGGTTTCTCTCAGCAATCCCCAACCTGTTGTTCCCCTACTCCTTGTAGTCCCTCTCCTCCCTGAGCTGTGCTGGTACATGCAGAAAATTTTGCTTGTAAAGACAGGGGCAAAACCAGCATGGAATGATTCAGCCTTTTCTGTACCATCTGTTTCTCCTACACTCATCAGTGGACCCACATTTTCCTTTAACATCCCACTGATTCTAGCATATTCTCTCATTACCCCTTATGTTCCTCGCTAGTTTCATCTACAGCTGGGCCTTGGTCTTTCTGATTTTCCTCCAAATGCTCAAGAAGTTCTGTATGTGTTGCTTCTTCGTTGCCTGGTTTCCACTTCTTGTGTGTTCTTGTGTTTCAGTTCATCCAGGGGCTCCCTGCCTAGCCAAGCAACAATTCTGCCAAAAATTCTCATCTTCCTGTACAAATGGAAGAAAGTTTGTTTCTGAATCCTCTGTAAGTTTTCTTTAAAGATCAACCATCTTGCTTATGCACTTTTTCTCCTCATGGCAGCTTCCAGAGGGAATTCTGCCTCAGAAACTGAAATTTGGTCAAAGAAATTGCCTAAACAAACAGAAATCTGCTTTTCTGAAGTCCAGAGCCCGACTCTGTTGCTCATCTTTCCAGCTTTCCTTCAGATTTTGTCCTCAGTCATCTGTGAACAGCCAATCATGTACACCATTACACTGCTTGATCTTCCTACTTTGCCTTGAAGCTTCCTTATATGCCCTAAAAATATTAGCAGCCACTTTATTGAGTTGAACATAGGGAAGACAGTTGAACGCAGGAAAATTCACTGTGTCCCTGTGATGAAAAATGATTCTTTCTATAAAAAATTAAAAAAAAAAAAGCAAAAATGATTTAAAACATTCCAAAACAAAACTGCAAACAATGAGAAAATTAATATATATATTGTTTATAGTGTGTGTATATATATGTGTATATATATAGTGTGTGTGTATATATATATATATATACGATAAAGGCTTTATGATAAGCCATTTCATTTAACATTTACTGACTGGTTAAAGTCAAGCAGCCTCTTCCTATAGTCTGTCCCCTTAGGATGCAGAAAGGCTAGAAGAAATATTGATTTTCAGATTTGTCCAGAGTACCTCATTTTCATTTCACTCAATATAGAAAAAGAGCAGAAAAAAAAAATCACTATTTTTCTATATTCCCCATGAGGAAATTGAAATATGTCCAGACTGGATGCTACAGTAAGTCTAGTTCAAAGAGGTATGTCTCAGCTTAATAAGGTCCATTTTATTTGCCAGTGAAGAGACACCTGCAGGATGTGAGAGATAGAAATACCATAATTTGCTCTCCAGAAACTGCTAGCATCACTTTTGGTGCATATTAATGCAGCTCAGTACTGTCAATGAGGTGATTATTTGCTCCCTAGAGAGCTCATCTCACAGAGTTTTCATTTTGTGTGGTGCCAGGTATAAGGTCTCTTATACGGCTGATTCCCGTAATGCAGTCTCTCAGAGAAGCCCTCTCCAGCTCTGCTTTTAGCCACTAATTCATAAAGTTACATAAATAACACATGTATAACTCTTATCTTTTTATGGGGTTAAATCAAAAACTTCTGCTTCTTATACCTGCGAAGCCCTTTTACCTCTGTATAGACTTCAGATAGGTACTCTTACACTTCTCTGGATACCAACAGCTGTAAAGACACAGGGGTACTGACTTCAGCAGAGCCACATTCCCCAAGTGCAAAGGGTCCTGGTGCAGTGGAGTAAGCAAGTTTCTCTGCTTTGGCCTAAATCTGGGCAGTTGAACCTGGCTGAGATGTGCATACACAGGTTTTGATCACATATAACATTTTTTTGTTTTGTTTTGTTGTTTTGTTTTGAATATTGGGCTGAATAGAGCTACTGTATTGACTAGGGACAATGGGGACTTAAATGATGCATCTACATTATTGCTTTAATTCAAAAGCATTAATTGAAAGATTGCTTCCTGCACTTCAACTTAAATCACAGAGTCTTGGAGCACACAATCTGGATGTCTTTTGGATGAAGCTCATCTCACATACCCCAAACACCAACGGGCGTTCAGTCCACCAAGCCAGACTGGGTGCTAAGATGAAGAAACCCCTCTGAAATTCATGCTGTGAAGACAGCAGGCTCTCAGCACTGATCAGATCACACTAAAATCTCACTTCTTTGGGGATGTATTGCATCCTAATACAAACATAGCTGAACTGCAATGGATTTCACAGCTTCTTGTGTTATGAATAAATAATATTACAGCCATTATTTTATTCCTTCGTGCTTCTGCAAGACAAAATCTTGCAGTTAATAGTTGGATGCAGCTTACAACAATTTAGCCACTTAAAATTTAATGAAAATACATCTCATTTTTTATATTTACTTCCCGTTTTAAGTCCTCCAATTTATTTTTGAAATCGTAACTTCTACTAGTGCACTCTAGGCCAATGTGAAGTTATCTATGACATCTTTAAACCAACTTGTCTGTCACCCGAGAACTGGCAGCAGGATTTCCTTTAGTTGATACGTACAGGGTAAACACATTGTGACACCTACCGGAACCCAAAACTGTGTCTGGAGTGTATGTAACAGATCCAGAGGATCCAGTACTGGACTGTCAAAGTAGGAAGGAAACGCCTTGCCATACTGGAAGCTGCTTTAAAGGGAACTAGATGGGCATGTGAAGACAGTCACTTGGGATGTGACCAAGGAGATGCATTTTCTTTTCTGCATTTGGTAGATCCTTGTGTGGCTGGTTGTGATGCTAGAACACTTTCACAGCCCCTCTTTCTTGTATAGCAAAAATAATAAGGGTGGCTGCCTAGACAGTAAGCATTTCAATACAAGAACTAGTCTTCAAGATTAAACCTAGGCAAATTAGTTTTTATATTCTCAGGACAAAGAACATAGCACAGAAATATTTGTGTCTTAATCTTATTAAAGTAAAACAGCCATTGTGAATATTGCTTCTAGCATAGTTCCAACAAATTTCCTCTGCATGATGACCAAAAAAAAAACAACTAGGATCTGAGAAATTTTGTATAAAGCAAGGTTTATAAGTTGAGTTCTCAGCTTGTTATTGATTTTTTGTCATCACCCAAATTATTAAAATGAGAAGGAAATACTGTAGCTTAAAAGCACCTTTCTGGAGGCTCCCTTTTCATACCTTATATCAAATATTTCCTTCTTGTTACTGGAACACTTAATAAGCACCTTCCATTTTGTATTCCACAACCGTAACTTTGCGCTACCAGTTCTTCTTAGAGGCATAAGATGCTGCAGTAGTTATGGAAATTACCTCTGTGTCCCCACTAGTACACATTTTAAAACAGCATTATCACCACAGCTTTGTGGCATATCAGTTACAGACAGTGTTTGTGTATCTTCTTGTAAACAGTTCCTTTTAATCTTCTGAATGCAGAATCTGTAAACTCCCTCAGCAAAAGAAATAGTAAAAAAATGCCTGGTCACAATGTCACATATACAAATGTATATAAGTCTGCATCCACACATATATAGCCATAAATAAAAAATAATAATAAAAAAATCCCTATGTCTCATTCACAGAAGTTAACTCTGCTTGGTCTCAAAGAACAGAATTGATGTTTACTGTTGCTACAGATAGACTATAGCTAGGTATCTTCTTTATTTATTTTGTTATTGCTCTAGACTCACCCATCAGTGTGTGTCATTTTAAGAGTCATTAGATGTAAGAAATGCCACCTGTTCATAACAGCATTTGAATGAAAAGGCAAGCTTGGTTCCAGTACATGCTATATAAATTTAGAACTTCTGCATGTTTGACTACATCAGCAAGCACAAAAAAATACCAAAGAACATTAATCCCAGCTCATCAGCACACTGAAATCAACAACAAAAGGTTTTCTAGCTTTTAGTTGCACAAATCATATCTCCCATAAATCGCTATGAAAAATCCTCCCCACTCCACCCCAAAAATCCCTCTTTAAAACTAACCCCTTAGAATATTTATCCCCCCGTTGTAGCATTTATCATAGAAGGCAACACGGTGATGAGTGATGTGTGTGAAGGAAGAGGAAATGCTGTATTCCTTCCACAGAAAATGAAGAGTTCTTCAAGCATTTTATCTTTTCTACCTAAAATCCTCGGACACAAATGCTATGCCCATTACCCTAGTCTGTGTAAGTCACAGGGAAAATCTCCTTAGATTTTCTATCATGCTCTTCACCACACTGCATTAAGTGACCTGATTAACTTGTGTTCTCTTGTAACAGAAGACAAGCTACATGAGCAATTCATTTAATAGGATTCTCAAAGTACTTCTAATGCATAAATATAAACATATTGCTATCTATGTATTTCAGGGAGGAGAGGTCAAAGAAATATATGGTCCACTTAGAGCAAACATGAATTAATCAGTATAGCACGCACTCTGTGTCATTTGACTGCAGAGAGCCTGCACAGCTCTATCATTGCTGTCCAGCTGCATCCCAGCTGAGAGATGATGGATCTTTTGGTGATCCATGCTTACAAGGAATTCATGCCAGAGTTACAGGCTCAGGTTTTTGAACAGATAAGCTGAATTTTGCCATGGAGTTATATTGTGTCGGGTTGAAGTTACCTAACATCCTTCATCGAGCATCTGCGGCCTGGAGTTCAGGTGACTGGGGGAGGGCCACGCTTAAACTGCAGCACCCAGCAGTATTTCCTAGCTTCTGGGCCTGGTACATGCTCTGGTCACATCCAGCACACACGAGCCCCAACTGCTTGCTCCCTGCTTCTCATCAGAAGAAATCCTATCTATATTTGCCAGAAGAAACCTCCAGTATACTCCAGCCTGACCCCAATTTGGACAATGAAGAGAAGGGAGCTCCAAGACAGACCCTCGAATAGACCTGTCTACATGCAAGCCCAAAATATCGTTTTTCCAACATTCAATGGGAAGTCTATGCTGGAAGAGAAGAGTTATTTAAGAAAACAGGTAGATTTAAAGAGCAGTCTAAGGTCACTGGCTTTCCAAAGCTTTCTGTTCAAGGTGTCATAGTCCGTGTGAGACTAAGCAAAGGCATGGCAATGCAGGAAAAGACATCGGTGAAGGTGAGGCAGAGTCTCCTAGCTAATCAAAGACAAGATAGAGCAAAACCAAATGTATGAGAGGCCTTGGTACTCACAAGGTATTGCTATGGAAATTAACTGCTTATAAATTGTACAAACAGAGTCCCACACTCCTCCTAACTAGCAAAAACAGAGTCAACTACCTGCAGATGTAGCATACAAATTCTCTGAAATGCAGCTACTCCTCAGAGCTCTGTTGAGACAGTATAATTGGGTCTGATGAAAGACTCTGCCTAAATAATATCCTTGTTATAGAGCTAAATAATATATTACAATGGGCTAAAGAAAAATAAATCAAGAGAAAGCAAAGCCATTTTCCTTCCACCAGCAAAGTTCAGGTGTTTCTGTGCAAACAGGCTCATTGTTAAACAGTGTCAGCATATTTGGTTTTGCAAGCTTTTTGACTTTGGCTTCTTCTAGTTATCTCATTAGTGAACAGCTCATATAATCAATAAATTGCCAACTGGGAAGCTAAGAGTTTCTTATCCGCAGCTTTGCATGTTTCAGTGTTCTCAGAAATATTGATGAAACTGCATCCTGTTTTCCTTATAACAGCATCTCTCTTTTTGGTTCATTTTAGTTTGTGTATCACAGCAATTGGAATATTCTTGATGCTGTAAACAGTCTTACAGTGCCCAAAGTAGTTTCTCTATATGCTGATAAAGCTAAAATAGATGAGCTATCTTTTATTTATTTTGTTTGTTTGTTTTTTCTTTTTTTCAAGAGAGATTAATTCTCTCTTTCCCAATGCCCCCACATAAAACCTATAGATTTCGAAAATGTTATTGCAAAAAGTCTAGGATTTGAACTCGTAGCATGTCAATTATTCCAGTGGAATTATCTGGCTGAGTACATCTTCTTATTCTGTGACAATTCTTCATAAAGGCAAAGCATCCCTCTGCAAATAGTGTGGGGTAGATAAGTGGACACTCTACTGTACAAGAACACATACTTAGTTCACTCCTTAGTTTACCCAGCACTAATTTGTCCACATCCATTCTTTCAGCATGTCTAACATTTTATTTTTATATACAACAAAAGTGAAACAAATTCTATGGCATGTTTCTTAACACCTTTCCATGCTCTTTTCCACATGGCTCTACCAAGTTTTACAGCAGCCGTGGTGCAGCTTTATTCAGCGTATTACAAACTGCTTTTCAATTGACCACATACCACCAAGAACTGAGATGCTGAAAGATTCCCATCCAGAGTATTGCATGCTAGAGTATTAGTGGGGCTTCAGAAAGTCTCACATAAATTTATTCCCCTTTGTTGACAGGAGAATTGTTTATAATGGATACCAGGGTGGTCTAGCACTATATATTCTTGCATATGCTTCTGAAGGTACTCTGAAACTAGTAACCAAAATAGGGAGCAAAACCAAAATTTGGTTTACTTTTTACTGAAAGAGACACCACTAAAAATAGCTTCTGCCTAAAACGTTTCTGATAGCCAGTCTGACTGCACTTGAAATATGTGAACTAACACTTTGAGCTCTTTAAATACAATCTTTCCAATCAAACCAACTCATTTCCCCATACAGGAGGTAACAGTGCATCTGCCTAAAATTCCTTACCATCAGGAATGCCTATATGAGTATTTAAAAGCAATTTGGCTCTCTAATGGTGCAAGTGTAATATTCAGTGCTTCTTAACATCTTGCCTCATAACAATTCTGCTTTCCCAGATGCAGATGCCAACATATTTACTAATATAGAAGCATAAGAATCAAAATACTCGATCACATCAAGGTCCATCAGGTCTTAATGATCTCTAAGAGCATCCAGCAAAATTGTTTCAGAGCAGAGTATAAAAATGTTACAGACTGGAAATTATCTACAGTCTGCACTGAGTTTCATCCTGGTCTCACATAATTAGAGCTAAGTTTAAGCTCCGAAATGTGAGACAAAACATGATCTACAAAGTTCTTAAAATTAACTGTAATGACCCTGGATATCCTGATTATCATTACAAACATGCAATCCCATTGGTAAATTTGTGGTCTCATCACTTTCTGTTGCACTACAGTTCTACCGTTTAATTATGTGTGCAAAAAAAAAATTATCAGTTTTCAATTTACTATCTTTTATTACACATGCTCCTGCACTGCTTTCTGTATAGCATGCAGATGACTGTCCGAGTCCTTGTGGAACTGGTTATCCTAGTGCTGCTGAAGTTTTATGTAAAGATATTTATTGTGTAATTATGTTAGGAAGCCTAGTGTCTTGGATAGACATCTCTATTATTCTAAATCCAAGTAAATAAAATGAATGCTTTCATTAATGGTCTTTTTGGTTTTGGATTATGAAACAGAAGGGGAAAAAAAAAAAGCTCTTAATCTTTCAACAGTACTCTGAATTTTGCATATTTTTATTATGTCCCCACTTACTCATCTTTCCAAAGAAAACCCACAGCCTCTCAATTTTCTTACAAGAGCTATTCCAGATTCGCTATAAATGCTATAGTTCTTTAATATCCCTCTGAAATGGGGTGATCAACCCTGCACACAGTATTATACAAGAACCCCTATTACTGACTCACAGAAGCATTATAATAATCTCTGTTATTATTCTTCATCCTATTTCATATGCATCCCAATATCTTGCTAACTTTCGTGACTGTAGCTGTGCACTGAACTGCCTATAATTATTTCACTCCTTTTCTTCAAGCAGTAATCTTAGCTTAGAATGCTGTAAAGTGTACAAGTAGCTTTAGTTTTTAACTGTAGCATGCTCTACTTTATATTTATTAACAGTGAATTTCATTATTTTTTAGTTATTTACACAGCATTTTTAAGTCTCTGAAACTGGTCAAGTAACAGGTCTCTTTTCTGGTCCAGGAAATTTCTTTCATTTGGGAGAGATTAAAGTAACTATTGGGCCAACTAGATATACCTGACAGGCCAGCGTATTATGACTAGATGACAGAACAGTCAAACTGGTCAAGGGATGGGCTTAGATAATAACTTCTCAGTTCTCAGTTAAAAAATAAATAATAAAATAAAATAAAATAAAATAAAATAAAATAAAATAAAATAAAATAAAATAAAATAAAATAAAATAGTACTTGCCAAGAAATGCAGTTAAATACATAAATCCTTTTCTAGTTGTAAACCATTGGCATTTGAATATATGCAAACAGAAGCACTATACATGCTACTAAGGATATATGCCATGTATTGAGCAAACAAGAGATGCTCTACTATCTTTCGAAACTTGGTAACATGATGGTAGCTCAGCATATTATTAATGCATTGCTATGTTACCTTGTATTGTGGATAGGTCTTTCTAAAGGTGAATCAGAACAGTAATAAATTTGTGTCCAGCACCTAATTATAGTCTTATTCTTTTCTTTTTCTTCTTTTCCTAATGAAAAGTATTACTGTTAGCCATCCAATTCTTTTCTTACTTGAATTCTTATAATTCTAGGATACATGTAAGCATGATTCATCTTCTAAATGTAATCAGTTGCTTTAGATAGAGAAAACATTTCTGACTAAATTGTCAGTACTTCTCATCCTAGTAATGCGTAATCATGACTTTCATAACCATTTGCATAAACTACAAGCTTTAGTACAGACAACTAACTTAAATTTATCATAACACCTTAAATTTGTATAAAAAGAAGTTTATGGAAAAATGTATTTTGGAGAGCATGTAGTTTAATATTAATCTTAACATAAGAACTCCATTCTAAATAGGTCTGACTATGCCCCGAAACACTGTGAATACAAAAAGCTAGATGACCACACTAACAACCAAATTTTCTCATTTGCCCTGCACATTCTGATCAAAGAGATTTTTATTTTTTTTCACATTCTTGCCCATATTAATGGATTCTTCCTTCTTGCTTTATTTCCAGTGTAAACCCAGAGGTATTACTGACTAGGAAGGAGCAACAGTATGAATGTCACAAATTACCATGTCACACCTCTGGATATGTCTTCAGTTCATTATACAGATCTCACATCCCTTTTCAGCCTGCCTCCCTGTGATGACCTTTGCTTAGCCTAAGCATTTTTATCAATTAAAATAGAATGCTTTATATATGGATGTATTTATTTATTTATTTATTTTAATTGGGGAAGATTAATTTCAAAATTTCATTTTAGGGTAAAGCTAAACATCTCATTTTTCTTATTTTGGGAGGGGGCGTGAAAGTTGTTTGTTTTGTTGAATCATGTTGTTTGCTTTTATTTTCTGAAGCTATTTATCAAATACATTAAGATAATAAATCAATGTGCTTTGTGGTTTTAAAAAACATTCTCCTGAAATGTTTTGGCTTGGTCTAATTATGGCATCGTTTAGTTTCTTCTGGAACTATAGTGCTCAAACTAATTGCATTTACCCTCAAACATAACTTTCCTTCTTTTTGTTTCCATCATTCCTTCCTCTAATTTTATGACTTGTTTTTAATGAATGCATGTGAAAATAGCTTTAAGCAGTTGGGAGTACTCAATTCAAAAGTCTATTTTTGGTTACACATCATTCTCAGAAGTTTCAGTATAGTAAGAAACCTTGCCACATAATCCTTCCCCCACTAAAACTAATCAATGATTAACCATGACCTTCAATCAGACCAGAACTGCATCCATGATTTCTGCACAATGCTAAAATGCAGAAACAAAAATAACTTGAACAAAATCAGTTCAGGCACTCTTATGGAAAAGAGAGAAAAATACATGTATTCCAATTATAAAATAATTCTTGCAGCACCTACTTAAAAAGCTCTAACACAAAACAAGTTGTATCAGTGACCTAAAAATCTCACAAAAAAAAAAAAAAGCTTTAAATATAAACAATGTCTCTGGTGAAATTTATTTGATTGCACTCATTTTTTATACTCTTTCTAAATCTTCTATATAACATATTTCATATACAATTCTTGTGCCAGTAAATACCTGTAGAATACCAGAGAACATGGTATTCATACAAATACATACAATATAGACTTCTTCTAGCTGCAAATACATTATGCTATTTTCCCTATGAAAGGCTTTATTAAAATACCTTTCATTATTAAAAATAAAAATACAAGAACAAAGTACAAATAATCCATGCTAAATGTATTAAGCATTGCAACATGAACAGACCTGTGGCTCACACCCCATGACAGACATACACACACATCACAACATCTTGCATCCATGACCCGATGACTAGCAATAGAGTTGTACCAGAGATGATTCAGGTCCAATGAATTATCGTATCAATTTAGTAATTTCAGTACTGGAAATCAGTTACTTTCAAAGGTGTCCAGTGACTTTGAGTAGGACAAAATTTTGTCCTGAGTGTTTGAAGAGAACAAGAAGGGGACTAGGATGGCAAAATTAAATTTACAAACGTTATGAAAACGTGGGGAGGAGGGGTCTTTCAGCATTCAGAGTCTGGATGATATAAATAAATACTGTCTCCACTTTCTCCTGCTGTAGTTAATTAGGACATCCTAATACTCACCTGATCTGTACACATTGAAAACCTGCACACAAATGAAAAGAGGTTCTTTAAAAGTCATTTTGCATCCAGATGGAAGGATCAAGCAGAAGCTCTGAGAAAAGAGGCCTGACAGATCAATCAGTCTTTAATTCACAGTTTTCATTACTAAGTATTCTCGGTGAAAGATGGAAGGAAAATCACTGCTGACTCTTGAGCTGGTTGGCACCTCTGTACATGAAAACCTGCTATTTTTTCTTACTCAAAAACATGGTCAGTTGAAGTTATTCCTGTATATTCACTTTGATACTTACAAAGACATTAAATGATTATAGGATTGCAGTGCTGTCAGCAAGACAGTCCAGCATTTCAAGTTCCTTCCCATCTGAGATGAAGCATTTAGTCTTTTCAATAAGCGTAAATGTGAAGAAAAACTGCAGCCTGAATGATTTTCCAAGTGAGAGCTGATTAAAACTCAGTATGAGCTCACAGGACATGAGCAGCTCATACTGGCAGAACAGGTGTTCGTCTTTGTGCTTACAAAAGAAAGCCAATGGGAAGATACAATGGGGTTGCAATGGATCACTGCTTGAATTAGGAAAAACCAGTAGGAGTTTGTAGGGCATGGGTTATGTCCTATACCAAAAAGTTGGAATGTAATTCCAAAAAGTAATGCTAAACTGCGTAATATACATGGTCCCCACACATGTTTTAAAGCAGCTTGTTCCAAAGTAGCGTGTGCACTTTGTTATTGCTTGCTAATATATCCCTAGGCTTTCACTCTGGCTTTTTAAATTTCACCGAGACCTTCTATCATTGCTTCTGGCATTCAGAGCCGCATGAAGGTTTTCTTCAGTCATGTTCGCTACAAATGTTTGCCTTTCCCTAATCCCTCCCCCTCCCTGCTATTTGAATGACCCTGCAATTGCTCCTTTAAAAACACCTAATTTTATGTGTGAGATCTGGTGTACAAGAGGTAACCAGAAACCACAGATTGCAAGGGCAATATCCATTTGTGGCATTTTGGAAGGACCTCTGTTGAAGGCTGAAGTATAATGCTATAATTTTATCTGAATAAATAGCTGAGGTGCTTTGGGAGTCCCCACGGGCACATGCCTATATACACACCCTGAGGTACATCCTGCAAATGTTTCATTAAGCTAATAACTACCTTAAAATGTTTATCATTCCAGGATATTTTTCTTCCCTTTCTTTTTGCTCTCTGTCCTTTTCATTTTAAAGTACTTATTATCTTTTGTGTTTTCTTCTCCTTACATCACCCCACTGCATTTTCATTTTTCTTTAATTCCTCCTTTTTCTTAAACCTCACATACTTTGTGCTCATTTTGCTTGCCCTACTGTGATTTTACATTGTTACCCTTTAAATATCTAAAAGATCAGTGGAAGAAGAGAGAGTAATTTGTTGATAAACAGATCAGTAAAGGAAGAAGAATAGATCGTTAGCCAGAAGGACATAATTAAAGGGACATTGTTATAAAAGCAATTATAGTCTTTCATTTCTTTTACATGTTCAGTGCTAAAAATTTCTCTCCAGAATGTGGAATAAAGTTACTCCCTTTGTGTGTCCTTCAAATTAATTTTGAACACATCAGGGTGCATCCTCTTCACAGTTACATCAATTTCATTTGGATAAAGTTCTCTGTTTTACCAAAACTGAATTTGGGAAGGTCTGTTTGTGGAGCCTGGTGTCATTGTAAATGGTACAGCAATAGACAGTAAAACAGAAAGCACAGCTGTGTTTCGACACAAGAGGAATCCATCTACCGGAGACCGTTTCTACTTGTTATGATGCTGAAAGCAAAATATGCGTGGTGGGTTTGCCTTGGCTGGGTCTGAGATGCTCACCCAGCTGCTCTCTCACTTCTCAACAGGACAGGGGAAGAAATAACATGGACAAGCTCATGGGTTAAAGACAGAGATTGTTTACCAATTACCAGCAGGGGCCAAACAGACTTGACTTGGAGAAGATTAATTCAATATATTGATAATTTAAAATAGAGTGGGTTAGTGAGAAACAAATATAAAACTAAAAACACCTTCTCCCTACTCCCCTCCTTCTTCCCAGCCTCAAATTCAGCCCTCCATTCCCAGTTCTTCCACCTGCTCCCATCCCACACAGTGCAGGAGGTATAGGGAACAGGGGCTGTGGTCAGTCCACAGCACTTCTCCATGCCAGTCCTCAATGTTTGTTTCTATGGAATTACTTAGTGAAAAAACAGTAGCAACCAAAACTTGGAGATAATTTTAGTAGTAAGAGAAAATGAGAGAGCTGCAGGATAAACGACGAGCTCAATTTTTACTGTAACTAAGACACTAGGAAAGGAAATCGTTACATATTTGACAGGTCCTGACAAGTGTGAATCTTGCTAATAGTGAATGAAACCTGGGCTATATCGAATTGTAGGAAAGGCTTCCTGGTAAAAGGTTCTCCTTTGGAACTGAGCCTTTATCATCAATATAAAAGTAGTAAGTAGGCATTTTCTGCAAGTGGTTTATGCATTACAAATTGTCCTTAATTTCTAAGTTATCTGGGCATAAGAACTGAGAAAAAGGGAATTTACTGGAAATATAGTTAAAAGCATGTTTGATGCCTATAATCAAGAAAATTAAGCAGAAATTGTCAAGTAATTGTACAATTGTACAACTCTACTGTATCCCTGTAGCTACTCAGAAAGCCAGTTTCAGAAAACCAGGCTGTACACATTTTATTCATTTATACATTTTTAACAGAGTATATAAAATGATCACCACAGACAGAAACAGATTTGAATATTGACTAAGAGTGAGCAGCTTAAACTAAAAGGAAATGAAAAAAAAAAAAAGAAGAATGAAACATAACATGGGATAGTGAAATGGTTTTGGTATCTTTTGTGTGTTTGCTTCCCAGCAGTGAACTGCATTTTTACACATGCTTTGCTTTTGGATGGATCTATAGTGAAAAGAGTTGAAGACAGCTACCTTCTGTCTAGAGGCTGTAGTCCTCTTCCTTCATTCTCCCTAGCACCATGAACAAAAGCAGTGTCCCACCTTCAAGCAATCAGAGCCTAAGTCTCCAGCACACCTCAAGGATGTCTTTTGCCAGGGAAGTGGCAGCACAGGAGCCTCTTTTCTGAGATGACACAATGAAGTGGGTAACAAAAGAACAAAGTGACAGTTTAAGACAAAGGAGACAGAACCAGTGTTACCTTACAGGGAAAATAAGTAGCTCCTATGGAATCTCAATGACAAGGTATTGAGAGAAATACCATAGGGGACACGGAAAGGCAAATTACACTGTGTATAATTCAAAAGTTTTAATTTATGAAGCTTGCAAAGTAGGCAAGAAGAACGCATTTCTTGTACTTATCATGATGGAAGCTGGTCCTGAGGCAAGATTAACATTGCAAACTAATATCAAATACACACAAAAATCATGAATATTTATGATAATGTATTTCATAGACACATAGAGCCAATAACTGCAATCCTAAATAACCTGGTGCTGTTAAATCTACAAACAAGGAAGTTACAAAGACAATGATGCAGCATTTCTATGTAAAATACCAAATGGCATATTCAAATAGGCTGTAAGAATTATTATATTAGGGATAGAAAGCAAATGAAATAAATGTCATCCACAACAAAAGGCTGACTAATGTTTCAGCACCAGACTGTGTCCTCTCAGGAAAGAAGTAAAAAAAATACCTTGAAGGGGTGGAAGAAAGCATTAATTTAGTTTAAAACTTTAAGTAATAAACAGAAAGGAGACACAATCATGTCATCGAATAATCATCAGATAGATAAATGGAAACAAATCAGAAATAAGCATGGCTAAAGAAGATCCAATAAAGACAGAACTTCTGAATGGTAAGGATTTACCAGGGAAAACACAAGAAACAGAACTGTAAAGAAAGTGTTAAATTCAGAAAGGCAAGGGGAGCAGGAGCCCAGTTCTGATAAGCTCATAGCACTTTGGAGGTGAAGCAAAGCAATCAGACCTTTACAAGGACTCCACCCAGATGCTTTCTGGAGGGACTGCCCACTCAACAGTTTGGGAAATGTAACCCAGAGGGAGAAATAAGAAAATGTCAAAAGTAGGCAGTGTTTTTCATGTCCCATTAGGAAAAAAAAAAAAAAAAAAAAAAAAAAGCATCATCAAAGCAACCAGGAACCCTGACTGTGCAGAGTGCTTTGCACAGACGGGCTTTGCACACTGTTCTACCCTGTCCCAGCAGGGCAAGCCCAGAAAAGAGAAGATAACAAAAATTGTTCATTAAGCAGTGAGACGAATCAACAGCAAGCACATACATAAAAATTAACTCCATAGAATAGAGGGAAAGGTCTAGAATTACAGCAACAAAACCACCTAATGCAACATACAAATGCACATAATCCCAGGATTTCAGGTTTACATTCTTCTAGGTATGTCTACTAGAATATCTATTTTGTCTGTCTGAAGCCACAATTTGGGGATTTCCAAAAGACCTGCAATTTAAAATTATCTATAGTTTTCTTATCACAGCATGAAATCATCTGGCACCTCAGCTGTTCAAAGCGAAGTTTTGTTTTCTACAGCTGCATCCCATGTTTATCTTGTATTTTGTTCTGCATGACTGCCATCCAAAAAATATCTGCAGCAAAATTTGCCTGCATGTTAGGTAGCTTCATTTTTGAAGTATTTAAACACATCAGGAATGAAGAAATCATCCCCCCTCAGAATCACTGCATTTTAACACTTACAACATAAAGGATGAAATTGTTTGTGTTCAAATAAAGGATGAATGTTAGATGACTTTACCTGCTGATCAGCTGTGTCAAGCCCTTACACTGGAATTTCTATAGGAAAGAAAACACATGATCTTTCTGCTTTCATAGTAATATAACGATTAATAGCTTTTTATGAAATTTTAGGATGGTCTCTGAACAAGTTTCCTATGGAAAGGAAAAGAAGTCTTGATTTTCTTACCCCCTTGGCTGTATCTAGGGTTTATATGAATATAAGGCTGGAAATTTCCTATAGTACATTTCATACTTGTCAGTGTCTACTTTAACATGTGCATATGGCCAAACAGATTCCACACAAACAGTAAATCAATATGACAAAGCTATTTTGAATTAATAGATGTTACGGAAAAACTAAGCCAAAGTTACAAGCAAGCTGAGATTTCAGTCAGCAATACATTAGAATATGCAACCTGACGTGCCTTTGATTAAGTAACTTCAGCACATTTAGCTGCAGTTCTGAACAAAGAGTCAAATGAAAACTTGCAGTTTTTTAGCAATTTAATCTATTCCGGAGACTGCATGAGTGTAATGTGGCAGTTGCCATAGTAACCACATTTTTCCTTGGAACTCGAAGCAGATACATGTGTAAACGATTTCTCCATCTCATTGTCTAAGCTACTATTGTGCTATCATGCTGCAGCAGTAACTTAGAGTTGGTAGTTTTTTTAAATATATTTACAATTTTCCAAAATACCTCTTTTTGAATGTTTAATTCTATCCCGTGGTGTTCTGCTTTTGCACATTTTCGTAAATCCAGTACGTGACAATTCGGAGAAAGGAACAAAGTTGAACAATTGCCAAAAAAGTAGTGAACATATCCACTTATAATTTATAAATTAAATTTAATTTATAATTTACACTTATATAAACATTTGTCAGTACTTTATCCTTAAATTTACTTTTTAGGATTTCCTTTGAAGTATAGTTTGGTGGTAAAGGATCCCAAAGGAGACGAAACTGTTAACAAATCATTACTTATTGATAGTCAGTGCGAAGCGTCTTCATTTTGTGCCACATTTTCACTGAACTCACTCTTAATCAAAATCGTCCAGACTCAAGCCATGTTGGTAATTTACACCTCTGGAAATGCATTAGCAGGCTCTGCTGTTTCGATGCCTGCCTTTCTGATTAACTCACACCTATAAAAGGTGCAGGTATCATTCTACTTGCATTTAGTTGCAAAAGACTAAACCCACTAAATTTGCTAGAGGTGCAAAGGTACAGTAGTACAGGAACGAGAAAACATATATTTTCACATTAGCCAATACATCAGCATATTAGTCAGCCAAAAAGACTCTGCACTCAAAATTGTGGTGAAATAAATGGAACAAATTGAATACATGGTGTCAGGGACTTCAGGGGTGCTGCGTATCCACAGATCCAAGTGAAAAGAACAGGAATTGACGTCAATGGAATTATACCAGCTTTCAGAAGCTGTGAATTTGGCCTCAAGGTGACCTAACATGTCTTTTCCATCTTTCATTTCTGTTCGACAGCTCTCAGCACAACCAAAATATTTACTCTTCTTCACAATCAAACTAAGCAAATAAGTTTTATAGAATAGACCGTTTAATACATTGAGGCACTTTCCTGGGTAAGAATTGTCAAAACTTGTGACTATTGATTATCATTATTCAAATTCTGCCGAGAATACTTTTATATTAAAAATTCCCATAAAATCGTCTCAGGTTAATAGGAATCAATTTAAAATTCAGACGGTGTGTAATCATTTTGATTGGACACAGAGTCATCTGTTTATATCTTATATCTGAGTTAATACAGAACTTCAACTATAATTTTTGGTCCCTATATTACCAATTACAAATTTAACATTTTAATTTTGCAAAGGGTCTTTTCATTTTTAGTTTGTCAGACAGTACTAGCCTTGCTCACTAGTTTTCTAGTAGCAGGGAACAAGAAGCTGAGGCTTAAAATCTGTGTATTGTGCTCAGACAAGACTCAGTGGGATCTGTTGATGTAGCTTTAGGGAGGCTTGGACAAATCTTTGGTGTCCCACGGAGCTTCATGGGCTTCATTTCTGAAAGCTGGTCATTCCTTCCAAGATATTAATGTACCTTTTATGTTGGCTGTGACTGCCTGTTACAAAGCACTGTCTCTGACACAAGTGATGGCTTCTTTTATATAAAAGCCTGCCTGACGATGCCAGTAGCCATCAGGGAGTAGGAAATAGTCTTGATGTTCTCCTCAGTCTCAGATTACCCTCATCACTGGCAGAACTCTTCTAGGAGAGAAATGGATGATTTACCTCTCCTGTTTAAACCGAACCAGTGCACAGGAAATAATTCAAGATGTACTGGTAAGCAGAAAGAGCAAAAATATCATCTTTTACCCCATGTTTGCATATCCCATTGCACAATCCAGCTGGGCTGGTCACGAAAACATGTTAATCTGGCAACAGCAGCTTCACCATGGACTGCTATGTTGGGTACTCCAAATAAAGGTGTGCACAGGGGAAAATGTTTTCCATGCCTCATCCTGACATACAGCCAGAAGGAGCTGAATTGGCAGGCATCCTGCAGAGCCCACTGGTCTTGGTGACACAAACCTGGGTGCTTTGGTATCCCTACTATGTAATTTAAAGCTGATACTAGTGTCTGCAGAAGCTCTAAATGTACATACTTTCAAAGTCTTCCATGTCACAATGCTGAGTGAAACAATGCTTAAATGCCTTCAAAAGTCTCTATTTTTCAGTTTTACCCTCTGCAAAAATGACGGTGTTGGCAATGTTGAAAATAATGATCTATTTCACAGATTTATGGCAAGGACTAATTAGTTAATGTTTATGCAGCATCTCAGAGGCAGCAAGTAATGCTGGTAGGATACATGATTAAGTCTGAAGCCAACATAAAGCCTCAGGAAGTTTCCCTACTTTTGGAAAATGAGGATGTACTGACCTTGTGCAATGTGACAAAACACTGTTAGTTCCCAATGAGTGATGGATAAGACAGATGTCTTTTCCTGCAAGGAAGGCTGGTTGTGTGCCCTCCCCTAGTTACCATTCTGAATTAAATTGCATTTTGTAATCTACTCATATGTGCAGTGCAAAGGTCAGATATTTCTTATGTTTCTCAACCAAAGCAAACCACCTGTCATCTTTTTCTATTTGATTTACTACATAACAGCTTATAACTGCACCAGACCTTGTGACAATTTCCTTCAAGCAAATTTGCTATTTCTTATCTAATCCAAATAGCAGTAATTGTTTACTGTACCTCTCCTGTCAGACTTAAAATATGAAGCCACTATTGTCAACAGCATTTTGATTTCCACGTAGACAGCACTGTTTCTTGGTATAAAATTTTCATTCAGCAAGCTGCCTGTTTCCATTACCCAAAGTTAAACTTTAGATTACATTTTACTACTACTTTGCTTTCCCTCATTTAGTTTTTTTTTTCTCTTCTTGCTTCGTCCTCCTACTCCCAGTATACATGTATATATTCAAGATTAAGAACCAACATAACAGAAAAAAAAATCCTTGTTTCATGCAAACAACTCTGAGATACTGACAGATGAGTTAAACTTGAGTTGTCAGAACATTTGTTCTCAGCTTGAACCCAGGTCATTTTTTCCTCTTAACTTAAAATAGTGTTTCTGTAACTCAGGTCATTGTGGTAAATCCGAAGGAAATAATCAAGAAAGTACAACCAACATCCTAACACAGCTTAATTGCTAGTAAATGGATTTCTCCTGTGTCCTTACTAAATTAAATTGAAGTGTAATGATTTATAGTATTGCCATGTGACGAGAGTCAGTACATTAGACATTACATTATCCATTAAGCTCAAAAGATTTTATTTATACTGCTTTGTTTTTCAGAAGCATGTGATGACCTCCACCAGTAAATAAGTATTATGTCACCATAATGGATTCCACATGTAAATTGCACCTCCATCTATAACACAGCTTTCCCCAGCCTGCCCAGTTTTAGTCAAATAAATATTCTTACTAAAGCAAGTAGTCTGTTGTTCCCATTAATCTGTAAGATGGATTAAAGAATCAGATTCCTTGAATGTTAATCTTTTTGCCACATTCTGCTAATATTTTCTGAAGTGTTCAGAGCCTACATGCGTTAAAGTATTTAGGCTCCCACATGAAATCCAGGGGCTTGTATGATGCGAGCTTACAAGATTTAGGCTTTTATCCCATTTCAAAAGTGAGTCAGGCACATGGATCAGATTCATGAGGCTTTAGGAGAAAGATTTTTGGTTCTGTCTTCTTTCCAATTTATAGAAATACAAAACAAGTCAATTTCTAAATATTTTAAAGCAACTGTAATAGTGATGTAGAGCTCCAACTCGGAAACCAAGAACTTTGGAAATGGAAAATTTCACATTTTAGCAGAAAGGAGAAGAAAGATTAAGAATAAAAGGAAAAGAAGGGTAGGACTGGTAATACAGTACATAATAACAGCACTGATATTATTTTGCAGTGAGAATACATTTTCATCAAGCTCTTTGTTGTTGTGCTTTTAGTCTGCTGTATTTCTCTCGGTTTGCAAGCACAGGCAATGTATACATAATAAAGATGGATCTGTTCCAGGGTCCAGTGCAAGTCAAAGTTTAAGTGCTATTAAATTTTCTCTCTCATCAGAATGAATACAATATGGTAGCAACTCAACACAAAACCCACTCTACTCAGTCATGCATGTTATAGGAAGGCCATAAACTGTTACCACCAGGCTGAGAGCGCGGCACTGAATCCCCCTGACTTCTTTTGTTTACTCTTTTTAGCTTAAATTAGCAGAAAACATTTTTTGTTTGTTTGTTTATGATGATGCTTTTGTGAACGTTCTACATAGCAAGGAAGATATTTTTAGTTAATCCAAATGCAAAATTATTAACTGCCTCACAGCTGAAGTCATCTCCTCTGCAATCATACTGACTTATGGGGGACCCCCATGCCTTAGAACAGGCACAACCTAATCATTTTTCTTTGCTTGAGGAATACAGTGGTTCCAATTGCCACCACACATAATACCCTCTGGAATAATCTATTTGCCACTTGGTGATTGTTTAATATTCTAATATAATTTATATGATCTTTACACCATTAATCCAACAGCAATGTTTAAGCCATCTTGCAGGCACAGAGAAGAGCATTAAGAATGGCAAGTCTTATTCTGATGTAACTGCATCTGTTTCGATATACCTCATGGCATTTATTTCAATAGATTTAGTCCCAGCATGCCCTTGCTTAGATAGTATCAGAATCCAACCTTAACATAAAAGTGAAAGTATTTATTTTTAATGACTTTTTTTTCCAGTACTGCCACTGAATGATAAACAGCATCTGCATAACTATAGACAATTAAAAAACAAATTTAAACTGATGTAAGATTTACTTTCAGACTGATGTTTAGAGACTACACTGACCTAAACCCTATTGTTGTGGGAGCTTGTTAAAACTCTCTGGTTCAGGTTTTTCTCCTTTTCATTGCCTTCCTTTTTCTGATTTTTCATTCCAAGTTCTCATTTAATTTTTTATTCAGCAGGCTTCTGACTTTCCTACACCACCTATTTTGCTAATAGCTAAAAATGTTTTACAGATTGAAAAAAAAAAAAAAAAAGAAAGCAACAAGACAGGAAAAGAAAAAGAATTGGCTGCTGGTCTCCTAAATTCTGCCGTGAAACATTCCAGTTCTGGAGGCATGAGAAAACCACCAAGCCCCCCCATCCTTCTGGCAAGACATGACCACTGTCACTGAAACAAATTCTGCTTGCATCAGAGCTACTTCTTTGATTTCTGAGGACAATGGTCTAATGAAATCAGGTGATATTAGGGGATATTATGCATAACACATATTTAGATGACATTATACAACAAGGTACCACACAGTAGGCCAAGGAAAAGCAATGACAGCTATTACATCATAGCCCAATAACAGTATACAGACAGACTTAATTAATAAAATACTCCATGGCACTGGAAGACATCACATAGTATTACCTGACTGCCAGGGCTGTGACTATCAGTCTTGCTCTGTACAATGAAAGAAGGCTACCTGGCATAGCCTATGACTAGCAGCATCTGTTTTACATTAACTAATGATAAACCAATCTAAAGCTAAAGTCCCTTCTGTTTGTGAAAGACTCAGAAATTTTTACCATTTCACCTTGCTAGCTTGTGCTGATAAATACTTATATTTGCTCATAAGAATTCACATTCACACTAATGAAAAGTACCAGACAAAATTCCTGCAAATGAATTGGCAATATGAACAGAGAAGAGTGAGACATCAAACACATCAAAGAGAAATTCATACCTGGCAGTGGTTTTCAAACCTTCCAAAATACAGGAGGCAAGAGGTAGATATGGAGAGTTAAATCCAAGCCCATTTTGAAGAACCATTTTATCAGAAAACTGCTGAGAAAAAACAAAAAGATTAACAAGGATGAATCAGGGATAAAGAATACAGGAATATTTCTCTTTCAACTTTAATCCCACCAATTGCATACAAACATACAAAGCTTTGTAGTCAGACATAAGATTAAATTTTCCATATAATTGCATTCCAGACTACTTTTTTCTTCTTTCTCACGTATTCATCCTCTAATTAGGCCCAGGAAGATGACTACACATTTTTATTTTTATTTCTATTACCATGTATGCAGAATCCAACTATGTGTTGTTATCCACAGACCGTGTCAGACCCATTCTACAACAAAACTGTAGCTCACATAAATTCTGATCTACATTTTTTTATACTTTACATTATTTGATGGAGCTTAGTGATTTGGAAACTCTCTGTGTCCATTCACTTTGAGAAAAATAAATCCAGATGCAATGAACAAATTCTCATTGGATATGCATTTAGTCTTAAAGCCTTCATACTATGCTACAACCCAGTATAGCCAAAAATAATCTGCATGCACTTTTTAGAAACACTGTTAAAAGATATGAAAGCCATGATAAATTACTATGATTGAAAAATATTTCAGACTTTTTCATTGTTTCTTTTCCAATGAGTTTCCTTGGGGAAATGCAACTTTTCTTTGTGAACAGAAGTGGAATCATGTAGCTCTAAGACTAAATGGAATTTACCTCTTTGAAACAAAAAGATTGCCTTTGGTATGCCGATTTCATAATTGTGGCTGTCAAATCTGAGCTGCTGCCTGAGAAAGGAACAGCAGGGAAATGAGGGAAATACAGCATTTTTCAATCAAAAAGTCAGGTTTAATTTCATTTACCAACCTCTCCTTTCTCCTCACATATTTTACCAGTTTACATCATGAAAATCAGACATTCATCCATATTTGCATCTTGTGTAAATTTGGGGCATTCCTGTTTTTTCTGTACAACTGCACACACGCACACAAACACACATACAAACAGATCAACCAAAATACCCAGAAATCAAGGATAAAAAATTTAGCAGAGTGGGATTCTGGGGCATTTCATATTGTTGTACTTAAAATGGGACAGAAGGACAGAATACAAGATATATTGGATTTCCCACAAAACTATTGAACTTAAAACTCATTTCTTGGTATTAACTTGCAGTATTAGTTGTAAATACTATAAATGCACTGATTTCCTTATGTTTATAAGTTGCCAACAAATAGTCACATTAGACCTCTTATGGCCAGTGTATATAACCACACGCTGAGAGCCATTCACTGCTGAGGATGCTGCACGCATCTTCTACGATGCAGACCTTTAGAACTCAGTGCAGGGCCTTGCAAAGCTTCTCAGCCAGCAGAGACACAAAATGCAACATTTCTGTGCTTATTAGCACACTCACCTTAGTCTTACATTGCCTGCAGAGAAGCACTCATTCGTTAGCTTTGACAGAAGGCTGCACTAACACAGCTATATTACTTTCAGGATCCTTGATAGTACATTCAAGGCTACTTGTAGTATCCCTGTGCATATTTGTGCCATGCAAACATGGTCTAGATGGAAACTCCAACAGTTAATGGCACCACTAATTTTGGACAGTTATATTCATTACCTTGCAAAAGCAAACTTCACCCGTGTCAGAAGATGCCACTCACTCCTCTACATCAGTCTACTTTCCATTAGAATTAAATAATCTTACAAATGATCTCAATTTTTTTTTACTGTTATATTGAGGAACTTTGGCAACCATCACCTTTCTCAGGGAACTTCAGTGATCTTCAAAATTATGTCTGTTTGACTGCTATAGAGTCAATAGGACCCTCTCTGTGTGCAAGATAATCCCCCAAGTATTATAGCTCCTCTCAAACACTTAATTATCACTTTAAAGCCCTCTTGAAGAGTCAGGTGAATTCTGAAGTGTTCTGTTTGCAGAAAAAGATTCATTTTAACTATTTTCTGAATTATTTAAACAATCCTCAATCTACACCACTGCAATATCTGACTTGTATCTAGTTTATCTCATAACCCTTTCCATCACACTTTCCATAAATGCCTAATAATACCTATGCAATGGTGTTCAGTGGATGTTTTTCAGCCTGTTTTGTTTCCCCTCTAACTTAACGTTAATTACTGGCCTGCTAGAACAAGCATGACCAAGGAGGTGAACTGTCAGAGTCTTCACTTCCACTTCTACAAAAATATGTAGCAGGGTAGAGGACAGAGTTTGCATTAATTTCCCCTCTTATGAAAAGACTGTACATTGAAGCGTTCATGAAAAGACATTCATGAACACTTATGATTACCTAAAAAATATAGCCCCTCGTACCTATTTGTTGACACTGTTGTAGCATGAACTCATCTTCCCTCAGACACAGAGGCTCCACAGAGTTGCTCACTCTTAAGACATAACTCCCTAAGAGCCAGGTCTCCTCATTTCCACTGCTCATTGAATTACTTGTGTCACACAAATATATACCAAATGCTGTCTTACGTTACTATGCTGAATGAATATATTATGCTATTCATAATAGTGCAAGCAGAAGTATGAACCTGAAATTGTGGTGTACTATTATGTGAGGGATCACAAAACAAAATAGATTTTCCCAAAATGAATATATCTGATGAAAGATCTATGGTGAAGTGCCAATACAGACAAATTGCAGGCTGACAAGAAACATATTCACTTCTTCTTGCTTGCTTTGTGGCCTCTAGGCAATATATGAATACAACATCACCAGTCAAGAGAAAATCTGCTGATCACAGACTGTGACAACATAAGGCAGTCAAACATTTCAGCATCTGCTCTGTTTCTGTATGGTTGCTGAGGGTGATGTGTTAGGCTGCATCTCCCCCTTGCTCACCTCGAGCCTAATGACCTCTTAAACCTGAGTCAGCAGAGTGACATCTCTGCAGAACAACAGAGAAGTTCCTCTGGATGCCATCTCTACTGAAAGCTGAAAAACAGGTCACAAAGTCCCAGCAGAACAATTGCACTGAGTTTCTGTTAGATTTAGCATCTGTTAATCTTCTTACAAAACTTACAAGTAACAGCTACTGTTGAGATATTTAGGACAAAGGAAAAAAAAAAAAAAATGACATTTGGATTTAATAGTAACGTCTGCAGACAATGCAGACACTCCCAGCTACAGCTTGGGGATCCTCTCTTGGATTCCCAGTTGCTCTTTCTACACCCAAAGAGAAACACTCCTCATTCTTGGCAAACCACAGAGCATTTTGAACGATTTTTTGCCGTTCTGCAAATCTGGAAGTTGAAAGAAAAATCTCAACCCCACATCGTTTTCACTGATCTGCAAAAATCCATTGTCACATTAAGCTGACTTGGACTTTGGAGCCTCACAGAAAGAATATCAAGGTGTGGGAAACAGTGTCCCTTGGAAAGAATAGCATGCCAGTGGGAAAAGCATGTCAAGTGGAGACTGATAATTACAGCTTGTCAAAGCTTTCTGAAAGAACACTATCTAAACAATTCAGCATAGTAATAATTCAGGCAGTAACACTGTTGTACTGATCCAAATGCCTTCTACATAAAATGGTTATACCTGATTTACAGTACCCAGAGAAAAAAAGTTTACAGTTCTGAATCTTTCTAAGGCTTCCCAAACTTTCTGATCTCAAGAGGATCATGAAGAAAGGAAAGTCATTCTAGAAATATCAGCAACATAAGATTCTGTGGTATATTTTCTCATCACCTATTACCAAATACTTAGCTATGTTAACACTGAGTTCTCTTTCACTAATTTGACAAGAGGTTAGGTGGGCTTCTTTTGTCATAGAGAGAAATGTAAATTGGAGTCCAAAACAAATTTATTTTGAGACAAATAACCAGATCCACAATTTACCAAAACAACGACAATAAAATCCATTTTAATAACCTTTAGTTTCTGTTTATCAGATTAAATATTTCCTTCTTTTTAGTACATTATATTTGCACAAGCCAAACATTATTATGAAAGTTTGAATAACTTGGAAATGATTTTCATAGTGCTGATTTAATTAAGGCAATAATATCATCAGAATTTGAAATATATTTTCTCTTATTGATACACTTTATGGATTCTGTCCTTGCTGAACTTTTTGGTCATTCTTTATTCAGGTCATGTCAAAGAAAAGAGCAGACTGGACCTGTGAGTAAAAGCACTCTAACAAGCTAAGATAAGACGCTCCATCACTTTGTGATGAAATATTCAAACACATTGCCCACTGGTATCAGCTTATTCATGACTGATTTAAATGATACACTGAAAAATGTGCTTTAATCTTCCATATAATAAGTCTTAAAAAATTAAAACTGAAATCACAGTTTAAAGAAAAAAGCTAGCAGACATTTCAGTCATCTTACTTGACTGTACATTTTCTGATATTAAAGTGGTGGTTTCATTAGAGAACTTAATATAGCTGCAAGTGTAATGCAGTTTATGATCTAGAGTCAATAATTTGTAAGGTATTGAATGTCTTGGTGGGTATTGATGTCATTACCCTTCACATTAAAAAAAACAATGTTCTTCCCAATTATTTTTCACCTATGAAGAACTTGCCAGCAAAACTGAAAAGAATATATGTCCTTAACCTGTTGTCTGTCACTTTAAGCATCATTCTTTAAAATTGAAATGAGAATATTTAGAATAGCTACTGATTCAGAATGATGTACCTGACTTTGAATACCCTTCTGCCACTTAATTATTTTTTCTGTAACATATATTTGGCACACAGAATGACCTATACCACAGGTTTAATCAACGCCAATAAAAATATATGAGCATAAAGGATTAGAGTACATGGACAACTGAACTACGAACAGAACTGATTGTTCAAACAGACTTTTTTCTGTATGAAATATTTCCATTTTAATGAGAGTTTTGGTCTTCTGTATTTTAATAAATTCTTTTCCTTTTGAACTACAGTTAAAACAGAGGGAAGTTAACTCTGAAATTTACTATGACCCCAAGAGAACCTGGATAGACCTTGCTCACCAGTTTATCACTGAATGTGTTAGTTTTGCCAAACTCCATTTGTCTTTTTATTTAGTTGGATTAACAGAATAATGTTTTAAAGCATTAATTTCTGGGGACAACACAGTCAAACAATTAGCATTTACTTGCCTCCATTAGGTCACTGGTATGTACACATTGTTCTCTCCTTGCTGTAAATTAGGAGTTTTCTTTGTGAATGAATCGAAAAACAATCATTAATTATTATTCAAGCATGAATCTGACAGAGATTTGCAAGTTATGACTCCATCCCACTAGTCTCATTTGCTCATTTATTTATTAAAATTTCATGGAAAGGACAATAAAATCTAAGGCTCACTCAACACTTCCTTCCCAAGAAAATGAGTCACATTTGTTTATTAAGTATTTAGTAGTAGTTGTTTTTTTTTTCAAATAAAAGAAATGGGATTACATCAGAACTAGCGAAAACCATTTCAGAAACAGATTAAAAGCAAGGGCATTAGAACCAAAGGAATCCTATTGGGATACAGAGCTTTTCACTTACACATTTGCCAGATAGCTCAAGGCAGTCCTGACTGAAAGATGTTTACCCAAACTAATCACTTACAATGTAAAATCAATTGGCAGTGTCTTTCAGTTCTCTTTCTAATATGCAGAAAAACTGCCACGTTGTTAGCATCCATGCTAGTAATGGATGTCAACACAGAAATCAAGGTCTGAAGAGATAAGAGATGAACCTGATTCTGATTCTTGAAGATGATCTCCACAGATCCAAGTTAAAACAGTCTGAGTGAAAAGGTTGGTCTTCCAACATTTCCAAACAGCTTTGCAGACATATTAACTCTTCTTCAGGTTTAAAACACAAAAACTGATGAAAGGCTCTTGTACTAAAGCCTTTTATTTTTCCAATTTTCCAATGACTTTTTTAAAAAGAAACTATACCTGTCCATGTATCTTGCATCATTTATAGCCCCAGATCATTACAGTTATGATAATATTCCTACCTGAAATAGATGAAAAGGACATTGTCAGAAAGTATAGTCAGTTATCTGCTTTGGCAATGCCATATTCTGTTCGGCAGAATGGACTCCATTTCCCAAATCTTAAAGGATCCTTATGTTGATTAAAGCATGACTAGGAAAAAGCACCTCTACATCCTTATATATCTTTGTGGATTTGGGTATATTTTCTGTCTTGGGGACAATGACATGTACATCTTGTGAAAAGAATAATGATAACAGTAGAAATATTCTAAGTGTGCCTTTCTGAAAAATCCATTGCAGATTTGAAACAAAGGTTTTAACTTTCTAATTTTATCTGACAATGAGTATTCTTTGTGCATTAAATGCTCAATTATACTTAAAACTATGTTTTCAATTATGTGATTAACTTTATGCATTTGTGTAGCCCAATTGAGCTTCATAGGATTACTCAAGCAGAGAAAAGTTTGCAGAATTACAACCCAGACTTGTCGATAAGGTTTTGTCAGTTAAAAAAGAAAAAAAAAATCACAGTTCAGACATTCATTGAGGAATATGGAGTTGTAAGTATTTTAGTTTTTTAATTACAGTACATTATAAAATAATAAAGATAATATTTTCCTGGAAACTGAGTGTTTATCTCCATTCCGTAAATTTATGAGGACAGAAATGTCACTGTCTCTTCAAAAATGGCATTTCTGAATTGGTTTCTATGAAAGTAATCACTGAGCATTACTCTGAAATATAATAAATAAAAGTAAATAATCCATTAGAATGAATAAGCCCTAAAGTTTCTCAGAACATACCACAGAAATACACAGTGATTTTACAATTTCTGGAGAAACTATAAGAGTTTCACTTGCAGGAGCTGCATTTGCCCTCTCTTGGACAAAATGTACACTTCCATTGAAAAGAGCAATCTTCTTCAATCAGTTTAAATTCAGTCTTTTCTGTATTTTAAAATTTGTGCCATCATTTTTAAGCACAGCTCTCCACAGAAGTAAGTCAGATAATGTGTGGCAAGGAAGTAAATTATTTACCATATTTTCTAGTTTACTGATGCAACATCAATGTGCACAACAAAGTGAAAGTGGTAATATCATAAATATGAGTAACAAGAATAAGCTGACACAAAAGTAAAATTCCATACTACCTTCATTGCCTCAGTCTAATGTGGGAGGCTAGGTAAATTTTTACTACATGATCTTCAAATCTTATTTCAAACTGAGGTCATATCCTACTCTTCTTCCATGCAACTAGTGTAATTTGAACTGATAGGGAAACATGATTTCTTTGAGCTGAGCTCTGTACCGAGATGATAGAAAGAATGCCTTTGTGTCCCTGTGTATTCTTTTTGAACTACTATTTGCAGTTTTATATACCCACGTTTTTAGCACAAATTCTGACTGAATCAACTGTTCTGGTGTTATTAAAATATGTTACAAATACTTCATTACAGCTGGAAATCAAAGGAACATATACAAAAGAGGGAAAAACTTGTCTTGCAGTTAAAACTCTTTACTGAAAACCAGTAGATCTATGTTCATTGCTTGCTCCAATGGACATCTTTTGAGTGATTTAAGCTTCCTATAACTCGTGTAATACGTCCTGTTATAGATCTTACTTAGAACACAAAATTTGTTCATACAGCTCCTTCAAAGTTCCTTTGCTCCTTACTTTCTAAATGTACAAAAATTTGTAGGCCAAATTCTTGTTTGATCTTTTTAGACACCACTATAAGGAAAAAAAAAAGTATTTTTATTCTCAGAAGCAACCTATGACAATCTTGTTCTCTTTACCTTCCACATGAACTGACATTGTGGACAATGGATAGACTGTTTACTTCTCTGAAGTTAATGGTTAAGCTACTCTTGCCTTCAACAGAGAGCATGATTTCACTGAAGGTGTTTGCAAAGGATCAATTAACTGGATTTTCTACTTTGCTTTTCTCATCTTAATCTGCCTGCAGTAGCTACAGCACTATTATTTATTTGTGGATCAAAAGAGTATGAGCTTGCTCCTGCTTGCACTGAGCCAAGTCTCTCAAGGGGTCCAGTGGGAACAGAACAAAGCTGTTGTCAAATTCAAGCTACAAAATTAATGGTGGATAGTTATTAAGAGCTACATGCAAACACACAAGTAGGAAAATGTCAAATTCATTTTCAGCCTGATTCAAATTGCACCTACCAAAGCTACCTTAGTGATTGACAATTCATTTTATCAATTAAAACAAAAGTCAGAATCATTGTATTCAAGAACAATTGCTAACTGACGGTGATCTTCAGACTAAGACAATATCATCTTATTTGGATGCATCTCTGAAGTGATTAGGTTGGGTTGTATAACCAAGATATTATGCTCCTGTACTGATACTCAGCCAAATACTTAATTTGCAGAAAATCAACCTGTCATTCAAGCATCTAGTTAACAATTTTCAGGTATCAATCTATTTACATCAAGTACATTTTAGTGAGTACATAGAGTACAGTTCAGCTATACAACAGTCACAACCTTTACTTACTATTTCTGAAGACCAATACCTTTTGTAGAGGTTTTTGATTGGGAAAGGATATAGCACACTAAATCATAGAATCATAGAATCATTAAGTTTGGAATAGACCTCCAAGATCATCTGGTCCAACCAACCCCCTTACCACTAATATTACCCACTAAACCATGTCCCTAAGCACCACATCCAACCTTTCCTTAAACACCTCCAGGGACGGTGACTCCACCACCTCCCTGGGTAACCCGTTCCAATGCCTCACTACTCTTTCTGAGAAGAAATTTCTCTGAATTTACAACCTAAATGTTGTACAGCCTTCTTATTTCAGCAGCTTTCAATATGTAGATATAGCCTTTTTCTTAGCATTGTCAACGTACATGATATCGGAATCTCACCATTACATTTGAAAGAAGTAGTTTTCTATAACAGTAGAATAATGAAGTTAATGTTCACAAATGATCTTGAATTCAAGTGTTTCACTATAGACATGAACTGTGTTATCTCTGCATAAAGACTGACTTTCCAATTGGAGACAGTAACTATTTGTTTGTTCATATGTAATTAAACGAACCGTATATGGGAACTTTGGTGAATGCTGTCCTCAACAATAACCCTTGTAAGGAAAGCTAATTATTTTTAACACAGTGTGAATGTTAATGGATACTTGAGTAATCCTACACACTTTAGTGAAAGATTACACGTAGATCTTAATGTATGGAGAAGCAAATTCAATTGAAGAAAGGCTTCACACCAGTGTCTGACATTCACAAAAAGTGCAACCGTCTGAGAACTTGAAATGTCCCCAAGTCCTCTTCAGGCACACCAGTACACAGTGATGGAAAATATCCTTAGAGATCTGCTGAAGGGCATGAAACTTCAAGTCTACAGAAAAAGCATCAGTACAGCTTATTTTCTACAGTTTCCAACTGATTGGAATCCCCATTAGAAAAGGTCAGGTTTAATTTGACACAGTTGCATTCAGAAAGCCTGTGGTCCATCATAGTTCAGGTAAGATAAAGGAAAATAAATGCTGCTTAACTCACACACTAGGAAATCATTCTATTAAACTATGCATACAAAATATGTACTCAAGGGCATGTGGTTTTATTGCATAGCTACTGAATGTTAAGAGCATGCAATAAATAAATATTGTTCCTAAGTCACAAAAGGAAGAAGATATTTGAAAAATAAGACAGACATTTTTGAGCATATATGACAGAAGAAAGTCTAACAAAATTTAACAATAGGTATTATTACTGCAGCTGTCATATCAGGATTTTGAATTTTTTAATATCCATTTTAAGTAGTTCAGAGCTATTTTGTGAAATCCCTGTTATATAATTAGCTTTAAAAATGACTCAAGTCAGCATTTTGTCTATATGGCACAAATGAAGGATGGAACTTTAAAATAATGCCGCCTATTCTTTACACAATTGAAAAGCTGTACCAATATTATCTTTGTTGTGGCAGCAGCTGCTTTCAAATGCCTTTAGAACTGATTTGGGTCTTTCTGTCATGTGCTAATAGAATCAGAGACAGGCTTTAATAGTGTGTGCTCAATGTATACAATTCCTGGGTGATCCTACCAGAGCAGATAATTTCCTAGCAGCACACCGCGTGTGCAATTACAATATCATCATATCTGCATAGATTTTTCTTCATCTAGACATAGTTTTTAGTTTTTTGTTTTTTTTTTTTTATAGTATCTATCTGCTCCTTTAGTAGTCCCAGGCTGTTAGCTGCCTGGGTTTAGCCATTATACCCTGCATCTCGACCTTGTGAACATCATCAATATTGCCAGGCAGTTCCACTGACTGCAGTTCTTAGTGAGAATTGGTGATATGAGAAGCCCACTGTGTAAGCATATGAAACCAGCTGACCTCCAGTTACAGCAGCAGAATAAAGGGAGATAGCAGCCCAGGGCTATGCTAAGGAATAGCACGCTGCAGTCACACTGAATTTCTGCATAAAGCAATTCCCTCTCATTTTTCATGTGCATTGCCACTAATTAATTGATGTTGTTCCACTTACTTCTTGCAAGTGGAAAACAATAATGTAGACAAAAGGACACTGTAGGCATGTAGGAACTGAGGTTTAAAATGTGTAGTAACTCTCAGCATGTACGTATGCCTGTCTAGGATTTGACAGAATTTTTTTCAAATCATATCAAGTATATGTGCTTTCTTCACAGACAGCTCTTTAAAAAAACTCACCCATTTAAAAATAACATTTTAAAAAATAAAATCTATTGTCCAAAGAAAGTTAGGAAAAAAATTCTTGTCACTCGAGGCTGGCAGAATGAGAGCAAAGTGAAAACTGGGACAGAGGAATAAATCAGGTAGTCATTATTTTAAATAAAATGCTGATCTAGTTAAAGAAACTATTGAAGGTAAATTAGGAGTGAGACTGAATATCTCCTATCTGTGTGGTCATCCCATTAGCACCAGTAGAAATTTCATTCAGAAAGCTTTCCTGAATGGAGTCTTATTGTCATGGGAATAGCAACAAAGAATTAATGATATTGCTTCATACCACTGGGACATCAAAATGTAGTATTTTGCTGTCCAACATATTTAAAGCACTATGCTTCATTATATGGAAAATCATTCTCATGACTGAAAGAGCAAAACACTTTATTGTGTATCTATTTTCTGTCATAACATTGGAAAAAATAAAAAATAAAACACTATGTTAGCTGAAGTACAGAAGTACCAACAGTTCTCTTGTGAACTGACGGCTCCACATGACGTCCCCACTGACAACACTGCAAAACTACTGACCCTGTACAAGAGTTCAATGAAAACTCTTTTGCCTATAATCTAAGAACACAAGTCCTATGAGGAGCAGCTGAGGAAACTGGGGTTGTTTAGTCTGGAGGAGGCTCAGGGGAGACCTTATTGCTCTCTACAACTACCTGACAGGAAGCTGTGGAGAGCTGGAGGCCGGCCTCTTCTCACAGGTAACTAGTGATAGGACACGAGGCAATGGCCTCAAGTTGTGCCAGGGGAGGTGTAGGTTAGAAATTAGGAGCAACTTCTTCTCAGAAAGAGCAGTCAGGCATTGGAACAGGTTGCCCAGGGAGGTGGTGGAGTCACCGTCCCTGGGGGTGTTCAAGAAAAGGCTGGGCCTGGTGCTTAGGGACAAGGTCTAGTGGGTGATATTGGTGGTAGGGGGATGGTTGGACCAGATGATCTTGGAGGTCTCTTCCAACCTTAATGATTCTATGATTCTAAAGACTGAGATTTAACATACTTTACCTGGTTGTTGTTTAATGCAATAGGTTCAAATGGAACACAGTCCTTGGATATGAAATCAAATTTAGCAGGCAAGATTATGAAAAATGTTAAGGATGATTATGAAACAACACATACAGGCAAACAGAAATAGTCACCTACCTGAGCTAAATCAATTGAAGTTAGATGTCTGGTCTGCTTTTGTGATCTTGAAAATCCTATTAGATACCACTAAGCATCTAAATATCTTTGAAAACATATCCCTCTGTGTATCCATTAATAAGAATCACTGCACTTGAAAGGCTAAAGGGACTCAGCCTCATCTGTAATATACAGCTGTACTTTTCAAACAGAATTCATACAATCCAACAGTACAGCTCTCCAAGCAAAGATCCCTCTACCATCAACAGAGGAAGACAGAAAAATCATAAAACCTCACATAAAGGATAAAGCACTCTCTGGAAATACCTTTCTCAGACTTTGTATAAATTGGCCTCTGGAAGATACTTAGAAGGAGTTTAAATGACGAGACACATAATTCATATCTGCAGTCTAGAAACACAATGCAGAATTCTCTGTACTGCTCATTTCAGAAAGTCTTTTGTTGTAGCTTCTGCTCTGCCCCAAACAGCAATTAGGTTCATGTTTTAACCTGTACAGTAGTGATGGCTGTTATATTAAAGGAAAAAGATTCAATCTACAAATAAGTTCCAAGCCCCTTTTTTTTTTCTTTTATTTTTTTTTTCACATTGTCGTGCATGAATCCCCAATGTACTGCTATATATCCATGTGTTGAATCACTGGGTGAATGCATCAGATCCCATAAAGGCACAAAGATGCAACCATACTACAACACGCATGTTTACTTAGAGACTTCTTTTAACAAAGAGGCAGTAAAGTGCTCTCCACTCTCTTCTCCTCCAGGACTACACACTCAGCAAAGTTGGTGAGCGCAGTCTTTGATAGCAGAGCATGAAATTTGAGTCCCATAAATTTGACCCTAAATTTGTGAAATGAAGATAAAAATGAGAACTATTCACTTGAGGAAGTGGCAAATTTTAGAGCTCACTGGGTGAAAAAACTTCCAGGGGATATTCTAAAATAGTGATGGATGCAGGAACAGTAATGTTGAGGTATGTCAGGCCAGGGGCAGCAAGGTTACAAGCAGAAGGAAATGAAGGGAATTGGTGAATTGGCTTTGAGAAAATGGCAGAGATAATGAGGACATGACAGCAATAACAAATACCATTTTTTCACAATGCTCCCTATACTGTGAAGTACCCATCAATTCATTCTGAAGGCACAAAATGTAGGAGGGAGAGAACGAACATGCATTCTCATTCTTCCCACACCTTCCATAATATCTTATTTATTCACTAGCTTACAATTAATGGAGACACCTTTTGCAGGCATTCCCTCTCATTGCATTAAGTTTTGCTCTGCTTCTAAGCTTGGAAATGTGACTGACCCGCAAGCAGAATATTAAGTCAGTTTGTCAATTCCCCATTTATTTTGTTATCAGTTATTATCACTACAATTACTATATAGTATTTAGCTCCAAAATTAATTTCATGTGGCATGAGCAATATTCATGATATCATGATAAACATTTGAATTTTAAAGAAGGTTCTTTTTTAATGCAAAAATAAGTGAAATAAATCTGAAATTGCCTGGCAAAAAAAAAAAAAATGTATATTTCTACAAATATTATTTTCATAGAAGCTTTGAAAGCTTCACTACTTGGGTGAAAAAAAAAATCTTCCAACATGTTTTTCAGCCTGGTTCAACTACTTTTAAACTCCACAGTGTCCATTAAATTCAACAGATGTCTAAACAGAACTATATTATTTATCACTTACCTTTCAGATTTATTGAGACAGATCAGAAACAATGGAAAGAAAAGAATTCTAATGCAAGTTTCTTGAGTATGTGGATTAGGAGTTTTCATGCTCACAAAGAAACTCAGCAAACTTTTGATCTGAGAGACTGGGAACGTAAATGATCAGAAAGAATGTCACAGAGGATTTGTTTATATTTTTAAAACTGTACATAAAAATTATTTATAAAGGAAACAAAATGCAGGCAAGAAATGAGAGACATTCTTTGATAAATTAAAAATGTTTGCTTTCTGCTATAATGTGAGAAAGCTAGATGTAAGAGAAGTATATTGTGTGTATGTTCAAAGACTTAACAGCATGAGGTATGGAAGTATTTAAAATGGTAACAGCTCAGAAAATAGTATAGGTCTTGAAATTAAATAATCCTCATAAATAAATCATCAAATAAAGGTAAAATGACAAATTGGTATTAGTCTAATACAGACTTAGCTGAAGTATTAATATCATTTTTTTTCCTTCTTAGAAGGAAACCTGCTATTAAAACTTGAGTTCAGATAAATGTCTAAGTATTTGTGGGGCAATTCTTCATTGCTTTTGGCCACTAGTAAAAATTCTAGTGATGTCAAACCATCCTTAAGATGTCAAGCTACAGAGCACACATTGTAATGCATCTTTGAAATCTACTCTACTATTTCTGAGAGGTAATGTGGGCTCTATAGCTCTCCTCTTACATGTTAGCTTTGCATTAATGTGCTTGAGAAAAGTGCCCCCTACTCCTTGCTGTGGACCTGCACTCTTAGTGGCAGCTGTACATTTCCTTTCTGACTGGATGATGATGTGCCACCTCACCATTGCATGTAAAAGCTTGGTGGGTTTGATACACATGAAGGAAAAGATGGCCTACTTTGCACGACTGACTGAACCCAAGATTTCACAAGAAACTTCCAGTGAAAGGCTGATGAACCCGAGAATATAGGACACAGGATTCAGGAGCGTATCTCCTCATAAAAAAGAAGCCATAAGAATAAGGAAAATCCCAGCTGCCTAGTTCTTACCAGAAGATAATTTTCCCTACAATATGCAGCCAGAAGGAAATTTTGCATCATTTGTCTTTTCAGCTACATACAAGTTATTTTTTTTCACATAGAACTCTTCTGACCCTTCCTGCTCCCGCTGTCAGGCTTCTAATTGTTTGTTCTGAAACCAGCCTAATTAGGTGGTGAGATTTGTAGGGTGTGGACCTTGTCTAATTGTTTGTTTTATAACACTGTGAAAGTGTATAGAACATATACTGCTAATAAAACTAAATCTTGTCCTGTGCTTTATTATGATTGGAATAGAGAAACAGTTGGACAGCTTGTTTTCAGCCTGCTTTCTAAACTAAACATGGTTTACATGATCAAGGCTAGCTGTATCTCCATGTTTGTACTCTAAAAATTTCAGCCCCTTCTACCCAATTCTAGCTACATTTACATTCCCACACAATGGGAGTAAGCTCAGAGATAATAAATGCCTATCATGTTTCATGAAAACGGACAGACGTGTTGAAGATACTACTTTCCTGAGGGGAAAAAAAAAAAAAAAGAAAGAAAAAAACCCTGCAGTACATGCTCAGTACTTTTGAGATACTGTAAAACAACAGATAGGGACACTACTTATAGCTCAAATATGTGGGTAGAGCATCAATCAGAGCTCACATTTTTCATTTGCCAAAATCAAGTATGTGTCACATATATAGGAAAACAGCTTCAATATTTGTGATGCTCATACAGCTACTTAAGAACTTACAAGTGGCTCTGGTGGGTCATACCAAAGGTCCACTTTATCTGGTAACCTATCACAGGCTGTGACCAATGATGGGCACCCAGTGAAAAGGGCAAATACAGAGCAGTATTTCCCCAGAATACTGCCTCCAGCAATGTATGGATCAGGGATATTCTAAGTCTGGCATTATGTCTGTGTGCTGAACAGCCCTGGACTCATTACAAGGGTTTCTTTAATTGCTTTTGGCACTTCTGTAAACATCTGGCATCCACAGCTTCCCATGGCAAAGGAGTCCCACAGCTTACCTACACACTGCATAAAAATGTCTCTTTTTGCTTGTCTTTTACTGCCACCTGTTAGTCTCACATTGTACTCCCCAGAGCTTATTAGGAAAATAAAAATAAATAAATAAATAAATAAGCAGCTTTTCCCGTTTATCCACACCCTAGAACCTGCAATACTATTGACCCTGGTCTCTCAGTAGCTTCTTTTTCAACAGTTATGGCAAAGAATTAGAACTGCTTTAAAAGACATTGGAGCTTCACTGACTCTATGGCCTCTGGATCATTTTCAAAAGAGGTATTCACAGAGCACATTAAGCATTTGGTTAATTACCCTCTGGGCCCAAACTCAATCACTATCTCTTGAGGTGCTTTGTATTCAACATCTTATTTCTGGCAAAAATATGGATATATTTATGTACTTTTACATCTGGAATTGATATCATTAAGTTAAAGACAATGCAGGTCTCATATTTGAAAAGAATGGTATGAACATTGCGATAAAACTATTTTTTCCTGATTAAAATAAGCATTTGAGATTTACTACCTGAAGAACAGAAAGGAAAAAGAAAGACCAAACACCTTTCCCCTTATCATCAGGGCATAAGATGTAAAGGGAAAGAAAGCACTACGGTAAAATAAATGATGGGGCCAGGGTGGCTTAACACCATTTCCAGGCTAAGTTCCAAGTCATTTCTATAATCAAGTTCCAATCCAAGTACATGTTTGCCTCATTTCCTTTGGATCTGACAAACTTAAGTATAGGAAAGTCAAGGGCTTATTTTTTCATTTTCACTTTGATGAAAGCGTTCTTGCTTTTCATGCAGTTTTCAGATCAGATCAATTGTTTTATTTTTCTAAAATGCCAAAAACAGCATAGCTAGGAGGAAACTTATGCAGGAAAAAAATGAGCTGTTGCTTCTATACTTATTGCACAATGTCACTTGCTTTTTTCATGTGTTCTGTTAGTTCTCGTAGATCCCACGCTCTCTAAAGCTGTATTTCAGAAAGGGAAAAACTGCAGTAATTATGGCAAAACATGTAAGGATACACAGCACAGCTCTTTTCACCACAGCTCAAGGAGTATGGCAGTATTTTGTCACATACCTCTTAAACATATGTGTTCTGCCATTTGCCTTACATCAGGAAACGCTTCCTAATGCAATGCAACAAGACATTTAAAAGATAGCATCAGTAACTGCGAGTCACTTTAGAAATAAATCTACAGTATTCCATCAGAGTAGCACAAATGAAAGAGCATCTTTTGAATGCCAAGGCCAAACATACAATACTCTATAGGCATGGCGCTTGCTATGCCCTTTACTGGCAGATTGATTTTCGTGTTCTGGCTAAACTAGCAGTTAACAACATTACACTGCTGGTTGGGTAGCAATGACGGCCCAATTAGAAAACACAGTCAATGAATAGGTCAGGCAGCTGGGGTCCAGATAGTCTGAGCAAGACTAGGCCTTTCGGTTTGTAAAACTTTCTGTTGACCTTTTCCTCATCATAAGTGACCCACCATAAAAACATGTCAAAATTTTGTGCAGAAACAAAACAGAAAATAAACTATGACTTATCCAAATAAGCAAACAGTTTAAGAAAACTTGTTGAAGAACTGTTAGCACAGGAAAGAAAAGGAACAGGTTATAAGGGGCTTCCTGATTTCCCCATCAATATGTGCAGTGTACTGGTTGTTGGCTTTCAGGGGATGTTTTGGGGCAGTCTGTTCTAATCAGAGATAACAATCAGATATACTTTGAAGGCTTAGAACTACCAAAACTAGTAAATGGCATGGCTGTATTATTTATCCCACTTAGTTTTCCATACAAAAACAGACCAGTTTGATTTTTGGCTTGATCCTACTTGAATATACATATATATGTATAATATACAAATAATTCTATATGGATTTTAAGTTGTGTGGCCTGAAAGCAGACAGTAGAGATTTGTCAACATATTACATATATAAGCCAGATGAATGTAGGGATCAGAAAAGAATTAAACACACTTATGTAGGATGCTGCATAAATTGCAGTGCTTGTAAACTGCAAGGGGGCAGCTAAATTTTCTTCTATCGAATTAAGAGATCAGCATTGAAGGCACATTATTAGCACTACATTGTGAAATACTATGTTCACTATGCATAAGACAAATTTATTTGGAGATAAAGTTCCCACCCCTTCCAAGCCCCCCTTGGAGTTTCAAAAAGGCCAACATCTTTCCTGAAGAATACTGACCTGTTTTACTCAAGATAGATCTCCTTGTGATATACCACAGTGGGCTTGATTGTCATAAACACAGCTCTCTAATATCTCTTTTATCTTTATTGATTGTTATTATCTTTATTGAAAACACCTTGGCCATACCTTTTGGCAAATTTCTCTTTTGTTCAGAAATGCCTCTACCTACACCTCAATACCTCCCATCACTGATTTTTCTTCTACCATTATCTAATCTTACCTTTGTGTTTAATCTTGAACCTCGGTAGACTTAGTGCTGTACGTGAGCAATAATAGCTCTCAACATTTATTTTCTCGTATGTCCTCAGGTTCCAACTCCCATGGTTGACTATTTTGTGTGATCTATGCTATGCTGCAGACTTTATAAAAGGTTGAGTTATTTTTCTCTTAATTTCAATGCTAACTTGATGGTTTTATGTAAATAACAAGGAATGTTAACAATAGCAGCATGTGTGAACATTCATTAAACTCCGTTCAAAATTCTGCCAGTGATTTTTGTTGCATATGTAGCAATGTCGGGATGCCATTACAAAATCACAGCATTAACTGAAACTGAACTTGAAGATTCTGGTACGTGTGTGATGCTGTTCTCTGAACTGCAGTGTAGGCACATCTGAAATTTGCTTGCTCACACTACAGAAACTACTTATTAGCATCTGTATATAACACATCATCACCACAGGGAAAGCTAGTTTAAAATCATAAATGTCAAGACATAATTAACTCAAAGGTCAGGTTTAATTACAGTTGTTGAAACTGAAATATACTAATTGCCATTACTATGTCAGAAAATTTCTTAAAATGATTTAAAATGTTTTGTTGGTGCCCGCACTTTTCTGTAATCGACACCTTTTGTTCCAAGACGGAGATGTTTCATTGGGCCCTTTTTACTAACTTTGAAGCTGAGAGAGAACAAAACAGGAAAATGATGAACAAAGCACCACCACAAAGCTCAACAAAACCTGTGCTCTGCGTTATGATATTATTAATTACTTTCTTGTAATTGGCACTTCAGATAATTATTTAGATAATGAAATTATTTGGAGAATCTGTTGCATGGGTGAAGCAGATTTAACTGTATGGCGTTTAGGTTTAATGGCAAAGCAAATCAATAAGTGAAACAGACTGGTGAGAAAATAACTCAATAACTGCAAAATTTGCTCTACCTGTAGGCTTTTTCAAGGATTCTACTGGGAATAGTTATTGACTCACGTAAGTATTTTAGTTCTCTCTTTCCCCCAAGGTACAGAAAGTTTGAATGCTGTGATTTCATTTTCTCTGCTGTTACTTAGTGTTTATTCTCCCCTCCCTGCCACAGCCACGATTTCCAGCTTACCATTTCTTATACTTTGTGTATAGTGATAGGCATCTTTTTTTTCCCCATTTAGGAACCATTCCTACCTTGGTAGAATGCAGCATGGAAATGGTTAAGATATATAAAGTTGAAATCCCCACAACAGCACAGATTTTAGCTACTGTAGAGCCCCTGCGCAAAAATTCAGAAGTCTAAAAGTGAACGTAGCAGACAACTCTGGAGAAAAATATTGCTAGTTGATGACGAGAGGCTAGCAAGTGTGCTGATAAAGAAAACAAACTGGCATGTTAAGTTTCCCCCATCCTCCACCTGAGGTGCTGTGAAAGGGTGCTGGTGCCCTCCAAAGTGTAGCAGTCACCTAAAGCCAAGGAAGCTTTGTGCCACTTGAGGAAATACGCCTACCAGTAGGCAGCTCCTTGTCATCTGTCTTTCACAAGCCCCGGTATTTGGAGCTTCAAGCAAGGCAGCAGCAAAGAGCTCGAAAGTGTGAACGTAGCTGAATACACAGCAGCTGAAAGGCAGTGAAGGACAGTCTCAGGCACACGAAGTGCATGTAGCAGGAAAGCAGCCAGCAGTTCGAGAACCGTTCACAGTACACCAAAAAAATTTCCAAGGCATGCTTTTTGATTGGAAAAAGAAGAAAAATAAGAAAGTTTGCGGTGCCCTGCACCTCAACAAAGGGGACAGAATAGCATTCAATTAAGAGTTCCCTGCCTCCCAGGTACTGATGACATTGAAATCAGCACGGACATAAGGCATTAAAACTGGCATCATCCCCAAAAAAATCTCTTATTTAAGATTTACAGCTGACTGTTAAGAGAAAAGTGAAAAAATATTAAAGGCTTCCATCTGGCAGAATGTATCATTAGTATTCAAACTGATAGCAGCAGTGATTTAAAATTAATAATCCAAGTGGAGATACGCATCAAAAAAGAATTCTTCTAAAATATATTTAATAGCAATAACTGACTTCTTTATTATAGTCTGCCTGTGAAAAATGCCAGATATCAAAGAATAAGACATCAAATGTTAATTTCAGTGTGTTCTTCTGGTTGAAACTCACATTAAAATAATATACTCAGTGTGAGTCAAGGAGCACAGGCTGTACCTGTTTGTACCATTCTTGAGGAAGATTTGGAACAGTACGACCCAGAAGAAAAGATGGGAAACTTCCCATAACTGATTGTTTTGGGTGTGGGTGCCCTTGTGCTGGCAGTGGGGACTGCAGAAGAGGAGAGACCAGGCCGCCCCATGACCGATGCAGCCGGTTCCAGCCATTTCCAGATGTCCCCAACAGCCCCACCAACCTGCAAGGCTCAGCCCGTCAGCTAAGATGGCGGCGCCTCTGTGAAAACATTGTTAAGAAAGGTCAAAATGCTACCCAAGAGAAAGGAGCGAGGAATAAGACACGAGAAACAAGAAAAAGAAGGAGGGGGAGGAGGTGCATCCCGCAGCAAAGCAGAGATTCCCCTGAGGCCTGAGGAGAGGACCAAACTGGAGCAGATATCCTCACAAGCAGCCCATGGAGGACCCGTACTCAAGTAGAGGAGAATTTTGAGGAGGAAGGAGCTGTTGCAGAGTGAGCATAGCCCCCCATTCTGCATCCAGCTGAGCTGCTCAGGGGACAGGAGGAAGAGGAGCTGGGAGCGAAGGAGTGAGATGACTCTGGGAAAAAGGGGTGGGAGCTTGGAGGGTTGTGTTTCAGCTTTTGTCTTTGTTTCCCACCCTCAGACTCTACTTTAACTAGCAATAAATTATATTAATTTCCTCCAGGTCAAGTCTGGTTTGCCCATGATGGTAATCAGTAAGTGATTTCCCTGTCCGTACCTCAGCCATTTTTCTTCCGGTTTTCTGCCTGTGTCCTGTTGAGGAGGGAGAACGAGGGTGGTTGGGTGGGTGCCTGGCAGTTAAGGTCAACCCACCACAGAGGTGTTACCAAATCTCATAATTTTGTAGGTAACACATCTTCTGAAGGAGTACCTTTGCGTCCTACCTAAGAATCAGACCAAGGAGGCTGCATGTAACAGACAATCCCTAAACTAAAGCACTTCTTTGATTTAATATTATAATACCAAGCTTTTTTTTCTGTCCTTCTTTTAATTAATTTTATGAAGGTATTCCTCTACTTTTGAGTTATGCAGCTGAGGTTTCATGCATTAGGTAGCATCTGCTTCTCATTTTCCTTTTCTTATGGAATCAGTTTACACTTTATTCTTTTATATCTCAGCTTCATAATGCTGTAACATAACAAGAACAGCTCACATGAAGTCAAGGTGACAACACAATGCACCAGCAAAATAGCCATTCTGTTAATTTTTACTAATGGTAACAAAGAACAATCCAAAAGTCCCAAATAGACTCATTACTGTATCATCCACTAGGTAAACAAATAGATGCATACAAACAGCAAAGGACAATTTGTTCAGGAAAAAAAAAAATAACATGAAAATTAAGGCAAAATGCAAGCATCACAAATTGAAGAGGTTGGGAAAAAAAAAAAAAGAAAAAAAAAGTTGTATTCATTATAAGAACAAACAGAAATTGACTACCCAGTGCAGAATTTACATCATGGGCATTGTACAAACAAAAATAAAAATCAGTAACCCTTTTAACACTTTTTTCCTAATTGCAGATTAATGGGCAGTTCAACTCTGCAGGTTGGTAATTTGCCAGTATGATCTGGTGTTTTTTCAAGTTGAACAAGAAAACAACATTAGAAAGCTCTAAATATGCTTTTGGGAAGAAGCCAGCTTAGGCTGTCTAAATTGGACCAGGTTCTTTAAATGTTCCACAGGCTTGTTGCAGGAAGTCAGAAGCTCTGCATTGGCAGTGTAATAACAAGTGATCGATACCAAGACATTTACTCCTTTGTCACTTCTAGCTCAGCAGGGGTGAGCACAGCTAGAGTCTGAAGGAGGAAGGCTTTCACAGTCATCAGGTGGCAGTTCAAAGCATCCTGGATACATCTAACGGGGGCTCAGGGTGGGGGATGCCTATATGATGGTGGCTGAGGTCCCCCAGCACCTGCTCTTCCCTCCCCAGGATACCTGCAAATGCTTACCATTGTAGAGGAAAAAAAAAAAAAAAAGTACATATTTTAATTTTTAGTATTTTTCCTAAGACTTCTTTTTCAGTTTGAATATGGATTCAGTTCCACTAGCCACTCCGAAGACATGACAGGGGTTTACAAAAAGAAGGGGTTGATTTTAATTTGAAAACTCTGAAAACATGCCCTGAAAGTTAAAAAGAGATCCTTCGTATCCTTCTCAAAATGAAACTGTATTTTTCCCCTTATAAGAAATTACTATTTTGGAATGTCTTGGGTTTATTTTAAAAATTTGAATTAAAAAAGCTATTTTGATTTCCTTTTACATGTTTTCTTCCAATTGATACATTCCCAACTCATCCTAAGTTTAATTTTTATTATAGATGAGAATGATTTATTGCATTCTTTACAAAAACTCAACAAACAGGAAAAAAAAATCCTTTTTTGCTTAGCTGTATGTCAAAGTCAGAGAAAAAAAATTTAGCAATTCAGATTCCTCACCAGCCACCGCTCCACAATAAAACACTCTACAGCAGCACTGATGGTGCTCAGACTGCTCCACATATATGTCTCAGCTTACAAATCACAAAGTTTTCACACAGTCTTTGAACTCAAAAGCTCATTATCTTATACAAAGTAGACATTGAAAGCTGAGGCATTGTTAGGGAGATAATGGATGATGTTACAACAGGAAGAGCAAGAGCTTAAAGAACACAGGACTGCCACGAATACATGGGGAATGCAGCCTTTCTAGCTAATAATATCAAATTCTTAAAGCTACTGAATATGTTCCTTGCAGTGGCAGATCTCAGCTTTGCACAATTCAGAGCTTCTCAGCTAGATCCACACTGTGGTGCCAGAAGGCCCAGCTTCACAGGCAGTGAAGATGCACCCTAATTGGCTCTGTAGGAGCCAGTTATGGTCTGAAAACATTGGGCTATGTTTGAATTAACAAGCTAAAAAAAAAATGTTGTCATTGGAAATGTTTTCCTCTTCCTCGTAAACTTTAAAAAATCATGATGAGTTTATTAGCTCAAGCACAGAACTACATAAATGAAACTGCGCTGCTCCAACTAAACTGCATCTTGTAGAGCTATAACTCATTCAGCACTCCCAGCTTTATGTTATGTTGCATGACCATGCATGTCTTCCTTTACAAAAATTCATTAAAAGAAAAAGAATGCAACGACAGAACTTTATAGTTCATAAAAATGTAGGCCTATGAGGTTCAGTCCTGCTAACCGCTATAACATTTTTTACAAATCTGTCAGCCTTTTCTAAAATTTTATTGCATATTTGTACCCTTTCTTAAATCCTGAAAGCTGTTTGAATCAATCAATACCTCATTTTTCCTTGAAAAAACACAGTTCATGAATAACCATCACAGAAAATCATCCTTTAGCAGCTCAGAAATTATAAGACATATAAACAGAATTGAGCATGTATTATGTTAAAATAAAATCTTCAGATTTCTAGGCCACGAGTGTGATTATTAAATACGTGGTATCACTTATGTAGAAGCAAAGATTTTTTTCTTTCACAGGATCAGAAATGAAGCTATGCTTTATTTAAAACCTAAAAAATGGAAGCCATATAAAGAATGATATTTCACAAAGCAAGGGCAGGCACAGAAACACACCGTTTTTATAGTTCCACCATTGCCATAGTAATATACCCAGTACGGGTGAATATTTCTGCAATGTGCACATACAAATTAGAAAAAAAAAAAAAAGTCTTATACTGGACAAATTAGAACTGGACATAATCTCCTTACCCTTGACAGCAACACTTGCTGCAGGACCATAAGCATAGCAATATATGTGCCAACTGAAGTTCGCTGAATGTGATAAAACTCTTAAAACTCTGTATTTTATTAAAATCTCCAGTCTAAGGAATCTTAATATCATTCCACAGGGAAAGTTTGAAACATACAAAAGGCTGCAGTCAAACTAACCAAAAAGCCATCCCAGGAGCCAAAAACAACCTTCTTTGGTCTATTGGTTGCAGCTCAAATTTCAAGATAATATATATAGGAACACAGAGCCAGATTCATCAGAGCTTTATTGACTCATTAATGTAGCTCTGAATAAATGAGATTTTGTGTGTAGATTTAGTTTGAACGATAATTGCTAGGATCAACAGTGTGATATGTATTTAAACCTGGGACTACTGCCACTGAATAAATGAAGGAATCATCAATAGTTAATCTTTGTAGGACAGTGTGTTCCTGGTTGTACCACAAAGTATCAGCAATAATTTCTGCCATGAATGGAAATACTCCATCATTTACAATCATTAGAAGATTTTACCGTTTTGCTGAGCCAGGAAAAACTGTAAAACTTCTGGAAGATTTTCTCAGCATATTGTAGCTTAAAACAACAGCAGATAATGTAGGGCAAATGTTCATATGCTGTAGACAACTCTGTATTTTTAGAATAACGCGTGTTATGTAAATTCTTTCCATTCATTTGTTTCACTATCAATCCCAACCCTAGAATGAAAGACCATCTGATATAGGAATTGGTTCCTTTGGTCTGGAAGCAAGTAACAATATAAAAGAATTTTAAAAATCCTCAGCTCCAGAATGTTTTTAAAATGTATATTCTAAAAAACACATGGGCTAGGATGTCATTGAATCTCAATTTTGAATGGAGCTGCTGTAGAGAGCTTCACTTCAGAGCATCTAGGACTCGAGATAACAGAAGCAATCTGATTAAATAAGGATTTTCTAAAAAAAATAGTTTTCACTAAAATTGAAAAATAAAATAAAATAATGGAAAAAAAACGGCATAGCACTTTCAGGCCAGTTTTGAACGTTGGAAGTTATTGGGTCCAACTAGATTTTCTGATGTGACAGAGCTATCCTCCACAGAGAAGCCATTAGCCTGGCGTGCCCTGCCTGGGTAAGGAGCATTCCCCTGATCCAGACCGGAGACGTGAGAGCTGTTTCCTGCCCCATTCTGTCTGAGGTGATTCACTTTCTCTTGTTGGCACGACTCCACTCTGTACCAAGAATTTATTGTTCGTGAACTCTGGCTGCCCAGATCCCACATGACTTTCTGTCCACTAAGCTTTACAAAAAGTCTTTTTTTTCCCCTTTTCTCCATAGCAAATGAAATAACGTTGTAAAACAAAGATTTTGGTTTAGATTCAATGCACAGTGAGAATTACATAGATCCAAGAAAAATTATCAATGTATTAATTATAAAATATTAAATGCTTATTATACTTGATTTTATAAAACATAAAATATATACATTCAAACATCCTTCAACAGAATATTTATCTTTAGATGGTCACTCCTGACATTCCAGTGAGGTCCAGCCCTTAGATGACTAATCAACAAAAGTTATTTTCACAATCTTAAATCCCAAACAAAATTTTTAGTTTTTATGCCACAGCTTTAAAGTGACAAAAAGTAGAATGGATTCATTATCTGACCTTCAGGACGCTGACTGCACACCTCCATACAACTTAGGAGGGTCAATCACAAAACTAAGGGACTTCACACCAATAACTTCATCTTTCATGGTAATTACTTTGGGTGACACTAATTTTTAGGTAAAAACTGAATGTTAAAACAACTCAAATCTATGTATATTTTTGTATTTTGAAACTATTGGAAATATTTGAACTTGCACTAAATAAAAAAAAAACATAAACAAAGAAGAAAACAATAGATTTGAATAAGTTATTCTGGGGGAAAAAAAAAAAAGAGAAAAAACATTTTCTGATTACAATCAGCCAAAATTATGTGAATAAGGGAGAGAGATAAAGAGCCAATGCACATTGAAAGAAAAAGCCATAAATAACTGAAAAATTCTTATTCTGAATATACTCAAGTTTCCTGAACAAGCTAGTAAAGATTTTTAATAGGTCAAAATAACAAAACTGAATACTGAAGCATGATTTATGCGTCTGTCAAAGCATCCATCATGTCTAAATTAAAGTCCCTCTGATTTTGCAATTATAATTAAATGCATCCTGTTCTTCATCATTGTTCCACATTTCAGTAACATTTTTAACAGCTTCATTGTTTTCCCTGGATCATCCAGACACACCCAGGTCAAGCTGTTTATAAAAGTATTCTCATTAAATGTCTTTAAGGGAATATCTGATAATGAAAAATATTGTATACAACAAAATCAGTTTACTGTGGCTAAAACTATGTGCTAAATTTTAACCTGCACCATTTGCATTACATGTCAAATTTAGTTATAGCAAATCAAAAGAAAAACAACCACCGTTGCTTTTTACTGAGTACAAAGTCATAATTTCATATTCCAGTAAATATAACTGATTAACCTGGCTACAAAAATACATTAGCATATATCTAACGCCCAAAATGTTACACAAGAGACATCATACAGTCACTAATGAAAGGTGATTACAATGGTGAGGAGAATGAACAAACAAGCTATTGAAAAGTGAAATTGCCAAAATGATCTATTCCTTCGTGGTCTCCCTCTGCCGCACTCTTTCTTGGTGATGCCCTGTATAAAGAGCAGCAATGTCTGGCTGCACCCACGTAGCCTTGCTGCAGTTAATAGAAGGGCGTATGAAGTTGTGCAAGTTGGGTTGGCATTGAGGTTACATTTGATTTTCACTTTGCCCAGTACTATATTACTTCAGCTTCCCCCCTCTGTCATAAGTAGTACCATAGACATGAGAAAACCATCTAAGTCTCTGTCTGTCCCCTTCATATACTATATATCTATTTTACTATAATCAGATTTTGCCCTTTTCTTGTGTCTCCTGTGTCCAGTCACAGTCAATTTACTTCTATTTGGTTTTCTGCTTTTGTGTAACAAAGCTGAATTTTCAAGATACCCAAAGAAACATTTTTTTATGAGTGCATTCAGCTTAGCATGTGTGTGCATACATGTGTACAGAGCAGTAGCACTGGTCAAGTGGCAGAGTATGACTGTGGTAGGACTTGCATGTAAAAGCAGTACTTCCTGTGCTGGAAGTGGCGTCAGAGATCTAACATAGTGCCTGGCGATGGGAAAGGAAAAGTTCTCCAGTACCAAAAAACATCCGTGTACCTTGCTGTGCTTACTAATGTTGCAATGAATTGTGCAACTTCCTATAGTAGCTGCAGAATCACATTATTCGCAGTGAATTGTTGAGGCTGAACGGTACATTTAAAGATACATGGCGATGCACATGGCACTTTCAAGATTAGATCTGTCTCTGCTTTTGTTTTTGCCTTTTTTTCTTCTTTTTTTTACTTTTTGTTGTGTAGAAAAAACATATTCGCTGCGCTCAAGCACAATACGTTGAACTGGTGTCTTGCCAGGTGCTGTGTTAAAAGTGAAGCCCAGGAAATGAGTCTGTGGAGCAATTATGCATGAAATGTCTTTTAAATATATTTATTCATTACTACTAATAAAAAGGCTTGTCTTTAGATGATTCATTCATTTGTTCCAGACGCTAATATTTCTAACTGTCCAAAACATAAGCATCTCCTGTCGAAAATTATGTTCTTATGGTTATTTAGAGAAAATGATTTCTGAATATGAAGTTGTTTCATTCTGTTTAGATAGTTACATGTAATCTCTTATATAATAAACTGCAACATTCATACACCATTTTTTTCCAGCCTAATGTTTGGCAATCATTGACGCTAATGAAGTAGACCTTCCAATCACACAGCAAGTATTATTACTATTTCACAGATGAGAGAATTGAGGTAAAGAGAAACAAAGAAAGACAAATAGCTCCAGGGTCTCTTTCCTCTAGGGAAAAAGATTCAAAGTTTCTGACTTACAGCCCTGAAACAAGACCACACTTATGCTCGTTTTTTCTGTAGACTCAAAATTTTTTGTAGATCTTCGTCATCACGAAGTCAAGTGTACTATAAGGAAAGTATGCCCATTGCACCGGATATTAACAGATAAGTAACACACAATGTAGGTTTCTGTGAGACCTATTCGAAATTTTTACTGGTAAAGATTCAGTCATTATTAAAATTATTGAATTTCATCCTCATAATCCACTACACTGCAGTAGTGCCTAGGTATCTCTGTGCAGGAAGGAGTTCATTGAATTAAGACTCTCAATACATGCTAACAGATAGCAGTGCCCAAGAGTTTAAAGTCCATAAAGATGGAGAACTGGTAACTGAAAAACAGATGTCAGCCACTTAAGGATCAACCACTTACAGCCTGACTCAACGATGGGAGACACTGCACAGAGAAATATGTACACGTCTTGCCAGAAAAGCCAGTCCAGGAGTGCCTATAGCCCTGTGGAGATGTAGAAACACTTGTCGGTTGGCGTGGTTACCAAAAGTATTACCTGTAGATCTATCTAATGGCTGCCAGAGTGCCAAAGTGGTTTCTCACCCTCTCTAAGAATGGCCTCAATGCTCTGCCAGATGGGTACGTAGTGATACAAGGTCCCCCTATCCTAGATTCTTTTAGGACTGTTTTTGACTTCACATTTTCATTTGTTTCTTTTCCTTGCCTTCTCCATGAGAATTAAATATTAACAGGGATATTTTGGTGGTTGTTCTTAACTGTGGTAAACTATTATTTTAATCATCCTTTCATCCAGCAACTGCAAACATTTATTGTTACTCCTCTATGTGCTTCCAAATTGCAGTGATCTCCAAATGCATCTCTGTTCTGTAAACACATAGCTGAAAGCAAAATAATCATGTCACAAGTTGGCTAAATTCAGGGAAATCACAGGTATCTGATAAATATCTAAAGTTGCAACATCACTCAACATTTACTATGGAGAAATAAAATTAAAGCTACCGTTGCCTTTCAACCCTTTGTGATCCTGTCCCAGTTGCCTTAAGGATTAATGGCACTGAGTTCCCAAAACATCTGAGTTTCTCTCTTTGAAGAGCTGTGCAAATTGCTATTTGTATGCAAACTGGAACATTAGTCTTTACTCTCCTAATTTTAATTGGTATACCATCATGCAGATGGATGCTAATAGTAGCTTGATTTCTAGATTAAGGTCAACAGACCCAAACTGCACAGTATTATTTGTTACAACTAAAAAGATCAAAAACATAGAATAATGATAAAAAGGACAGAGTTCAAATCAGAGGAGAGCCTGGTTCCTCATCTTCCTAAGGGTCTATAACTGCAGCTAAACATTCATCTGTAGCAGGAGTTGGATTGATTTTGTCCGCTTGGTCAGATAATTTCTGAACAGCTGGCAAATTGAAATGATTTGCCATTTATGTACAGATACTATTGACAGATCCTGGGATCTTGCTGAAGGATAAGCTTCCAAATGGTATTGTCAAAACTGATGGAACAGTTTCTAATGCTGGGAAACAAATATAGGATTTTTTCTGGAATCTGTCAGTATTTCAACTAAGTATTTTTCAAGCGGCTTACAAGTTTCTTTTTCACTTTTGCCCCTCATACCAGCAGTAATTCCCATGAAATTATAACCACAAATTTCCTTCCAAAGTTTGTAAATAAAATTGGTAAGAGATACTTATAGAAATACATATATATATATTCCTATGCAATCAAAGAAGGAAACTGGGTGAAAGAAATTCTCTGAGTATTAACTTGAAGATTTAATGAAGAAATTAAAATATGTAGGTTTTAAGGATTGTTTCTAATGTCAGGTTTAACAGTAATCCATTGACTTTAATGAGCGTGCTACATTTTACACCAATAACAAAGTCAAAATTGGGTCTTATGCTTGATTGTCTGATTTGATTAGAGGCGTTGAGACAACCAGAACATCAGTTCAAAAGGGCTTGGTTCAGAAAGTCTCTGACTTCAATATCTTTATTTCTAAATACCCATAAAAAGGGAAAAATGGAAATGAACGATTCTTGTTTCCACTTAATTGTGTCTCTCTCCCACTACAGTCTCTCCTAAAGAAAAATTAAATTGTACAAAATACAAGCCAGTATGCTTCTGCAGGTCCTCAATTAATACAAAACTATACCTCCCTTCACCTCGGAGAAACTATTCAAGCTAAAAAGGGCACACAGTAAAGAGCCCCTGTTGTTTCACCAGACAGGGCACATTACAACATACTCATATCACACACATGCACACAAAATGTACTTCAATTCAGGAGAAGAGAATTCCTGAACAGAATGTAATTAACATTACATGCCAAACCAATTAGTGAAGTGTCATTGGAGGCACAGCCGTTGCATCTACAGCTCCAAACTTCTGGGCCAAGATCCGGAAATTATACCACTTGAAAGCCCTTAGCAGGAAATAATGAGCATTTTTATGGCACCAGAGCCATAATTCATATCAACCATGTAATGTGTGAACATAATTAAGCAGTCAATATACTTTGGTGTAATGGCTGGTTTTTAAGCTCTCCTCTCCCACTCTAAACATTACAAATAGGAGTTAAAGAAATCATCAAAGGGATTTAAGCATCATAGGGCCTAGCAAGCTCCTAGACATCAGGATACCAAGGAGATCTGCAATCAAGCATCCAGGAGCGTGTCATGAGGAGGTCAACATTATAGAATGCCTGTCATCTCGTTGAAAAGAATTGAGAGAATTGAGTTGGAAACTACAGCAAAATTATGGTAGTTTTCAAAGGCCAACAAGGCAAAACGGGGAAAAAAAAAGAAAAAGAAGGAAAAAGAAGAAGGAAAAAGAAGAAGGAAAAGGGAAAGGGAAAGGGAAAGGGAAAGGGAAAGGGAAAGGGAAAGGGAAAGGGAAAGGGAAAGGGAAAGGGAAAGGGAAAGGGAAAGGGAAAGGGAAAGGGAAAGGGAAAGATTTCAGGGTTTCCTTTACACAGAAATTAAAAGGAATACCTTTTTTTTTTGTTTGTGTGGAAGGCACTAGACTTTGACAATGTCTGTAGTATGCCTATAGTGGAATACAGAAGACCATTTCTACTTATATTGCCTCATAATATAAGCATGGAGAGACAGTGGATGAAATTAAAAGAAAGTAATTTTTTTATGTATAAAGGAGAATAGATTTTATGCACCATATAATTACCACAACTGCCTCAGCCCTTTAAGATATTACTAAAGAAAATAGCTTGGTAAGATTAAATAAATTACAAAGGTCACCACGCCTCATGTTTATAGCACAAACTAATAACTAGCTGAAATAAGGAATAAATTATTCTTCCTCTTTCACTTTGTATACAAACTAAAAATAATATATAGGATGGTTCATGACTGCGCATGAGATGTGCCTTACCACCCCTGAAGCACATAAAATAGACAGACTACTGTAAGAGAAAATTACCTATGCAAACAGTTCTGGAGGAGAAATCCCTACATTTCTAAACTGAAATACAGAATCTGTATTGGCAAGTTAGGGAGTCTTCAGTGCCTGGGCAGTATCCAGACTGCATTCATTCTGCTGGAGATGTAATAACAGACAGTCAAGAAAAGCATGATTTCCATACTAGGTCTGCATGGAAAAAAGACCACATAAGATTTAATGCTATTTACTTATTAATTTTACCCTAAAACATAGTGGTATTACCCTAAAAGATAGGGGTATTAACATTTTCTTGATGCTTTCTGGCTTGTGCAGTGTACCATAATGGTTATAGTCACACTGTTTTTCAAAATGCTGGCCTAAAAGCACGTTGGTTGCACTCTATAACCCACAGTCTGCATTTCTGCAGTTACACAATGACTTCTGTAGCTCCATTTACAGGCTTGAATGTGTTATGTTTAGCCTTTCTATGAAGGAGTCTGCTTGACTTGGCTGTCCAGTGTCAATCACAATGCACACCAACATTTGCACTGATGAACTTATTCAGATGTGTCTGCACCTTTGCTTCTCCTAGTCATCCTGCATGGATAGCAAGACCTATAGCAACTATTCTGAGCTACCACAAAGCTCAATGTTTTTTCTTAAACATACTTCAGACCTGGCTCGACCAAGGTTGTACTCAGCCTACACTTTAAAATATAGATATATGCTTTATGCAAATTTCTTTTCTACAATGGTATCTTCATTTCAGCAAGGAAAAATAGATCTTACCATTAAATAAACAACTGCAAGAGTAGCCACCTCAGCACTGCACACTTGTCATAGTGTGCATGGACATGAAAACTATGAAATATGCTGCTGTATGTCTGAAGATATTGAAAGAAGATACTCAGCAGCTAACAGTCAGGTGCTTTTGTCTCAGCTATTTCTCTTGAGCTAAAATTAAGGTTATGAATGTAAAGAAGTTCACCAAATAAAAATGGAACTTTGGGAAGGCTGTATTCAATTGCAGTCTGAGTTTGGCTCCTGTACATCTTTCCTTGAACCCCGCTAACGTGAACCCTGCCAGGTCCTCAGCATCTTCTGGAGAATGGAGTTCTGGCTTCACTCACTTATAAAACAAAAGCTTCCATATCCCTCCACCTTGCAATACATTCAAGTTCATTACAACAAATTACTAACACTCTCTGTGTTTTCTGAGCAGACTGAAAAGCAAAAGAAGCATCAGTCAGTTGAAGAAATACAAATGGAAAAAAAAAAAAGAAAAAAAAAACAATGAAAAAGTATGATAACTCATTCTTATGTCAAAGACTGTGAAGAGGAGAGAAAATGTGATAAATTAATCCATTCTAATAAGGAGAGATTGTAATAAGAATAGAGACTCATTCAATTAATCCACTCTTAATATAATCCTATAAGAATGATATGGACCTCCCTGGATACCATATCTCAAGATATGACAGTTCTTTTTTTCTTAGCCAGCAGTTCCCGATTACAGAAAAGCAATTAGGAAAAAGTGTCTAATAAAGTGGTATTTGAGAGATAATCAAAACATAACACAGAAAGGACCAGTCTAAAAATGTAGCAGATTAGTTTATAGGACCTTTTTAAAGAGCTAGGTCTGGTGTAGGGTAAGCGAACTGACTCACAGCTTGATTCAGGTTCTGACTTAGACAAGACTTGTTTTTTACACCCACTGAAAATATTCTGGTTGAAAAATGTTGCATTCAGATTAACTGGTCTATCTATATATGACAGGATTTTTTTTTTTTAATGTAGGAAATATAAGACATAGGAGAAACTGATTTTCCTGCTCATTATATATGACCCAAGGCCAATGACTAAGAGTCATAAGAAAGTTCCACGGATTTTACTACAAGTTAGTTTCCCATTAAACAATGTGTTAAGACTAAAATGCCTGAATCACTGAAAAATGGCAAAATGCAATGGTCTAGATGCTTAACTCCACCAGAAGCCTTCAAGGTCTGGTTGTATCTTAGCAAGCTCTACTTCGCCCCCCCCAAACCCTCACATGCCCACAATTCACCTGGGTTACATCCAGAAAGGTAATAATAAGAATAAATAAGAAAAAAAAAATCTTATTTTCTGATCTTCAACATGTTGATACACCATACCACATACCCTCAAACCTACAGTACCAAAACTCCTACCAATTTTAACAAAAACAGGCTGTAATGGGATCCTCATATGTTCTCAAGAGACAACCAAATCTGATTGACCAGCCCCTTAGAAATAATGCAAAACTTTTGGAGTCTGCATGCTTTCCCCTGTCCATTGCACTGTCTCAGTATGTTTTACACTATATCACAGTTTATATTCTGGCTAATTATTACCTGATTATTTTTCTTTGAAGTTTGATAATACATGATAAGCATAATCTTTTGGAATCCTTTTTATCTCCACAGTTTCCCCTATGCAATGGTTAATAACGAGGGCTGGCATCCAGTCTGTACTTCCTTTCTTTCTTAATTCACATATTGAAATAGACAGGAAACCTGCGTTGGATCTACTCAAGTTCCTCCAGACGTGTTTCTGTCACTTCATATAATGGATACAACAGAAGTTAAAATTCTCATTAAAACTTCAGTCTTCTTCACTGCTTCTGTTTGCAGCTGTTTTACAACCACTTCTCCCCAGTCAGGTGCTAAGTTGCCCTTTGAAAAACCAGCAAATCTGATGCTGTCACTAGTGCATATAATGATTAATATTGGGAAGACAACCTTTTATATCATAAAAACTTGCTTCATATAAACTACTGTTATATATTTTAATATGTATTTCATACAGTAATCAGTTTAACATACATATTTATTTTAAGTTACAGGGGCATTTTTTTTGTTCAGTGCTAGAAAAAAAAAAAGATTTTTTTTCAGCCTCAGAGGCACTGGAAGAAAAAACAGTATTTTAGAGATAGTCTTGGGTTTCCTAAAAATATATTTCTTTCTGATTTTAAGATTTTTCACGGCATAGGGATTGTTCAGTGGAACATGGCTAACCACCTGCTTTCAACACCAACTGGCATTGCTACATTTATTAGCTTAGATCTTTCAGTAGCATTTGACATCAGTTGACATTGTTCATCATGGGATTCTCCTGGAGCATCTGGAATTTTGTGTTGGCCTAAAAATCATTACTCTGCACTGCCCAAAGCAGTCAGTTTTAATCTTCTTAATTTTTATGTCTTCAGTGTAGTGGGCTTTGCTGCTAGGCTCTTTTTTTGTCCCCAGGCTCGTGAAGTCTGCATACTGTTCTTGGCCATAGCGTTTAAGTAACAGGGCATTTGCTACAGCAATTAATTAAACAGCAGCATCCAAAAAGTATTCTCTAAAGAATGACAGAAAATAAAATTTTAAAATGATAATACAATTCGCATTCAACAGTACATGAAGTTGTGGATAGCCATTCTTGGATGCAACGGTAGAATTTTCTAGGTATTGAGTCTGACAGTGAATATTATATCCTTTTTTATTTTTATTTTCTAACTATCCAGAGTTCAATCATTTTTAACCATTATATTCATGTAATAATTTTTTAATTAGTGGTGTTTAGAAAAAGAGTTGAACCATATTCTTTGTTCAGTAACTGTGATATGTAAATTGTCCATACATCTCAGAACAGTGAACTACTGATATGTATTTTTAAATAATTAAGAATTCTTTTATTAAGAATGGAAAATAGTACTAACAGATACTCTTATTTGCACATAAAATGTATGCAGATATAAATGCTAGTATTATTATGAGCTGTTGCTTACCAAAGACTCCAGACAACAAAGCCACTATTTCTTTAAATAATTACTTCAATGGGCATTAATTTGGCCAAAGTATGGCTTTGATTCATTTTTGTCATTGTCGTTAAATTCTGCTTTGGAGATTTAAGCTTTGTGAACCTGAACTGGGGTTCCATACCTTTCGATAGTATCACAGACACACAAGATGTTACTACAGGAATAGATGAGCATTTGGATTGGCAGCTCTTCATAAGGCACACCTATTTAATGGACACCTTGCTCCAGAGTTACATTAAGAGTGCGGAAACAGCTGGAAGTAGCCAGGCACTGGCATCGGATGAAGGTAAGGAAGGTAAAGAAATCACTTTCTTTTCAAGCAGAAGGGCTAGAAGGCATATTGGGATATCATACTAACAAAACAAAAAAAAAAATCACCTTGATCAGACTATTACACTAAAATAGTACAGCAAAGAAGAAATCAGTGTTGCCAGTGAGACATTAGGATGGTTTCAGAGTCCAGAGCTGGATTACTATATCCCCCAGTTCCTTTTTCAAATTCTTTCCATCTTCAGCTAATTTCTGTCTGATTTTTTCTGGAAAGACACTAAGGCAGGCAAGCAGTATGAAAGATCGTAGAAAATTTGAAATTTTCAGCTACAGAAGAATTCTCTGTGTGTAGTGGAAATACTGAGATCTCTAGAACCTTAAAGGTCTTGAAACAAAAAGAGATCAAGATCAAGAACAAGCCAGTGATCTGTAAAAGCTATGATTCTGATTTGATGTAAAATGCCTGAACACAGGATATTGGAACACTGAACCATTGCCACTCCAGAAGTATGACTTTGCAATTCACTGTTTTGCTACAAAATTACTCTGTACTTCTAGTACTTTGTTCTTCTTGATTTTTTCCACTGATGTGGAAAAGGAAAAAACTATGGTAGGTATGAATAAGTCACAACTGCTGATCTATGGGCATAAAGTATATATAGATCACTTTATTCAGGTTCTTCTCATTAAAAAAAAAAAATCAATCACGCTTAAATATAGCAGCCCTTAGAGATTATTCTCTGTTGAGCATCTTCATTACTGTGCCAAGAAATGCTGCTGAACTGAATCGACTCTGTCCATACAAAGCTCATTTTTTTGCTCTTGATTGCATAATGGATTGATTATTATAATTCTCTGCTAGCTGTTCTTCCTGTCTTCCTGTTGAACAGAGACCAGGTAACTCCAAATGCCACAGCAAAAATGCTGACCTGCAAAAAGTATCCCAGCACATTAGCACTTCTCTTAATACCTTGCATTGGCTTCTACTCAAGCATCTGATTAACGTCACACAACATTATCATCTGCCACAAAAACATCTATGGTTCTGGATCTGGTAGCCAATTAAACTTGTTTTTTCATGTTTCTTGCCAAGCCTGAAAGACTGATGATGTAATTCACTACTCCTGAAATTGCACCTGATTGTTGATTACTCTATTTCTGAAGTTAGCTACTGCAAGGGTTTTTTACTTTTATTATTCACCTTTGCAACTCAGCTCTTTCTGACATCAAGAAGATGGATGCAATAAGCATCTTTAAGGCTACATTTAATTCATTCTGCCTGAAACAGTTTTTAATTAGATATCATTTGAGATTTTTTTTCAATTATTTCTTGGAACTTCTGGTCACTGAACTCTGTACCATGCCCTAGTATGATAATGAGAAGTATGCCTTAGAAGTTAAAATGCTAAAATACTAAGTGCAAAAATAGTAAAAATACCCTCTTAATGTTATTCTTAGAGACAGAAGGATTCTATCATTTGCCTTTTGCAAAGTATTTTAATAAAGTTTCTAAAAACAGTTGGGGGGGGTGGAGGGGGAATAGCATAACCTCTTCAAGTCCAAAGATCTTTTTACAGGGGGGAAGACCCAGAATGTTATTCAAATGGCAGTGTAAAACTTTTTTCTTAATGCAGAAGCTGAAGTCGAAAGAAAGAATCAGTGGAGATGAAAATAACCATGAAAATTAAAAAAAAAAAAAAAAAAGGAAACAAAAATAGGAAAACAAACAAAACCCTACACACAACAAAACAAACAAACAATAAAAAATAGTAGAGTTACTTTGTGCATTCCAGAAACAAAGCTCATATAGTTCTCTCTTGTCTACGACCATCTCTGTACAATTTCTGTATGATTTTTCTTGCAATTAGGTTAGTGGGAATTGTAGTACAATACAATGAAATTAGAGGATGAGAGAAAGGTTTTTTTAATAACTACTAATCCATCTTGTCATTTTTGTTACTGATTCTACTGGCAAAATCTATTTTTGATCACAAGCACATTACCCTCACTAGCAATGTTGTGTAACTGAAACCAGAGATTCCATAACGGAAATAAAATCAACCTATTGTAAGGCTACTGTCACTAAGACTTCATTCTAGCAGCTCATTAGAACCACAGAAGCTAAAGAGAAGTGCAGAAAGGTAATGTTGTGATAGACTGTCTTTGCTTTCAGCAGTTTCTCCTATATGAAAGAAGCTGTTCTTCTCAGGAGAGATGAATCTCAATAATAAACAGGTAATAAAAGCAACCAGTTTCATCCAAACAGCTAGAAAAAATCTTACTTTATGCAAGAAGCAAGTGTCATCAGTACAATCCTCCCACCGGAAAAATGCACACACACTTGTTTAATGAGCTTCTCACACTGCTGTCACAGGCACCCACAGCTCTCTATGATAAAATATTAACTCTCTACCACACTCCCGTTCATGTGTTCATATACTATTTTGGTGTCAGTACTCTGAAAGCAATGAAAGAAAAATTTATTTGCATAGAAATGGTCCAGAACAGAAGAAGGACTACAGCATGAAACAGGTCTTCTCCACCTCTGACTTCCATTATCCAGACATGAAATCTTTTCTCAGTGTTGTTCATTCCTGATCCCACCATTACGAACACGAACAGACAGGTATTCAGTGAAAAGCAGAAAATGGGAAGATCTGCTGTTGTAGTCACTTAGAGAAAAGAGGAAAGCAGTGCTTTCCTGGAAATCTTTGTTTCAACAATGGTACTAAATTCTTTAGTGTAATCCTTACAGGTAAAGTTTATGAGCACACTGTGCATAGACTCCATTTAGAATATAATCAGGAGTATAAAAGTCACTTATATAAGCATATGGGACATATGGTCAACTCGTAAACTTTCAATTTTCACATACAAATTTTCTGTCTCCAAGAATGATTGGAAAGCTGTGGTCAAGGTGTCAAGGTGTCAAATACTTCGCTCAAGACCAGAGAAGATTTTGTGCCAGAAAATAAATTAGAGGAAAAAAAATCATTTTAATGCAAAGACACTGAGAAAGGAAAATCAATCTTCCTTGTCCAATAAGCATCACACACACAAAGGAGTACTTGGTCTGTAACCATTCTCATTCAACAAGAAAAGAAGGTGTTCTAATAAATGCAGAGAATGCATTTTCAGTGGGAATTTATTTAAGGTTTATCTTCCTACTGACCTGAATGGCATTGGATCAGACCTTTAGTTGACATTGTCATCCTCTGGTTCATTCTCAAAAGTCAGCTGTATGAATGGGTAAATCACTGAGTCCTTTAAGTCACTCAGCCCAATTTCCTTCCAGTTAGATAAGGTGACAACTGAAGTCTTGGGATGCTATCTGTCAGTAAAGATAAAAGCAGACTTACTTTAACTGATCAAGAAAAAATTGCCAAATTTACATAAAAACTAGTATAAATACTTCTGATTAAACTTGTCATCAGAAGAAGCAGCTGCTAATTATGGTAGCAACGGCAGTTTAATTGACATTGGAGCTTAATATCTTTGTTTGATTTCAAACTACTTACAAATAACAAAAAAAAAAAAGGCAACATCAGGCATTTGGTTGGAATTGATTAACATTTAGATATGATCAATCCAAGACATGAAGCATCATTAATCCAGATAGTGACCCTTCGTTATGTTGCTCAGTTGCTCACAGATCCACAAAGCTTGTAGCTGTATTAATAGGATTAATTTTTCCCCTTCTAACCCTGGTTAACTACAACAACTGTACGTTATCAATGGTGACATGAGTAAAACCAGTGATACAAACATCTTGACACACTGCAAAAACATTTATGCTTCATTTATGTTGCTAGTGGGCCAATGCCTTGGTCTTCTCTAGCTCAGTCGCATAAGTCTCTCTCATTTGAAATCAACTGCCAAGGAACAATTGCAATTAAGATTTTTCCACACTTGAATTCAACTATATATTTAAGTTTCTGACATATTTAAAAGCAGAATTCTACATTTCTTACTGCTGCTCTCCACGCAAATAATCCGTTAATCTTTCACCACATGGCTCGCTAAAGATGGATTACTCACACTCTTTCCTGTGAAAGTCATGATATTTGGAAATTCACAGCTGAAATCTTTTGTTTACTCAGAAGGGAGTATCCTCAAAGACATTAGTATTTCAAGAAGGCTTTCTTTTTGATTATATAATACTGAGACACAGAGCACAAAATTCCTCTAAATTCCCAGCTGCAGACATCTAGGTCATGACAGAAGACTTTGGTAAAAGCCAACACCACTGCATCAAGAATGCAGAAGCCATGAAAGTCCTAACAGCTCTCTCAAATATTTTTGAAGATGATACTGAGAAAGTATTGAAGCATTTAAAACGCAGACTGATCAGTTAGTGGTGAAGATGTAAGACAGGTCTTCTATAAGAACTTAAAAGGAAACAAATCCAAGCATCTAAAAGAATTTGCTTTCTTGAACCCATCAGAATTCTCTCTAAGTTTTGCTATTAAATATAGGGCAGCCAGAATTTCAGAAAAGGTGTGTCTTCATCGGTAATATTAAGATTGTTCTTTCAAACTATATCTGGATACAGAAGACATCAGGCAGCCCTTTTGCTGCATTACCATATTCTTACAGAGTGGCAAATTCACTCCATACACCACAGAGTAATGAAGAAATGAACAAACTAATGAAGTTTGAGTCTTAATCTGATATTAATTTTAATATTTGATAACAGCACTGGGCTATCCAGTTGTCTAAAGAGCCTGTAGCTGAAAAATTACTCAGTGATGAAGGCAGTAGTAAAAGATATGGAAGAATGCAAATTCCATCCTCTGATTTACCAAAAGGTTTCCATTTGCTTGGGGAATAAATTCATTTGGGGCCAGATCCCTTGTGGGCCAGTACTGCTAAGGAACATTGCCAAGGAATTTGTTCTGGATTCCCTATAACAAAGAAGGAGATAAAAAGACTCTTACTTCACCTGGATACCAGAAGACCGATCACAATGTGTTTGGTCACTCTGGTGATGGTCAGATAAGTGTCACTAGCTTACATTGTACTAAGATGTGTTATCATAAGAGCTGGTTGAAACCCCTCTAATCTTAATGGGGAGAAAAAAATGGGGTAAATAAATTCTTGTCTCAGTACATAACTCATTTTCCTCTCGAGCAAAAATTGTCAGGTCCTGAAAGCATAGAATCTCACAAGTTCTGCCTAAGGACAATGCCTGTCCTTGTCGTCAGTTCAGGAAATAAAAAGAAGGTTTAATCAGGTCATCTTCAAATGCTTTGAAATTATATCCTGGCTTCACCGAAGCCAGTCACCCTAAGAACATTAAGATAGTTCAAAATCCCAAATTAATTTGATACAACAGCCACTCTGCTCCTGTCCTAGTACTTTCCATTTGCTAGGCACAAGAAAATAGTTTAATGACAATTCCAATAGGGCAGATTTAAAAAACAATACATAATGTGCTTTTAGAGTAATGATTTTATTGCCTAAAGCACCACTAGACTCAGACTTTTGAGTAGAAACAAAAAGTCACACCTTACATTTACAGGAAATACAAGATGTGCTATACAATGTGTATGTGATTCCCACTCTGTAAGGACAGCGTTGTGATTTCATTTAACCTTAGAAACTGCCAATGCTGCCATTAAGCTTATGCTTTTTTACAGTCTGTAGAAGAGGTGTTATTTTACGGTTACTTGGTCCTTTCCCTTTTACCCTTCAGTAGTCAAAAACCTTATATTCTTGTACAGTTCATCTTCAGGATACAAGCAACTCCCCCGAAGTATCTGTCATTAAGGGCTGCAAAGCATGAACAATCAGATGCAGATTACCTTGTCTATCCACAAAGCTTACACATCCCCATTACCATGGTGCCTGAGCACTTCACAATCTTAAACGCACTTATTCTCATAAAACAAGAGAAGCGCTACTGTCAGCATTTTCTGGATAGAAAACAGGCACAGAAAGTCTATGGGACTTTCTAGGAAGTCGGTGACAGGTAGCACTCAGATCGGTGGATTCACCTCTCTCCGTTGTTTCATTTTGCCCCAAGAAAAGTATTCAGATAGAAACAGTCTATATATAAAGTTCTCTGACATTAATCTGTGTGTGTGCGTATGTAATGCAGAGAGCCTGGCAAAATTGTGCCCTGACCTAGTTAGGGGCTCCAGATGTTTCTGTAGGCTAAATAATTATGATAGCAATTATGTTAATTTAGAATAAAGTTACTGAAGCCAATCAAGTTATTCCAGCGTTACATCAATCCAAGATGAGAAGTGAGCACTGAATGACACATCCAGTAATGTTTTTGGACCTTTTCAGAGTGTTCATAGCCCACACGATGCGTTCAATTGCCTCCTTAAATCTAAAGTGCGTCCAGAGTAACAGGAAAGTGCTGTCCAAGCAGAAAGCCTCTCTTGTTCAATAAACTTTGTCCTCCGAAGTACTAGTATTACTAGAGGAGAAAAGCTTCTTTAAGCTTTCTTTTGTTATCTCAAATGTTCTAGAACTGTGTAAAATTGTTTAGAGGTTACAGCGGCATTTCTGCTTTTACAGCTCATTTAACTATGCAATTAGACATTACAATAGATATGGAAGATTTAAAATTAGATATGCTTATCTTCAGTGCATGGGTCAGTACTTTTAACTTTAAAACAAATTAACATTTTGCTTCTCATTCCCCTCCCCTCTCCACCACACAACACGGGTGTTTATCTTAACTCAGCAATTCTCATGACTTCCATCAGATGGTAGGAGGCAAAGGAATAAGTTTTCTAGATTTAAAATGAAAGTGCTGCTGTAGAGCAATTGCAAGATAGCCAGGCCAATAATGCATTTTGTAAATGTGGAGGGAAATGTCTATGGATACAAAATTTCCATGATAGTAAGGTAAATAGTCTGTCCAAAGACTGGTAATTCAGCGCTGGAAATGACATCACCCTGAGCAGATATACAATATTATATTTCTATTTAAAACAGAGAAACTCGATGTCAGTGCAGTGGGGGACAAAGCAGAAGAGGAATATTGCATCTTTAATAGGATTTTGGATTTGAATACACTGAGCAAAACTGCCTAAAATTGTATCTGAATAACAAACAGATAACATTTTCCTTTAAAAAACAAACCGGCTGCTGGATCAACACATAGCTATAAAATCTGTTCTTTTATGAAGAGTGTAACAAAAAAAATGAAATGGAAATAGAAATAAGAAGAGAATTCTCAGCCATGAGGCCTTCTTCAGGCTATGGAAGGAAAAATATAACAAAGTTAACTTTGTTCTTTTTTGTCTGCAGCCCAAAGAAAGTCTCAAAGCCACAATGTCACTTCTCATCATAGTATCTATTTCTGGCAGAGAAAAGGGAGGTTTGGGGGTGGAGGAGGGAGAGGTTTAAGCATTTTCATTTTCCTTTGCTCTCAGAATAGCATTACATGTATTTAACATTGTCTATCATCTTGGAACATCTTATGTGAGAATTTACACATATTTGTAAACAAGAAGAGTGTCATGGACCTGAAGAATATCCACGTTTCTGGGAGATTAAGTTGTCTGCTGAATTCAGGAAGAGTATTTCCAGTGACGAATACCGAGTAAAACAGAGTGGAATATGTTTTCATTAACTTGAAGCTTGGTCTAGGACTCACTAAAAATGAAAGAAATTGAATTTTTAGTTTATTTCATTGGGTATAGGATCAGTTATCTCTTATTCTGAGTAGTTTCCAGTGATGTGTATGTCAATAATGAACCTTTTATCTTCATTAGTATTGGGGCATTATCAGAAACAGCTCTTCTTTTCTACACACAAAACAAAACACAAACCCTTAAAGCATCTCTAGTTGTAAAACAATAGAGAAAGTACGTTTTAAGGAGTCCAAATATTTATGGAAAGAATTAGAAACAAATATGCAAAGAGCAACATATTTTGGTTGCCCAGCCCAAAGAAAGTAAGGGCTGAATCACCCAGGCCTCCTTTGGTGTCATTTGCAGTACCACTGGAATGACCGATATTGAAAGTCAACACCTGGCACTTTGTTGCTCTAAGAGAGGACCAGCAGCTGGGCAACAAAATAAGGACAAGAGATATATATGCAAAATGCTTTTTGTCAGACAGGAATCCACAAACTAGGACGGAGCATCACCCCCATCAGGAATGGTGACTGATATTACCAATGGAGGAAAATACTTGAGCAGAAATCCATCAATTGAAATGGGCATCTGAAGACTTGGAAGAAGCCCTTTCATGTCATTATTGTGGTTTGACAGCCAAAAAGTACACAAAGGATTTAAAGATCAGGAGCTTAATTTTTTTTATTTTTACTTGATGAAAATTACTGACTTAGATTTTCAGCTATTGCCCCACTCCACCAGGCTTTATTCTCAGGAATTTAAATTATTTCCTCAACCATGCTTAAATCCTGAATTAACTTTATTGGTTATTATTTGATTAGAAGTAATAGTATTTGTTTTCCCTTAATCAGTTCTTATTTGAGCTATGGCTAGTAAAGTGATATGAACTGAAAAATGGGAAATGCTGAGGAAACCTAGCTTTTTCTCATCGTTTCCCTTTCCAAGCAATAGCCCCATGATTTTTTAAATTATTTTTATAATGAAATACTTCACATCTGCACCCAGTCAGCTGTGACATCATACCATAGGCTGGAATTTGGAAAAAAAAGTTTGTGAATACACTGAAGGTAAACACATTTTTGTGAGTGCATTAAACTTCATCCCGCAGGGTTGTAAAATGCACTGAACGCAAAGCATTTTCATTTAAAGGACTGGTAGAGCTCTTGGTCTTCTTGCTATCAGTGCTCACCTAGCTTTGCTAAGTTGTTGAATTAAAATTTAATGAAGGACCAAGTTTGAAATTCTGCCCCACTGCACAAAGCTTATAAATACCCTACAACGATACTGCATCGTCATGATAAATTATACATGTAATGGTGCTGAAAGTTATGTAAATTCCAAAGAACTTTAATAAAGTTGTATGCTAACTGACATTGATTGTGTACAGTTGCAGACAAAACTTTATCAGCTGATTCTAAGCTGCAATAAAAGAGAAATATGTATTCTCTTTTCTTGTTTATTCCCTGGAAGAATAAACTGAAAATCACCAAATTATCCTCCCTTCACAACTGTCTGAATATTAATTGCAAACTTGAAGGGCAACAAAACACATACAGCATCGTCAGGACTAGTAATTAATCTGAAAGTTTCAGACCCTGACATATTGTGTACATAGTGCTGAAGTGATAACCCAGAGAATGTATTCATCCTTTGTTGCTGATGGTCTGTGATCATTCTTGTAGATACAGCCGGAATTACATTTTTCAGGCTACAGACAGAATAAAATGCAGACCATTCGAAATTAACCCTAAGCAAAATAGTCACTATGGAAAGGAAAATTCTACTTGATTTGCAAATAATTTTGGTGCTTAAGTATTAATGAGGATATTTTTTAATAAAATTAAGCACTGTCTTTTAACCTATTATGAAATAAAACTGTGGTTAAACCACCATGCCAGTAACTCAGTTCTTCAGTGGTTTCATTATTACCCTTTGCAACTGATCCCAAACTAAAATTTGGTAAGATGGAGAGATCACAGAATGCTGACAACCAAACTCTCCCTCTTTGGGGAAATTCTTTGCAGTTGCTATTGCTGCATTTACCTGCAGCATCTGCTGGTGAGTATCATTTTCCGTTACTCTAATTATTTGCACAAAGTTCAATCCTTTACAGCACACTGTGTTACGGAAGAAGTTCTGCTGACATTACTCTCTCAGGAAAGCATCCCCCAAAGGGCTAGTAAGAGACAACGAGGACAGATACCAAGTGTTCCAGTTTTCTCCAGTCTTTCTAATTTCTTCGAAGAAAAATGTCTTTTCCTGTATTACTTGAAACTTGCTTCCTGCACAGAACTCAGACTCATGTAAACAGTGCGGATATCTTAAAGCCTGCAGGGAGTCTGAAATGGTGATGGCTGGGCATCGGCTGCACTGTGCACATTGCTGGAGAGTAGGCCATTTTACTTGTTAGAAAAGATGTAAAAAGGAAGATGAAGGCAAAGCATGAACATACAATCCAGCTCAGTAGCTTCTCTTCTTGGAATGCCTCTACCAGATACTAGAGGACCTGATTCTTGATTGATATCATTTTCTGAAGAACAGTTCAATTTCCAAAAACTGAGAAATAAGCTATATAATCAGGTTGATGGCCATGCACATACTAAAGTTGAATATGACTGTATTTGTTTCACTTGTTCTAAATGGTTTGGCTAAATGCAAGGCACTTGCAATCTGGAAGCCATAGCCATATTACTGAAACACTCAGAGCACATAAATACTTTTTACACACAAGGTGCTCCTTGCCTTTTCATAATCTCTCTAAAAATCAATGGAAAGCACAGATACCTCTAATTATCAGCGGAAGATATTAACTTTATTAGCACACCATTATCCCACCTGTAATTCTTAGAGTATATGACCTAATCACTTAGGGTTCATTTGGGCACCTCATATGCCACTCTATTGTGGTCATGGGCACACAGAGTGACATCACTGACTCAAAAACACAGCATTCTTGAGTGTTAAACATTCAAAATCTAAACTTTTGAGTTCCAGGTTATCTGGGGTAGATTTGCCATCTTATAAAGTCTAATTTCACCAAAGATCTTCAAAATAACAATCATTAAATGAGGAAAAAAAATAGATAAAAGACCTGACACAAAAGCATCTGTCAGATCAGTTCATCAAACCAATCACAGATCAGTGACAAGAAGATATAGATCTCAGACTTTTTGAAAGCATCACAGTTCACTTATATTCAGGCAGTGACTTAATTTATCTTATTATAAAATCAGGGAAAAACAAATCAGGTTCAGAACAGAATATTTGCTAGGAAAAGAAATAATCAGACACACATTTTGAGGTGGAACTCATTGGCCTGATAGAGGAGGAAAACAGTAAAGGTGGTCATACATCACAGATGGTCTTAAATAATTGACAGTAAAACTCTTCTTGATAACATGATACACAAACTCCACTTTCAGCAGGATATTCTTTAATGTGCTATGCCAAAGACCCTTTAGTAAAAATTTCCATGGAGACCTCCCTCGTTTCTTGCTGGGCAGTGGCATGGAGAAGCAATTATTCCTTTATTCTCTATTGTGGCCAGCTGGGAGTTTCAGCCTGACACCTGCAGTTGCCCTTTCTTTGCCCCTTCCCATGGGCAAATGAACTACACAAGCCACTAAATCTTTTCATCTCTGGCTTTTAGCTTCTTCAGGAAAGCTACATCCACCTGACCCTCCCAAGACCTGGAGTCAGGGTGGAGCATTTCAGCAGTCCAGGGCTGCTGAAGCAGGAATTCAAAGAGCATTCCTCCCACCTCTTCAAACCCAGCTACCAGCAACTCAGTAACCTCTGCCCTGAGATACTTTATATAAAAGCACCAACAAATCAGTATGACACCTCAGTACTATAACACCTCAGGTGACTGTTTCTAAGTTTTAAGATCAGAAGTGCAAAGAAACTTTTGATAACCAAGTGTCAAAAATAATCAGAGTAAGAACGGTGCTCTTTGTAGCCTAAAATGTTAAATGCTTGTCCATAAACGCTCAACATCCCATAAAAATTCTCAGATGGCTAGCAACACCTCAGCCTCCACACCAAGACAAATAAAGTTATCTACCTACAGTTATATGTATATATTCATCCTGGAGAGCCCAGCTGTCAAATACAATATTTCTGGTGGATAGACATATTCTAATTTCCTATCTACACCTGCAGACAAATGTTTTAGTTTGTTTATAAAACTTTTCCTCTTTCTCTGCATGCATACCCGTGTGCGCCCATTGTGACTATTAAAGCCTTTTATAAAAGCAGAACTAAAAGAAGAGGAATTTCAGATACTCTGAAAGTTTGGGGGTTGGCACTGCTCAAGTATCCCCAAAATGAAAAGCAGGAGTTAAGCCCCTTTCCAAATACAAAAGTAGTCCAATTCAGATCTCTAACGCCATGTAGAGATAGCTCTTAGCACTTGTTTTGCAAAGGAAAGGTTTTTCCTCTGTCAGCTTTTGACTCTAGTCTTTCATTTTCTTTGCTTTCTCACAAGAGCCTCAGAACAAAATATTTTATTTCACGGTGAATGGAACCTTTTGTGTCAAACTAAATGAAATGTTTCAGTCTTTCATTTCAGCAAGAAATATTCCATTCATTACTATTTGAATAATTCTCTCCCTTTCCTTTCCCCTTCCCCTCCCCTTAATTTTATAGTCTGATTTGGCAAGGAAACATCTGACACGACTGCACTGGGTGTCAGACATTCCTTTCTCTTGTTGCCTGATTTCGATCAAATTTGACAGTCAAGAGTTCAAAGCTATTACGTGAGGTTTGTGAAAATCGGTGTCTCATGAGATAGTAGAGACCATATTAATACTCCCACTGATGAAAGGGCAGAGAGGAGTTAGTATTTGACAGCTAGAGGTGTGCTATTGTCTGGCCAGCATGCATGTCTTGTGCTTGTGGTGGTTTATCCTAAACCCAATGCCATGCTCCAGGCCAGTCACCAGAAGGCAGGCTGAGATTAAGGGGGGCTGACAGCAGGATGAGAACGGTCCTCAGAACCGCAGGAGAGATCCAGAAATACCTCAGTGGTGCATTTGAAGTTCTTGCTGTGGGATGAGAGGGCGCCATAGGACTCATAAGGCACAAACCCGTAACAAGCCAGGCACCCCTTGTTCCTTTTCCTGGGCAACTACTTGGTTCAGACTGGCTGCCAAAACAGAGCCAGCAGTTTATACAACCCCACTTTCAAATTCTATCTAACTCTAAATTTGAAAAATGAGCAATTACCAGCTGGGAAATTTGGGGGTTTCCATTTCAGAATGTCATCTCAGGCTCTGACTTAATCTCTGCAGACACTACTAAGACAGACAAGAAGCCCTGCAGGGTTATTTTATTTGCAGAAGCCACAAAAATCATTTGCCATTCCGGAAGTCTCAGGCACTGTGTTCCCTCGTACATTCAAATGAGCTCCCAGATCATCCCAGTCCTCCTTCCCATGAAACCCTATAGCACTGATTAAGGGATTGGCCTGCATTCAGTAAAATTTCCATCTCTTTATTTATCCACCTCTTAATAAAAAAATGAGTCTGGCTGTGATTAAGGAGGCCACCAACTGCCAAGCTTGAAATATCTGTCTTGTGGGCACATGACTAAGGGCCAAGTCCACAGCTCATGCAAAGTAATCAGTTTTCTTGGATCCACCCCACCAGACATGTCAGTGTATTAAAGACGGTGATCTGTGTCTGCCTCGGTATTCAAATTGCCCAACCTACGGAGGAATTACACGGGAGTACAGGCTCTCTTTTTTGAAAAATACTTTCAGACCATGTATAATCCAGGGTGTAATGAAGGTGTGATTGGTATGTTCTGAAACTGCAGTACTGCTGGAAAAAAGGAGAGAGAGAGAGAGAGAGAGAGAGAGAAAACCTTCCATTCTTCTCTGAATCACAACAGAAGAACCCTTTAAAAACCGTCTTCTTTCTCATGCAAATCCTACCAAAGTCACACCATACACCTACAAATTGTAGAGTATAGATTCTCAGCTTGCTTGTGAACACAATTACACTTAACTATCCTCTCTTACTAAGGCAACACATTACATTACTGTATCAAAAATCCTTATAATATTTAGAGTGCTACTCAATGCAAATAAGGATGTAGAATTTGAAACCTGAGTATCTTTTGGGAGCTAAAAGCCAAGAACAAACAAAGGCAAGAAAAATAATTTTCATGATATTTGTATACATGTACGGATCCAAGTGACGAATTGAGTGGCTAGCATAAAAACACACTCATGACTGGAAATTGATTGTATTTTTTTCAAACAGAGCTGGAGCTTTCCTGGGGTTTAACCTGTCATTTGCATAGGTTAATTTTAAATGGCAGTGCAAATTTAGCTTGAAAAGATAATTACAATATTTCACCTCCTTTCATCTCAGGTTATGTAAATGAGACTTTAATCTTTTTGCAGTTCATATTATATTAATAAGTTTAAAAAAATCTTGATTTATGTTATGCTGCCAATCACTTTATAGCAGCGGACGCAAATGAAGGCATGTGGGTACAAATCAGGCTAATTTCCAACCATTCTCTTATGTCTTTCTTTTTGCCTATAGGGTTGTGGCACATATTCCAGATAAGGAAATGAATCGAGAGAGAAGTTTTGACAGGTATCTTGTTAGACTGATGTGTCATTTTTATCATAGCAAATGAATTGATCCCTCGGATAAGCAGGCTATTCCTAAGACAGATGGTTCTTTATGCAGTAGTTCACTGTCCAAGACTTCACAGTTCTGTTCAGGATCAACCACCTCACACACACATACCGATAGTTACCAAAATTCTTCCTTACCCCATTCCTTTTGGTTGTCCAGGGTGAGAGTCAGGCCCAAATCATTTTGCTCTGGTTTCTCATTTCTGTTTTCATACAGTTTACGGCTGATATTGCACAACTCTGAGCTCATGTATAATGCACCATCCTTCACAAAATGTTCTAAGAATAGTACAACTCAGCTGGAGACACGATGGGCCAAGGTGGTAATGGCTTAGCCTTGCTTCCAACTGATGTTTTATCTCAAGTATGTGAAATCAATGAAAACAAGTCCAGTTTCTAATCGGTACCATCAGGTGACACTTGTTTTGGGGTGGTTTTGCTTGGGTTTTTTTGCCTTTTTTTTTTTTTGTCTGTTTGTTTTTACCTGTAGGTAAACTTTGTTCCCCACTTCACAAATAAAGTAGGGCCTTGTGGCCACCAACCCATCACAGCAGGAATCAGTGTCGGGCAGTTAGAGATTTTCTTACTATCATTTGGTTTCTTAGTTCTACAGAACATAGACAATGCCTGTTTCCTTCAAGAGAAATACTCAGAAATCCTTTCTTACAGAAACTGGAAAAGGCCTGCTGTCTCTCTGGATCACTCCAGAGCTCCCACTGTAAATTCAAAACAGATCCAGGCAGTGAAACAATTCTGTCTCACTTAGCCCTACATTTGCTCCTAGGAGAAGATACACTTGGACAATACGATCTGGAGAACATGTCTCTCCATTCACGCAACCCTGTGGCACAAAGGAAGACTGGAGAGATCTAATAGTCTGAAGAAATGGAAGTGATTTAACGAGCAAAACAGACTTTTTTTTCCAACAAAAACAAGTATTTGTTATCAGTTGTTGCCATAGTCTATCTTTTACCCTTTCCATAGGAGTTTCATGTCCATTGGCACATTGGTATCTTCAACTACATAATTTCACATTTCACACACACACAGATTTCTAGGTTGGAAGAGACCTCAAGATCATCGAGTCCAACCTCCGACCTAACACTAAGTACTCCACTAAACCATATCCCTAAGCTCTACATCTAAACGTCTTTTAAAGACCTCCAGGGATGGTGACTCAACCACCTCCCTGGGCAGCCCGTTCCAATGCTTAATAACCCTTTCGGTAAAGAAGTACTTCCTAACATCCAACCTAAAACTCCCCTGTCGCAACTTTCGCCCATTCCCCCTCGTCCTGTCACCAGGCACGTGGGAGAACAGACCAACCCCCACCTCTTTACAGCCTCCTTTAAGGTACCTATAGAGAGCGATAAGGTCACCCCTGAGCCTCCTCTTCTCCAGGCTGAACAAGCCCAGCTCCTTCAGCCGCTCCTCGTAAGACTTGTTCTCCAGACCCCTCACCAGCTTGGTTGCCCTTCTCTGGACTAGCTCGAGCACGTCCATGTCCTTCCTGTAGCGAGGGGCCCAAAACTGAACACAGTACTCGAGGTGCGGCCTCACCAGAGCCGAGTACAGGGGCACAATCACTTCCCTAGACCTGCTGGCCACACTGCTTCTTATACAGGCCAGGATGCTGTTGGCCTTCTTGGCCACCTGGGCACACTGCTGGCTCATATTCAGCTGACTATCAACCAATACTCCCAGGTCCTTCTCTGCCAGGCAGCTTTCCAACCACTCATCTCCCAGCCTGTAGCTCTGCTTGGGGTTGTTGCGCCCCAGGTGCAGGACCCGGCACTTGGCCTTGTTGAACTTCATACAGTTGACCTCAGCCCATCGCTCCAGCCTATCCAGATCCTCCTGCAGAGCCTTGCTGCCCTCGAGCAGATCGACACACGCACTTAGCTTGGTGTCATCTGCAAACTTACTGAGGGTGCACTGGACGCCCTCATCCAGATCATCGATAAAGATATTAAAGAGGACCGGCCCCAGTACCGAGCCCTGGGGGACACCACTAGTGACCGGCCTCCAACCAGATTTGACTCCATTCACCACAACTCTCTGGGCCCGGCTATCCAGCCAGTTTCTAACCCAGCGAAGCGTACGCCAGTCCAAGCCCCGAGCAGCCAGTTTCTTGAGGAGAATGTTGTGGGGAATGGTGTCAAAAGCCTTACTGAGGTCAACGTAAACCACATCCACAGCCTTTCACTCATCCACCAAGCGCGTCACTTGATCATAGAAGGAGATCAGGTTCGTCAAGCAGGACCTACCTTTCATAAACCCATGCTGACTGGGCCTGATCGCCTGCTTGCCCTGCAAGTGCCGCGTGATGACCCTCAAGATAATCTGCTCCATGAGCTTTCCTGGCACTGAGGTCAAACTGACAGGCCTATAGTTCCCCGGGTCTGCCCTGCAGCCCTTCTTATAGATGGGCGTCACATTGGCTAGCCGCCAGTCAACTGGGACCTCCCCGATAGCCAGGACTGCCGATAAATGATGGAAAGTGGCTCGGCCAGCTCCTCCGCCAGTTCTTTCAGTACCCTCGGGTGCATCCCATCCGGCCCCATCGACTTGCGCACATCCAAGCTCCGTAGCAGGTCGCCAACCATTTCCTCATGGATAGCGAAGGCCACATCTCAGGCCAATTTCACTACAAAGCGAAATTGGCAAAGGCCAATTTCACTACAAAACATCTCTTACCAGTTAAAAATCCAGTTTCCAGCACTGTTGTCCCATAGCTGTAGTCTCCTTGGGCCTAAATAACCATAACCTGAGATGTTTTTAACATGATTCTTAATGAATAAATGCCAATAGTAGAAAATCCAAATAATCACTTGACTACATAACAGTACGTGGATGCAGACCATGTCATTTTTCAGGAATGTTGAAAGTCAATTTTTTATAAAACTAGCTTTTCACGCTAAAAAATCTTAATTAATAAAATAAGTACATTTTAACCAATTTACTGTCTCCATCAACTAAAACCAGACCACGGGCAACCAGAATTTTAGAATAGCACTGGTTAATCACTGTCCAGTTCTTGAAAAGAAGACTTCTCTTTGAAAGGAAATGGTGGGCTTTCTACAGCTATGTAAGATAACTGACGCTTGAAAAAAGAGATCATGTAAGAGAAAAAACTACACAGACAGATTCTCAGTTGCTATAAATAAAAAATAACTTGTATCAGTAGAAAATTTGGCTTATGATTTATGTATGAATATTGCCTAAGCCAACCTTCATCCCTATCTTATACCAAACTCTGTCTTTCTGCAGATTCAAAGTGTTTTCTTTTTCTTTTATAGATTTCAAGGAGAAAAGTAAGCAAAAATGCAGGAATAAAAAAGTCTTTTCCTAGCATCTGATCTGGATTGAAAGAAAAATCAGCAAGCACATCCTTACATGTTTTGAATCAGAAGTTTTGACTACCGTCAGGCATTATAGTTGGCATACATCCAAACTACGTCTGTAGTTTGATATTTACTTATTATTGCAGTGCCCTTCCAAAGTAAGCTATCTTAAATTTTTCACAATGGCCTTCTAAGGGAAGTAATTTAATAAAATGTAATATGATGTTGTGCTTCCTGACAGTGTGGGGGGAGGTTCCACTTCGTTTTCCTTCGTTTTCTCCCACACATGTAGAAATGCATGCACCCTTCCTCCCACGTTTTCATAAATGTACAGGGTAGAATTACCACTCTGACAAGAAAATAGAAATAATTAAATCCTCTGCTTTACCACTAGATCATCCAGGTCACATTCCTACATTCCACTTTCAGTGTAATAAAGTATTATTAGACACTTTGACCCGTTAAAATCAATGGGACTACTGCTGATATTACATTTGCAGAATTAAAAAAAAAAAAAAAAGGAAAATTCTCCCCACTGAGAATCTGGATCAGATTCTTTTATTCTCTTCTTCTCTCTCATTTTCACTGCTACTTGCATGAAAGCAATGACAATTTTGAAAAATTAAATAGGGCTTTCATTAGCTGCTACTCAAATAAGATTTTTTTTCCTGAAGGCTAAATGATGTTTGTTCACCAGACTGTCTTTTAGCCCCACAGAACATCCTGCTTAGTACAGAACCTTTTTCAAGGCCTAAAACTCATGTTGTGAAAAAATTGTCTTTTGCCTTCAGTTACAAGGTAAAACAAAGTACAAAATATTAAAAGTTCTGCTTTGGTAATGACACTAAAATATTCAGGAATGTAAAAAGGAGAGAGAGCTAGAACTTTACTCCATGGCTTGCAGTGAAAATGTTTTACAGTAAAAGGTTGTTTTGCTCTTGGGAATTAATCTGCTGTCTGTTTTTAATGTGTTACATAGTCTACTCCAGAGTAGTAAAATAGTAATTCCAGTACTGAAAGCGTTTTAGTTATTTGTTTTTTCTCCAAAGAACAAATTACCAGTTTTCACCTGGGAAAAGCTCTCAGCTGAAAAGCTCAAATTTTCAGTGGATCAGTTTTTGCAAAGCAATGTTCATTCTTAGTTTAACCTTTTTTGTTGTTGCTTTTTAAGAAGAAATTGCCTAGAATTATATCAAAAGGCAATCTTGCAAAGTAAACAATCTTTTTGTAACAGAGATTAAGAAAAAAATAAAAATTAAGCACCTCATTCATAAGAGCAGAGTCCCTTTTCTAAAATAAAAATCCATACCGCCTCTGTTTATCACACAAGTTCTCGAAGCCAATCAGACTGCAGCTAGTGCATTGAATAGACACACAATAAGCAGCTGTCACTTTCCTAAACTAATATCTATTAAACAAAATGGTCATAAGTGCATCAATCTACTGTAATGGCAAGGATGTCATTGAAACAGAAAGTTGTCACAGGATCAATGTCCCCTGCCTTGAAAATAAACATTGTGGTTTCGATTCAGCACTTATGTAGCAGCAGGAGACCATTATCCTGTGATAACATCCTATTCTATTGACATTATCTGTTAACTAGAAATACTCAGATAGTGAAATATCAGCTTTTTTCACTTTGGATAAAATACACACTCATTTTACATCTGCTATACATAATTATCAAGTATGTGCATTTCCCCCAAACCTGAGTGGCTTAAAAAATACAGCAATGATTAAAAAAATAGTTTACAACACATACTGCTACTCATATGGCCATTGAATGTTCTTAAATGAGCGGAAGGTAGAGAAGCCATCAGAATTATAGCTACCTCTGCATTGCTTTCTGCTGCTGCCAGACCCTTCCCTGGCTATTATTCTGTCATTTGCTTGTCACATCAAGTTGAGCTATGATTTTTCCTTGGCTAACCCCTTGTCTGAACTACCTCCCTAAGATTCATTCCAGTTATCGTACAGTCCAGGGGTTTTCTTTGGTTGAGGAGGGTGGAGTGTGGGGCATGTTATTTGTTCTATTTTTGAAGTAAAATGATTTCCCAGATTTGTTCTAATGAAGCAAGTAAATCAGGACTGACCGATAAAGTACGGATTACTGATCCTAGGATTAAATCTTTCTGCCACTAAGATCTACAAACATCTCCCTTAGAAGTCAGCAAATCATTGGAGCACTGCTGGACCTGGTGATTTCCTAAGTCCACCTCCCCTTCACAATTTCATTACTAACTATTTTCATAGCTAAGGCTGCTACCTGGACCTTGGCCTCCCCTATCCATCATTCTCTTCCTCAAGTGTCCATAGATATTCATGAACAATCATTATCTATTGCCTCACAAGGTCTTTATTTTCCCTTCATTTTGTGTGATTTTTATGCTCACAAAATAAAAGCTCTTAATACAGCTTCCTGAAAGAACAGAAATTGCTTAAAATGTCACCTAGTTTTCAAGAAAAAAAAAAATCCACCTTTTTAGAGGAGGAAGCCTACAACTCTATTGTAAAAAATAGGGTAAAATTCGTTTGCATGTTCCGAAATGAAGAGTTAAAAATTTCCATATGTTTGTTTGACTAAATAACAAATACAAAAGAGCAGATCTAATTATGGGCGTATGATAGGACTGTTTACCTAGGAGTGACCACTACACAATTCTTCCTACAGAGCTGAAGTTGCTGCTCCACTTTACACATAATATGGTGTAGAGTATTAAAGTGGAACAGAGTTCTCCTTGTTGAAAGTTTAATGTCAGCTGTATTCCCCTGCATGCATAATGTGGTTTCTACATTACAAGTCAATATTCAGGCAAGAAACAGTTGCAGAAGTGCTGAATGAGGAGTGAATTGGCTTTAAAAATGAAAATAAAATAAAATAAAATAAAATAATCTTATATAATGAAGGAAACAAAATTTATGTTAGCTGGCTAAGCATCCTTCCGCTCTGCTTTACATGGGAAAGTTTCCTCCTAACAACCCACATAACAGGGCCACATTCACTTCTTATTGCAGTTAAGCATGTCTGGCACAAGGTTTTTGTCCTAGCTTTCTTAGCACTAGACAGATTGAAGCTTTCCTGGGAAGTGGCTTACAATGCACCCTGCGAGCTTTTGCCTTTCCTTCAAATCACCATGTCTACCTGACACTTATTTGAGCTTTTCTTAAGTTTCAACACTCAGTTCTCCTGCCCTTTCTTAAGACTTAAGCAAATCATGGATACACTGCATTAGCTCTACTTTTTGCAGTAGTCAGGGTATTGAAAGGAATGGCATTTTAGGAGTATCTTCTAGAATAATGAATTTCCAAAGGCTATAAAAGAGACGTTCATATTCATGGCAGGTATCGCCAAAGCTGCAATGAAGACAAGTTACATAGAAAAGTGCAGAAACATTGGTACAGTGAAGCAAAGTACATCATCATGCAGACCCAAGATGACCAGAAGTTCATTCAGAAGTTTTGAATCTATTGAGCTAAAAATCTGTGGATAATCGATCCACTTCTTAAAGTAATACCTGTGGTAATTTGTAAGATAGTTCTTATGGCGATTTGTCCAAATGATGTTGGACTAAAAAAGGAAATGTCTGAAGTAGTAGTTGTCTTTCAGTAGAAGAGGCCTCTGAAGTGATCTTAGAGAGGGAAAATAGCATAGGAACAAGAATACTCCTCAGTTCTAATGGAGGAATGGTACATATTCTGTCCCTTACAGCCTCCATCGAAGTCATGCTCCGTGGCCAAAACAGGAATCAGAGGCAAATATGGAATATATTGTTCATACAGGAATCTCCAAGAAAGCAGTTCAAATAGTAGTTTGAATTTGTTCTTTTCTGTTTCTGTTTCTTTTTCCTTTTTTTTTTTTTTTTGGCTTTCCTTGTTGATCAGTCCTCATTGTTGATCATACCTAATGATCAACACTAATCAACATGCTAATGATCAACAACGTTTTACACCCCAAGTAAATAATATGCATAGTGAGTGGATTCTGTCTGAAGTTGAATCTTTCTCATTGGAGCTTAATTACCGAATACATCCCAGTTCATTAGTCTTCAGGATGGGCAAGCCAAAACAACAGATCTTGTTTCACCCAAGAAGAAAATATTCTGTCTTACAAAGGCAGGGGGAAGTGGGTGGGTGATACTGGAATCAAGACACAGTTGTACCGAATTTCATAAAACATGACTTGCTCATTATACTGACAAGTCCCCGTGTATCCACTCCCCTCAGCAAGGCAGTAAAGAAACCAGCCAGAGTGAATAATACCATGAAATACATAAAAAAATCGCAGACATACAAGAAGAGCATTTAGACCTTTCACACTTCACAGCAAAACAGAGGGGCTAGAAATGGTAAATTTCAACTGTCCCACACATTGAGGTGCCTTAATGTTTTACAAGCTGACTTATGCATCTGTCCTAGGCCTTATTACCACAGAGGTACAGCAGAGAAGCAGAAGAGCATAGATAAAATCTATTCCACTTACACATATGCAAGCAAGTAGGGGCAAGTTCTGTTTGCCCTTTGTGAGACCGCAGAGAATGAATTGCAAGCACAAGAAATAGCTATATTTGGCATATTTTTGCTGAGTATCTCAGAGCTTACAGCAAAAATTTAGCCAATGAGTGGTTATTAACATATGCTAATATATTTAGTAAGGTCATGGCTGCATTTTTGGTGTATTTTTTTTTACTGACATTATTATTTTGTGAAATTGCTAGACTTATGCTCCCCCCACCAAATAAATAAATAAATAAAAATCAGAAGTACTTATTAGGATTGAAAAGATTTGTGTGAGACTATTTTCATTTGGGTCTGGAAGGGAAAATGAACAAAACATGGTTTTGAGTTACTAGGCTTCATGGTGGGCTCTAATACACTGAACAAAATTTTTAATCATGTAATGTTTCTTCTTTCCTAGAGTAATTGCTTCTCAGAAAGTCCAGCTCTAAAACAATCAGTGGCTAAAAGGCTTGGCAATTCACCTGGCTGCAAATCTTTTCTATATCCTGTTCAAACCAGGGATTTCAGCCAGGGTTTCCCACATGAGGTTAGTGTCTTTGCCAAACAGGCTGCTACCTACTTTGCTACCTGCTCTCTCAAACTCTTTCTTGGATTTGTTCTACTCTATAAAATTAAAAATTCATTTAACCACATCAAGAGGAAGCCTGAGTTTGTATCATAGTGATTAGAGCACTTTAAGATGCAAGAAATTGATGTTAGAGTACTTGTTCAATGGAGGTTTGATTAGTTATTCAAAATGGAACAGCCCCAACAAGGGAAAAGTCTCCCTGGAAACAGTGCATGGCTGTAAAGGCACTCGGATGACTGAAGTTCAAGTCTGTAATTAGAATGAATTGAAACAAATTCATGTAGCATCATTCGCAGTAAATGCCCTGAGTATTTCCTATTCGAGTGTACACATGTGGTTCTCTCTGCTTTTTCATGAAAAAAATTGAAAGGTCAAGCTTTAACGTTATGAAGGAAAAAAACAATTAAAGAAAACTCCACAGCTTCTAATCAATCTCCATTAGTCACTAAAATCTGACCTGGCTCCAAACCACACTTTTCCATATTTCATTGCCATCAGAACAAGTACAGCAAAACTCTCCGTTCTGTTCCAGCAAGTTTATCATATGGTTTCCGTGGTTCCGCAACAGTTCTGTTCAGTAATCAATCATGATTACTAGCTATATACAATACACACAGCACAAGAGAATAATCTGGGACAGCCTGGGGTAGCATGCTAATTAGCGATGTGCTGAAACAGCATTTGCACGTGGCTCCTTGTAACTGCAATTTTTCCATCGGCGCGATTGTCTTACTCTAAGTATCTTACCTTACAAACGATGCACTATTTTGTCAGATTAATTGGCCTACCAACATAGTCTGGAACTCTGGTTTTGTCCATCAAATCTGAATAAATTTATCCTTCATACTGTATGCTGCATATCACCGTTTCCTAAATATCACTATATGCTTCCTGCTATTTAAATCCAAACAGGGGAGTAACAACTTTTTGATGTGATTATTATACTCAATAAGGTAGGATGCACAGTAGTATCCTAGTGGCCTTTTGCTGTATTTGCACTGTTAATCATATCCCTCCCAATATCAGGAAATTTACACCCATGTTTTAGAGAAAATCAAGTCATTCTGGAGGAAGAAGATTAGAGCAAGAGTAAAGAATGAAAACTCCAGCACTAGTGTCAAGTTTCAACCTCTACCATCCCAGGAAATACTAAAAACAATCCAACAGTGCAAATATGGGGGGGGGGGGGGGGGGGGGGGAAGGGGTTGATTGGTTTTTTTGTTTGTTTGTTTTTTGGTTGGATTTCTTTTTTCATTTATCATCCTCCAAGAACTGATCTTGAAACTACTAAAGCGAACACCACAGCACAAGTAGCTGTAACCTGAAGGCCCTTATAGACTAAAGAATCAAGTACTGATAGCTCCTTGGCTACATAAGCAAAACAGTGGTCCTTATGCAAGCAACCGTAAACATACATTACAACATTTTCTTTGAGATAAGGCCTGAATTTCTCAAAAATACCTAAAGAGTGCCACAGCAGTCTTATGGTAGCATTTCACAAAATATCTGCTGGATTATCTCCCAAACTGTGTTGGGGTATGCCATTTTGCTCCTTCACAAATGGCAGCAATAGATCACATCCAGCATGGTGGATTTGATCTGAGGACTTTTTGGTCCTAAACAAATATGACAAATGAATTATTCCTATATGAAACATATCAGGAGACACAAGAATTTCAGATTATAAATAAAATTGTTTTACATAAACTTTCTTAAAGGGTATTTATTTCTGAAAAAAAAAGGAAAAACTGTGTTGGATCAAAAGTGTGCTAAGCAGGGCTGTTTCCTCAATGTTTTTACTCATTTTGCTGCAAGGTATACAGGGAAAGAACAGTCTCTCTATTTTAATTCCTCTCCTAAAACTCCCTTATTTTTTCCTTCAGAAAAAGGAAAATTCAAAACTCCAGGAGAAACTCATTTTTGACCTGTACCCTGCCCCTTCTGAGTGGAGTGGGAGGCATGGGGGAGATTTCCTCAGATTTTTTTTTTTTAACTTCAGTAGTCAAATTTTTCTCCAATATTTTAATTGAAACTGTATCAGCTTTCTCTACAGGAAAGATATATAGCAAGGAAAGTCAGCTACTGAGCCCAAAATAGCTCCTGCTATTTCATATAAATGAAACAAAACCTACTAACCTTCAAACTGAGTACTTTGGAGAAAGAGACCTGGACACTTGAAGCCATGGTTCAACATTCATTGATACTTAATATATGTATTGTCTGACCCGCTGGCAGAATAAATGTGATCTGGATCAAGTGCAAGCACACACTTACATATTTCTACAGCCACCCACACAGCAAGCAATACAATGCTTATGCCAAATCTATGCCTGCTGTGGGAGGACAGATGCTAAATGACTGAACAAGAACTGCTGAGACAGCAGAGTGAGCCTGCATTGTTTCTGTACTTTGCTTTGCATCTGAGCAATTTTTCATTTGATGTTCTCCACTCAAAGCCAGATTTACCATTTTATGGAGCCACAGCCTAAGGCGCTCTGTTCATCACATGAGATAGCACACACATAATCAGCAAATTATTACTCTTCAGCATCTACTGAGATGGTCACCTTTGGAGAGAAGAGATACATAGTCCTAAGGCACATTCAGTGTCTGTCTTTTTATTGAGACTGTTAACAAGGGGCAATTACAATCAATTCTGACAATGCCTTTTGTGCTACTGATGCCCATCAACTGGAAATGGTCAGAGAGCAAAACAGTTGACAGAATTCAAGCAGCTACTTGGCAATAGATATTTTTCAGAGTCTAATTGCCTTCCAAGGTCAACTTGGCCCCTGCCTGATATTTCTCCTATAATATTTACATACAAAAAGCTTTGATACAAGGTTTGTTCAGTTTTTAGGGGTCAGCTCCTACACTAACCGCCCACTTTTCATCAAACTGAAGGCAAAATCAGCCTGGAATTTATATGCATCTCTCCCATCTTCCCTATTTTCCACTAAAAGAGAAACAATTTTTTCTAAGAGCAACAGAACTGGCTGGAAAGAAATCATACAATTTCTCAGTACACTTAAGAATGAAAACAAGCCTTGGCCTTCTGAGTAGCTATACTGTAGGCAATTGCTTGTACACAAGTTAACTTATTCACAGGGTCCTTCTACATGGTTCATAGTGCATGAAAGACACAGCTTCAGCAGCTCTCTACTTGATACAGAATTCAAGCAACAGCCCATGGATTAAAGTTTTCTCAATTCATTATCTGTGCTTAGAAATGCCCAGTCACCTCCAGAAAGCATCTGCCTGCTGAACTGTAAGCATGACCATCAGTGCATTCTAAAAACATAAGCTAAATACAATGGAAAATACATAAAATTGCTGCAGTTGTACATTACTAGGCTCTCAAGCAAAATTGGAGGTGCAAATTCATCTCTTCAAAAAATGTTAGGGCTGAAGAATTAAGAGAATGCGTTGTCACTATAGCTGGAAGACTTCTGTAATATTGAATTAACTACAGTTAAATAATTTTCACGGGGCAGTCTCTAGTCTTTTGCTTAAGTGACTATTCTATTTTGTCTTGACAAACATACATCAGCTACAAAAGATGACCTTTTGAAAGAGCCTGGACAAAAATAAACAGATGGGTGATTTCAGAGTATACAACCCCTAATGCTTAGAGATTTGCTGTTTTACCTAACACAGTGCCAAATTTACGATGGGCAAATTTCACTAAATGGCTAACTCCCGTCTATGTTTCCACAATGTCAGCAAAGCACAAAAAGCATCCATTCCCTTGAGAAATAAATGGGCAAGGTCCATTTATTGTCAGAGACATGAAAAACACCTTGAGTAAAGAAAATGAAAATAGTAACACTAAAGTAGAGCAACTTAGTTGTCTGCTTCTGCCTTATAACTAACTAACTTTAGCATGAAATTGTGGGATTCAGAGGAATACATTATTTTCTGAATTAAAGATGACTTTTCCATAACTCCTTCATTAGTGTTCAAGACAAAAAAAATAAAATCCCTGATCTATGGCTGTCAGAAACCTGACTACTGAATTACAGACAATGTAGTTTATTTTTGGTTTACTCCAGAGAAGAGGTTTTGAATGATATACTACAACAGTATCGAAGATTTTTTCAAAGGTGAAAGGAAAATGGACTACTCACTTTTCCATGGAAATTCATTGTATTTGAATACCTCACACCAATTTGTTTATATGATATGTAGCCTATTGCCACTGAACATAATGGTCTGTAGGAGAAAACATTTTACCTTATCTTTCTCTTGCTAGATTTGTTCTACTTTTCATAGCTGAATAATGCATTGTGCTCTTAGTAGTTGGTTTCTTCTACCACAAAAGCATCTATAAGCAGTGGTGTTACTTATTGGCTTACTGCCCAAAGTGTTTGAGAGTGCTCTCACCTGTATTAAAAATGTAGAAGTCTGAATTAATTTAATAAGAATTGATTATGAGTCACTTGAAGGTTTTGAAAATCCCAACCTCCCTAGCAATTTAGGAGTCTAATTTTAGACTCCTACCTTTGGGCAGCGAGGATGTAATATGATTGTAAAAATATATTGTATAACAGAGAGTGATAGAGTTAGCTAAGGTTTGTTGAGTGTTGAGATAAATGCAGAACACAGCTGACACTTTGCTACCACAAAGTTATTGCTGAAGTTAACAAGCAAGTGGACAAACCAGAATTTCAATATCGCTAGCATATTGACTGACATTTTAGCACAACACAATCTTGATTGAAGACACAGGTCAGTTTTCTTTTTTCACAGAGAACATTCTCCTCTTTTGTTCCTCCAAAGATGGGCAAGAAAAAAATACATATTTTTCAAATCTGGAATAATATTTCTGATCATAACCATGGAGATACAAGTGCTCTTCCACTGCAGAGAAGCCAGGAGATTTAGGGTTAGAGTCATTGCCTATGATGTAGGGAATGGAGATTCAGTTTTTTTGCTGGAAAGCCAGAGTAGGCACTTGCTTTTGAGTCTCCTACAATCCCACTAAATTGTAAGCATGAGTACTAGGATGTATTACTTTATTCATGAAAATCACACTGAAGACATTTGATCAACAAAGGCAAATGATCACACGGGAGCGAGGAAATCACTTCTAATCCAGGACTAATGGCAGCTAGCCATACTCCAATTCCCAGAAATGCCTGCAGGCTCCCAGACAGTACCGACTTACCTAGATATGAAATTTGGAGTTAGATCTAATTAAAAATATGCACAGATCCAAAATATAAACCTATTTTGGGGATATGCATTGCACTGACAGCAATGCAAGTTAGATGTCACATTTAAATTAGCATTAGCTGTTTCACTTGGCATTAGATTTTACACAGCTATATTTCTATAAAAATAAGATGTTTCTGAATACTTTTATACAGCTTTTATTGCTATGATTGAATTTTTGTAACCTGTACCAAGTCTTTATTATCTTGAGGAAGAGAGCTATAAAACTGCTGGTTTTAAAAATCAATTTATTCTGGAGTCGTCTTCCCCTAGCAATCGCAACCTTGCTCACTGCTACCTTCAGTTTAGTACTTGCATTTCTGTAGGAGTTCCTGCAAAATGCACTTTTTTTTCCATTCTCAATTACAGGTTTCAGAAAGAAAACTACGCTGACAAACTGACACTAGAGAGACCTCTCTGCAAGTTATCCCAGAAAGGGTCAGCTTTAGTCTCTGAAGTACTTAGAAATGTATTGTACATGCCTCTACCATCATAATAACTGAGAACACTGCTCCTGGGTATAAAATCCATGGTCTTCTATGATATTAGCCTTCACAGTGCTCAAAACATAGTATATTGAATGCCGTTTGTGATGAAGTGTCATTTGGAAATGGAAGAAACAGGAATAGTACTGTTGATGAACTTACAAAACTATCCAGGGAGGGGAGGAAAAAAAACTTCACACATCCACAGATAAAATGGAAGATCTAAAAATGTGGTATTCTACAAAGGTGCTATTTACAGTGCTCCAGTGATAACAGGCAGGAAGATCGTCTCTGCCATACACAAAGAAAATGCTTTTGCACGTTGTGCAACACCAGCTGCAATGCTCTCACTTGAGGGCAAAGCCTTTTGCCTACTGCAACACATCCAATTGATTGAGGTGCTGTGCAAAGAAAAGTCTACCTTCACCAGTTCATCCTTGTACAATTTCCCAATCACATTTTAAGAAATACAAGAAAGTCTGTGGCTAGCTAGAAAAATAAAAAGATGACTCGGTTTCAAGATTTAGCTTGCAAGCCTGCCATCGGGCTAGAATTTGAAGCGGGATCCTCAAACCCAAAGTTCAGTGACCTCTTCACCAGGCCGATAGCTATTCTGTGACAAAGAGCTCTTTCTCCCCGCTCCCTCTCTGCATTTCAAACCTGATATAACTTTTGTCAATATTTTTATCAAAATTTAAACCACTGTTCTCTCTCTTTTCTGTTTAGCATGCCTCCACACAATACCAGCTATACTTTGGACCACAAAGTTGAGCTCACATATAAGCATTTTGTTGACTGAGACATAATAAGTTGTTTAGAAGAATTTGTTTAAGAAGTAATGTACACATTTAATTTTCATACTCAAATACTGTGCTTCTTAAAAAGTCATTCCAAAGATTTCAGATTGTCTCCAGAATAGTAAATGCCTGCCCAAACTTGTAAAAAGTATCAACTTTGCATCTGTTGTGAAAGACAAACTGAGGTATAAACAGAAAGAGTACAGCAGACCAAGTTGGATCTGTTTCCTACAGACTCCTGTTGGGGAACTTTGTTTTGTTTTTAGGATTGGCAATTGGCCGAATGCACCAAGATAAAATTAGAATACTGAAGTGCAGTTCACTGCAGCTAGACATTTATTCTTCCTTCAGAGCTTAAGTGACAGTGGGAAAAGAAAATTCTAACACTGAATTGTTCAAGATAAAGCTGAGCCGAAAAAACTATTTCTGTTCCCAAAGTAATTTTTCCAAACTCTGTTAAGTATTTTTAACCTAGGGAAAAAAAAAAAAAAAAAAAAAAAAAAAAAGAGAGAGAGAGAGAAAGAAAAAGAAAAAAAGGAAAAATAGCAAAGAAAAAAATATGCCTTAGGGGAGGAAATAAAAAATAAACATTAAAAAAAAACCTACCACAAACTGAATTGCCAACTGACTTTAACATAAAACAGCTTAAAAACTTTGCAAAGATCACTGCAGCTAACAGACTTTATGTGAAGAATGAAGTAAAATGGTCTCATCTTTCATCTGCTGAGCACTGGAACCTGAGACCAAACATTCCTACCTCCCATGCCTCCCTTCCTTCCCTTGAGAAATTTATGTAGCAAGAAAAATGAAAACAGAGAAGCCCGAAAAGAGGGTCTATGTTAGCAATTAAAATCTTTTCTCAAAACCTCTTATTTCACAGTTGTATTTGGTGAGGGCTCGTGGATAGGAAGACAAGCAAGGAACAATGTGGACTGTACCGCTGTAGGCACTACCTGAAGAGACGGAGAAGTCAGCGAGTACCTAGAAAGCAGTAAGGAGTGAAAGGAAATTATGTCTCAGACACGAAGCTTCTGTTTGATTGGTTTCCTGTCAGTTATGAGGAAAATGAAAAAAAAAAAAAGAAAAAAAAAGGAAGAAACAGCTTATTAGATGTGAACTGATACAACTTGTAAGGTACTGACTTCCAAAGGGCCCAGTTAAATCAGTGTGCCCTTATAAAAGGGCTCTTCGTGGGTTTTACTGTAAGAAAGCACCAGGGATGCATTCTTGGACACTTAAAACTTTTAAAATAATTAACTACTTCAAGTGGCAATACCCTAGCAATCTGACAGCCCATCACAGATTCAACGCCTCCTTTTACTCTGCCACAGAAAACAGTCTCTCTCCTATGTGAGCACAAGGATGCAGAGCATAAACCTAAGCTACATGATAAGTGCAGAATCTCTAATTACAGAGAGAGATAAAAAGATCCAGCTGAGGCCCATCAATCCTGGGTATGTAACACTGCCATTCAGAATTACCGGTTACTGCTGACAATCTTACTTCCAAAAATATGACAACTAACATTTTCCCGGGTCTCATTTATAGAAGTCGTTACCTCAACACTCAGATTCTGGATTCTCCCACCATTTCTTAACTATCTACTGTCTAACACTTTCTGAATCTGGACTGTTGCTCTGGGGAACTATGGTTTGCTGTTTCTGCAAGCAGCAGTAGCCAACCCCAGCCAACTGCCCCAGTTTTATTGTTCATCGTGATGCCACATGGTAAGGAACATCCCTTTGGCCAGTTCGGTCAGCTGTCCTGGCTGTGTCCCCTCCCAGCTCCTGGTGCACCCCCAGCCTCCTCACTGGCAGGGCAGCGCCAGAAGTTGAAAAGTCCTTGACATAGTGTAAGCACTGCTCTGCAACAACTAAAACATTGGTGTGTTATAAACATTATTTTCATCCTAAATACAAAACATGGCACTATACCTGCTGCTAGGAAGAAAGTTAACTCTTATCTTTACCCAAACCAGAACACTCACTGACCAAACCAGGGAGCCTACTGGAGCATGCCATGTTCCTTCCCTGTCCAGAACCAGGATCAAAAAAAAAAAAAAAAAAAAAAAACAAACAGAGCCTCTGTGTATACCCAGGACAAGTTACAGAGTGCGCACACAGCATAAAAACGGGTTAAAAAACAGGGCAATGACTATGCTTACAGTTATCCTTACATCTACTTTCTCAATTTGTTCAGCAAGTTCCTCTGTCAATGACTTGGTCGATGATTTATATCTAAAGGTTGAGGAGACCTCCCATGGAGTCACAAGGTTTGGAATGGACCCCCTTGCTTTGTAAATTCCTTGAACCAAGGAGGCAAGAAGCCCAGGTGCAGTTGGATCCAGTCCTAATCCCAGGCTTGGTCAATATTTCATGTCTAAAAGATTATATGTGCACAATCAATCTAAGATACAATCTAAGATACTAAGATCAATCCTGGTATCGAGGTGTAATGGATATCTGCAGCAGGTGTAACCTTGAGAGGTGTCCCTGCCCAAGGGGAGATCCTGCTGTGCAGCCCGCCGTCATACAGGAGAGCTCAAAGGGTTCTCGGGCTGCTCGCTGTTTGTGGGGTAAGATGATTGAGTCACAGTCGTATCTGCATACCAACTGCAGAGGTTAGTTTCTTCCAGATTTGACTTGAAGCAGACACTGACCGGCACTGCAGTCAGGTGAGCACACTGCCCAACTTGCCCCTTGGCTACGGGATGTTACCTGTCCCTGACTGAACACTGAGCCAGCTGCAGCCATCATGACCAGATGCATCTTTCACAGCCACCACTGGCGGTTATTGCCTGAGCAGGGCTTCAGGCGAAAGGCCAAGCTGGGAGGAGGAGCACACCACCAGAATCAAGGAGAAGTTCTGGAAGTCCCATGCGTTTCTGAATTTTAACTCTTTTCTCTCCACACATAATCTTATACTTTTCTATCATGGAGATTTCAGATAACAAGTCTTTTTTTCAAAAATTGTTAAAATGGCAAGCATTTACCAGCAGAGCTTGTCTGGCCAAGAAAAGCACAGTATGAAAGCGATGACATAGGCTATTAGTCCCAGAGGATCATGCAATTTAAGTTTACCTATCAGTGGGAAAAGTACTATTTTATTCTGTATTTCTAAATTACAAAGCTTAGTCATGATAAAATAAGTGACTGAGTAATAAGGTTAGAATTATTTCTCAGTTCAGTTATTTTTGTTTTGATACTTTTCAGTCACTTTGACAGCTGCCTGACAGTCTCCACATCTAAGAGCAAGATCTGAGCTCTAAGATTATTCTGCAGAGTGTAACCTCCAGCCCCACCTAACATCCACCTCCAAAAGCAGTAACAGCCTACGTCCTCTGAAGTCAAATACTGGTCCTGATTCTCACACTGACAGTCCTATGTCCCCTCCGTGAAGGTAGCGCCCTCACTGGGGTAGGGCAGAGTTAAGGAAACAACCTCAAGGCTCAGTACCTTGAGAGGATGAAGTCATGGATGACAATATGTAGAGCAAGTCTTACTGAAGTGGAAAACATCTATATATAACTGCAATTAGCTACCTATGTATTTCGTTGGTGTTCCCATGAGTTGTGCTTCCGAAAAGCTACAGTAGTCTACAAAGACTGGCAGCCATTTTCATTTCATTTCACTGAAGGCTGTGAAGAAAAAAACAAACTCACTCTCTGATGGAGCTTTATTTTTGTTCTTACTTTGTTGTTCTTAATTTAAAACGAGAGTCATTCCAACAGAAAATATTTGATTGCTCTTTGAATGCAGACAAACATAACAGAACAGATTAGCAAGGTGGTTAGCTGGTACTGATGCCTGTTGCTGGAATCTGTTGTCATGAAAGTGTTTTCAGAAAGCAAGTAGAATCTGTCAAGTCCTCAACATTAGTATCTTACTCTCTAACAGTATTTCCACAGATTAATTAACTCAAATGTCATTCTCTTATAGCTTCGTGCACTCTACAGAAGAGTACTTGGTAGCTGCTGTGTGTTTTAGATCAAACAAAGCTCTGCAGGGATACAATCATAACTCCAGTAAATTACTATTGCAGTGGAATGCTACAAAATAGCTTTTCAGATGTATTTTGGGAAAAAAAAAAAAAAAAAAAAACCTTACCCTGAACACATTTTTAGAGCAAAAGATTTACCACGGCCTTTTCATCACCTCTAACGGCAATCTGCCTTTCAACATGCATTCTGAGGACAAAAGATGCTACCTTTTGGAGATGGGACTCCCACCTGGACCGTTACACCTATAAGAAAATGCTTGATTTCAGAACATTCCCACCTAACTATCAATCATGTAAACAGCATGCACTCATACATCTTCTTGTGCAGCCTTGCGGGGTTCGGTCCTGGCACCAACCCTTGAAAAGCAGACCCAAGATTAATCTCTACATTTGAAATATTTGAAAGACATTCAATAACATATAAAATTGACTTCTTGCTGTGTTCAGGCAAATCCCCATGTACTTCTAAAAAAAAGTGTGTCCTTAGGGAATAGCAGAACACAGAAATAACATGGCTGGGCTGATATGCGTGAACAAAAAAGCCAGCAAATAGTTCATGAGGATCAAATGCTGCAAGTGACTTCACACAAACTTTCATTGTCCCTTACTGACTTTGAGTCTTTCTTCTCCCTCTTCAATGGCTCTTTTTGCCTTAATGTCCATCCTCAGGGACACAAGATCACAACCTCATTTTTCAAAGTTTTTTTTTCTTTTTTTTTTTCCTTTGTTCATTTCCATTTTTAAAATAAGTCCAAGAAAAGAGCGTAGCTCTAATCACTGCCTTCCAGTGTAATGATTTTCTTCTATTTTTCCTGCTATGATTAGAATGCAAAGCAATTGTCTACTGGCATTTGAGGGTAAATGACAGCTAATATCAAACCTGCATGGGTAAATCAATAAATATATGAACAGGTATCAAAAATGCATTGAAAAACCTGTTCCATATTTAAACCTCACCCAAAGCAGGTTGGAATATTAGATTTATTTTAACAAAAAGCCTACCTAGTACAATATAATTACTGTAGAAGCCAGAGGGATAAAAAGTCGTCTGAATTCTTGCTATTCTCTGAGCAACCACCAAACTAATAGTTAAAGGGGGCTGAACACTTTCTAGGCTAATATAGGGAAGCATTATAACAATCCCGCTCCTGAGCTTCTCTGAGCTTAAATCAGCATGGGTATATTAAAATAATGTCACATAATTTTCCTCATGAAACTATCATTTCACTGTTACCTGGAGGGATACTGTAAGATACACTATAGTACTATAAATGTAAATATTCTGTACACCAAGCGTTCCGTGAGAATGGAAACTTAATGATGTTTATATTACAACATCACTGCTGGAGTTAGGTTTGTATTAGCATTTCTGTGATAACCCACCCCACCGTTTCCCAGAGGTTTATAACTCAACTGTAAAAATTTACTACAAGCTGAAATTTAACGTATCAAGTCTCACCTCAGGAGCATTTTTTATTACTTTTTTTTTTTTTTTTTAAAGGAGGCAGACATCATATTTTGGGGGTGAAAATGTGTATAGCAATGTTAAATATACTTTGGGTTTTCAATTTAATGAAAAGCACTAATAGAAATGATTTTAGGAAAAAAAGGCTATAACCACAGTCTGATCTAAAGGAGTCAGGTGGAAAAAATATGATGAGCAATTAAAATATAATTTCAGAAAACAGTTTATGAAGAATCAAAGTAACTGCTAGGAATAAAACCTGATTAAAATTGCCAAGATCCTGAATTTCTTTAATGTGTGTTTATTTTTCTGCCTTGTAAAGACCTAATTTTCATCCTGTTCTGTTTGAGGGCATTGCATTGATTTTGCTGGCACAGCTTCAGATTCGGTCTTTGAGTTATTGATATGCTTTTAAAATACAGGATACACAGTAATGCAAGCTGAGCCATAAAACAGTTTCTCCTCCTCAAGCATACTTCTTCCTCCCCAAAGCTCAGCATTTCCATCCCTCAGAATTAGCTCACCCTGGCAGCCACCAGGTCCAGCTCAAATCCCAAGTAGCTGTACAGGGATCAAAGCTTTTACCTCCTTATTCTAGTGTCTATAGACTTGGGGGTTAGTTCTCAAGAGGCCTTTTGCTTGTTCAGATCGTATCTGATGTGACTAAGACAGACGTAGCTCTTTATATGCCTGCACCTACATTGTGCAGACTCACTTTTATTCCCATTGATTTTTCTCTATTATTGCTGCTATGTATATTTTTACCTTTTTGAATACAAATGACAGTTATTGCCAAAGTTTAAGTTATTGCCATGAGTCATTCTACGGAAACAAACTATTCTTTCTTCCCTAAGACTCTGGGGATGGTCTGAGCCCAGACCTTTATATATGCTTTTGATTAAAAGAAAAACAAGGAAGTTCTGTAGTGCAGACCAAAACTAGGAAATTTTGGAGGGGGAACACCGTGAAGTGTCATTTTTTGCCCAAAATGTTAAGGAAAATCTTAGTTTTAGATTATGAGAAAATACTACTTAGAGTATACAATTAAATTTGAAGCAGAATTTAAAAATAATTTAAAAAAGCAAACACTGGAAATGGCTCAGTAATCGAAATGTTGTTCTTTAGGGAAATTGCAGAGTTTAAATCTGAGGACACTATTTGCTAGCTGTTTATCATAGACAAGAACTCTGCATTGTATAAGTGTAGACAGACCATTCACTGAACATATTTCTGAAATACATGAAAGAAAGAAAACACGGAAGGATATTAAAGAAAACAAAAATTTTCAAGTGCAAGCATTTTGTTAATATTCCTAATTTTTTTGTTGGAGAAGTCTGACTGATAGGCCAAGGCAATAAAACTGGAGCCTTTAGGATGAGTGAGAAGAAATTATTCAACTGCGAAATACCAGTGATGGCAATGGTATGTGTTGATTAAAAAAAAAAAAAGAAAAAAAACTGTTCTTGAGCAGAAATATGAAAATCAGGCCAAAAAGTCACTTACTTTAAAATAAATCCTTAATATAAAAACAGATAATCTCAAGTGAAGTAGCCACGAAGCAAGCACAATGGCTTCAAGGATCACGATCGAACAATCAGATAGTGGTATCTGATAGTGATTTTCTCCTGGAAAGAGTCCAGTGGAGGGCCACAAAGACGATACGGGGCCTGGAGCATCTTCCCTATGAAGAAAGGCTGAGAGAACTGGGTCTGTTCAGCCTGGAGAAAAGAAGACTGAGAGGGGATCTCATCAATGTTTACAAATACCTGAGGTGTGGGAGACAGAGGGCTTTGGCCAACCTCTTTTCAGTGGTTTGTGGGGACAGGACAAGGGGTAACGGCCACAAGATGGAGCACAGGAAGCTCTGCACCAATACGCAAAAGAACTTCTTCACAGTGAGGGTGACGGAGCACTGGAACAGGCTGCCCAGGGAGGTTGTGGAGTCTCCTTCTCTGGAGATACTCGAGGCCCGTCTGGGCGCCTACATGGGCAGCCTGCTCTAAGGAACCTGCTTTGGCAGGGGGGTTGGACCCGATGATCTTTCGAGGTCCCTTCCAACCCCTACGATTCTGTGATATCTACACTCTGAAAGAATATTTTTCCACTTTGTGATCAGTTACATGCTACCCATCCTTAAAAGTTTCTAGTTTTAGCACTCCAGCAACTTGACAGTATTTTGTTTTATTCAGATGAAACCACTGCATACAATTCATATTACAGAAGTGTCAAGGAGTGATTACCCCAGAGCCATTCGAAAGGTAACCAGAATGGATCCTGAGAGAGCAGAACCTGCACATAAGTGCTACATATATTTGCCAGAAGCAGTCCTTTGGTGATGTACATGCCATACCTTTCTGTAGCAGTCCATTCCTGCCTACTGGGTGGCCCCAAGCACAAGCCCAAGCCTCCACCAGGTGACGAGCTCTTCCAAAGGAGAGATGGAAACAAAAAGCTTCAAGATTCAAAATCTTACCTTCCCTCTAGACAAGCTGCATAGTGGCTCTCCGGTCTCAAGTCTTTTTAAATTTGATAAAGTTGCTACTTCCAGGTTTCGGAGAGTCTTTTTTGTATCATTTCACATTTCTCTCACTGCAGATGCACTTAATGTTAGTGTTATGTAACTCAGCCTGGAGAACTCTTCATAGAAATCAATTTGACTAATGCACACACAGCGTAAAGGGGGATATTCAAAAGAAAAAGAGATGTTTTCTCCCCCAGACTGAAGAACAAGAGAAATCTGAGTTTCCGTTTCTATGTGGACGTTGGAGGAAAGTGATGGTTTCCCTGTGGGTTAACACTTCCTGACTTCGCTTTTCACACAGAGGTTACAACTACTTATGTTATATGCAAGCTATGCATAACAATTAGAAATAGGGCACACAGTCTAAATCATCATACTTGTTAGCATTTCAATGCAAATATCATTTTAATCCTTGAATTTCTAATGTCAACAGTAGCTGCTTAGAGTTGTCATTGAAATCTAATTTCTCCCCTTTTCATATTGCATATATGTGCAGACATTGTTCAGTGATTACGATTTGGCATTTCTTCTAGATTTTTGTACGCTTGCAGTAGATTTATGCACCTGAGAACTTATGCTGGTAACCTAGTAAGTGTTTTATACAAGAGAGGAGTCACATTTGAATGAAAAGTATGGATGTTAGTTAAGATCCTATTCAGCAGGATTACATAACATCATAAAGGTCAGCTGTGATAGATACTATTATGTTAACATGCAAAAGAATGTGTAGTAGTAGATGATGTGAAGGGTTTATGTATTATAAAAACAGGTCATGGTTTAGGAATGAGTTTCAGATAGGAATAGACAGACAGTGACAGTGGATTATTGTAGGCTTATGGGAAAAACATTTTCATATCAGATGAAACAAACATTTTAAAACTGGAGTCAGAATCCCAATTCCTCGCAAAGCAAAGAAAAATACCTGAGGAGCTTTAGAAAGAAGCTTTCATAAGTGCTCCGAACTGGTATGGTTGTTTCCATCTGCAGGTTCCTGTGAAGCAGACCTATCCAGTCATATACTGAAAGCTCCTCACAATGACTTTTGCACATCATGCATCAAGAACACAAGTTTCAGTATTTGCTGTGCTGTGCCTTAATTGGTAAGAGCTAACTAAATCAGGACATTCCCTGATAATTAAAAACAGGCGTTTTGTACGTTCCCTGACCATTAATTGCCTCTATCACCCTTCTCCAGGTTTTCTGTGGTTTGGAAAAGAAAGGAGGAAGAATTTCTCTTCTCTTCTTTACGGAAGGTGATGAGTGTTACAAGGTACTTAAGGCCCTGTACAAGTCAGTTCTGAAACCCAGTTCATGCATTACTTATGAAATTTCACTAAAATGTAAATCTGAGTGATTTTCATTTGTTCCCTTGGTCTTATATAAAACAACATTTACTAAGTCCAAGGAATTATTTTCAGAGTTCAAATTCTAAAGAGAAATGTGAGGTATGGTAAGAAATATTAATAAAAAATAAATACATGTCCAAGCAAATAAAGCTTCTGCACTATAAAACTTCACATTTGTCTCTATTAATGTTTAATGCATTTGTAAAAAGCAGTCCTGCTTTGCAGAGTATAGCCACAAAAGTGTCCTGCAACCTACTAGCACTTACAATCACAGTATGGGTCCAAAGAGGTTTGTCAGCAATGCATCATCCATGCTTGACAGATAAGAGAAATTGCACATCATATATTAAAGCCATATATAGTTGCTAACAGGAACATAAATTCAAAAAAATTCTTAGCTCTAAAATTAGATATTAACCTATCATTTGATTGGCTTAAACACACTTCGAAAATTAGCAGCAGGTGTTGGAGTTTGGGAAGAAAAAAAAAACAACTCTGTTATGACCTGCAGGAACTTGCTGCACAACAGGGACTTTAAATAAATAAGTGAATAAGTAAATAAATGATTATGCTAATCATAATGTTTTCCTGAGCAATTGTTCTTGCAAGGCACATCTTTCCAACATATTAAAACAAAAACACACCTGGAAAGACCCTCATGTGCTCCACCATAACCAGTTTATATCCAGGCTATTGAGAGCAAAGCATAGCTTCTAGTTCCTTAGGCATCTTTTAAAAATGTCTGGTAATCCATCTGGATTACTTTCTTCTATCTCTGAGTGACTAAAATATGTAGCTTTTAAAAACAATATGAATTCAGAGCACAGTCAGGATGTGTTTGCTCTATCATTTATTCACAGTTTTTTTGCACAAGGTTAATTCCGTGATGTTTCTGCTGTTCTTGCCTTTGTGTCTAGGCAGGAGTACCATGATCTGTCAGTGCCATGGAAAACAATTCAAATGGAAAACATCTTACAAATTTACAACGTATTTCAGTTTTATCTGAACAAAACATATATACATATATAAAAGGGGAGATGGGGGAAGGAGGGCTTTTTTTTTTTTTTTTAGTGTGCAAAGACTATAAATATCAGTAAAAACTGAAGCACCGGATTCAGTAATTGCACACAATTTTAAAGAACCGTTAATATTGGCAGTAAACGTGACCCTAGATAAGCATGTTACATTCATGAACCTTGTAGGTATGCAGGCTTGAGTTGAATTTCCTTGCAAGACGAAAAAGGTCAGTGGCTCTCACCATAGCCTCAAGCCTGTTATACACACACACAACTCAATATAACCTGAACCTAGAAATTTTTATTAAACAAAAGCTTAATCCCTCCAAAGTTCTCAGGGAAATAGTTTTTAAAAGGTGAAAATCAATTACAGCTAATGAAGAAGTGAAAGGGATATGAAGAGACATTTGAAGCAACAGTGAAAAAAAAATCAAAGTATGTTTTCCAAGCTGAATAAATTTTTGTGGAAAATAATAAAACTGGAAAAAAGAATACAAAGAATAAATTAAATAGATCTGAAATTTTGAGTGTCCAAAAAAACATGAGATAATAAACTCCAAGCCAATCTCTTGGGGAGGGATTGAAAATAAGTATTGTAAATGAAATGAGAAGTATTTTGTCGAAACTCTATCTTGTTCAAAAAATGAGGCAATCAAATGTTTCTTCCCAGGTGCAGTATCTACAGTTTAAATTGGTAAGCTAAGTATTGGTTTTGATCTTTTATCTGATTTCTGCCTAAGAAGTTTAATTGTAGCATTTACTTTCAATTGACGTTCATGAGTTATTATGCCAACAATTGGTCTTCACTATACACAAAAGTTCAAAAATCTCTAGAAGCCAGAACAACCAATTCAAAGACTGTTCAGAAATTCTTAAAATACTAAAGAAGAGGTTCTAAAATGGTTACAGCCTTTTTCCTATCAAAGTAGGAGTCCAGAATGACTAACAATCAATTCCTGTAGTTAATAGCCCACACACTAGAAAAGCAAGGAATACCACCACGTCTCCAAAACTGCTTATTATTGAACTGTTATTTGCAAGATGAGAAGGTTTCTAAAAGTATATCCTCTGATTAGGAATGCAATTTTATGCATTGTACAGAAAGAATTTGCCTGTGTACAACAAATTGGCCTGTTAAGAGTTCCCAGAAGTGTGCGGCATAGTGGGGACAAGTGACCGAGCAGATGTTGAGTTTTGCCAAAAAATGCATGGTACAGTTAGCCCAAGATTTTATCTTATTGATCAAACAAGGAATGTAGTTTCTCATTCTGTGTTTAGCTTTCAGATTCGCTGCGGTTATAGTCTCATAAATTCCCATTTATGGGACAGAACGAGTAGAGAGTTGAACTACATCAATAGCATGAGCATGAGCATCGCATGCTTTACTATTAATTTGGCAGTGAGGTAAAGTTAAGCCAATGTCTTCAGTTTGGTGGGATAGTTTACATTGGAGAATGAAATGTGCATGGGTATATTTGTGCTAGCTTCAGTATGCGCAGTAATACAGCAATGAGGGTGCAGTGACAGATTGGCAACCGTGTACTTTCAACCCCCAGAGAGTTTGATTTTTAGTTATTAGACACTGTGTTGTTGCATATGTAGCAGGAGAGATGTAAGTATATTCATTTTATTCTTAGTATGCTACAATCACACCTACATTTTACTTTGTAGTTAGACCTTTAGGGAGAAGCTCTCAGGCTGATTATGCTGGGAAACTTCCCAGGAAAATGTCATTCAACCTTTGCATCTTCTCTCCTATTTCTCTCTGCCTTACCCACCTCTTTCTCCTGAAATTTTCTGCTTCACATCAAAAGTTTACTGATATTTTGAAGCAATAGGAATCAAAGACAAGGGAGAACCAGAGTTGGCCCTATTAGAGCCTGTGTCAAAAAGTTTCTGAGGGTGTTGGAGGCAGGGAGGGGGTGGGAAGAAACATGGCTTATTGCAAAGATGGAGAAGTTGGAGGTTGGGATGCTAGGATTTTCGGACAAACCAGTGGAATGGGAGTGAGGTATACATATACACATATATTTGAGGAACAGAAGGAAGTTAGACTTATTACATAAAATGTCTGACTTCTATTGCAATAGGTCATTTATTAGATCCTTTCTCTTTTTTTTCCTCAATTCAGTCAACTTCTTAGTACCCTTTCAAAATGAAACCAGGTTTAAATAAGAGTTATAGAAAATATCTGCAAAGCTCTTGAGTATAATAGGTGACCACTTTCTGGAATGATTGTGAGAGAAATGTGGTAGGTTGAGGCATTTCATACGTTTGAAACCTTTCTTCCTTTTATCAAGTATGTTTTAATTTTATAAGCTCCCAGAGCTTATAAAAGAGAGGCCAGAGAGGCCTTTTTAGTTATAAATGTGAAGAAATAAATAAAAATCTTTAGCTTGCAACACTTCACTTTAGATTTAAGAATAAATGTGATTTAGAATATTTCTTTAATGTATGAGTTTTTAGTAACTAGGAAAGCCACTGAAGACAGCAACAACCACGTAACCAGCTTAGATACCCTCAATTTCTCAAAGCCAAGAGGCTCCTCTCAAACAAAACCACCACCTACAGATGGTCCTAGAATTGAGCCAGAAGGAATGCTGTGTGCTCCAATATGGATTTCTGCAGGTAAAAATGCTTTCTTCACTACTTGTGATTTGCAAAACCTGCTCATTGCAATCCTATAAATATTCCTTTAAATCAAAAGGATGTATAGTTGCTCATATCCAGTCTGATGGCCTATCCTTGAAGCAAAGGCTCTCTCTCTCAGGAGAGAGCAGGCTCTCTTCATCTCCAGAGGGATCCCTAACAAAGACAAGGCACCACGATAATAATAAAACCTCAGCTGTGTCCAACTCTCCAAACAAATGCAGGCAATTCCAGCACTGCAAAATCAATAGCCCATGCTTCACCCAGGAATGAAAGCAGCATGGCAGAGGATTAGATTGCAGTGATATGGACAGGCAGAACTGCAGCTCTGCCAGGTTTCTCACCATCTGGGCTTGGATGGAGCAGGGAACTATGCTCCGGAGCACAAAATAATTTCCCCTAGCCACAAAACAACACCTTGTCCTAGACCCTGAACAGTGGTAGGTATTACAGGCACCATTTAAACGAAATAAATGTACGGATCACAGCACACAACATGGAGTGGAGTTGGTACCTTTATGCTCACCCTTCTCCTCTGAGAAGCAGCAGCTCTGGTATCTCTCTGAACTACTCAGCCTAGAAAGGCAAGAAGGCAAGCTGAAGATCAGCCGCCCAATGATCTCAATTCAAAGTGATGCTACCAGCATTTCAGCAGACTGAGTATTGATTGTGAATATCTGCGAGTCTGCAGAAGCAGCAGCAGCAGCGTGAAATTTCATTCAGTGTTTTATTAAGATATAAGAAGGGGAACAGGTGAGTAGTGGGAGTAAGCAAAGCAGAGAGTTCACGTTATGCATAATCCTTGATCTTGCATATCATGCATGGATCCTGCCTGTTTTGCAACTTTCTTCTAATTCTATGGAATTTCATCTTTAAGGAAGAAAAAATAAATAAATAAACTAGAAAACAAGAAAAATAAGCAACTACAGCTCATAGCTATGCTCATAGCTACAGATAAATCCTTTAAGTATGAATCATGCTCATACTTTAAAAAAAATTAAATCATGTAAGAAAATCAGAGACACAAGAGCAGAAATTAAAAACTACACTATTAATCACTCCTTGTACAGGCAACATGTCAATTTGAGAGTGAGAGTTATTGTCCTCCTCCCCTCAGCACAATCTCACACGTGAAATCAAAAAGACAGAGGGAGGGACAATAATACCCATTTAGGAACTAAGAAACCACACCACCACAAAATTAGAAGTCTAACCTCAGGGACAAAAGCAGTAACGACCATCATCTCCCCTGGATTTAACAATTGCAAGTCTTCCTTCCATTGGATTCTCTCCACAAACTTCAGATGACATCACCGCACAGATTACGACGGTCGAGACTCTTCTTACAACCGGGAAGGCAAGAAGCACAGGACCCAAGGATTCAAGCCTAATTAAATTCATTTTACTGCTAAAATAAACAAAAAATAATAAAAATAAAAAAAAACACACTCATGTACATCCTTATCAGAGGGGGAACTAAGCTTGAGGATTTCACAACAGCAAATATGATCTTCTGAACAGATCTGGAGTTTGCTACACAAGGATGACAGGACAATTCATTTTGGAGGGACCACAGGAGATCTCTAGTCCAGCTTCCTGCCCACAGCAGGGCCAGCGCTGAGGTCAGACAAGGTCTGCCACGACTTGATCCAGATGGATCTTGGAGAACTCCAGGGATGGACACTGCACAGCTTCTCTGGGCAGCCTGTTCCAGAGCCTGACTGTCCTCAAGGGAAGACATTTTATCCCTACATCCAGCTCAAACATCTCATTTCAATTTCTGCTCATTGTCTCTCACCCTCCCACCATGCAGCTGGCTCTGTCTTCTTAACAACCTCCTTGTAGGTACTGGGAGCTGCTGGTAAGTGCCCCCAAAGTCACCTCATCCCCAGGCTGAGCAAGCTCACTTCCCTTAATTTCTTCTCATAGGAGAAGTGCTCCAGCCCCCTCACCATCTTTAAAGAAGTACAGCTTTAGCCTCTAGACTGAAAAAGGATTCATCACAAAATCCTTAATTTCTCCATTAACAATTTATGGAAGAGATACAACAGAAGAGTTAGAAATAAGGTAAGATATACTCCTGATAGCAGTGCTATGACTTCTATTGGTGCAGTTAAATACCGAACTGCTATATTGAATAATGTTGCTATAGCCACTCATTTGGGATATAATCCATAAGATTATAATCCATAAAATCATAGGAAAATTCTGGTTGGAAGGAGGTCACCTAGTGCAACCTCCTGCTCAAAGCAGGGTAACCCGTGAAGTTGGGGGTTTAATTCTTCTGCCACCCATTATCATTGGTAGCAGATGAAGAATTCAAACCTGATTTTCAGAAAATCCATTTCTTGCTACCTCCAATTTTATTATAGGATCCTAAGGAACAAAAATATTTCATTATGAGCATGGGGATTATAAGGCAAGAGGGAGGGGTAGCCATCTGTAGTAGAACATGCTGCTCCTGTTTACATTCATCTCATCAGTTTGTTTACAGTGAACCCTCCTGAACCTCTCCTTGCTAGATAGGATGCCTTCCCTTTGTGCTAAGCAGGCTTATGCTTAAAGTCAGAATGAGCAGATGGAAAGAAAAGTTTTAACAACAAGAGTGCTCTTCCATTGTACTTATGATGACAAAACAGTACAACAAAGTGTCAGCAGCAGACAGAATCGGCTGCCATCTACAACATTAGGTACATTGCTGGTTTTCTTACATCCAGAGTAGGCTGTTTCTGAGCAACTCGGAACATGCAGAAAACAGTTTTTAAAAAATAGCGAATTAAGGACAAAATGCAAAAGGCGGCTTTCAATGCCATGTCCTATCCCTTTGCACGTACCACAAAAGAGGCAGTGAACCCACAGCCTTGGTTCAGAGGCACTGTATAAGTACAGTTCATCTTCCTCATCGCTCCGCTTGTTTTTTAGTCAGGGACACCTTAGGATCAGGCGGGAGGGGAGGCGAATGCATCAACCTGGCAACTGCAACCTGCTTCTAGCTGACCTCCTCCGTGTTAAATTCAGACGCAGCAATTTGCACAGCAGTTGCTGGGCTCTGCTTTTAAATCTTCCTGACCCCCTGCAATTGCCAGAGGGCTCCTGGGAGCTCTCTGAGGAGCATCGAGCCTCCTGCTGCTGCCGGGGAAGAACACCTACAGCAGGCCACAACTTCTAGCAAGCCCTAGCAGTTTTTAACAAGCTCTGCCAGCTGTTCTTGATCACGGGGTGCTCTAACCCGAACCAGGAGATGAGGGAGAGTCCAGCACCCTTTCAGCAGGTACCTGGGAAACCTAGGGGTACCTAGGGAGCAGTTTGTGCAGAAGGGGGACAAAAATTGTTTACGTGTGCCTGTGCAGTGGCAGTGACATGACGTAGGCCACAATCCCCACCACTGAGGGGAGCAACGACCCTTGGCATCCTCTTTGATGACCGAGGACTGCTTCAAAGAGACAGGATCCACCAACTGAGTGGGAGCTGGGCTGAAGGGGCCGCCCCAAGTCTAGGTACACACACGACAAAACACAAAAAGGTTTTCACATTTTTTCTCAGAAATCAGTAAACTGGTGCCTCTCTGAAGTGGATGTACACCAATGTTCACAGCATGGGGAACAGACAGTAGTAATTAGACATCTCAGTAGTAATTAGACGCGTGTAGTTACAGAGCTACAACCTCACTGAGGTCATTGCAAATTGCAAGACCCTGGACTTCAGCAAAGTAGATTTTTGCCCATTCAGTGACATGCTCGGAAGATTCACATGGAGCACAGACCTAAAGAAAAGAGGGATTCAGGAGAGCTGTTTGATTTTCAAAGATCTCCTCCAAGTTTGAGGATCGCAATGTGCAGAAAGTCAAAGGCAGGACACATGCACTGTTAACAGGGAATTTTTGACATAACTATTGAAAGGAAGCATAAGAGGTGGCATAAGACATGGGTGAACATAGCTTGCTGACGGGAAGCAGAGGATAATTGTTTTCTCTTTCTGCTTTCACATGGCCTGTTCTTTTTTTTTCCCCCCTCTCTTTTTTTCTTTAAATAATCTGCTCTCAACCAATGTGCCTTTTTTCATCATATTTTATCCCTCTGCTCTTTTTGAGGAGAGAGAGTGAGAGAGTGGCATGGTGGAGCTTAACTGTGTATCACTGTGAGAACACCACAGCTCCCCACTAAAAGAGCAACATGGACATACTGGAGCAGGTCCATTGAAGAGATGTGAAGACAATTAAGGGACTGCAACATCTGTTGTATGAGGAAAGGCTGAGACAGCTGGGGCTGTTTAGCCTGGAGAAGAGAAGACTTGAAAGGAACTTATCAATATGGATAAATACCTGATGGTGGCAGCAAAGAAGGTGGAGCTAGATTCTTCTCAGTGGTACCAGCAACAGGTTGAGCAACACTTTTACTGGGAGAGCGATTAAATACAACCTCTCTGGGCAACCTGCTCCAGTATCTCCTGAGAGATACTCAAAATCAGATATGACACAGCCATGAGCAATCTGCTGTAGCTGACCCTGCTTGAAGTAGAGGTTTAGGTTAGATGATCTCCAGAGTCCTCTAGTCACCTCAGTACGTCTGAGGTTCTGTGATCATCTTGGTTGTCTTTCCAAACACATGACCAAAGTGCTGGAACTTTTCCTCATGTCATATGTACACTTGTGGTCACTCAATGGGAACACACTCTATTTTAGCTGGAGTAGTGAATGCGCTCTTGTGCATTCACTTCCACAGCAGCATAAGATCATGACCTATAAGCCCTGGAGTACTGTAGGAACATTTGTACACTGCACTTTACCAGAAACATTGGGAAATGCTGACAGAGTACATTCTTTTATTTAAAAAGCCTAAGCAATAACAGAGATGTTATAATTAGCTATGGATTCAAAGCTATATTTGCTGGTAGTGGAATGCACAGGAAGAATTACTCTGATTTACTGTAATTTGCCACAGAGGGTTTCAAACATCTCAAAATCTAATGATTTCATAATATAACAGCAGAGATGAAGGAGCTCCCCAGGAAGGTTTTCTGTGTTAGAATTTCTGCAGTATTTTTGCATTCTGTCTCTACTCTGATTACATACAAGACTGTACTTGCTAACAAAAGAACTGGAAAGAATGAAAACATATTCACAACACCTGAGGATGAAAACAGCTGTCCACTTTCCAAAATATTTCTAGTTTTCAGAGTTTTTATTTCACACTGATTTGAAGCAGAGACCACTAAAAAAAATAGCCCTAAGAAAAGAAAGAAAATCCCACTTCACAGTAACCCATTGACTCTGACATCTGCAAAGGAAAGCCAAGATGAAGGTTCATTCTCTTACTTTGAATCAGACAAAGCAGGGTCTTGAAGCATGGTCTCTAGAGTCCCAGTCACTGCCATTTGGGCTAATTCAATGGAATATGTTAAGCAGGAAAAAAAAAAAAAAAAGTCAATAGGGTTAATATGACTCAGCTCCCTTTATAATATCAAATACTAAGAAATCTGAGTTCTAAGGTAGGCACACTTTAGCTTCTTAGTAGACAATCACCACAATCATCTTCTAGAATTCTATGAAGACAGAATATATGGAAAAAAAATTGAAATCTAAAGGGAGGTATTTCTAGATAGTGTTTTTTTTTTTGTTTTGTTTAATGAGCACACTGCACAGGATGATTATAATGCTAACAGCAGTCCATTCTAGGAGAGCAAGGCACTCTGTGATGATGAATTAAGTTAATTTTAAGAGCAAAAAGAAGAAGATGACAAAATGAGAAGCACCTAAATAAATGGAGAAGTTAAAACACATAATTCCTGTTTGTGAATCTTACACCACCATGTGTTACAGCTACATGATGTATACATACACATGCACAAACACATGTGGTATCACTGCAGATTGCACAGACACACCAAAGCTATCTTTAAGCTAATTAGATAGTTGCTGCTGTTAGTGTAATCAGAGCTCAGAACACAGCGTAGACCAGAAATCCTACTTCAGGAGCTTACTCAAGACCCCTTAGTAACCCCTACCACGACCTACTTCCAAAGCAACACTAATAGCTATATTCCAAATAAAAACTTCAAAACTAACTTCATGAATTGGCATGTGGCTTAGTTATGCAATAATGCTGTAAAGATATTCTTACATGTAAACCATCCACATATAAACAAAGAAAAGGAGTAGACTACAGAGCTGCCAAAGAGGCAGCAACCTTGTAAACTTGTTTCATTTCCACCTTCGACTATCTAAGAAATTTTTATCTGCATCTTTGCTTGAAGGTTCAGATCACAATGATTCAGAAGATGCAGTCTTACCTGGCTAACAAGTGGTCACAGGAGGGGTCAGGGAGTCTAAAAGAGCAAGACATTCATTTTTGACAACTGAGGCCTGTTAACTGAAACATCCTTTTGGAATCTGTTCTGACTCCATCTCTCTCTGATCGGTCTCTGCCTCTTTCCCAAAGCCAGGGCAACAAAAGCCCAGAAGTATTTGAAGGATCCCAGGATGCAGCAAGAGCTCTGAAATTCAGGCTCTTCCATCTAGCTTCCCTCCAGAAAGGAGAGAGCTAAATGAACCGTTGTCTAATTGCTTCAAACACCAGTGTTGTTTAATCACCAGTTAGACCTCATTTTTCATCTGTTAAGTTCAACCTATCAACTTGCAGTCTCACACACTCTTCTTGCTTGCTGTTAAGACGTGCCTCCTCTCTGCTCAGGGAAAGCAGCACCGTGCAGGCCCCACTTTTGCCCCGGGGCTGTCAGCCCACCCCAGCTCAGCGCCCTGCAGCCCCGTGCCCACGTGCCCACCCGCGCAGCAGCACGTTTTACTGCAGGCACTGCCGCACGCTAGCAGGTACGAAAGCTTCAGGCAGAAGCTGGCTCAGAGCGAGCATCTGACTATGCAGATACTACAGCAGCCCCTGGGTCATGCCTGTAGAGCTCTCCGTTCAGATTAATTTTCCAACTTTTTCAGACTTTCCTTAGAATAATTTTACATAACACATTGAGGTGGCACTTGAGCTAGGTATAGCTACGTACTTCTATATATAGAGGCAGTATAGAGTACCAAACTAAAAGCAACACTCATCCTCTGTGACTGGGTGTTAGCTGTTCTGAGGTGAGCATATTTTTAGCACCATCTCAGTATTCCCAATGCTGAGACACTTTCCTGACAAAGTTTTATCAAAAGCCTTGTTTCCCCAAAATGCTTCAGCTTCAACAACATAGTACTTCCTGACAAAAAATAGCACATCCCATATATTTGAACAGTGCTACCATCTTCTTAAAATAAGCAAACCCATCAGTGTCTGAGGCAGTGAACTGCAGTCAGATGCACAGAAGATGCAGAAAAAAAAAAAAAGGCAAATACTTACAATCTACCTTACAAATGAAACTCAAAAAAAGCTTCGCCTTTATTGTCTATTTTATATGCTAATCAGTGTACACCTATTGTTGCAAGACATCAAGTCATCTTGGCTATGTACTGCACATTTTCATGTTGCAGAGAACTGAATGGGTCGTTCTTATCTACCTTCTCACAGTTTATATAACATTGATATTATGAAAGCAAATTTTTCATTTTGTGGAAAAAGATGTATAACAAAGCTACATTTCTGTCAGCATTTATCTAATAAATCTGATTACTTCTGAATAGTTTAGGAAAGCTTAGAAGAAAAAATTCTGTTAGAATTAGGAGTTCTGATTATTATGTCCTTCTAATGTGCTTAACAAGACAAATCATTTCAGAATTCAAACACTTTGGCAAACACATATTTCTGGCAGGGGAATGGACATTAACATGGCAGCAAAAGCACTTTCTCATGCTCAGGAGACACTCTAGAGGGCTGTCCTGGAACAGAACCCTAGTTCTGAATGGACCCAAGTCAGATAAAACCAGTTGAGAGAAACAAAACAAACAAGAATGCTGGAGAACAGAAATTTCACCAGTTCCAGTGAAGAAACAAACAAACACATACAAAAAAAATGTAAACCTACCATCAGAGATAGCTGCAGAGACAGGGGCTGATTAACCAAAAAAATATAGCATCTGATCCTGTGTTTAGCTAGATGCTGAAAAGCAAAGTCCATTTATTTAGACGAACAAGAAGACAACGATACAATCTGTTTAGAACAAGAAAGTAATTTTCAGTTGCATGTCCAGTTTCAGCAAGTGCAGTTGCTGGGGGAAAAACAGGAATCGAATCACACTTGCTGCTAAATACATATTTAATTGCTTATGTTTTTTTTATATTTTGTTTTGTACCAGACTGTTTACTCTGCTCATGATGATGTGGAATTAGTGTTGCAAAGTTTTCCACTTCCCTTAATCAGTCTTAAAGTGCCCCCTGGTGCAGGCTCAAGGAAATATCCCAATGTAATGTAACGGTGCCAGGGCTGAGCACAGAGAATATTCTGGCAGATTTCATTTCATGTGAAAACATTTCATTATATCCCTCCAGTTTATTTCAGGAAATTTTAGTGACTGGAAGCAGATCCTGTATCTCTGGGAACGTGAATTAGTAAACACAAACCCAGTACTGTCACAGACTGGTGTAAAAGAGGAGTCGTACCAGTCCTTTCTAGCCTTCTAACTAATAGAGCTGCGACAGAGGAGGGCTTATTGTTGCTGGAGCACTCCAGTATCAGTCCTCAGCACCAGCTCCCACCTGTGAGGATGTTTGCAGGGCCACCAGCCTGACACAGCGGGCCCAGACTCCCACAGAGGACATCCAGACTCCAGTCTTTCTTTCCCCTGCTCAGCAAGAAAGGATGAGACCCTGTGACTCTTTTTAGATTTAGGGAAAGAAAACTTAAACAACAGATTTACCTCTTACGAGGTTTTGGAGCAAGTGTCAGGGCCTGATAACAGTCCATAGGGTTAGAGCTGGCTGCATTAAAGCAAGCAGCTACAGAAACAGATCTTGCTGAAAACGACAACCACAGGCAGGCATAGCATTTTGGATCACTGTAACACTTTGTGTTTTCCTCAAGGGTGAACAAATCACCAGCATTCTGTGACAGTGAAAGGAGGAGAAAGGTTGGATTATCTTTATTTTAATCACAAAAACAAAGAAATACGTGACTTACCCAAAAGCCTGTCAAGAATTAGATGAAAATCTGGAATTACCTGAGCTTTTGGTAGCCTGACTTTCGCTTGAAGCACAGACTTATCCCTCACTTACAAAACAGGTATGTATGTTCAGGGTGAGCTCTGCATTTCTCTCCCTGACAATCTTAATGCTGCAGTGGTACAAAAGAGCTTGTTTCTCTGATGCTTGAATATTACTTCTGATGCACAGGGATCTACCTATCTTTTGTGATATGTTGTGATAAGGTAATTTCTTCTGCAGGGCTTTCCTGGAGAGGAATTGTACTGCAATACGGAAGTCAAATGCAAATAAACTGTTACAACATTTTCAGCTGCAAATTTTTTTAAAAAAAAAGAGCCCTTTGGTCATCACTACCATAAATAAACCCAAAAACAATTGGGGATCAATAAATGTATCCAGCTGGCAAATCTCAGTGATAAGATCTCCTCATAATTAGGAAAGCATCATCTGTGGCATGGTTTCTAACTGCTTTTCCCATCCCTCCTCCACACAAGTCACTTCAATCTTGGCTGTTCAGACATTTAGCATTTACACTGATGAGAAGAATATAAATTCCCAGACAGAAGACACCGCATATATATGTCAATAATATTTTAATTCTTCTCAGATTTCCCTTCTCTTTGGTATTAAATCTGTGTTCATACCACAGCCCTGAATTTTGTGGTTTTATTAATGTGTCTTAATTATTTAGAGAGCTATTTTGGCTTGACACTATTCCTACTTGGATTCTGTTAAAAGATCTTCAACATCTGTTCCAGATCAGTGTAAGAATTGATTTCACATCCATTTTATCATCAGAATTAATGAAGAGAGAGAATCATCTGACTTGATGTGTGGTCCATGGCAAGTGGCTTTGTCTCTCTGCTTGAGTCTCTACATCAGTGTTGCCTTCACACAGATTTATCAAGATTCACTTTTGACATTCAAGTAGAACTAATCAAAAGAAACTGCAGAGAAAATAACAAACAGCATTCTTATATGCAACTACACGTCTTTCTTTTAGTGCTATGTTTAAAATTTGCTTTATGCAGATTCCAAATATTTTAAAAAGTCATCAGATCATAGATAATAGGACCCAAAAGATCATTAGTCCATCTGGTCAAACCAAGACAATAAGACTTTGTACTGCAAGATTTGAAAATACCCTATCATGCCACAGCAAGAAGTGCTATGTAGTAATGAATTAATTTATTTACATTTGCCACAAGCAGCTTGTTCTCTCATTCTCTTCCCTGTAACCAAATTATATATGCAAAGTAGGATCTGGTAGGATTGTTTTTCTCTGCATAAATGTATACATGCTGCTGTGTGCTTATATTAGAGAAGTCAAGGTCAAAAGAGTATACTTTCCATCTGAGGCAGCAACAACTACTGCAGTTCTATAGGAGATTATTAAACAACCTCTGCTGAAACAGACCTTATGTTCACACTGAAGAGTAGCACTTACCCAGAGAGCCAAAGTGTCTAAGTCTGAAAGCTTTCTACTGGAACTTGGTGGAGTGCTGAATCGAGCCAGCTTTTCAGCACCTTCATAGGCTGGGGTAGGGGAGGGGAAGGGTAAAATTGGGTCAAGTAGACTGGGAAGAGAATCATTGAAATGTCATTTGTACGAGACCTCTGAAGCTCTCCAGTCCAGTTTTGCCCTCAGAGCAGGATTATCAGCAACACTGAATCAGGTCATCTGTAGCAAACCCTCAAAAGACAGCTGCCTGTCTGGGTGCTGCACTGTCCTCCTAGCAAAAAAGGATGGCCAACCTGACCCTCCCCGACCCAACCTGAAGTTGTGGCCATCGTCCCTTGTCATCTCCACCTTCTGAGAAAAGTTTGGTGCTCTCATCTTTGTAACTCCCCTCTTAAAGCACTTGTAGGCTACAATTACTTAGGATCATTCCTCATCCTCTCTGTGACTGTAAGCAAGCTCATCTCCCTCAAAGGGCATGTGCACTGCACTTCATCGTGGTGACCCACTGACAGACACACTCAGCAAGTAAATTATGTATCTGCTTAATTGAAACATGTTGTGTTCTCACTTAGAGCTTCCTGAGTGACTGGATTTCACATTTAAACATGCTCTATTTCTGTAGACTCCAAAGCTGGGACTAGAAATCATCTACTGGAGAGGAAATGGTGGAGGGTCGTCCAGATGCAAGGACTCCCTCGACGAATTTATGCCCCCCATAGACAATACGGCACTGTGGCTGAAAATACAAAAAATAAAAAATAAATACAAAATTTAAATGTGGAATACATTTATAATATATTCTCCAGTTTAGACTCTAGCTCAATGCAAGAGCAGCACTACCTGGACTACAAAGTGACCCTCAAACCCCACCTAAAGCTAAGGCTAACATACGATCTACACCTTGAAAATCTTGTGCCTCCACTCCAGCCAACTTCCCCTCCAGCCACTGGTGTAAAATCTACCTTTTTATCCCTGGACATCTTGAATTCAGAAAACCATTCAAGTAGCTTTAGTCAACAACTGTGTCAGCTTCCCTCTAGCTTGAGCTATATTTTATTTTCCGCAGTCAGACCTAAAGATTTGATCCAATGCTTCCAAGTTCATTCGTTGTTTTGACATCTTCATTCAGAGAGACATGCCTTTCCAATATGGTTCTGCAGTCACAACAAAATAAACAAACAAAAAAATCACAGACTCTGACAAGTAAGCTTCTCAAAACACAGAGAAGCTGGGGCAGGATTTATGAGTCAACACATCTCAAAATTTCAGGAAAGAGCTGAAAGATGGACTTCTATTTGTAAGTTGTATGTTTTATTTTATGGCTCTTGTTTTGTAATTTTGTACGTGCATGCAAACAAATGAGAAAATCATATTCTACTTCTCTCTTCCAAAAGAAAAACAGTTTAATTCTGGATTTGAAAGTTTTCTGGCTACCCAGAGGCAGTGATAAAACCTAACATCTCCCCTACCTGCCAATATTTGTGTGCAGATAACTCATCTAGAATCATAAAGATTTTGGCTTTGTTTTAATCTAGCAACTGTTTCTGAGGATTTCCATCACTTTTACGCAAATGTGAAAGTTTTCCATGCATTGTTGCACACCAGCAACATTTTCCAATGTCTTTCTCCAATAAATTTGTACAGAAGACCACAGCAGGAAATTCTACATGCCCCATTGGGCTAGCAATCACTAAATATACAACATCCCAATGAAAGGCAGTTTATGGTACCGGCAAAGAACTTTTCACACACTGACAACCAATTTCTCAGCTTTTGAAAGCCACATTAAAAGGCTTCCAGCTGAAATACAATATTTGCAACTGAACAAAAACTAATCCTTGGCAAATGTCTTTGCAAAAATAACTACAGTAGAATAATAAAGTGGTTAACAACAGAGTCACGTCAACAGCAAAACTGAACATGAAAACAATGCTCTCTAGCCCCCTTTCCCATTTCAATTTGATGACTCACTCTTCTACGTCATTCGCCCACCTGTGCAAACTTTGAGGCAATATACCAATTTCCAGTCCTCCAGCACAGACAAATATAACAACAACCGTCCCAGTCTCATCCAAATCTCTCACATATCAGCATTCAATAGCACACAACCTCCATTTAGTTCAGCAGAAGTCTGGTGCAGGGAAACTGGCTGACATTGTAATATTTTGACATTCAACTACACTTCTACATTTTTTGTACAAAGATAATCAATTCATGAGTGACTCTCATTTCAAAAATCATACCAGAACAGGAGAGTACAGATCCCCAAGGCTCTTACCTTCCCCCTTGGTTGCACACAGACCTTTTACAGCCCTTGGGACTACGGGTATGATCTGGACATTAGTGATAGAAGCCTTTCAGAAATGATTGCATTTCACCCATCTCTGACTGCAGGAGGTACTTGGTGAGGCAGACAATAGCATTAAACCCTTGTGATACAGCTAGCGGAGCAAGCGAGACCTGAACCCAGAGGAGAAACGCTAAGGGGCAAGCGAGGCCAGTGAAGTTGAACAAGGAGAATTTATTACTGGCTGGGAGACAGCAGAGGACATTTTTGGAAAACACACCCAGCTACAAATTCATCCAGGCAAGAGTGAAGAAAGCAGCAGATGATTTAAATCAACATCCAAGGCTTTACCACAACCCCACTCCCACCCCCCCAGGTCCTACCCTATAAGTATCCAGGTATTTGGGAAGGAAACTTAACATGGTACATGCGGAACAAGTCCTTGTGGGAGTGAGCCTATCATGCTGCACGCTCAGGAAGAATTAATCCCCCCAGCCAAAGCCTGTATTCCCAGACACAGCAAACTGCAACTTTCTCAGAGAAGAAGGTGAGTTTGCAGCTATGTGATATGACTTAATATAGAGCCAAAGGGGAAGGCATGCCTCTGACCTATTTTAAAACACAAAGTGAAGAAAACTCTCAGCAAGAAAATATGAGCTTTACTTTCAAGTTCAGGCAGGCCAAAGTAGCCCAATTATTTACCACCCAAGATGCTAAGGAGGAAGATATGTCTCTCAGCTGCCAGTGTTGTTACAGAATTTCAGAAGTATTCATGTCTCTAATTAGTAGATGGTGCTCGTAATATCCTTCACTAATGCTCTTATTTTTTTCCTGGTCACCAGCAAGCTCAAACTACAAGTCGCATGAGCTGATCCTGTTTAATACAGTAGTGGTTTTGGCTAGATGTCATTATATGAGTTCTTATGGACTCCAGAAATAAATGATATATCACTCTTACATTAATGACTTTGGATCAGAAAAAAAAAAAGGAATGTTAGAAATAAAGGTAAAAACGTGTGTTTAAATTTCAACTCAGTTTTAATTATATAGTTCTACTAAAGATGAATAGGCTTTTCCTGTCCTCAAAATTCTAATTTTCACTCCATCAAAGCAAGCAAAAATATGACTAATGCAGAAAGAGTACTTTGCAGAGGTATAAAAATGTGCTTTCCCTATTTCTTCAAGCCTGTCCCCAAGAACTCCACATAAAAAAGCAAGCAGATTTTTCTTTTAAGTACTTTGACTTAAATACCTCTATTCTTCCCTTGTTGTATTTTTAAACATAGGGAACAAAATTGCTATCTGGTGCACTTGTAACTTGCACCTTAAAAAAATAAAAATCGATGGCAGCTTGTAGGTTTTTTTCTCACTCTTACAAAGAAACGTATGCTAAAATGTGATTTTTGCACATCTATTAAGCTTATTGGCCTGTTCATAAAACAATAAAAGCACTGGTGTCTAACACTAGAACTGCTTAAGGTACCAAAAGCCAGCAAGGAGCCTGCCTCCGGTAACATGTATGAAGATATCCTTTCACTGAAAGGAAATGTTTGCTCCTTCCCATCCCTGATTTTAATAAGATTCACTGGCTGAGACCGCTATCCATGCAGAGCAGTTATGATCCCCTCGGACTTTCATTGACCTTCAGGGAATTATAAAAGAAGAAACTGATTTCAGTGCCTGGAGGGGGGAGCAAAGCAAACCCCCCTCTCACAGGCTAAAGGTAAACACTTCTAACAGAAAGCTCTCCGATGTTATAAAAGAATTCCTAGCAGCAGGGCAGAAGGCATCAAATCAGCTGCTGTCATTTTAAACATTTCCTACAAAGGAGGAAATACATTTTAGTGCAATGAGATATCCAGCGGTAGATTTCTACGTAGCATGCTCAAGAATTAATCTCTACATTCAACCCTGCACTACCACAGCTGAGTCAGCACCATTCTTTTAAATGACCTGATACTGTAATCCCATTATTAATATCATGAAAATGACTTTCCTCTTTGCTGTTTTGTGCTATCAATGTAAAGCCACAGAACCAAAATGCATTAGCTCTCACAGGTCTCCTCTAGGATTATTTGCATCAATACAAGCTGAATTAATCATGGAGACATTTGAATAATCACTACTCACATGCTAGTGCCAGAGCTATGTCAGTGGCTGTGGCTCACTTCTGTAAAATGTTGCGTTTTATTTGTGTTATAGTCATCTGAACTGTGCATATTTTACTGTTGTCTATCAGGGTGAGATCTTCCAATCTACGCTGCTATTTTTTTCTTATTTCTTGGCATATTATATACATGCTGTCTGTTTTATGTTCTGTAATCAGCAAGCCTAAATTCCTAAGTGGCACAAGTTTAAATTTATGCATCTGAAAAGGGGAATTCATTACAGGAAATAAACATAAGAAATATAAACATAATGGAGACCTCCTTTATAGTTTGCATGACATTGGTAGCATATCATATAGATACAGCTTTTAACTGAAGAGAGTCTGCTAGAGTACCAGAGGATTGCTTTGGTGGCCAGTAAAGTTTAACTCGTATTTCTGAGCAGTGCTTGAATTCAAGTGGACTGCAAATGTGAAGAGTAAGCTGCATTAGAAAACAAACACCCACGATAAAAATAACCAGTTCTCATCCAATAAAGCTGGTAACCAGTGGGTTAAAGGCAATTTATGGAGCCTGTTTAGCAACCTGAACTCTAAGACATGAGCATTTATAACAACATATTAGTAAGCACTATAAACACAAAAAAGCCTTGGGTAGCCAGGTTCAGAAAAAAAGCCTTGTATAGCCAGGGCCAGGGGAGGGGGAGGAATCAGATGATCTTTAAGGTCCTCTCCAACCCAAACCATGCTATGATTCATTCTATGATTCTGTGAACCCTGCTAAGAGGGCCATACAGTTTGTTGGCATGTGTATTCTGTAAAATAAACTTAGAAAATAAGATGCTTCTTGAAACAAAGGCAACCATAATTCTCACAAGACAAAGAACATACTAGAAGCTCATCAAATGTTCTGATAAACTGCTAAAAGAGTTATATCCCACTCAGGGATATATACAGTCCCTAACAGGGACCATAATAGCAGTAACGAGCAGCCTTACACAGATACAAAAGCAGGAGTCAAACAAGTGACTTGTACAGAAAATGATCATGATAAAATATGTCTATATTAATGTTAAACATGGATGAAGCAAATTTTCAGCTATTAAACAAATATCTCATTATCAAAGGGAATTCAGAATAACTGGAGTGTTCAATAATTGCCATGGGGTCTGGGAGAAGGCATGAAGCAGTAGCCACTGTCCTGTCAATCATGTCCCCCTCTTCCCCAAATCCTTCCTACTCACAGGCCTTCTGGTGCTGCAACGTAAGCACCTCGTCCCTGATACCAGCCTTCGTGCCACAGACATCCTCTGAGCAGAAATACGGAAACAATAAAAGAATCACCATATGAGAAACAATAAAACTGGAAAAGCAAAAAGCAACAATATCTTGAAAACTGAGAAAACATCCAACCAAAACAAACATTGACTTTCAGTGGAGCAAGTGTATTCATCTCTGCCTGGAAGGGGGCAAGGCCTATCATTTATGAGGGGCAAGGCCATTCATGAAAGCACAACAGCCAATTTACACAAACATTCGTCTGGGCTATTTCCTCATTAATTTTCTTCTGAAATGTTTTTCTCCTTTGTATGTGGAAAACAATGCTTCACAAAACTCCACACAGGGAAGAAAATCAACTATTTAATCCTACCCTGTTACTGTACAGTTCCAGTTACCATAACAACTTGTCGTAGCTCTTCTCATAACAGGCTTAGGTTAGCTTGCCCACAAAACCATTTTGTGACTAGAACTACTGCTAGTACACTATTTCACATCCATGCAGCCTCTCTGCTGCCAAATGTCAAATCTATTTCACTGTCTGCGTAAACATAATTCACAATATTTTGAGATTTCATGGCTAGAAAAGTCAGATTACAAGAAATGTTAGTATTTGCAACACTTTTATCACTAAATGTAGTCCTCGTTAGAAAAATCAGTGTTTACTGGTGGTCATCAAATACTACAGTATTTCACTTGATTATAAATGGAAATAGGAAATTTCTATTTTATAGGAAATAGATATTTTAAATACATATGTGAATTTGTAAGTCTATTTTCAGTCATCTCATCAGTTCATTTATACCAAATCTATAGTCCTTTCATTTCTATATTTTACAATGAAATGTTATTTAACTCTGAGCTATGTAACAATTCTGTCAGGTATCTTTTATTTCTATTCTTTGAGAAAGTGCTGCAGTGGACAAAATAGCCATGGAGAATGATTGTGAAATCTGTCAAAATCCTTTTGGTAGAGTTAGAAACTTATAACTGGTGTTAAAATATTTTGTTGAGTTTCATTTCACAATGCAGACATTTTCTCATGTCATTATTATAAAAGATCAGTTTCCCTCAGCCTAATTTTGGTAGAAAATGTTTGCAGAAAAGCTAAGATGGAGTTTGATGTCGGAGGACTGAGCTTGAAAGGAGCATCCTCAAAACATCTTTTAGATATTTTGAGGATATGAAATTATGCTCTTTTCATTATAATTACTCAGAGTACCTGAGCGCAAGGGAAAATTTTACACCAAACCTAGCCTTCTAGTTGGCTTTTCCAGCTGAACATTGGAGCAAGGTTCTGGGCAAATGCAACCCTCAAACATTGCAGCGATTCCAGATACAATTTTTATTAGCAGGGAAGACAAAAGATTTGTGGGGGGGGAAGCTCCAGCATTTTCTCTCCTGAAGGACAGAATAAACCCTTTTTTCTACATGAAAAATCTAAATGCAAATGGCTCCAAATTTTTTCCTCTGCAGGAAAGCTTAAAACCTCATTTTAAGCAAGTCATGAACAGGAATTTGTAACACTACCCCTGTAGTTGACGATCCAGATCCATCCAGATTCCCCTCAAAATTCTCTTCCTCAGGCTTGGCCCCTTGAAGTCAGCTACATTCCAAGTTCTGTGTCTGGTTTTGTTCCTGCAAGACTAGCAAATGCCAAAGAAAGAGAGTCATCTGCCTGTTAGATCCAAGAACCAATAATACCTCGCAGCAGCAGAGAAGTGGTGACCTTTCTAATGCTACAAGATAAATACCACAAGATGTGGGTGAATATATCTGCCCTGGATGATCCTTCTTGCCCATGAGAGGGAACTCTCGAACATTCACCAATCTCATGTGCCTGTGGGAACCAGGATGATAGTGGACATCAAGTCCTTCCCCACTAAAGATTGTTTCTGTCTAAATCATTTATATCTGCAAGGTTCTTTGAGATCTTCAGATCCTTACTTTATGAAGTTTGACAGTTAAAGCATTCCTAAATCAAATTAAATAACATGGCACATTCGGATGTAATTTGATGCGTAAAGACCATTATTATCTAGTTAGCAATCTCCTCTCAATATTAAAAAAAATACTACGGGAAAATTTCTGCAGTGTTATAAACACATACGAGTCATTAGCTAACACGGTAGCTAATCTTACCTATGGATAGAATTTTGTCTCTGAAATTAACAACTGATGAAGAGCAGCAAGTATTTTTGCATGTAAGCATCCGAGAGGTTCCAGTCTAATTGATTAGCATTTCCTGAGCAGAAGTGGCAGGCTAGCAAACACTGCTTTGCTGATGTCAGCTCAGCTCTGACATCAATAAAGTCCCTACTGCAAACTTATGAAGGACAGGTAAGTACAATGAGCAAATTTTGATTTCAGCCCCACTAAAATACTGGAGATTGCATTGTCAAATAAAAACAGCAAAGTGGATATGAAAAGCAATGATTTTCAACTTACAATAAAGAAATATAAGCTAAAATTAAAGTGTACCTGAAGCTTCCCTGGAAAAACAGTAATATCAAATTCTTAGAAACTCATTAATTTGTACAACATGGTCCAGCTTAATACTGCAGGTTCTTCAACATGCACAAGTAATCAGCCTTCTATAGAAGGAAATAGAACATAAAAGACCATGAAGATGTGATGAAAAAACATTAGTGCAAACCAAAGATTACCAGAGCCTTATAATTCTAGTTACCTCCAATTTCTTTAAAGCCTCTGATCAAGTTAATAGGTTTTTACAGTATACAAATTACTGTCTTGTTTCTGTTAAAAGGCAGATGTGTGATCCATGGCAATCACTAGACACTCCATTTAGATGAGGGAGCAAATAAATGCTCCTTTATGAGCACTTTGCAAAAAAAACATTTATGCAAGACAGCCTGAGCACAACTCACAAGCAGGGTGAGAAGGGACTCTGCGAGACTTCATACATGTGCAGTATTTTTGAAAAGTAAGTGGCATCTGTGAGGTTCTGCCACTAGCAATGGTGAAAGCACAAGAGCATTTCAGTTTGCAGTAGTCTTAGAAGGTTTGGAAATATGCAAACAAAGAAATTGCATCCTGTCCAGGAGAAAGCAGAATTTAATACATATTCCTCTTCATACATCTTTCATTCATATGACCAGGACAGTGGCAGAGAAATCCTTGCCTCATCACGACCCTCCCCTCAACAAGCCCTGCCCAAAAAAGCCTCAGAGCGGTTAGTCATTTCAAAGAGCAAGAATGCTACAGGCGCTCATATCCTAAGATGCCATAACAGCTGTACATTTACAAGAGACATGAAGAACCAGGTGCAAAGTACATTCAAGGATACATGCAAAGTCTGCTCTAATGCCATAACATGCAAAACGTGTTTGACCAAGTGAGCTCATCTTTTATGCTCTTCTAAACTCAGGGTTCATGCCGTTTCTTTCAACAAGCAGCTGGATATTGCATCAATTCATAATACCGCGAGTAGCACCACTTGCAAATTACTTCCAAGGAAATGAGTACTTAGGAATTTGACGGAGACCTGATTAGATGGTGAAATGAATCAGTGTTAGAACTGCAATAGACTTTGATCAGTTTAAAAATGGCTTGTTTGAACATTTGAAATCATTAACAAGGTGCAAATGGGAGTGATATAATACAATGTTGAGAGCAATTAGACTGGAGTTCATTTTGTAATGTCTATTGAGTACATTATTTTTATCTGGTTTTGAAACATTATAATACCTGCATAATAGATGCGACACCCATTCTCCTTGAACATTATTATAGACGTGTTTTCACTGATCTTCATACTAGTGAAAGCAGCAGTATAAATAGTATTTGCTCATAACTTGATCTTTCTCAGAGAAAACTGAAGATTTCAGTGGATCAAATACTTATTCTGCCTCCCAAGTTCTTTAGACATTTATCCAAAGACCTGCTAAAGTAATCAATGCAGACGGAAATGAAACTTTAAGACTTAAATCTTCAAGGTATTTAGATTGAATTGGTTTAGAAAAATCCAACAATGTGTATTAAATAGAATGCAACTTCCTTATAAAATACAATTAATCTGGAAGTTATATATCCCATTTCTCCTAGCTTTTACAATATTACTTTTAAAATAAAGTCAAGTAAAATGAATGTCCTCCAGAGAGATTCCATTCAGAAAACACACTAATCAAAGTTCAGGACTTTTCTGTTATTTATGAAATCAATTTCATATATTATATGTGAAGAGTGGTTGCTTGCCTACTTCTCCTCCTCCCAGCAGTCCTGACTTGTCCTCCAATAACAAACAATGAAATTCCTCTCATTTCACTTTGCTGTAAAGAACAGGTGGAAAATAATACTGTTTTAATGGTAGCTTGTACAAAAATAAACATATCTGTAAATGTCTGAAAATCAAGATACATAGCTCAAAAAGTAACCTACTGACAGGCTATAGGCTTTCTAAAATCTTGTTGTGCCATATAATTTAATATCTTCTTTCATTACAGTAGATCACATTACGTTACCGATTCAACCATTTCAAACTCAACAGTAGCCCTTCCCTTGTCATTAGTAAGCTCTATCTCAGACACCTAAGTCTGGAAGTCTAAATCTATAGAATTAACAGTGCCATTAACATTTGGAAACCAGTCTTTAAAGTAGTTTTCTTCACCATAGTGTGTTTGCAGTATAGAAGTACTTTACCTACATTTCAATACAAAAATACAAGGTATTGAAATACGTTCACAAACAGAAATTCTGTAGCAGTAAAGGAAGTTACTAAGCCAAAACATTCAGTTCATATAACCAACTTTTTCATCCCCACTTCTTAACAGCCTCTTGCTTACTCAGGCACCACTGTGATGCTTGCGTCTTTACCATTCCTAGTTAAAAAAACTAAAGCTTCCTTCAGCGAACCCTCAGAAATTCAGACCAGGGACAATATTCTACACAGTGGCTCTGGACATGGACTCATCCCAAATCAGAGGGTACCTGCCTGTTCCTCAAAGTAATGTTTCAGGTTCCACAAACAGCTTTTGCTGTTTCTCGTAGAATATCCCAAGTTGAAAGGGACACACAAGGATAGTCAAGTCCAACTCCTGGCTCCACACAGGACCACCCCAAAATCAGACCATGTGTCTGAGAGCACTGTCCAAATGCTCCTCGAACTCCAGCAGGCTCGGTGCTGTGACCAGTGCCCTGGGGAGCCTGTCCCAGTGCCCAACCACCCTCTGGGTGCAGAACCTTTCCCTAACCCCCAGCCTGACCCTCCCCTGTCCCAGCTCCATGCCGTTCCCTCGGGTCCTGTCGCTGTCCCCAGAGAGCAGAGCTCAGCGCCTGCCCCTCCGCTCCCCTCGTGAGGGAGCTGCAGGCCGCCATGAGGCCTCCCCTCAGCCTGCTCTGCTCTGGGCTGAGCAAACCAAGGGACCTCAGCCGCTCCTCATACGTCTTCCCCTCTAGGCCCTTCACCATCTTTGTAGCCCTCCTTTGGACCCTCTCCAAGAGTTTTATGTCCTTATACTGTGGTGCCCAAAACTGTACACAGTACTTGAGGTGAGGCTGTACCAGCACAGGGCAGAGCAGGACAATCCCTTCCCTCGACTGGCTAGCAGTGCCATGCCTGCTGCACCCCAGGGTGTGGTTGGTTGGCCCTTTTGACTGCCAGGGCACACTTCTGGATATATTCAACTTACCAGTCAGCACTAACACGGGATTTGGCTGCGGCACATTAGACAGGGCACCCTCAGTGCCTGTGCTAACAGATCAGAAGGAAGCAGCATACAGGCAGTGCCCCTCTCTATTTAATGTTGCAAAAGCTCCTCAGCTGCCACGTAAATTATGCCCTTCTCTGAAAGTAAATCCTTAGAATAAACATTAACTATATCCTGAATTAGTTTCAAATAAATGACTTCTCCTACCTTAGTGCCAAGTTTTCACTCAGGAGCTTAAATTTTTGTTGTCAAGAAAATGGAAAACTGCTGTTCCCTCGTTAGCACTCCACAGTTATGAAACTACTACTTCTCACTCAAACCATTCCTAAAAACTTAGCTTGCTTAAACACATCATTGTGGGAGACTAAGTCTGATTTTTTACTAAACCTCATTCATTCTTTTTCACTAGGATATTTGTAAGAGCCACACAGCAAGTATGGTGTTTGTCATGGCTTATAAAGCACAGAGTGTTATCAATAATCAGTAAAAATAATAATAATAAAATTTTAAGAGATAGCGTCAAGCTAATCAGAAAGAGAGGCTTCCCCAACTTTGAAACAAGTACTTCTGGTATGTTGGCATTGTTTTTTCCTTCTGAAGGACATGGAGACATGGAGGGCACAGCAAAGCAAGGGAATCCAGCTCATCAACTACCTCTAGTTCCCACGAGGCAGCCAAGAACAAGATTAAGTTGAAATATTTCCCAAAATATTTCAACCAGGAATTATTACTCTGAAACAAAATGTTTCATTTAGCCCATGCAAAATACAGAATTTTATAATTTGAAATTTTTTCCATAGAAAATTGACCATGCTCGAAGAGTAGTAAGGATCACATCTTTGGGTAGGAAGGGTTTTTTTAATGTTAGTATTTGATTTTTTGATCAGTCCTCCAAGAGCCTCCAGACACTTAGAACCAGTAGAAGTAAAAGAATACCTATTGCTCTTTTTGGAAGAGAAATAGTCAAATAAAAGCCAACAACAGTGAAAGCAGGATGCTTTGAGAAAGGGAGTTAAATAGAAGCTCCCAGAGGACCTTACTAACAGATGTGAATAGTATATTATGCCATTGTTATCTGGCAAAACTATTCTTTTAGCTTGTAAATTAAGTTAATGTGTTAGTATCAATACTTAGGGATTTGAATAATAAAACAGATTTCAATTGCCAGCACATTTCTATACCTGGTGAGGATCAAATGCCTTGTATTCAGGACACATCCTGCAGATTATTAGCTAGTTATGAGTGATTTCCCTGTTTACACACCTCAGTGCTTGCAGGGGAGTGAGAAGAGAGCAGGAGAGGGAAGAGATGCTGGTGCAGGTGGCAGCAACACTGCTCCTGATGAGCCCCAAACCGATCCCTCATGCAGGCTCCCAACGTTACCCACTCACAAGGTAGGGCTGAAAGACAAGAAAAATTAGGGCCAGCCTTACAGCTGTCAATTCAAGATAGCTGTGGGACTGATCTGCATAGGTAGATAGTGCAGATCTAAGGCTTATTATACATATACAAGTGGTGAGAAGCATCATCAGAGGGCTCAGGTCTGACCCAGTCAAGACAATAGGAATTAATGCAGTTCCTCACCTCACCTGCTGTAACCTCCTTTGGCTGTTTTGTTCTCCAGTTTGACTCCCTATGGGATCTGCCTGTAGCCTCTCCTTGCATGTGGTCATTGACCCCAACCCTCTAAAGCCACCTCCCTCCATAGAAAACTTCCCTGGAAAGTATCCAAGTGATGCAAACCAGGGCAGGAGACCCCTCTAGCCTTTCTGGGGATCTGCACAGTGCATCATACCGTGCAGCCCAGGAAGATGCACCACCCTAAGCAGTCCCCAGCTGCCTTCTCATCCCTCAAGCAGCTGCAATCGAAGGTAGAGAGGCAACAGGCGTTGCGTCTTCTCACCTCCGTAGCTCTGAAACAACCTACAGGGCTAAGCAGTAGAACAAGGAGCTTTTCTCCCACCTCTACAGTAAGAGATGGGAAACTCGTATAATTAGTTAATTTAGACCACACAATGAAATTTGTTTTATGTTCTGACATTAAAGGATGTAAGAGTCATTTAAAACCTGGAAGGCAAATTCACTGTCAGTGCGAACAGCTGACTTCAGTGACATTCAGCTTGTTTATGCAAGCAGTGAATTTGGCCTGCTTGTAATTTTTGCCCGATGCTTCTGTCAAACAATGCAGAGCAAACAATATTTGGCTTCGTCTCACTCTGGGCAGATCAACTATTTGCACCCAGGACTTTTTTTGCCCGCCAGTTTGAATTTTCCCCCAGCCCAGGCTTTGATGTACCTTTATAACAGCTGCAAAACACATTTCATGCCAAGGAGCAATTTGCAGGCACAGCACTAGACATTTCAGAGCATCGCTAGTTATTCATACAATATTTTTTGGCAGCTTTTCGAAATATAATACCATAGAACTGTCGTCTCACACAGTAACAAGTATTTTCATGCATTTGTCTTTTCTGTGAAAATAATTTATAACTTTTTTTTTTTAAACCACAATAGAGAACTCTTACCAGCAACATACAAGTTTTAAATCCCATGGCTTGCTCTCAGTGGTGCTAATTCTGAAACAATCCTAATGAAAGCTATCTTGACACATGTGTACAAAACATCTCTTGCAATAAAAAAACCTTTACATCATCCCCCACTGCATACTTCAGCTGACCTACCTTCCCCCAGGGAAAGAACGCAATGCCTGATAAATCATATGCATGCTGTGAAAGCAAAGGCTCATCTGTCTGTTCCTGCTTTTTCTGTACAAAATGTAAAAAGATGTATTTTTAATTTGGATAATAATTTCACATAAGAAAAGGTTTCTGTAAAAAGACAAAGGCCATGTGCAGTTCATTGACTTGAAATTTCTAAAACCAGACTAGGGAGGCTCTGAACTTCATAATTTATGAGTAATTTCTCCATAAAGATATGGTAAATAGCTTTTTATTTTTAAAAAAGGCATACCTTACACTTGTATTTCACTATCAGCAGGATTACCAGCAAAAAAGTAAAGCTTTTCATACTAGAGATACTCAATGAGAAGGGTTTCCACCACAGGCTAGCTTTTGGAATATGAGAGAATACTTATTCTTCATTTAGCTGCCTTTTAAAAGATAAATATATTTCCTACAGAGCTGTCCAAGGACAGTTTCATCAAAGAATTTAAGTTTCATTGATATTCAACTGTTAGTAATCAATTCCTGCAGAACAACAGCCATAGGAAAATCATTTCTAGCCTTCTGGCTTTCTTTAGTTCAGCATGTACATCGCTGCTTTCTTACTTTGTTTCACATCATAGGCAGGTTTAGCCATCACTTTCAGCACTGAAATCAGACTTACAAAACTCATCTTCTGGAAGATACCCATCTCTCCTCACCAAACCCTCCCCACCTCATTCCCCTTGTCAAAAATTCATGTCATCAGACTTATAAGTATCCTGATATTCTGGCTTTTAGGAAAGCAGTAGTTCACCCCCAGGGCTGGGATGGAGGCACTTCTACAAGAACCTCCTGAGAAGAGCTACGTGCAGCGAGTTCCAGCTCACCAGCACACGTCCCCTCTGTCCTGCAGGGCAGGTCGGCCCCGCTCAGCCAGAAAGGGATGTCCTTCTCCCATCTGCTCCAGCCCCAAAACCTCTTTGGGAAACAGAGAAAAGGATAACTGCTGCCAATTTACCACTCTGCTCCTGCCCCCTCGTGCACCATCCCCAGCTGCCAAGCAATTTGATATTCATTTGGCAGCAAGCATCTTGTTCTCTCAGAGAAAGTAAACTAATTGCCTTCATTATTGCTGTTGTTTCTCATATCCCATTTGTGCTTTGTGCCACTTGGCTCTTTTGATCACTCATCTTAAATACACGCAGGCTTCAATCTACTTAGATTTATCAATGTTGTATTCTGAAGATTACTCCTCTTTCCAAAAAGTGGGATTGCTTATAGATTGAAAGTATTTGGACAAGTAAGGAGTCAGCGCCTCTTCCTTTGCACCTTATTTACTTTTCCCCTCCCTCCACAAATCAGTTAATAAAAATCACAGATGCAAAGTGTAAGAAAATCTTATGAGGTAAGGGCAACTGCAGAAACACACACAGAAGTTAAACACCATCCCCTAACAAATCAATAGCAAAGTCAGAAAAACTTCCAATCTCTTGATCTAAATCCTAGACAGTCTGAAAAAAAGTACTTTATTTCTAACATTACCTAGGTTTCATTTATGTCATTTTTCTCATTTCAGTTGCTTAAAATACTTTCAACAGTGAAAGAAAAAATATGTGATGAGATTTCCTTTATTTTTCCTGGTTTAGTTTTAAATTAAAAAGAACCTAGCATGATCCCTAAATCCCATATTTCAAAATTCAGGTTTGATTAAAAAAGGTGAGATCAAATGGACAGCAGAAGTTGTAGAAGTTTTTTGATTTAAAATGATAGGCAATTTTTATTAAAAATGGAAGGAGAATCTCTATGATTATTTCTAACTGTAACTTGCTAAAGAAAAGATAGATAAATATCAAAATACAAACATTTGGCTCCAGTTTGGTGTACAGAATAATAACTACAGAACGATAATCAAAACCTAAAGACTCAGTTTTCAGGATCTTCCAAGATTGAAAAATAGCATTTTTTTTTTTGGCCATTTGATAGATGAAAGAGATACATATACCCAAAATGATCAGAGTAGATAACGCAGTGACTAGGTAGCCTTCAAATTGTCATTTAAGAGACTCGGATAGCAAAAAAAATACAGCCAGCAAGGCAGCTGGATGCACAATTTATTTCCAATCTCCTTTCTCGTATTAAAGACTATTTCTCTGTCATAGCAGCACCATTCATTATATTTGCAGCAGTGAAACAATAAAACATCATCATGCTGTAATTGGCCTGGAGGATGCTGGCATCAGGGCACGTCAGTTCTTACAGTCAGAGGAAGATTGAGGCTCTGTCCTCCAGCGAACCCCACCCAGAAAGATCTCTGCAGCCGCCATCTCCTACACCTGCATTACAGCTGTTAGGTCTGTCCCATCAGGCTTCGATATTCCAAAACACAACAAGCAAGCTCAAAACAAGCAGCCAGTCATCCCTGCTGAATTCTGCTCTGGCTTGTAATAAATTGTGGGTTTTACGAGCAATTGCAATTAAATCATTTTGTGATGAAGCTTTTATTGAGAGGCACCGTAGGAACAAAACCAGCAACATAATTCAAGTTGTTTTCTCACTAAAGATACATTGTTGATCAGTATTTTTCAAATCAAGGCCACCTACCCTTGTGTCTGGTAAGAGGCAGAGGACGTTTCTCTAACCTCATTAAGTTCATAACAAAGACCAGAAGGAATACTGTCTTCAGTTTTCAAAAGATGACATATGGTGTGTTCCACAGGATTGTCAGAACTAATCTCTGAAATCTTCACCTTAAATTGGCTGACAACTGTGCTAAGCTAAATTTATTTTTGTATTAACCCTTAGGAATGCAAGCACCTTCTAGACTGCTAGCAAAACAGTAAAACTAGTAACCTTTGCAATTCCATTTTGCTGTTCATCTGAAAGTCTCAATATATGTGCCAATCCTCACTATATCCAGTAAGAGAGGCACTAAAGCCATTTTAAAGATAGAAACATCTTGGCATCTAATTTACTCTGTTACCACCATGAGATTGTAAATGCAAGGACAAAGCTATGGAGCTAATTTCTGAAGTCCTAGCTCGTAGCAGCAGATCTTACCATTAAGGAAGTTATTTCCTAGACATTTGACAGACCCACTCATATATCAGCATCAGCCACTTTGAAAACTTCTGAAAACTATTAATTTTACATTCATCGTATAGCTGCCCAGAAAACCATCCACACAAGGCACTCATTCCTGTCTCATTGGCTTTCTGCAAGCTGCTCTGGTTGGGACACAAAAGACACTAATTCCTACGCCTCCACTGTGCATCAATAATTTAATGAAAACTGGGAGACCTCTGTCCACTGGAGATTCATACTTCTACTGTCCTGAGCAAAGACCTTAAAGCAGGATGCTTAAAAATATTCAGCAACTTGTTTTCCCTACTCCCAGCTTATAAAAGGGTAAAACATCATTCTGTACTTCACGGATTCTACAAGAGAAGCTGATTAAATGCTGAGATGCTCAGTTATTGCAGCCAGCAGTCAGATAAACAAGATATGACTATAGAGAAACAGAAGTTTTTTATTAAGTGCAGAGTAATCAGGTAAAACTTCTCCTTCCATCATTTCAGATGGTCTCCTCCAGCTTTTGCTGAAGGTTCTTTCTCACATTACATCGTACAGCATGTGAGGCTATCCAGAGCTTTCTGAAAAGATCAATAAGATCAGTGAACACTAGCAAAATCAGTTTTAACAACACATCCAGACTTATCTTTCTCAGAAACTAGACAATGTAGGCATTCTTTGGCTCAGTAACAGTGAAAAGGAAAGCTTGCATCTTCAGAAATCATTTCCCTTTGATCTTTTCTTGATCAGACACATCACATCAACTTCCCTCAGCTCCACCTACAGAAGCCGCATTACCCCCTCCCAGATTTCCTTCTCACTAAGGCATATTGCAACCTACTAATATTCCAAGGTGAGATATTTTTCTCATAAAGGATTTGACTTGGAAAAAAATAAATAAATAAACACCTTTTTGGAAGCAAGGAATATGTATTATCCCCAAGATATTTACCCCTCGGTTTTAAGCTGGAGTTTCCTATGCATTATTTCTAAATCTAACCTCTCACAGCTTCTCCCTAGCTGTATTTCCAAAAGCAGCTACAACCCATAGTTATTTTCGATCTGCATGTTCATTGCTCTTGATTGTAGTGTTAAAAATCACAGCTCATCTGGGTATGGCTTTTTTCCTCATCTGACTACTCTTTATGTTGGCTAACAAGAATTTGCCTCTGCATCCTCCCCTAGCTGTGACTCTGGTTACTCAATCACGATACACAGAGATCATTTCAGAGATAATCTCAGATTCAACCAAAAGTGCAGACAAAAAGCACAGGCATTCATTTCACAAACAAAGAACCTTCAGCTGGTTGCGCTCAGACAACAGCGCCAACCTACACACAGTCTTTGGGAGACATCTTTCGGATTCTCGGTGAATAAAGAGTCTTCAGAGCCAGCGACACTCTCTGTCACGCACTGAAAATTAATCTTGCAAGCTCCTCTAGGCACAGAGGAAGCAACAAAGAAAACACTCAACTCCCTTTTACATCACATACGCATAATACACAAGCGAAGGAGCAAAAATAACACCAGTATAAACCCTTCATCTAGCAGCTCATCACCTCCATTGGAGCTGCTAAAGCAAAGACTTTGTGTCAGCTTCATATTGATCGCAGATGGGAATCAGTTAACCGTTTTCCCTCACAGAGATTCTCACCATGAAGCTGCAAGCATCCTTCTGATGTAAAAGTTACTGGCTCAACAACAGAAAAGAAGCTTCAGCTTCAACACTCCTGAAAATTAGGCAGCTACATCCATTGTTCCACAGCCCATATTCAAAACTCACAGCACTGAAAGGCATGACGAGTGCCTGGCTGCTGTTCAGAAATGGTACCTGGTGGTTTGATGGCTGGGGAAGGGGAGCGGCGGTTCTGCTTTGCTGCTCAATACTCATTATAGCATAAGTATGTCTAGATTTTTTTTTTAATGCATTTCAATTGTTCTTTAAAAATTAATGGTGACCTTGTGCAGTAGGCTAGTATAAGTTCAGTATCTATTGGCTTTCTTACAGAGCTCTGTAGAGGCATTCTCAAAGAAAGAGAGACATTATTGCTGACATCCGCACTGTCAGAACACACCAAGTGTTAACACCTGAGAGTGCTGCAAGGTTGTAAGAACAAATGAGCACAGTTGGCCTATAATTACTATCACCGCGCTGACAAACATATGCACATGTGTATATATTGAAAATCAGATATATGCATATTTTACATAATACGAACTTACATACAATATAAAGTAATATACAATATAAATAATTCTCCTCTGCTGATCGTGGTTTCCAGTTAGACCTCATATATACTTACAGGTCATGCCTGTGCCATAGCATGGATAAGCACTTCTGTGCTAAGTCAGCCCTCCAACACTGTATCTGCAAGCATTTGGGAGGCAGCAGGTCCTAGGTCCTCAAACATTTCTGAATCCAAGTTTGTTTTACATGAGTTATATTGGCAAAAGTGCTGGGCTTTGAAACCAGTCTCTTAAGGCAAGAAAACTTTCTGTTGGCTTTAGTCACATTTCCTAAAGCAGGCAGAAACAGTCCTTTCTGTAGCAGGTTCAGAGGAAGGCATACAAGTCAATTTTCAGGTGAAATACAAACCTGTTTTCCCAAGCAAAGCAGTGAAACAGCAGTGGTAGGGGATGTGGCTACTGCGGGCTTTCAATAGGATGACAGCTACCTGCTAGGTGAAGCTGTAGTTAGCCAGGGTCTAGGTGCCTCAGGACGCTTTTGGGACAGCCTCCAAAAAGTACGGAGAGCATCCAGACTCTGTTTCAGCAGTAGTTGTAGGCCCTAGCTTATACGAGCTTTCCCACTGGTTTCGGTGGTCCAGTTGGCTTTACAGTGCAAGTCTCCTTCTGGCCACGCTCCGGCAGGCTCAGGCTCCCCACGCACGTTTGGCCCTACCTCTTCAGGAGAGGAAGCAGCTCTCTAGGACTACGCTGAACTCTTGTTTGAGCACGTAACTGCTGGAAACAGACAGCTAAGCACAACAGGACACTCACCCCTCCCTCACACGGACCATTTCCACACTCACACTTTGCTGTTTTAGGCAAAGGCTCATCTTCCTGCCCGTGTCATTCAGGGCTCTCTGACAGCTGTGGAAGAACAGGACCCCACCCACCTGCTGCCTTCTCCTCCCTTTCCACTCAGCAAAGCTTTAACTCGATCCTACCATTTAAACAATCACGGCATTAACATGCCGCCACCACATAACTTACTTTCCTTGTATCCCCACCAGGTCCATTTAACTTACAGCATCTCTGAAACAAGGACCAATTACTGCTTTGTGTTTGCACTCCAACATGATTGAGCCCTACTTGTAAGCATTTAAGATAATAATTGCATACTTCTATAAATTGCCACAGAGACAATTCAGGCATAAATAACTTTTCTTCAGCAAGTATAAAAATCTCACTTTATTTTTGCTCTTATTTGGAAACCAAGACACAGCACTGAGGACAATAGGAATTGACAAAACCAAGAATTGAAGTCCCTGTCTAAAAATGTCAGGACCTCAGTTCAAATTTTTATGCTTACATCTGCTCCTACCTGAACCAAATCTCTAGTGAAGGCAGAAAATAATTAAATGAAGCTCGTGAAGTAGCCATCCTTGAATTTTTGGCTGAAGATGAAATACCATGCATTTTTTATTATTTACTTTTCACTATTTGGGGTTAAATTAGCTTAACATTTGCAAGATGTAGGCATCACTGAATCTAAAGCAGAACCTACATCTGATTTGGCCACAGATAGCATAAACACATTTTTCTGGGGAGCAGATCTGTGTAGAAAATAAGCCAAAATATTATTAGGTCCAGTTTCACCCTATGCTGCATATAAATGATGGCACACATTAAAGGGACACAAGCTTTCCAAAGAGGTCATAATGGAGACATTTCAGTGTTCATGCATCATTGTTCCAAATTCATTTCTAGTAGCATCACAACTCGTCATTTGTTGTGCTCTTTATCAGAAAAACTATGAAGATTTATGCTGCTTTATTTTTGTGCATTTCTTCTTCCTTAGAACAAAGAAACTTACAAAACATGGATGTTTTAATTTATGCAAATCTAAGATTTCCTAAAATGATGATGAGACGATTACGGTGATACAGATAATTAAATTAACCTTTCTCAATAGCCCATGAGAATGGAAAGCTAGGCTATCAAAATCGGCTTTAATTGTTTCAGGTGGATGAAAACCAACAACTCAGAACTGGCCATATAAGTCACAGTTACTGTGTGTAACACCTATACGAAATGTGCTCTACTGACAAATTCTGAAGATCGAAAAAAAATATTTTTCATAGTAATTGTTTATAAATATGGGGTTTAAACTACATTTTTGCATCTTACAAATGCCAGCTCAGAATGCGTATATCTTAACATATTATCACACTAAACACCCCGCTATTTCCAGAGAACAGAAGAATGTTTCCTTAATCTATAGCATCTCAGGAAACTAAGCCATGAAAAATTGCAAGGGAAAGCGTAACTGTGCCCCCTGGTGCGCATTAGTAACAGCATCGCACAACAGGTCTCACGTTATGTGCTTTTCTGCTGGCTTAGTTTTCAGGTTTTGAAACTTTTCATGGAATTTGCTAGCTCCAGGAATAACTTCGTACCGAGCAGCAGAAATGCGATAGAGATGAGGCAGCAAAGGGAGCTTCACCGTAGGCCAGCCTTCCAAGCTTACTGCTCGTGAGCGCTGTTTGCCCATGACACCCTCCAACCGTGCTCACAGGCACAGGAAATTAAAAAGTTGAATTCAAGCTGAAGGGAAGAAGAAAGCACAACATGCCTACAGCACACGACTCGTTCAATATCACTACCCCCAGGCCAGCAAAGTTGGGGAACGCTGCCACAGGCGGTGTTTTATGCCTTCTTTAATAAGTCTAGCATACTCTTTATTTATTTATTTTATTTAAATAGGATATCTTGAGTGAGATTTTTTATTATTATTGTTAACAACAACAATCAAGAAAAGTCTCCTAAATTCCAGAGTCATTCCAAATAACAAGGATAGTTGCAGTGACAGCCTCTGAGCTTTTATAACGCAGTGAAATAAGGTAAAGTGGGGCACCATCTGACAATGGCACTGTCTGCCCTATTCTGCTATACCCACCGATACATTCCCCAGAATAGAGATACCAAAGATCTTCGGAGAAATTTGTTCCCACTTCAGAGGCACATGACTAAACAAGTACTTAGATTAAGTCAATATTGACTGTTATGGATTGTCCCTGCTTTTAGTCAAGCTGATTCTGAGGGACCATGCAGAAGAACAGAGCACATCAGTCTGGTTGGGTACAGCACTGGAGGTCTCTTAGTTGACAAGCTAGATTCCCTTCTCACAGATAATGAAATATATATATATATATTTCTAAAGTAGAAATCAAGATTTAATGGCATAAAAACCATGGGCCTGGTATGAAGCAGAAAAAAAAAAAAGGAAGGTTTCAGTGTGTAATCGGGAAATAAATTTGTTTCCTCCACTCCCCACCGCCACAGATTATTAACATTCTTGGTGAATCCAACCATGTGTGCTGCTTCAGGAGTTTTATTTGAGATATGCAGACCCACAGAAACCCAAGTTATCCATGCCAGATAGGCTGGTTTCAGGGCTGACACCAGGCTGTTTTCTTTCAAGCTCCTCCGGTTTCACTTTCCCCATTCCAGGGCCAGCAACCTTTAAAGAGGTGGGGGAGATGGTGGAATTCAAAACGATAAAAAACCCTAAAGCTTACAGGGGAAAAATTAGCAAGGCAGCAAGACCTAGGTCTGCAGAAGGGCAGACAGAGCCTCATTGCCAGAACTGGAGGAGCCTGGAAGAAGTTCAGCCATCCTGAGTATCAGGAAAGATAGGCTTCTTTGCTGTCTAAAATACTTTCACTCCAATTACTATGAACAAACACCACTTTAAGAATTTGTTCAGAGGAAGGGCATGGAAATATTTTTTTCTAAGCAGATCTTGAAATGCTTGTTTGTTTTGTTTTTCCAGGTTGATTCAAGAACTAGCGTAGACCTCTGTGTGAAACGTCAGGTATTCACGTGTATTTCTCAGCAGACTTCAGAAATCCTGCAGAACTGCTGTACTGAAATGCAAGTAAATTGGTATTGAACTACCTCTAGAGCAGCTTAAACTCCTATTTCAAAGTGTGATGGAGAGAGTTTTAGCATATTGAACAAACTTTATAAAACCCATTCTTGTGCTGCTTGCAGGAAAAAAAAAAATACAAATTATTCCCTGCAGCCAGAAAGTCAGTTCTGATAAGAGTTTTATGTAGCTAAGCACATTTTAAGATGGAATAGCCTTCTTTCCATATAATTTTCTATTTCTCCCCATTCTCCCACCACCCCAAACATCCATTTTTAAGCGAATTGAGAGAAGTGGTTTTCCCATGAACTGGATAAAAAAAAAAAAATCATCATTACAATTCTGCTAAGTACGACTGTGTGCAAGAACGCATTTCTCAGCCAGGAAAAAGTTCTTGTGAGAACTAAAATTGTGAAACTGTTTAGCTTTCAGGTAGCATCTTCATATAAATTGCCTTACTTTAAAAAATGAATCTTTATCTTCAGAAAATCCAGTCTGTAAATGACATGTTCAAGGACATCCAATCCCCTCTTGCCACAATAATCCTTCTTTTTCATGACCCTTCAGTTCCCAGCACGTGCCACCCACCCAGTCTCAACTTGGCTGTTCTCAATTGTTAACGATGGTCTAGTGTTAATTATTCTTCAAAAACAGAAGAATGGTGCATCTGCATGGATTTTGAAATGTTATTAGGTGGAAGGCAATCCTTCTCTCCTAACATCTTACTAAGTTTAGGTTGAAGCTAAATGACGTCTTATATCACAGCTGGCATTTCTTAAGCAAATCCTTTGACTCCTCTCCTCCTTAAGAGGGAAAGGAAGCGCTAGATATGCCCTTCAACAATTTCTTCTTTATTTATCCCCAGAGGCTGGTCTTCTCTGTTTTACCTTCCCTAAAAGAGTTGTAAATTGAGATACACTGTAATTACCGTAAACCTGCAATCTGAAACAAGAAACAAATCCTATTCTCACTTTTCTTTAAAGCTAAACCCTCTCTTAAAATGCAAGCAGAGACACAGCCATCTGCTCTCTTTTCTCTGAGTGCAAAAAATTCAGCTTGAAAATACACAGACTGATCAGACATTCAGGGTCTAGGCAGTATTTCCATTGTATGAAAGAAGGGCAGGCAACAGTAGCAAAATGGTGTCTTCTTCATTTAAGACATTCCTGAGAATCAACGACTTGTCAAGACTGACAGTGGTTGCAGGAGGAAGATGAGACCCTCTCCTTTGAAAGGCAAAGAAAATGTATGTGGCACATATATATGAAACATATATAACACATATAGAAAATATAAGTGGCACATTTTAAGGGCAAAGCTATAAGGTAATTTTAGCAAGGGGCACATTTTAGGTAAGCCAGCAATGCTGAAATGTTATCATTAACTACACAACATTCCAGCATACAAACTTCATTGAAACATCTTTTAATCCCAAAATATTGGAAGCTCAAGAGGAGCTACAGAATGAATAGTACTGCGGATCTGTACAGGAACTTACCTGGCTGTGTTAAATTTAAATAAAATTTCCTCAGGAAAGCCTACCACACAGCCAAGAGTTGAAAAAATATGGAATATATCAGTCCCAAAGAGGTTTCCAAGTGGTGATAAGAAGAATCAGAAATCAAGCTTTATTACAGTATCCTATGGTCACAATATTCCGTATTTGTATGTGACACGTAAGCCTGTGACAGGTTGTATAACTCTGTAATAGACGGTACAACATACCTATGAGAAATGTGGTTTCATTCCCCTCTACTGGGATGAGAACTTTTTCAGCATTTACTATATTGTGATATTCCCTTTTAATAACCAGTCATTCTCCTTGACTCTTTCTTCCCCCCAGTTCTACACTGTTTTGAGATGCAGCATAAACTATATGGCTTTTCTCAGTTAACATTTTGAAGACTACTCAACTTCAAATTATTTTTTATACCTATCAGCTGGTAATAGAACTTCTTTTGAAGTCTCTTTGTAGATCTAAAGTCATCAAACCTATAAATCATTATACTGCTTGCCCTAAAGTACTTTTAGGCAGAGATTTCTCACACCTTTCTTTCCTCTGCAGGTCATATCAGACATGTTGTTCCAACCAACCACTAAACAGACCTGTGCTTCTCTTAAAGTATGCTTTCCATGGAAAACAAAGCTTCAATTTGAGAGGAAGAAAGGAAGGGAAAAACAAAAGAAAAAAGGGGGAAAAAGGAAAAAAAACCAAGGACTCTGAAAACTGACTTTTCTCTTTTGATGAAAATCTAAAGTATAGGAGCAAATACCTTTTGCTAAGTTGACTCCAACCCTCACCAGGCTTCCTGGATGGCCTCTGCAGCAGTGCCGCAGCAAGGCTGCTCACTGAGGTGGGCAGTGGTAAGGCACTGCATGCTGCTTTCAAGAGGCAAGGCAAATCACTGCAATCGGTGTGTTTGGTTGATGTCTGAAACGGTACTGCTAAAGCAAAATGAGGGGGGGAATTGATAAAGAGAAAGGTCAGGACACAGATGTTTCTTAGAGAAGCAAAGACAAAAAACAAGTTTGTTGCTCCTATTTCTTAGTGTCTTATTAACAAGAGTGAAATAGATACCAATCCTGTTTGAAGTTTGTTTAAATAAAGTTGTGTAATGCCTGGTAAGATAACAGGTGTAAAGGTTTCACTTCAGCTTTCTAGAGGATAAAACACATTCAAAGTCAAAACCCTTTTGTAAGATAGCTTCATTAACACTCAAAAGATGTAAAAAATATGAAATTCTTCTAGCACAGAGAGCAGCTATGAACGTAGTAACCCTCACTTCCTGAGCATCACATTATGTTACTTGATAGCAACTCCCTCTGGAAAAGACATTAAACCATATTAACATAGAGCTTCCCACTTCAGAGAACAGAATCTCCTCCTGGTGACTGGAGCAAACAAGAAGAAAAATGATGTCTCGAAAGGTGACCTCCGAACACTTTTATAGAGAGGCAATAATATAAACCTATTCTCCCAAAATAGAACATTGCAAGAATTACAGTAACAAGCTAAAGGCTATTAGTTCAATTGTCCTATAGCAAGGAGAAAGCATTTTGTTTAAGAAACTATGAATTAAGAAATATGATTACATTAAGCAGAATTCAGTCCTGTATGACCTTTCCCATTGACGACATGGCATGAGTAATCTGCAGAAACACTAGTCTTGTCATGCCAAGCAGTGCATAGCAGCATTAATGCTGTAGACCTTCAAAGCTCCCTAATGATAAATGGTAACGTTGCAGCGGTGCTAGTTAGCATGCAGAGTGCCAAAATCCCTTGAGAGATAAAATATTCCCACAAATACATATCACTCATTACAGCTTTGTAAGGTAAACACAACAGATTTCTTACAAACAAGTTGAGCAATTGAAGGCAGCCTTCAATTTTATTCAGTAATCGGGTTGACATTTTTTAGAAGCATTAAGAGTACAAATTCGTACAGTTTTTAGTCAATAAAAAGCTGCTTTTATAGCCCATAGAAATGCTAAACTTGTAGGCTTTGAGGATTTATACATAAAATCGAAGCTCAAAAACAGGCAAACTATTCTTTCATTCCTCTTTAAAAATATTGGAGCCTTTGAGTCAAGCTAACTTACATATTTTTCAAAAATTCAAATATTCACATTTTCCTAAAACTTTTATGTCAAAAATATAGTTTATAGACTTCCTTTCCCTTTTCACAGTCAAAAAAAATATATATCAGCATAATGTTTTTCTTATTATTGGATGTTTTTCCTGAACAAAGGACCCTGTTAGGGACGGTGGGTGCGGGCTGCTCTGGCGCAGGCCCCTTCCGCTAGACCCAGTGCCCGGGGTCTCTGCCCGGGCTGGGGATGTGGCTGCTGCTTTCCCCTCTGCAGGGTCACCCAGCTGAGCATGCCCTGGAGACACGCAGAAACACAGCCTGCATCCACAAACAGACACAGAGGGCATGCTGACATGGCTGGTCACAGACCGCCACCGACAAGTCGCTGTCTTCAACAGCACCCACGCACAGGACTGCCATAAAAGAAGCACCACCAGCCAGGCCCCCTTCCTTCCTCCTCAGCTGGCAGAGGCAGCACACACAGGTGCAGGCACACGCTCAACATTCACCGGGTTACCAGCACACACACATTCCCAGATCCCCATGTACCAGCACGGCCCATCCAACAGCCCTGCCCAGGTCCCCAGCCCTCTCACGCGCCCAGCAGGCCTTCACTCACCTGCTGCTCCAGCTGGAGGTTTGCTGGCAGATGACAGGCTCACCAGGTTTGGGGAGATGCACACACTCTTTCCCCCAGCTGCTGATGGGGGCACGCACTGTTCCTGCCCCAGGGGTTTGGGCACCAAGTCCCCAGTAAGTCCCGCAAAGCTCCAGTAGCTGGGACCAGGACCCCCACTGGCTGCAGGGCACCTACACCCCTGGTCTGACTGCAGTCGCAAGCCCCAGATCCACTCACGCCAGACCCCAGTAGCTGACACCTTGTCCTTGCAGCACTCGCATACACAGGTGAACAAGATTAAAAAAGGATTTTGTAAGAGGCTAGGACCGACTGCTGTGATCAGGCACAGGACTCAGGTAAGAGCACTGACTGGCCCCATTTTACATATTACCAGCCCCTTTTACACCCCTTTCTGTCCACTCCCCCTTTGTTCCTCCCTAAGCCCCTTCCCTTGCACATTGCCCCATAAGTTTGCATAGCTCCATAAATCCTTGCAGCACCCTAGAGCCTCAGGTTTCATCCTTATCACCTGAAAAGTTTGCCTGCAGTTTGCTGATAGCCCATCAATTATTTTGTTCCTTGTCTTCATCCATGCTATGTTTTTCTGACAGGTCTATGTCTATTTCGGTTACTGCTTCCCACTTTTTCTTAGCATCCTATTTGACAAGGTCTTAGATTGGATAATCTTAAAAAAAAATAAAAGTTAAAAAAAAAAAACCATATTCCACATACCTTTACAGATTTCTGATTAATGTTATGTGATAAAGTAAAATACACTTCAAAAGTATCAACAGACAAGTTGCCATCGGTGTTTTGCACCTTCTGCTTTTGCTTCAGGTGTGCTCAGGCAAACACTGTATTAATTGTGTAGTACTGAAAAGTTACACCCAGTGTGAGTAAAGGGTGAGTTCAATTCAAAATACAGGGCAGACAGTACTGCAACAGGCCAACACTAGAGAAAAACAAGTCAAGACAGTCCACAAACCAAAGGCAAGCATTTAGCCCATGATTGTACTTTTTGTAGAATTACATATTGGCATAACACTTGGAACTGTTGGAAAGATGAACTCTTCCCCCAACCTCAGTCCTTCCCAGGAAACTATACACGTGGCAGTTCATGCACACTCCCCAAAACATGCTCCCAGTATCAGTGTTATCGTAGCAATTATACTTTACAAAATATTCTGCAGCTTCTAATTGAGTCATGCAGCATTCATGAAGAAAACAATTTTTTCTCTCAAAAACACAGCTTATGAATCCTACCTGCTTACTGATAAAGCTGACACTATTGGAAAAATAAAGCAACTGATTTAGGAAGCAAGAATTATTCACAACGAGGAGTTACACATCATTAACCATTTTTTGTTTCTTAGTCTGTTCTTCACATAATATAGATGGAACAACTCTGCCACCTAGAGTAAAATCTAGGACCAAGATGAAAAGATTTGGTGAACACATACTATCTGCTTGACTAATTTGAAATGGAAGAGATACCTTCGGTGGCAGATAACTAAATGCAAATATTGTAGTTGTGGTTTTGTTTTGTTTTTAATCATGCTTAAAAAATGCTTAGTAGGCTGCTCATTATCAAAATCAGCAGCATTGCCAGAGAACTAGGCAAAATATATAAATACAGTTGAGATCATTTACATTTTTATTGGCCCTTTCATTACAAACATGTCCAAATATTTCCAAGATTTCACAGAGTAGTTATCCATTTCCCCATACAAATGGGATAGAATTCTCTTCACAGGATTTTAAATTACAAATTGGTTTATTTGTGCAAATTGAGAAATTGTAACCCAATTTAACATAAAAATGGTTCCAGTTCATATATGTATCACATTTCCAAATATCTCTATTCCTCACGAATAAAAAAAATCTGCTGCCAGTGGATATGCAAAACACTGTCCATCAGTTGGGAGGGGAAAAGGGAGGACACGGCAAAGCAAAGCAATTCCTTACACAGATAATTTTTTTTAATTTATATAAAACCTTGGAATTTTAGCGTCTTATTAATATGAATTAATGCATCTGACTCCAGTTCTGTAGCTCACAAGGGTGAAGAACTGGTCTCTCCTTGGATATGAATCTATTGTTTTAAAGATTCAGATAAATTTAAAGCAATAAATCATCTTATTCTGGGAGCTGAAAGGACATACTCTTAGCTCTTCCACGAACAGTTATGTCAAAGTACCAAATAGTGCATAATATTTTTTCCTCTGGTGACCAAAATACATTTATCATCATGGTAGATGGAGATTTACTTCCAACTAAACAGAGTAAATATATGATTTCTTTTCCTCTATGTTCTCTCTCTCAGGCAGAGAAGAACAACACCCTTAGGAGTGTATGCAGGGTTAATCCCCAGCTCACCAAGCACTGGTTGAAAAGGTAGGGACAAGAATTCCCTTCAGAGGCAGGTACTCGATGCAGCTTCTGGGTTGCAAGATCTTTAAAATATTTGTTGCTTGAAGCCAGGAGGGTTTGTCTGATAAAGCATCTGTCTTTTTCACAGTTCTTTTCCTTAAACACCTGCTATTCCTGGAGACTAGATAGTGAGATAGCTGGACCTTGACATGACTTATCACAGCCATCCTCATAGAGTTGCTTTTGTGATAGGAAAAGCACCAAGAAGGAGTTGCTGACGGAATTAAAAATAGCCTGTGTTTATTGTCAATAATATGTTGCACCGGATGCACATAGTACACCTCATCTGAGGACCTAAGTGTTCTGCAAACAGTAATTAAGCTCTGCATGCTGATATGATTCACTGAATGCTATTATCATACCCAAGGAACGCAGGAAAGAAAGGCATTAAAGCAGAGTATGGGGAAGCAAGCCCTTGAAAGAACAATGTCTCCGGTTCCATTCAAATCACATCAGCATACATACATCCCAGAACAGAGTAATTAAAAATTAAGGATTACTCAAAACAGAGCATTTCATTTTTATATGGTTTATGAAGCATGGACACTTTTCAGAAGTAGTAGTTTCTTCTGAGCATTTTTTCTTGCCACTTGTGGGACTATATATTAACATTTCCCCATCCAATTGTTTGTTTACTCTCATCTCTTCTCACTACTTCTCTTCTTACATTCACCTGTCTGTTCAAATCTGCTAGTCTTGTCCTACTTCCAATCATTTGCCGTCTGAGCATCACAGTTTCTCCAAACACCCTATCCCTCACGTTCTTTCACTTGACCGTTCTTCCAGTAGTCAATGAACATTTTCCCCTCTCAACCTTTGCCACATTTCTTAACGGTGCAGTGCAGTTTAGGCTTGCTGGGGAGCTGACTGCTTACTATTGTTAAAAACAGGGTGTAAAAAGGTCTTAGCAATAGAGAGCAGCAACCGATATCCCTTGTCTTCCAGTACTTCCTTTCTTCTCATCGCCAAAGCAGAGAAAAAGTGAAGAGCATTTCCTTAAAGTTTCAATAACTTTTTTGTGTTGTGGTAGTAGTATTCTGTAGTATTGGTCATGGTATCAACAGGAAATTAGTATGACTGCCTCTCTGCCTGTACACTAACACTGTCAGCACACAGAGCAAACAGTAAAAATTAGAGGTCTGCATGCAGTTGTAGGGCTCCATGCCCCCAGTGAGATGTGGCGAGAGAGCTCACACAGCTCAAGTGCTGTGAAGGGTGGGTATGGTGAATTATCACAGTTCATCAGTGTCCAGAAGGACAAGGAGGAAGATCCAAGGAATTACAGACCACTTGACCTTACCTCCAACCATGACAAGGTGATGGATCAAATCATCCTGGAAGCCATTTCCAAAAGTGATTGGTCAGCAGGAATTTACAAAACAGGAATCATGCCTGAACAGGCTGCTAACTGAATGAAGGGTGCAGTGGAGTGCACAATGAAGCAATGAGTGCAGTGGGTGAGCAGAGAGCAGCAGATATGGTTTATCTCAACTTCAGCAAGGCTTTTGACTGCCTCCTATAATGTTCTTATACATGTACTGACAAAATACAGACTAGATAAATTGGCAGTAAAGCAGACTGAAAACTGACTGAACTGCCAAGCTCAACAAGTTGTGATCAGCAGCACAAAGTCCAGCTGAAGACCAGTAACTAGTGGCACACCCTTGGGGCTGATAACTGGGGCCCAATTCTGCTTAAACTCTTCATTAATGACCTGGATAACAGGATAGAGCACACCATCAAGTTGGCAGATGATATGGGAATGAGGAGGAGCAGCTGATACACTGGAGAGCATGCAGCCATTCATAGGGACCTCAACAGCCTGGAGAAATGAGCTAACAGGAACTTTGTGAAGCTCAGCAAAGGAAAACGCCAAGTTGTGCACCGGGGGATGAGCAACGCCATGCACGAGCACAGGGTGGGGACCAACTGGAAGGAAAGCAGCTCTGCAGAAAAAGGTTGGAGGATCCCGGTAGACAAGAAATTGAACATGAGCCAGCAATGTACCCTTGAAACAAAGGCCAGCCGCCTCCTAGGCTGCACTAGGAATAACATTGCCAAAAGGCAATGGGGAGTAATACTTCCACTCCACTCAGTGCCATTGGTATGTCACACTGTAAGTGCTGTGACCAGTACTGGGCTCCCCAGTACAAGAGAGAGATGGACATAATGGAACAGCTCCAGCAAGGGACCGTGTTTATGACTGCAAGACAGGAGCAACTTTCATCACTATATTTCAGGCTCAGAGAGCTGGAATAGTTTAGCCTATAGATGAGAAGGCTCAGAGAATTTTGTCAATATGCATCAGTATCTGGTGAGAGCAAGAATAAAAGACTAAGCCAAACTCTTCACAGTGGTACACAGTAAAAAGACACAAGGAAATGGCCGTAACTTCAAGTGAGAAATTCCATCCAAGAATTTTTTATTTTTCCTTAACTGAGGCTGATCACACACAGGACAGGTTGCCCAGAGAGGCTGTGGAGTCCTCAGCTGTAAAGACACTCAAAACCAAACTGAGCACAGCCCTAAGAGCCTGCTGTGGGAAACAGCAATTTGAAAAAAGGGCCATCGTGTTAGACAGTCTCTTCCAATCTTAGCAGTTCTGTGCTTTTGTGATCCATGTTCTAGTGAGTGAATAAAGGTTTAAAAAAGGGAGGGGAGGGACATTGTCCCTCAGTACACTTCAAAATCAACATATGGAAGGAGATCAGCCTGACATTCTCAGAAAACATATGCTATCTGCAATCCACTAGCAGGTTAATCAGACATCTCGATAATTCTGAAATTCTAGGTGGGCTCATTGAACATGCATATCAAAGAAGTCAAGCTGCAAGGCTCTCCTCCTGCAAAGGAAACAAACTCCAGAAACAGGGAATCTGCTTTAGCAGTGTACATGTCCATGCCTTCAGCTAATGAGCAGCAATGTCAGGATAAGCCTGTGCATTCCTTTCTATTACTCCATTAATTTACAGTGGTTTTCAAAATAACTAGCAATACATCTGTGAAATAGATACAGAGCACTGTTGAAAGTTTTTGTGACAGTTCCATGCCACTTTACATTCTCAGATTTCCTTTCCTTCCCCCATCATCTGTCACTTTCTGAAACTCCCTGTTTAAGATGAAGAAAGGTCAAACCCACTTGTTATTTTTATACTCTTTCCTAGCTTTTCATTTTACTTTCCACTTTTTTTTTTTTTGAAAATGAATAGATTAGTGTGTCCTGAAAGACAGAGTAGAGTCTCATGTAGCTTTGAAAATCAAGGCTTCTTTGCAACTCTCAGAAGAGTTTCATCCCTTAATCCAGTGAATTACTAATACCTAGAACTCAGAATAGCACTTTCAATTAACAGAAGCTTAACATTTATTCAACCCCCTGCAGGAAGCAAGTCACTATTACCTTTATTTTACAGAACAATTGAAGTGTTTTAATTAAAAGTCACAAAGCAAATGAGCAACAGTAAGAACTAGATTTGAACCTCCCATGTGAAGCTTAATCGAAATGTATTACGCTATTTACTTGCATTCATTCATTAAAGCAGAGATCCAAAGGTACTACCTGTGTTGATAGTTACCTTTGAAGGACCAGAAAACAACAGAAATCTTCCACTTCAAAGTGACAGACAAAACAACAGAATTTTTCCACTTGAAAGCCGCGTTGCTGTCCTAAGGTGTTAGTGGGAATTTATTCTAAACTTTAGCCATACACCTTACATATACATATGTATTTAAATGCCTACATTGTTAGCTGATGTAGAGTCCAAAGCGGGCAACATGAATTTCTCGTAAGGAAGTCTTCTCCCCCCCCCACCTTATTACTGTAAGATTTGCTGTGCTAGGTAGTAGCTATTTCATTAGACTGAACCCAGCGGAACTGCTCTGGGTTGTGTCCTATCAAGTAAGGGCCTCAAAATGGACAAAGCAGAAGCAGTTGCAGTCTACACAGAGTGCTCAAATACAGACTTGAAGTACACGAGGAAAGCTCAGCTGGGGCTGGCTGCTGTTGAAAGCAAAGGAACCAAGTCCCACTGGTTCATTAAAAGCAGCTTTGTAAGACCTGTAGTTTTGTAGGGTATTTGCAGAGTACTCGTTACCACATCCAATGAAAATGGCTGCATAAAGATTCATGAAGCTAACCTGTTGACAGTTGTGAGCAAGATATTACAGCTGTATTTTACCACTGGAAAACAGAAATAAAGGAGAACACTATACTACTTCATTTTCACTAAGCACAATGAGCAAATGATTTGCAATGGTGCAAAGCACGTGTAACAGTAAGGCATATCCTTATGCTATAAAGACATGCAGTCATATACATGACACCATTTTCTCTGCATTTGTAGAATCCAGTTTTATGGTGCTATGGAGGGAAAGTAAACAAAACTTCAGTAATTAAGGTCTTGTCACACTTCCAGCATTACTCAGCAAAAATTTGCTAGTTTCAGCTGACCATGTAATGCTAGCAGAGATGGGGCAGAAATGTAGTAGAAGTGATAGTAATTAAAAGTCTTCCAATAAGATAATTTGGAAAAATAAATGACCAAGGTAACTTGCATGAGTTATAGTTTGAAGCTGGCAAGTTAATGGGGCACTATTTAAGTGCTTCAAGTGAATAGGGTATTCGAAAACAATTTAAAAACAAGTGTTGGCAAATCCTTCTGGTGTCCATACAATTAAGCTATGGAAATTCAAGGAGGCATCTGATTTTAGATTCACAATCCAGCAGCAGCATTTCACTGAAAACTAATACCGATTCAGTTTTTCAATTCCTGACTGTCCTATTCTTCCATCTCTGAATTCTTCATTGCTTCCACTAACTACAGCCTGCGGTGAAGTATTGATCAAATCAGGTGTCCATTGCTGTTGCAAACCACTACAAACATCACAGCTTCAATGACAACAGGAGGCCACTAAGAATTTAGTGATCTCCTCAAAGCCATTAATCACCCTGCACAAGCTGAGGGTAGCTCCTAACACAGTTACCAGGAGCTTTAAACTATTACAGCTGCTGCGAGAAATAGACACACCATGCAAAGACTGGGAATGACAAAGTCAAGAAGCCCCATTCACCACATGGCTTCACATTGGTTTTGTTTGAATTTGGGAAGTCATACCTCAAAGGTCAATAGGTTCAGTAATCTAAGAAGCAGAGTCTGTGACTGCAACTGTCTAGGAACTAATGCATTGGGAACAGCTATTTTCAAGTAGTAAGGACAGTCAAATTTTAGTGTTATGTTATTTCCTATTAGGCTTTTCTCTGCTTAGTTTACTTTTAGAATTTCTGGTTTTATTTCAGACTCAGAGAAGCCTCTTATTAATATGCAACTGACTTGTTCCTTCCTCCATAGCTAGGTGACCTAAGAGCTGTAATAAGTGAAATTCTCTCATCTGCTTATTCCTTGCATGGAAAAGCATGGACACACAGATTTCCCTAAAGTCTTCCGTAGACGAATTTTGAATGTGATATATCCTGAACACAGCACTAAAACAGTGATTCAACAGTGTAAAACCCTCAAGAAAGAAAAAAATAGAAACAGCTAGTGTTTCAGAAGAGTTCGGGCTGCATTTAAGTGAAGGAGCTATTTGTTCAACTTCCAAGCTTTTCTGTTCAAATGAATGTTTGACTTCTCCCAGACTGGGAATATAGTAAGAAATAAAAGGCCTTTTCATAAACAGCTAGGAAATTGAGCTGCCTGCCTAGTTTATATAACTCTTTGTAAAGAAGCCATCCTCAAATGTGCATACTAATTTTCCCTTGTGAAAAGGAGCAGCAATAATAACCAACAAGTTGAACGTTAGCATATTTGCGACCTAGCTGTCAAATCAAAATGTGTGAATTACAGTGCTGCCTTCTCCATTGATGTTCAGAATTTAACATATGCCAGCTTACACAGTGCTTGGAGATGAAGATCATCTTTAAAGGGATGGAAAACATACGCCCCTTTCTCCCTGTGGAACAAAAGAAGAAAATTAACGTTTGGTTGTAATGCAACAAAATCAATCACAGCTCTTTGATAATAGGTTTGTTGGAGCTCCCTTGGAAAATAGGACTCTTGGGTATTCTTAACTACAGCAGATACAGATCCAAAATAGCCTTTGCAGTTGCAGCTAATTCATGCCAAGGAAGGTTGATTTATTTCCATACAAATCTCAGAACAATTTTGTTCCACAGGAATACTGAAATATCTGGCAGAAGCCAAAAAGCCAAGATGATCGTCTGATCCAAAGGGATCACAAAGATGATCCGAGGGCTGGAGCAACTCTCCTATGAAGACAGGCAGTTAGAGTTCAGATAATTTGGCCTAGAAAAGAGAAGGTTCTGGGGAAACCTTATAGCAGTACTTAAAGGGATCCTAGAGGAAAGATAGGGATAGACCCTTTATCAGGGAATACAGTGATAGGACAAGGGGTAACAGTTTTAAACTAAAAGAGGGTACATTTAGATTAGATATTAAGAAGAAATTATTTGCGTTGAGGATGGTGAAGCACTGGAACAGAAGCCCTGGATGACCCATCCCTGGAAATGTTCAAGGCCAGGTTGGGTAGGGCTTTGGAGCCAAGTGTTTTTGAAGAGTATATACTAAATCCCTCAACATGACTGATTCAAGAAGGGCAAAATCAGCTTTTAAGAGAAATTAGTTAGCATGGCTGCTAACGACCACCTTGCACAATCACCATTTTTTACATACCCAGTTCCAATCCTGACATCTTACATGTTTAAACAGCTGAACACCGAGTTCTCACTTGGACTGCCAAGTCTCTTTCACGAGTAATGAATTACATCCAGAGCATTCTAGGGATGAAATAGTTGACATTTCTAACATACATTTATCAAAAGCAATCACCTAATCACTCATCTACACTTCTTTATATTTGTCTTGTTTACACTGAATTTCCAATGTCTTTTGCTTCCTTTGCTTACATTTCATCTTTTCCATCATTAAGTTCAATACCAATAAACCTAACATGGAACCATGGTGCCTTCACTGCTCCTATCAGCTATACGAGCATATTACTTTACTCCTTTTAGTGTCTTAACTCTTGGCATCTATGTCATGAACAATTTTTTTGGTAGCCCTTTGTAAGAGGAAATTATGTTCTCCTTTATTCACTACTTTGGGATGTTGAAGGACAGAGTAATATTGATTTTCCTGTTCAAAAAATAACCTGAGTCAACTGAAGTAAGTAGATCTACTTCAAGGCTTCCTCCTATACTGTCATGTTTTAGATAGAAAACATTTCAATATTTTGGTGAGAACTGTTTCCACTCCCTACAGAGTCTCAACAAAACTAACGTGCTTGTCTATGGCTAATATTAGCAATATATGCACTGAGTAGGCACAGCAGTCGGCTCAGACTGTGGCCTCTAGCAAAGCCCAATAGCTCTGGCTAGACCTGCCAGGAATCTTAAAATGAAGTATTCCACGCTCCACAAAACAAAATTCCAATAAAAACTTTGAACTTTTCAAAAAAAAAAAATCTTGGGTTTGCCTGTAGTTTGATGAAATACACTGACAAGAGCAAAGCAGCAGAGGTATCCCAGGCCTTGCTTAGGCAATAGAGGTTGCAGAAGGTACACACTTAAGGGGATAAATTGCACTCCAGAGACTCTTCTTTGCATTACACAAGAAAAAAGTCAGTTTTGCTACAAAACAACTTCATGTTGAGATAATGATGGATTGAGCAGCTTATCAAAAGAAATCAAGCTTACTGATACACAGCTTGCTGCTGTATTTGGTTACTTTACGCTAGAAAACTCATCTTTAAATGATGTATTCTTTCCTCTTTGAAGTTTCATAGCTGAAGCTGGTTGTTCTTTTTACTTCTAATTAATTTTGGAGTTCTTGCTGTTTACGAATCCAAACACACACAAAGCAGAAACGCTACAGCTAAAGCACACCTTTGAACAATTCATCGTGGACTTATTAATGGAAGTTTTTTTTAGGAAGTGCGATAAGCCTCATGAGAAGTCTACTTTCAGAGGACCTTTGCTTGTTACATACTGGTGACTCATTAATTTTCATCAACTTTCTCCAAGACTCGGTGTTTTCTTTCTTATGTCTCTGCTGCTTCTTCAGTCCCAAACAGAAATTAATCAAAATCTCTGGCAACGTAAACTACAGCTATCCAGGCTTTTATCTACTTTAACTAGACAACAGCAGGCTAAAAAAAAAAGAACATGCTTTAAACACCACAAGATCTGGTGTGTTTTATTCTGTACCCATCTATCTTGAAGCATTTCTGGCAGATAACGTTGGATATACATACCATTGGAGACAGACAAATAAAACATCCCAAATAACATTCTTTCTTTTCATCTACTTCCTCTAAAATTACTAGAAAAAGATTAACGTATTTTATATTTGGAGCAGAAAACAGAATGGATTTTTTTCCCCAAACCAGTATTTTTATTCACAATCCTCTTCAGGATTTTGCCTCTGAACCCTTAAAAGAGGATTTTTATCATGACACTAGAAGGGGGTAAGAAAAAAAAAATAGTTCCTCAGCAATTAAAAAGTTTGTATTCAAACTTCCCTTGCATACAACTCATCTTCCCAATGATTCCTCTAGATTGCATTTCAGAGCACAGGTAAATTGTGGTATACAGCTTCTCCTGACCCCCTGTCTCCAGCCTTTCTTCACCCACCTGTGTATTCACACACCTTCACCCACACGTGGTAACTGTGGCATACAACTTCTAGAATATTTTCATATCGCTAAGCTTTCCCTGTATAAAACCAGTACTAATGACAGAAGTTATAGAATGAGTAGATTTAAATAAAATGTATGGAACAAACGGAAATCCAGTATGAGATTCTGAAGATATTTCTGGAATGCTTTCAGCCACTCCTTGAATACAGAAGACCCCTGGCCTTCACCTCACTAAGGCTGAGCAGGATACTGCAGACGTTCGCAAGCAATGCCAGCACCCAGTGGAACTGTTAAAACTGTCAGTTTAAAAGCTTAAATTTGACAGGGTCAGGAAATGGACTTTAATTCCGTAGTAATGAAAAGTAGTTCATCTAGAATGAAAGAAATCTAACTTCAGTGACTGGATCCCAGCCTGCTGAAACTGGTCATTATCCAAAGCTCAGCACTATCATCCCATGGGATTAGAATGCTCTGTGGTCCACTTGCCTGGGTGCCAAATTTAACAGCTAAAAAAAAAAAGACATTTTTTACAGCCTATGCTAAAATAAGTTCATTCACAACTTGCCAGAGAAATGAATGGTCGGTCCCCAACAGAAAGTAATTTAGCTCTCTAAAGATGCAGAGTTGATTCATATATGAAGTTTAATCAAAGATACTAAGGACAAAGTGAAGTGAAGCCAATGACCATCTCACACACCACCACATCATTGCTTCTGAAGTGGGCTGTATTGGACTACAACTGGGAATAACTTATAGTTTTGCTTTCCAATAACCCGTTTCTCTCCAGGGAAGAAAATTTATTTTGCACTGTAAGTTGTCTGAACACCATCACACTGTTTCCATGGTCCCTCACCTGTATTGTCATTCACCTGCTTATCTCACTGCAATTTTATCACCTTCAGATAGGTGGGACTTTAGATGTAAGGCATTCAGTTTGCAGCAGTGGTTACAAGACAAATCATTTTAAAAAAAACTGTTCTTGTGCTTCTTCTCAGAGTTGTGAAGAGTTAGCAACGTAAGGAATATTAAACAGTAAGAACTTTTAAGAGAGCCTAAGGATTCTCAAACTACTCCTTACGATCAAAATCACAAGGCACCATTACCAATAGTTAATTGGAAAGGCTTTTCACTTTGTTCAGAAGAAACACCCCACTCCCCCCCAAATCCTAAATCTTCATAGTATGAAACAACTTACGAAGTCAAAGGATCTTTCAAGCAAGAGCCCTAAGACTCAGCATTTCCAAGCCTAACTGTAGCACCCTATCTGCCCAAAGTGTCTCCACCTTCCTCTTCCCAGTACAATTGATATCAAATTTAATGATAACATGGTAAGCAAAGAAATACTGGCCAGACTCCTAAGCATAACAAAAAAAAATTCTCAAGTTTTTAAAAAAATAAATAAATCAAAGTTTATATACTCTGGGAAAAGTCTAAAGTGAATTAGCATTACATAACATTTTCACTAACACAGTTTCACTTTTCAAAACGGAAATCAGATTTATTCAACATTAAGTGTAACAACACATCAGAAATCAATATCCACTTATAAAATAAAGCAAAATAACATGAATAAACACAGGAAAATACTGTCTGAGACTCTCCAAGCAGGACGTTTCTCATAAGACTCACAGGAAAAAAAAAAGATTTCATATGCAAACAGACTCAATTCCCAAAAACTCAGTTTTTTCCAGTTGTAAAGCAATATATAGCCAATGGGAGGTAAACTAGAAAGGGGAATGAAATGCATCATGCTGTACAACACCAAAGAAATACTCCAATTGCATCTGTGTACAGCATTAACAACATGCAGTAGATGAAGTTAAAAGCAAGTACATTGTGTATATATTAGAGAGACAGAAACTGGTCGGTCTCAGGGCTTTGTTTCTTATTTTAGTTCGGCTAATGAAAACAAACAGCAGCTAAGAGCAAGTAGAGGAAGAGCAGAATCTGCGTGGAGGACAACATAACTTCCCAGAACAGTAAAGCATTTTAAGAAAGATTTAGATTGTGCACTTGTTTACTTGTCTTGGTCCTCTTCTTGCTATGTCATTGAAAAACAACCTATATCCAATGATGGGCTTTATGCAAGTATCTACAGTTTTATAAAGCTGTAATTAAAAAAAACAATGCAAATCACTCATTCTGCTAGTCTTTTCAGTCAGGCATTAATATGCTGAACACCCACTACTAAATGTTTGTGTGTTTTTTTTTTTAAATTGAAAATAAAAGCAGGGAAAAACATCTCCCAAATAGCCTTGCTAAAATGTGGGGTTAAATGTAATTATTTTTGTTGCTTGCAGGAGTGCAGCACACACATGATATCCAATTCATTTCATTAAGAACTATTTAAACAAGTCCTTTAAACCACAAGCTGGGATGTTTTTTGTTCAAGTCAGTCCATAACCTGGCAGATTTCTCCCACCCCAACACCAATTTTTAAACAAACCCCTAAGATCTCCCATGGCTTAGGTCAGCTATTGAAAAGCAAGCAAGCAAAGCGCACATGCAAGTTATTAGAATTAGCCAAATATAATTAACTACAGAGTTTCAAGCAGTAAGTACATCTACACTCCCCTGGGGAGACTCAGTCCTATTGGGAGATGGATTTCAAAGCTGAGAAAAGAACACAGGTTACCCGGTTCACTCCAGTTCTCTGCCTTCCACCTGAAGACCTCCAGGAACCTGTTCTACCATCTAACAAGCTAGTACAAATATTCAAGATGATTGTTTCTGCAGAAGACCACTTTTAATTAATTCCAGTAAGAACGGGCTGATGGCTGACAACTGGCCAACCTTTGTCAGGACTAGACATACTGACCTTAAACAAATTCAAGTCTGAAAATAATTGGGCAGCTTCAAGTTAAGATACAAAACAAAGGAGAATTTAAGAAGGATAACTTCACCACTCATACAGAAATTGCACCGGTCAATGCCGTACCTAGCTCAACTGAAGTACAGCAGCATTTTTACAACTATATCCAACCATGACTTAGTCTTTAAAAGCAGTATCTATTCTATCACTTATCTATTAGTAATTAACAATTACTAATTAAAAAAATGTATTCTAAACAAACATTAATCAAGTATCAGTACCTGTATTTATTTTGTAACAGTAGAGGGATCACAAAGAACTGAGCTGAATTAAAGTAAAAGGAATGTAAAGGAGAAAGAGTTAATTCAGATTTCTTCAACACATACTAAACCAAAATCAGCTTTAAGACACACTACTGAAATCATTATCTGAAACAGCTCTGAGCTCTGGCAATCACAAGTTAGTGCTATAACTACCAAATTTAATGCTGGATTGAAAATAGAATGGAAATGTCAAGTCAATGCCCTGCAAATTTCTACAGAAGAAAGGTTAATTCTTGGACAAAGTCACTGATCCAAAAGTTTTGAGATTGAATGTACCTCTCATCTCCAGCAATATAAATTGTGAGCATTATTTAGTCTTCTGACTTAGAAGCAGGTGATATACCTTGGCACTCTTTTTCATCCTACGCAATGAGCAAAAGGAATTTTTTTCCCCCCTGTGCTGCCCTTAACATCTGAGGCCAACCTAACCATTTTTCATTTCAGAGAGGCATCGAATACACAGAGCACACACTCCAGATTTGGTAAGCATGGGACTCGCAGTTAGAGAGCAAAAAATGGAATGCATCCGTTTTATTGCTGAAAGACAGCAGATTGGTGAGTGCTGCCATCTCGCTTAAGCGATGTCAGATGCAAGAGCAACTGGGAATAACAGTTTAAAGTTGTTTTAATTTATACGAATCATTACATTCTGTTTATGCAAGAAAGGACTAAGTGGAATTTCAGACCAGCACCATCTCAAAAAGGGCTTGAAGGGAAAGCCATCTACTGAAAATGTGTACGACACTGTTGAATTGGCACTATAGCCTCAAAAGAACTGTTACCTAAACATTTACATGCTATCAAGCACACAAACACTACAGGCAAAAGCCTTTTTTGGTTATTGGTTATACCAAAAAGTCAGTGTTTAAGAGTTACTAGCAGAAAAGTTTACCAGCACTTGAAATCAAACAGCCTTAGCAGGCTTAACCATTATTCAATGGAGATGCAATACCCAGGATTAAAATGCTTAGAGAAATTCTGAGCAAGCTGTGTTTCAAACACACATCACTTCAGTCAGTGCAACCGGAACAGATGAGAAAACCTCGTTCATCATACTTAACATATTGTACAAGGAGATAAGCAAGTAGTAAAGAGGTCCAAGAACCAGTGATTCCTCTATTTAGCTTCAAAAAAAAAGTTAAACACTCAGGTTTATTTACATTCTTCTCCCTTTCTTGTAAGTAAATGGAAAATAAATGCTTCTTTGCATACATTATAAAATTAAGGTAGTAATCCTTCTTCAGTAATGTATCTTGGAAATGGAATAAAACTATCCTGAAGCTCTAAAAGCTGGAGGTATGAGAAATGCTAATTAGGGTTCTCTCTCCTCTGCACATTCCTTTCCCACATGTTGAGAAGCAAAAGGGCAAAATACTGTAAGCTTAATTTCTAATTGTCTTTGTAGGCTTTTAGTCAGTCACAAAATTAATGCCTAACTCAAGCTTGCATCCATACATATCACAAACCGAAGTCTTCTTGGGTTCACCATCTCCAAGGCTTCCAGATGAGGAAGGATCATTATAACCTTGACTATGATGGAGAAGCTTCCCTGTTTCAGCAAATTGTCCATCAGAAAGCAATCTGCTGCCTAGGTATCAGTGAAGTGGGGAAAGAAAAAATGTACTGATATGCCTGGAACTGCACATATGCAGCTTTAAATTCCATCACTGACCACAGAAAATGAATCAACTGCTTTAATCTCAAGGTTCACAATAGTCTAGTCAAAAGCATTCCCCACACAATCAGGAATAACTTTCCTACATTTTTTCATATTATTAGGGAAGAGAAAAATCCCAGTCTTCAGAAAGAACTAGGGAAAAGTTTGGTTCTAGAAGGTTGGGAGTTCGTTGGGTTTTGCCCCTTTTTTTAATTGTCGGTACGCTTCTTGATATAGAATCACATTCTTGACATTTCTTCCTCTTTCAGGTGAAAGACAAAGACTTAAGAGGATTTTCCCTGAAGAGGTTACCATTTAGGCAGTGTCTACAAAGGGGCCCCTGTGCTGACAAATGATTCTTTAACAATATATTTAAAGAAAGATCCTTATCTTCTGAAAATGTACTGAAGAATTTAAAATAAAACATGTATTTTGGCTATAAAAGCTCAAAAAAAGTACTCTGACCACAACCATTCTGAGTTTAGGGCTTAGGAAGTCCTGAGCTGCTAAGCAATGACAACACTAGATCGTCTCAGATTAACATCTTACAGAAATCCTCGTGGACAGTGACTGCCAACTGGTTCAACTTGCATTAAGCAAACAGAGGAAAAACTTGGAGGACCTTATAAAGCACATCATCTCCTGAGATGTTGACATATGCCAGGTACTTCAGCATTAATGCTGGAGTTGATGTCTACCAGTGAGGATCTATCCTGGTATCAGTGATCTCTACATACATTTCCTTCTTATTTCCTTTCTCTACCTTACCAAAAATGGGTAGAAGCCAAATGATTTTATTTTTTTTTTAGTAGACAAGGAAGATGCTAAAGGTTTGAAGACAAACACTTCTACAGTAGCCATAATAGCAGCAATGCAAGTCACTTAGATTGTGGACAAATTAAGGTGGCAAAACGTATAAGGATTCTATTAAAATAATGAAAAAAGCTCTTTGAACTTAAAACCAATTACAGTTTATGCTCCAACATCCACTACTCACCACTTCTGATCATATTAACTTAAGCTTTTAGTTCTATTGTATTTATTAAGTAGCAGCTATAAAGTTACAGGACAGCTGGTGATAAACTGAGTGTTGAGAGCAGTCTGTGCTCCAAAAGTTTGCCACTATAAAGCCAAAACCTATCACTATGATAATTTCATTTGTTTGTACAATGCCATCTTTTTTCCCTAGAAGCTGGTTAAATTGTGTATTTCACAAAAGATACTTAACACTTTAAAAATTCACAGCTAATGAAGAACTTACCGCTGCCTCTGTTTCAGTTTTTGTTACTACAGAACACTGGATTTGTCTGTTTTGGCTTCTCTGTATTTGAGCTTGCATGACTTTGATGTCAGGATTAAGAAAGTGCTGTCCTCCCTCTCCTCAGTACCAATCTTTTTTTTCCCCCATGTGTACATATTTACTCTCCAGTATCAAAAAGCTGCTTTATCTTCTTTGGTAATGATAGAGACAGAACTCCTCAAATATTACACCGCAAGATCTACTATCCAGCCCCAGACCTTAAACTCAATTATTGCTATAGCCTTCTTAAGTGCAGACATCAAAATTGAACATTTTTGGTAGTATTCTTTTCTGTGCTGTTGTGGAGCCAAAAGAAGTGCCTTAGTTTTATGCATTTCCCCTTTGTACAGGTTTAAAGTACTTCATCAGGCTTTTAACTACAACTCTGAAGTCTCAGCAGTGAGGTGGTTCTCTGGCACAAGTCTTTTTGCATAGCTGCCTTTGGACAGTCTAACATGTACAGAGTGCACAATCTTAGTTTATAGACACCATTGCTACCTTGTGATCACTACTTCTGCAGCCACAGTTGTTCAATGATGATTCAGAGAATGGGACAATATAATTTCATTACTTACTATTCCACCAATTTGTCTCTTCTCCAAACTTTAGCAAATCTTTTATTTGCCCTATGCTTATTTATATAGATGACGCTCATTTATTTTCATACAGTAAAAAAAATCTGATTAATTCTGTAAGAGAACAGGAAGAATCCAATGTTCCAGGACTTTTAAAGGTACTTGCATAGGTAGCGTCTCCATCTCTTCTTCTAACCCTCCTCCTCTAACCATTTACTAGCCACAGTAAATGCTTCTGTTAACATCACCACCACTTATTGAGGACAGAACTGACACATCGTTTATGTACAATGGAACCTAAATAGAAAATTATAGAAAAACATGTATCATTTAAATTTCAATTAGCTACAGGTTTTGTTGAAGGCTCCTTACTAGCAAAAAAAGATTAGGCAATCAGTGAATTAATTCTTTCATACAGTACAGCATGTACATATTGGCGAGGAATGAGCCCCTGATCACAGGCTGCTGGCAGTGGCACCTGTTACTGAGGCAACTAGCATACCCCTATGGAAGAGCTGAAACTATTTAGTCATCGCTGGGTAAATTGCTTGTGTTCATTAGAGCAAGAAGTATTTCTTTGGAATGTACCTCAGAATAAATTCCTGCTCAGTATTAACATTTTCAGACAAACTGAATAAAAGGCACTGTTACTCAAGCAGTACATTTGTTGTCTCCAACTGTTGGAAAAAAAAAATGGTTTTCAAGCAACTAGCAACTGTTGCCCTAAGAAGGCTTCCTTATTATCTCTTAGTAATTTCATCTCTCCATATAAAAGCTCAACAAAAACTGTTTTTTTCCGAAGCATGTCGAGTCTCACCTTTATAGCTATCTTTATATCTAAAATTATGAGTTAGTATAACAGTATGCATTATAAAATTATACCATTTACTTCAGACATGTCTGAACAGCTAAATCTTCAAACTATACAAAAATAAAGTGTATGAAATCTTACAAAAGGAGGACATTAAGACATTAATAGCTAATCCAAAAAATATAACAATAACTTATACACAGCAGTAAGCATAAGCAATGTAGCCTACAACAGCTTTCAATAAACAGGACTTCTGAAACGAGCATCAGCTAAAATTGGAACATTCCCAAGCACAATAATGTTTCCAATTTATTATCTTTACCACAGTACAAACTTTCACAAACCGAATGTCCGTTGTCTGTCAGTCTGTAAACAAAAGCTACTACCCCCACCTCCTCGTTTTAAGAGAGTGAATATTTTTAGTCCTCAGTCAAGTTTCATATCCATCACTTGCATAAGGAATCAAGAGCCTCTTCTCTTGTTAAATTACATTTTATATATATATATATATATTTATCATACAGCCTGCAGTGAAGTGAAATCACAGTGAAAGTCCTGGGAAAAACATGATCTTTACAGCAGGACTTGAACCATTCTAATAATAAATGCATCTAACAAAGCTTCCCATAATAAAAGCGTGGCATTTCCATTTCCAGAAATCAAGTCAATTAGAAATTCTAGGTTCTACTTAAAAACCCCAAAGATCTAAAAGTGAAAAGATTCATCTTCTCAAATACAAGTCTTTCAGTTTCACTTGCAGAGAGACTTTTCCAGTCTGTAAAACAGTAGTGCAATTCAATTAGTTCTTTTATTTTTCTTGAAGTCCAGTAGGTAAATGTTGTAGCTCTATGGAAAGATAGGAAGATGCTCTGGTAAACAAGAAACTTTGGCAAGCCCAGGAGGGCTTACTAGTTCATTAAAGCTTGGAAGTCCAAAGTGGCTTAAAAAAGGTTTATGAATAAACTAAAAAAAGAGAAATAAATAGGCAGAAATGAATGTAAACTGTCTGAAATTTTTAATGATTTCTCATTGACAGCTGGCACAAACTTTGACAGCAGAGTCAGTTAAATAGAATCCACCTACAGAGTATTCCATTAGCGCACCCAGTCTGGAAGGCTCAAATGGAATTACATTCCTAAAGATTTAAAAAACAGTACTTATGACATTACTACAAGGCTTCTTCTGCCCACCTCACTTACACTTCTTCTTAAAGAGGCTTTTTATTTTTGATGGCTTTTTGTTTTTTTCACCATTTTGGTACAGGTCCTGCGGGATGCTACTTATCCTAGGGACAGAAGAAGCTTCGTGGCTGGGTTTACTGTCACTACTGGCTGAAGAACATGAGGTGTGCCGAGGCTTTACGACTGGGATCCCACTTGAAAGCTGGTTCATGCTGCAGGACTTCTCCAGGATTCCATTATAAACTTTGCTTGCAGGACTAAAAATCATGCTCTTAGTTTCTGCCATGCCTACACAGTCAGGAGAACCCCTGGATATATCTGCAGTTAGAGAAGAGGAGTCTCCTGTAGATGATTCCTCCAGTGAGAGTTCTTCCCGGGATACTTTCTGAGGAGAAAGCGTCTGGTACATCTCAAGACTAGATGGAGGAGACTGCTTCCTTCCAACGGATGAATTTAAGGAGTCACATTCTGAACCTGCTTCCTGTACTTCCCTGAGTCAGAGCAAACAAAGGAGAAAAGAATGAAACTATTATTTCCACCGTGCAATTAAAAGGAAATTTAGAATCAATAATATCAGTCTAAAAGCACCACCCACTTTTCCTTAGTAGTTAATTAACAAAAACATTAAGTCCAACATTTTAACTTACAACTTGCATTATATCATTTCATTACCTAAACTTAAAATAATTACTTTCTGCAATTTCGTTTTTGTGGGCAGCAGGATCTGCCCAGAATCAGTCATTTGCATCTCACTTCAAAGAACAAAAACTATCTTTCTGGCACGTGAAGTCAGAAAAGTTATGAAATGAAAGGAGGAGATTTAAGTCTATCATATACAAAAAGTTTCTTCAGGACAAGTGTCCCTACCTTTCAACAAGCTCATTTGCTCCTTCCAAAAGGAATTTAACCTTTTCCTATGAGGCCATGTAACAAGAGTAGGTACACGCTCAACATGCTGTAAGAATTGTGTTACCATCCATCTTCTCTTCGCCCAGTAGCTGACATTGCTTTTGATCCTAGTTTCAGATGTAAAAGCCAGTAACATATTGTAATGGAGAATCAGGGTTAGTTCAGTGCACCCTGGATTGTAACATTACTTAACTGTATATGACATGCTAGCTATTTACATACACATACCAGACATGAACACTTTCTGCTCCTTTTGGCTACATTCATTTATATTATCCTACAAATTACTTTAACTTTCATCTTGGTTCAACCTCTAATTCTAAACTGATAGCCTCAAACACTCCTATCAAATTCCCAAGTGCTGTTTACTAGTCCCCGTACCATTGTTTATCAGCAGAGAAGTAAATGGCTTCCTCCTCCTCTTCAGTTCGATAAAGAGCTGGGCAGCTCGACACAGAAAGGATGTCAGGGTCAGGGGAGTGCAAAGCATGCTGAGACTGTGGAGATGATGGCACAACATTGCGTCTTGATCGACACAAGCTACTGCTTCTTGCCAGTGTGCTGGGAGGTTTTACAATGGACCCTGAGGCAAAGAAAAAGCAAACCAAACCCCCCATGTGACATTGATGTTAATAAAATCTACTCTAAAGACTAAATAGCAGGTGTCTACTTCAGTCACAGTGATTCTAAAACAGCTTTGACATTGCTCGATTATTTAGAGGACCTTTGCTCTATTGTTAAGAGAGAAGGCAGACCAACAGCACCTTACACATTCTACCATTAGATGAAGCAGCTAACCAACTGCAGCAGTTTTGTGCCTGCCAAATACTACTCTGACCATGTGCAGCACTGCCTCACTACCCTCCCTTGGGAGGGAAGAGACTAATGAGACTTGCAAACCCTTATAAACTAAAAATAGCAGTACTCAAGTTAGCATATTACACAACATCCTGTATTTTACTTGTATTCTTTAAGCTCCATATCACCGCACACAAAAGTTTTGTAATGTAGGTGATACCTAACCAAGCACTGAAATACACTGCATTAGTTGAAAATTACATTAGACATGGAAGACTAAATCATATTATGTATAACAAAATAGCAAATACATAATTCAACCTTATTTCAAGCTCAAAAATTTCTTATCTGATGTTTTAATTTTCCATGCTAAGAATTTCAGGAAAAAAATAATGGGTGGAGACAGCAACACAAGAGTTGACCATTCAAGCACCTAACAGGAAGTGACAAACTATGATCTTTCTCATACAATTCCTCATTCGGAAACTGATTAGGCATCAATGCTTTTACAGAAAGAAACCTACAGATCTATTTTCAGGATAGCTGTTATGTCTCAGGACTTCTCGTGTATCTCTTAAAACTGTCCAACAGAATGCATCACTTTGCTTAACATAACACAGACCACACCTTTACTGCTGCTCAAGATGTTTACCTAGCACACCAACAGAATTCAACATTTACTGTAGACAAAGATTTCTAGCCTGACACAAAGTGCATCTTATTTTCTGAGATGCCAGTTAATCAGGTAGATTACAGTCTCCCTTCCTGGAATCTCAGGAAAGGTTCAGTTCCTGTTTTCAGTGCAGGAAGCCGTAACGTTCACAAAACTGCAAATAACTGCACCTTCACCGGCACATAGACTTTGTGTCCTGCTGGGCTGAGCGATAAACAGTGGCTTCCAAGTCCCAACATGACAGTCATCACATAAATCAAACTTTTGATTTTACTTTGATAGATTCCCTATTGACTTGGAGAAGCAGGTTTTGGTAGCTAAAAAATAAGCCTGTGTCACTAATGAAATTCCTAAAAAAACAAATGTTTACTGAAGAATACAGAATCCGTTTAGGAAATTTGTACTGTGTGTCCAGGTAAATAAGATGCCATCCTACTTGCTGGTGTAAAAAACAAGACCACCACTGACTTTTAAGAGAAATTATAAGCATTTTGTTTCCTCATAGGTGCATATATGCAGGATTATGAAGGATTCAGCTATGACAACTTAGAATCAGTTTTATAGTGCAAATGATCAAGGAGTCAGCTGAACCCTAGCCAGTCAATGGAAAGTAGAAAATTTCACTATCCCTTTCTTGTAATGACTTCGTTTCAGCCTTGTTCATCTACTTTATCTCCTCCTGCTGTTCTTCAGCTCAGGAATAAACAGATCCATTACTTCACACCATTTTAGCCTATCATATTTCTTGCCGAAGCGCAAAGAAGTCTGTCCATCTGACTGCCAACTATGCCAACCTTAAGTAGATATCAAAGGATGCTAAGGCCAGGTAACAGCCTAGACCAGACAGTTCAGTTATGTCCAGATGCTGAAAGTCTTGCTTGTAACTGACCTGTCTGCATACTGCCTTTTGCCTGAAGCCTCATGAGTGAGACAAGCCATTTTGCTTCTGTCCTTCCTTGTATGCATTTGTCATTTTTCTCTAAAGGATGGGAATAATTTAGCAGTTACCAACGTATCACATGATAATTTGACTCTTCCTGAATGGATTTCAGGAACATCACTGAACATATTTTCTGTTTCCCCAGTCCCAAACATTTCCAGTTTGTTTGTTTTTGAAAATAGCACAAACTGTAAAAGCTAGTAAACTAAAAAGTTACTTCTCTCATGCAATCACTTGTACAAAAAGCAGACACTTATGCTTCATCAAAACTCAGAAAACACAGTTAAAGTTCCTGTAATGTTATTATGATTTAGGTAACTTTCATCACCGATTCACTGAGATACCGCTCATTAGCTAAACACTTCCAAAAAGACAAACTAAATTTTAACAAAAACAGAAGTTTCAACTACATGTGCTCTTCGAAACTATACAGTCCTTCTAATCTTAGTTCCTCTGAACCAGCTGCACTTTGTTGCTCTCTGGCTTCACTTTCATGCAAGACCTGAACAAGAAGACAGACTGAAATCACGTCTGAAGTCTTACATACACATTTCAGTGGTTTGCCATTTTAGACTATCTGGAAGGTCACGATAGTAAATGGAGCTCTGTTTTAAAATCACATCACAGGTTACTCCATATTCTTTCTTGGAATTTTGGACGTTGGAATCCACATCTTACTGGGTCATCCAAGGAATTTGTTACTAAGCTTTAAATCAAAGCCCTTATAGAGAAGGCTATAGTATTCTTTAAAAGTAACCATAACTTGCAGAAAAAATAGCATTGCATTGGTATTAAACTTTTCAAAGGGCTCCACGGAATACATGCAAAAACACTGGTATATTTAGAACGAAAACATGCCCCAAGCACATGAAACAAAGCCAGCAAAATGGCATTCTCCTTATGTGCTTTTAAAATTCTAATTGATTCTAAGAATTCCAGCCCTGGAAGAAAAATGTACACACATAACAAAGATTTCTTCCCTACTTATTCCCTAGCTTGATATTGCTTGTTTAAAAAGCTACATGGAAGCTCATCTTTTGATATGCCTCCAGAGTCCAGTTAATCAAAACTTCCATGAAACAGGCTCTTGTATTGACGTAATGACTCAAGATACCAGGGTGGTCTGAATCCCCAGTGTATATACTTTCATCATAGTTTAACCAAAGCTGGATTTCCCTCCCTCCAGCATTTGGCCTCTGTGCTTCACACTCAAACCACCCAATGTATCCCAACACAAACATTCTCCCTGAAAGCTTCACTTGGACAACAACAGGATTTGAAGAATGTTTGAAAAGCTATGTAGCACAAGGAACCCTAGGCAAACTCCATCCCTTCCATCTGAAAGAATAAACGTGCTAAGAAGAAAAAAAATCAGCACTACAGATAAGTTTTTGTTTTACTGGAAAACCAAGCATGACAAGTAGACTTTAGAAACCTTAGCTGACTCTGTACCCTTGGTGCCTCCCACCCCCACCTGGGTGAACAAAGGCTTTTTCTCCTTCATCTTTATTGCAAAACCTTATTTTCAATTTATGCAAGTCCCAAAAGAGATCTGAAAAGTTACACAGAATTTTGTTGCTTCTTTCATCCAACCCTATATGATTTTAGGATGCTCCTCCCACCTAATTTTAAAATCCCATGTTCCAAAGCTTTCCCATCATTTCTACCGAACTTAACACTTACCATGAAACTGTGAAACTATTGGAGGAGTATCTTCATCTAAGTCATCAACTCCCCCTGCAATTGGATATGGAGGAATGGAAACTCGAGGCATAACTACCCAGCTGTGATCAGAGTACAGAGAGGAGGTCAAGCTCGGTAGCCCAGAGTTGTGTGCAATTTGAAAACCACAAATCTTCTCAATCTGTTGCCATCGATAAAGACGCTCTCGTAAACAGGTTGTCAACTCAGAGAGCGCCTTCCTGAAGAAAAGCAAGCATTAAAATTACTTATTCTGTTCTTAATAGCAAAGCAACACCAGTGCAGTCATTCTAGGCCCATTAAGACTGCAAATATTCCCACTTTAATGTCTTTTAAGCTGTTCCACATAAAAGTGCAAAAACACTAAGATAGTAAGTTCAAATTTCAGGAATACAGTCAGAAAAAAAACATGCATCCTGCTATTAGTCTTACTTTGCTTCAAGGATTTTATGGTCCACTTCATCCAGTGAGGAGCTGTGTGCAACATGTAATGTTCCAAATACAGTACTTCTCTTCTTTTTTATCTTTTCTGCCTATAAAGCAGAAATGCTTATGTTATATATTTACTGCAGACAGCAAAACATTAGCAATATTGATAGGCAGCATACATCATCTCAGAGCAGAAAAATATCCATACGCTTATCTGAATGATTTGCATTTACTGTTTTCATTTACCTAGCAAGATATTGCTCTTAAGTAACCAAAAAGTAAAAATTAGTACCTCATCTTTGGCGATTGCTAACTGCATTTCTGCGTGCTGTCTTTTGATATTGTAATATTGTACTTCAACTTCATGTGTTAACTGAAGCCACTTCTGTAAAGCTTCAGGAACAGACCAATTACTTCTCAGCTCAAATTCCTTCTCAGCCTTTTTCAGAGCCATGCGAACCTAGCATTCAAAAAGAAATAAAAGCATCACCAAGATTCTCATTAGAACTGACAGCAGAAGACAATAAAATATAAACACCTTTTTAAACCCAGAGCAACGTATTAAGGCTTTACACCAAGCTTTGGCAAGTGCCCATCTGTCAGGAAGGCAGACGAGGCATTTCTGAAATTAAGGCATGTGAATTTCCATGTACTATATTACACTCAGATTTTCTCTGGTGATATATAGTCACTCACTTGAAGCTTACAAGTATTTGTAAGACAACACACTGATTTAGCACTATAAATCCTCTATTACTACTCAAGAGTGATACAAAGCTACTACTTCTCATGTGGTAACAAGATAGAAAACAAGCTCTCTTATATCCTGTTCCATGAATCCAGTTACATTATGATAACACATTAATATATACTGATGTCCTTTTATGTTGCAAAATACTCCTGAAGCTATGACATGATTGACAGACTTTTGCTTTTAGTACTTTCAGAATTTTCCATTCAAATCTAGTGTCAGAGAAAGGCTGCTTTAAACCCTAAAGATCTAATAAAGGACCAAATTAAAGTCAACATTAAAATACATACAGTTTGCAGGTACCTGTACTAGCTCTTCCTCTGCATATTTGAGTCTGCTGAGCTCACATTCAGCTCCCTCCCTCAACTCCCTTAGGCGATGAGCTTCTCGTTTTGCATCATTGATCTCATCCATCATTTTGCGCTCCAGATTTTGCTTTTCCACAGCTACATTTCTGTTCTCCTCCTGTGCCTTCTCAAGCCTTCACAATCGAACAGAAAAATGAGAAAATACACAGCATGTTTGTTAAAAATTGCCACCCTCTTGAGAAGAAATTGTGTCCAGCGCGAGGACAACAGGCAGTTAGCACAAACTGGAACACAAGAGTTTCCCTCTGAACATCAGGAGATACTACTCTACTGTACGGGTGACCGAGCACTGGCACAGGTTGCCCAGTAAGGAGTCTCCCTCCTTGGAGATCTTCAAAAGCCACCTGGACATGATCTTGAGCAACCTGCTCTAGGTGTCCCTTCTTGAGCAGGAAGGTTGGACCAGATGACTTCCAGAAGTCCCTTCCAACCTCAACCGTTCTGCAATTCTGTAATAATCAAGACTGTACAAGCTGCATGAATGTGCAGCATCACAATGAAATGTCCAGTGTCAGACAAAATATGCCAACTTTCAGTTGAACCTTCATTAAAAGTTTAATAAGATCAAAATAGCAGTCTTCATAGAAAATTGAGTTATGTATGTACCAGAGAAGCCTATGAACTATCATAATGCTAAATAAGCAATACAAAGTAATCAGCCAAAGTCTATTTCAAACTTAAAAGCTTAAAACAGGAAAAAGATAGTTCCATGTTCTCATTTCAATGTACGTAAAGAAAATAGAGATTCCAAAATAAACTAATTATATGAATATAACAACACGTACTTCTAAATCAATAGATTAAAAAGGCTGAACATGTATTCTCTACTCTCACCATTATTATTATATTCTAAAACATCCAGGAGCAATATCTACCCAAAAACCCTTCATCACTGACATCACAATTTCCATGTAAAAAGATTAACAAAATCCAAAGGAAGCTTTAAGGCACAGTATTTATGAGCATGAATGGTCTGTATTTATATTTCACCACAAAATGAAGTCAAGGACAACTAAACGTTAAGCTTTGTTTTCATACCTTTCCTGCAAGTCAAGAAGACTTTGTTCTGCTGTTTGGAGACTTTCCAAGTCCTTCATCATTTTTGTGATGTGTTCTTTGGAGGTTCTGTTCTGGGTATATGCAAACCAGCAGCCTCCAAAACCAATAACTATAGAAACTGTTAATACAAAATCTTTCATCCAGTTGTGAGGGGGACCTGTGCAGAGAATAACATGATCACTAACCATTTCATGGATACACAGAATACACTGCAGAGTTTTTTTTGGTTTTCCTGCGCAGCCTAAAAGGTGATGGAACCTGATGCTAAACAAAATTCCAACTCATTTATCTCAAACTATCTTCAACAACTGTCTCTCATTCCAGAGCATTTCTCATGCAACATAAGCCATTCTGTTCTAATACAATCTACAGTCTATACTAAAACATGTATTACATTGAGGAAAACTTACTAATTTTTAAATTACATGGTCGATATATTTCAGTGAGTTAAGAGAGCTTTCCCAATTACACTTTATCACCCTGGGAAGAACTTTAAGTTATATTTCAGTAAGTTCTCCTCCATTTGTGCCCTCTGAAATACCCTAATGCTAAATTAAAAGTTTTCTTGTACAAAATGGATTTTTAGAAGGCAACTAGCTAGTAGCAGCACTTTTCCAAAGCAAAATCTCAATTGTCAAAGTATTATATCCAAGATTCACATATGCTACTTTGTTAGCACAACTTTTATAGTTACTTGAACTATAAAAAACAAAAACTTTTTGTAACACAAACTTTTAAAAGAATTTTAACCACAAAACTGTTTCCCAAACAGAACATGTGGTTAAAATGCTCCAATATAGCTTATGCAGCACAGAGTCCATGCTTGGCCAGCATCATTTTTTCTCAAGTTTGTTTGGTTAAGAAGAGTCATTTTGATGGTAGACTTTGCCAGACGCAGCCTTTTTCTCTCCAGAATTCAGACAAAAAACAGGACCTCACCCAAACTATGCTGACTAATCTAACAGCATATCACGAGGACAGGCATCCTGGAGAACGAGGGTTAAGAATCAAGTATCTTGATGTCAAAAAAACACTTCAGATGGGCCACTGTTTAATATCACAATGGGTGTGTGCCAAGTGTGTTGAGGTAAAACACTGTAAAAACTGTATTAATTTCAGGGCTATTTAAGTTACACGAGCAGTTTTGGCGGCTTCTAGAGAACAGAAAAATAGTTTTGCATTATTTTCACAGCTAAGCCTCCTACGTGCAAAACTAAGCGCTTCAAGACTGCTCCAATGGACCAGTAAGCATTAAAGGTGCTGTACTAGTGTTTTTTTCCCCCTAGATCCCCAGCTCAGATCTGATCCGTCTTTTGCAAAGTCATTCATTACTCTCCTAACTGACTACCAGCTCTGGAAGGGCTTCCTAGTTTGCGAGCACGCAACACGCACAGAAACACAACAGAACTGTAACTGTGTACAAGTAAGCGTGTAGACCACTGGTGATGTGGTAAGGAAATGTCTGCAAAAGCTAAAATGTGTTAGATGCAGAACTGCAGTACTATATTTAACTGCACTGAAACTCGAGTGTGCACAAAAGACATTGGCATTGGATTTGAATCACAATCTCCTCCTGTTTGGGACAGGGAGTGAGGAGTCACCCCCTCTCATTTCAACATCCCAGCTTGCACTGTCCAAGATATCTTGGAGGTGAATGTAACATTAGCTAGAAGTGTAACTTAAACATAGTCAGAAACATTTAGAACGTACTTATTGCAACACAAAAGCCAACATGCAGCCTAGTGGGGATACACCAAAATTATTACATTCTAAAATTCTACAATTCTAGTCTTAAACACACGTGGGCCTTTCCAGCATCCTTACAAGCTTTAATTCATTGTCCAGTTCCATAGCATATGCCAAGCAATCCAGCAGTGCAACCACAATATAAAATAAACCATCCTACCTACAGCATCAAGCCTCACTAGAAGTATTTTCTGTTGAACTCCTACAATTAAAATATAAGAAAAAATACAAAAAAATACTAACGTGTGAGAGGTCCAAATAAAACAACATCCAAGGCTTTAAGCTGAAGTTTCTGCCTATGACTCCGGTCAATTATTTTGAGGTGAGAGATCATGAAAGCATGTTCATTTACTGCTATCCTGTTAATGACAAAAACATTACCTACTTCACAAGCTATATTCAAACCAGTCCATGAAAAAATAAACCCACAATGTATGGAATTTTCTGGTTACATGGATTATAGTCATGCAATTAAATTGAAAGATACAATAGATTGACCTGTTCCACATTTCCCTGTTCCACTTTTTCTGGAATAATCATTAATCCATCTGGCACAGCTAAAGGCAATAGTTGATCTATAAATTTGTGAAACCAACTCCAGAAAATATACACAATACTCAGATTTGGTAACTATGCTCAAGAAGAGGGATTCTGCAGATAGTTCTGATATATACCCATGCAATATATTGGAAGTTGTCCAAAAGAAAGTGAGCTAATGTACAGAATTGTGTGATCATTGATAGAAATTTCAACAGGAAGAAACAAGGCTAAAATGAAAGGAACGGCTGGATGCAAATTATATTTGGAATTATTTTGGCAGAAAAAAACAGCCAGCTCTTTGGAAGCACAAGGGCATTTCTCTTTTCTTGCATTCAACCATGTCTTGTTAGACTTCAAGTTCACATAGTTGGCCTCACATACTGACTAAATCAGCAGAACTTACAGGGAATCATTTGAAACTAATTCAGAAGAAATTCACCTGGGAAGCGTTGTTCCATTGACATTGCTGTCTCTAAAATTCTTTTCGTATTGGGGCAGTTCAACAAATTCTGACAGCCACTGAAGGGTGTCCTCTTGAGTCCAGTTATGAACTAGAAGAAAAGTGTTTGATTAACTTAATTTTCACAAAAATCAATAGCAAGACATAGAAGACAAGCAGTAGAAAAGGAAGTTAGTGAGCATTAGGCTTTAGCCAAATAGAATTGCAGACACATTAGCATTCACACTAACCGATGTGTTTCTGGCATTTTGCATTTTCCTTATTTGCCTAAGCTTCCTCTGAGAAGCACACGATAAACAAACAAGCATGGAACCAATATTTCTTTATTAAAAATCCACAGAATAATTTTACTGATATATTTAAATCAGGACTGCATCTTGTGACAAATCCACTTAATGATCTCAGCCTCAATCATTTTGTCCTTGCTACTCTTGCTGTACTAAGCATATGTCTGTCGGCAGGTGCTGTAACCATTTAAGGCAAGGTACCAAGATCTCTCCCAGGGACCCATTTTCACCAGAATCTTCAGAGGCTTGTGCCTACTGACCACAAAAGGGGAGAGAAGGAGAGAAGAGCAGAGAGTAGAAGAAAAAATCTGCTCTCTAGAACTACTCGCACGTGACAAAGCTGGGCAGAGACAGCATCTTACACGTACAATCAGGACAGCTGAAAAACAAGCTTAAACATTTCAGGTTTTGATCAATTCAGATAACTAGAAATAGAACACCTTTCAGACCCACTTACAAGCTTTTGAAATACACTCACAATACAAACCGCTTGCAGCCATTCGTATAGGTAGAGTATTACTCCTCCTCAGCACGCTATTTCCATTTCTTCCTCTGCTTTAGCACCACAAGCTGTTGTCCAGGTGTTGATCTTACAGCAGACAGTTTTGTCATAATACTCTAAGCTTTGATAAAAGATGTCTCAGCTATTTGTAAACAGATCGTTTGCACATTGCAAAGATTCTTAAATGTTTCTTGAATATGGAAAGATCAGTTTCACAACTGATTCTAAGCATTTCAAAAACGGTGACTACGATCATCCAGATCATCCTTAATTGCATCCTGCAAACATCAGATTCACAAACTGATTCAAAGCAAATGCACCAATTTGATTTGACATACAAAAAGTTATCTAAAATAGCTACTGCACACTACAGATTTCACTGACAGTACAACATGCAATTTTGGAAGTAACACAATTCCCTGAGTTGATAAATGGAAAAATTTGAGAAATTTCACTTCTGATGAAAATACCTGGTAGTCACACTGTCAAGACTTCGGTGAAATTGCTTTTATATATATACACATATACACACACACACACAAAACTCAGCAGTAATTTTAAACTTTTCACCTAAGAAATATCATCTGGGCTCTAATGAAATACACTTGAATTTACACGAAGCACAATTTCTACATTTAGAATTTATTTTTAAAGTATACTAGTTCTTTGTAGAAACTGTTAGATTTTGACTTTATGCACTAACTGATTGCTTTTTCACCTATGTTTTATTTGAAATACACAGAAAATCACTTTTCAACTAGAGCACTGATCAGGGTGTGGAAGTAGACCAGGGGACTCTCAGGGGAAACTGAACACAAGCATTCCATACAACAATAATGGTCCATTGAAGCTTCCTCTTATCACCACAGAAGCTTCCTTCAACTTAAGGGATTCATTTAGATATCCGTACTGTTTGAGGGTCCGAGACCATTATAATACAGAAACAAAAACTGCAAGAGAAACCTGCAGTTTAACCTGTCAGTTTATAAAGCCAACCTTCAAGCCAGGCAATTTGCTCCAGGTCCCAAAATGAGGTGGCACAACAGGTGCTTAATCCATCAGAAAGCTTTATTCTGCAGAAGACTTTTCTGTAGGTTATTGACACTGCTCGGACACTTGTAATCTGCTTCTGCATCAGTGAATTTCTAGTGCTAGGCCCACAAATCCCCACATTTTCCAGGTGGAGCCCTGTCCTCCCTTTCCTGCAGCACCACAGCGGAGCTCTGGGAGACTGGAATCAGTGAAAGCTTTCAAACTGTTTCTTTCCATTTGCGTTTTCTACATGGCATATACTGGCCAGAAGTATTGCTTGACTCGTCTCCAACAAGACCTTATGACCAGTGTATGAATTTATTCTTCAACAGTGAGAAGTAAACTGGGCTTTTTTTTTCCTGCAGAAGCATTTATAGCCTACTGAAGCATAACAGAAGAGCACTGATGACAGGAGCATACTGAAAGTCAAGCTGGCCAGCTGAAATTCATCTCGATCAGCACTGGCAATTCGAATGTGACAGCTCCAATAAGCAAGCTGAGGTAGTGACTTTTCCGTATTTTAATCACCCAAAAGGAGCATAGTCCTTCAGATAGTGGAGTAGCAACTGACAATTACTGTAAGTTAAAAGCATAGAGCATTAAAAGAAGTATCATTATATCCGTCCCTCTCACACTGATTTTCACAAATAGCTATCTTGAGATTGAGAATGTCAGCAGTATGCTTTGGGCAGGCAGGTATAAAAGCCACAACATTTACGCCCCAATGCAGCACTCAGTCTGTAGGCTTGCATCAGCTGTTACAGTCTGTATCCCAATGTGGCTGTTTTTTAAAAACAGCTATAACATACTTGAAGGTGAAGGGAGTATACAGGATTGGCCCTCCATGAAAACTGCTCCTTGTTAACCCCTATTCACAACTGATTGGAAGATCAGGCTATATATATCATGTTAAATTTATCACATAGCACAGGGGGCTGCAAAATAAAAACATTATAGTATTAGCTACAGTACTCGTTTGGACCTCCTGCACCTTTCAGAAATCAGACTACATTCAACAGCATTATTTCAAAAAACGTCAGCATTGGCAAAAAGTGAATGATAGCCATATTCTGGGCTTAAAGTTGAAAACAGGCTGACCAGGCAATACAGAAAAACGGACAAACAAAATGATTCTCTATCAAACACATGGAAGGATTCAAAAGCATTAGTACAAAAATATGCTGCTACTGGTTTTTACAAGTTTTAAATAGCATGAAAAACTAAGAGTCAGGGTCAGCGTTTACCTTCCTCTCTATCTTTTCAACAGTACAACACTCCAAGTGCATGTCTTTTTTCACCTCATGCAGGACAGCCCGTCTGCAGTACTGTACTCATCCTGCTCCAAATGGCACACACCCTTAGGTAACACGTCCTTAGCCAAGCCCTATGTGTGTTTCCAATCTCCGATATTTAAAAACTGAGACAGTAAATGATTAACAAAGCACAAGACAACCATAACATCTCCATGGCATGCAGTTTAGTCCTAGCTGCTGCAAGAATACTTATGAAATATTACCTCAGATTAAAACAGGTAATCACATATACAAACAAACCCTTTAAAAAAAATCTTTATCCACTACCAAAGAAGGTAGACTTCAGGTCACCTTCTGCTTTCCCCAGATAAGTGAAAGAAAAAATACAAGACAAATACAAAAAATATAATACAAGCTATTTTGTATTACAGAACAGTCCACAGACTACAGGATGTATGACATTAAATGTCAAATAAGCCATAATGGCAAAGAACAATAGTCGCTTTTTCTTTAAAAAAAACAGTTTGTAGAAACTAGCTTTTGGTAAGACTGACAGTTAGCCTGACAAAAGTAAACAACTCAAGAATTCCAGGTTTGACCACTACAGTTTTGTTTTGCCACAACAATTAAGTTGTATGGGACAATGCTACATTGCCAAGAATACAGCTCCCTGCCCTATTCACCCAGACAGGTCAGGGCACTATCCAGCTGAAGGCTCCTACCCCGATTTTACAGACTGCCTTACTACTGATACTAAATACTTAAACATCTCTCTTCTAATAGCAGTCAATTCATGCAGACTTGATCTGGGTGGTGTAAGGGGTGCAGAATACAAGGGCCAGGGCCACAGGTGCTCGAGACCAGACTTTGAATGCCAGTTTCTGCTCAATCACCTTTTAGACATCAAAGCAAGTGTTCATCCATCACCTTTGTGAACTCCCAACTCCCACCTCTTCACGGCAGAATAAATACCGACTCTGCACTTGGACTTTAACTCAACAATAACTAAGGTTGATACTTGAGAATAGCTGACAGACTCTGTACATGTATAAATAAATACTGGTTAGTTAAAAAGACAGTCAAACACCACACAACAAGCATATGGAACATAAGGAACAGGCATACATAAGAACAGACACAGTAACAGAAAACAGAGGAGTTTTAGGAAGCAGGGTTTTCTATGCTTTACACATTATGCCAGTTCCTAGCCAATCCTCTAAAGAGTTCTGTCTCTACAGAATTAGATCAAAAGATTTAAAACTTTGAGTGGTCAGTTGCATCAACTAAACTAAATGCCAGTTGTTTTGTACTAAAAGACTCCTCGAAACTGTGCGGCAACAGAGCAACAATAAGCTGGGTGCTGATTTAAACTGTGCTGTGATTCCTTTCATGCAGGCAAAACTCAGAGCAGCCTTGAAATCCCTTTAACGTGCACCAGTACAGACTATTAGTTATGGATTTTAAGCCGGGGGGGGGGGGGGGTGGAATACCAAAAGCAGGCCTCGTGACAGAAATAACGAAAAAGCAGTATTTTTTTTTTCTTCCCTCAAATCTTGTCCACCTTGTATCAAACAAAAAGACAAACATCTGGAGAAAATTATCTTTATGGGGAAGAAAGGACAATTCTACTCAGCATAAAATAAGAAGCACTAAATCCAGGAGACGTTCCTGCATAAGCAGTAATAGGCACTGTCAAGGGCACTATTTAGAGCTTGTAACTCTCACAGATACTTCAACAGACTACTTAACGAAGTTTCAAATTACTGATACCACCATTTACACCACTGTCCACACTCTTGCTTCATGCTGTCAAATTGCATTAAACTGGCACTATAAACTAGCAGCATTTAAATCAGTATTCCTAAAACATCTAGGAAGGAAAAGCAATATCTTACGTGTTTCTTAAAGTTAAATGAAAATAGTTTAAGATTTGAGAGGCTTCATGCTTTCTAACCATTACCAAAACCAAGCGTGCATATACATATAAAAAATTCAGAGGCAACTTTGAAAAGTTCTGTATTGGAGGAAAAAAAAGACATTTCAAGACCACATAGCTTTGCTTCTAAGTTCAAAAAGCAGTAAAGAGGAACATCACATAAAAAGCTAAATACTTAGGAGGTTATTAATCACCAAAACATGAGTTTGGAAATCTCAGAATTTAGGCAGCTTAAGTGAGAAGTTGAAAAAAACAAACAACTTTACTTCTTAGTGTACAATTAAAAGACAGAAAAAAAAGAAAATAATCAAGCATCTAACAGTTATATTTCAATTAGCAACATAAAATTTAAATATTGTTAGCATAAACTCCACTTTTCCTAAAGCACCCTTTATATGACTGTTAGGGAGACTCATTCTAAGGGCTTCCCTGTGGTAGAACTTCAGTATCTATAATGGTCCTGAACAGTGCAGAGCAAAGCCACTGCAAGCAGACGCAGGAAGACCAGACAGTCCTTTCAAAATCTGAGTCTTATTCACACTGCTCACTGTACTCAAGAGACCTAGAACAAAGTTATATACAGATACTTCTGATAATACTACAGCCTACATTTTTGAAGAGTTACTGTAGGTCAGACAAAATTGTAGAGAGAACCTTCTTAGAGAATTTAGTTGCAATGTTTTCATTGCACAAAATCTTCTGTGAGCAAGTACCTAAAGAATACTTGCAAGAGATGAGGCAAAAAACATCCACTGGTTAAAATACAACTGGTTTACTACACAGCAAACACTTGCAATGTATAACCTCAGACTGCACTTAAATAGGTGCCTACATTAGCTGAATGAATGTCATCTTCCTAGTTTCGTTTCTCTTCTGTCCAACCTTTGGTTGTTCAACTGATACTAATTTATAGATCTTTAAGCGCACATCATTAGCGCAATAGCTTATGAATGTTAAAATTTACTCTTAACTCTGACCAACATTCCTGACCTCTACAAATTTACTTTTTAATCGCTAAATCCTGGAACATACTCAGCAATGAACAGTATACCATTCATCAAGTACGTGTTTTGATATTTGGAGTATGTGGCTTATAATTTCACTCAAATCAAGGAATGCACGTTGGGTCATCATTGCATTGTCCTGTATTCCAAGTTTCAAAAGATTTTTACAAAATACTTAGTCCTAAAAGAATTTTGGCTCTTTGTAGCCTAAAGACAATTTACACAGTATAAGTACATTGGATTTTCCACTTAGTACAGTGTATAATTAATGTTAAAAAACACCTTGATAGCAATCCCTAGGGTTTGCTCACTAAATAAAAACACATCTGGAATTCAGTGGTTGCAACAGTCACTTCCATAAATTACAACCTCACACCAACGAGTGTGAAAGCTATCCTAACATACTCACGACACACCCAGCACGTCCAGAAGAAATTAACACTAGCTGGACTGAGCAAGCTTTGAGTTGGGTTTATACACCCACCCCTGTGAATCAGGGTACTGATACAGATTCATAAAGATGCTGAAGAAGAGGTCATCCACTTACTACTCTAAACAACTTGGTGGAAAATTGGTTGCGTCTATTTCAATAACCACTTTTTTTTAACCTACCTTCAGATGTTTTCCAGCGTCTCCATAGATCCTCAATGGTAATATGCTTGTCTTCTCTGTGTAGGTGGCTATGTTTATTAGAGGCATCCTTATACTGCATATCTTCCCTTAAAAACTGAAGAAGGAAAACAAATTAAATAACATCACTTTCTAAACAGAAGCTGCAAGTATATCAGGGCAAAAAAATTCTTTACTATCTCTTCCCCAAGCAAGCAGCACACGATTCATGTAAGCTGACTATGTCAAAGACTCAAAAAGGAAGTTTAACACTCTTACAAGACTTGATTCTGCAATTATTAAACTCTAGGAAAACTGAATTTGCAATTGCTAGTATACAACGTTTACCAACATTATTCATATACCTTAGACTTAGTGATTCCGAGTATGCACCGCACAAATCATACTGCATACTTTTCCATTCTGAATACATTTGGTCTTACCTTCAATAGATGAAGATGACTATGTAATAATTGAAAACACACCAGACCTTTAAGGATGAGGAGTAATACCTGAATCCTGCTACAGCAGTTAAAAGCAACTGCTTGTGGAATGATAGAAAGGTGTTAACTAATATTAGTCTTTTGAGTAGGTAACAAAATTTAGTTCCATTTCAAATTAAAAACAGAAGCCATCTTAGGGACAATTTTCTTCTTAATAATGATGCCTCAGTGGCTACACTCCAAGCACAGAAGTATTACACATGGCATTTCATTTACAATAATTAATAGAAAGCCTATGTCAAAATACTAAGCTTTGCATGTTAGTAAGCATAACAAAACAGATCCTGCAATCTCATCATACAACAGTGTTGTATCAATATTTCACAAGTCATTGCAAATGGTTTCTCTTTATACATAGAGCGAGAAAAAGCATGGAAGTGCAAGACCCTAGCATATATCCTCTTAGGTAGGGCCACTGTCAGGAAAAATGGATACCACAACCATGAAGACCTTCCTCCCTCCCCCAAAAGCTGAGGAGTGCTAAATATCCATTAGTCAACAATCTTAGCTCTTATACTGCATTCATTATTGGGTGTGCATAAAACCATACTATTCCTGCAGTGTAGTACAGCACTGTGCCAGAGAGAAACCCCTAAATTCTTCTCCCGTCTACTGCTTCCCATTCTTTTTCCAAGTTTCAACATAACTGAAATTTCTTCAGCTGCAGGTCAGAATTGAAGTAGGGGAAATTATGAGAGGGAGAGACTGAAAAAACTTACTGCAGGTATGAATGAAGCTTTCCTAGTGGACAAAGCGAGCAAGACAACAGAAGAATAAAACAGAACATAACAAATAGGTGCCGGGCTTATTTTTTGTTTCACAGAGAGCCTAGAAAAGTTGGAATGCTGGTTAGCAAAGCCATCTCCCTTTAACCTTACATTGGTATCAGACCCTAAAAAGCACACCATCAGACACACCTGTGGGTGGACACCTTATTATCAGCAGTACCAGAAAACTAGCATGAGAGCAAAGTAATCTCACAGGAGATTACTTGCTTTCCTTGTTCCCTGAAGAATAACCCAACCAAATAATAACCCAGCCCAACCAAAACCTGCTATAGGTAGTCAAGACAGCTAACAAAAAACAGCTTTTTATGTGGCAGGTCCATGCGCCATCTCCACTTCAAACAAAGGTGATAAAGAATGCCACGCAAGTGGTGAACTGCTAAATGCCCCACTTAAAGTTTACTCCTGGAGTAAAGTATCTGCAGATCTTCCCACATTCCTAAAAAATCTAGGTATGATTTAATTCAAGTTGCAGGAGATGGAGAAGCAGTCAATGTATGATAGCAGAAATATGCAAGAAGAAACTAACACCAAAATCCCCTTATTAAAAATCTTCATTCTTACAAGAAAATAAGAAGTCTTAAAATACAGGAAGGGATTCAAGCCTCTCCTCTAACTGCTACTTCAGATAAAATAGTAATTGCCTTCCTGAATCCAATCATAAATACCATACTTATCTTTTGGTTCCAAATACAGGTTGGGTGCAAACCCTCTTTCATCTACCACCTCAGAGCATTTTTGACTGACAGACAATAGCTTTCTAAAGCAGTTTGATTACTCAAATATTTGTTTAGCCAATAATAATTTCATGTGCACTTGAACTACTACTACATACATGTATAAGAAGGCAGAGATGCTCATGTTTACACACGCATGCATATGAGAAATATCTGAGAAATGTACTAAATGAGAAAATTGAGAATGCTGCCTGTTGGGGCAGAGCCATTTGCAGAACTTCTCAAACACCCTGGTCCAACAGTAGTAAAAAAAAAAAAGTACAGTAAGCACAGAAAGGAGTGATTGCTGCAACTATATGGAAACATATCTGCTGCATAACCTCTGCTGCATATTCCACAGTCCAAGCGTGAACTCTGAGTACTTCCCAGACTGGCACAACTACTCTGAAGCTGGCAATTCCCACAACCAGCACACGATGTACAATTGAAGGTGTCTATGACAGGCACAGACATTTGTTTTAAAAAGGCCAATGTGGTTTCTGAAGGGGAACAGAACGGAATACATGCTGTAGCTAAAGGTTTCAGCACATTTTGCACCTCCTCAGCTAAAGCTCATACCTCAGAGTTTTCAATTTGCTTCCATCTATTGCTAGTTGACAGCAAAAGCAAAATATTTCACGACAGGAACATCTGAACAGTTACAGGTGCTGTCAAGGAAAAGTCTGAATTGCTGTTAAGAAAATCATGCTACAGACAGGGCCAGGAACAAAGAGATGACAGATGCCAACTGATACACAGAAAAGCTTCAGGGTGTTACATATCACACAAAAGCCCTGTAAGGTTATATAGGAAAGCGTTCTAATTTTTAAAATGCAACATGGGTTACCCCAACAACCAGTTAAGCAACACAAAGAATGAATGGAAAACTTTCAAGGTTTCGTGTTGTTGGGCTACAAAGCCAGCAGAGGGAGCAGGAGTTAACAGATGCATTCACACTCAGCACTGATGGGAACACAGCTATGCAAGCTTGAGGGGAAAGATAGAAAGCCTAATTTCAAATTTCACCACAAATACAGAAAAATCCAAGTTCACAGTACAAAATTTTCCAGAAGGAGAGAAGAACAGTGGAAAAGATCTAATTTACACTGAAAGACTGTTAGGGTATTTGACTAAATATTTTTTTTTTCCCATTTGAGCTGTTTTTAAACAAGGTGTCCACACACAAACACCTCGAGCAACTTGCATTTAATAATCAGTTTGCAGTAACTCCACAGGAGCAGTCCTGTGTTTGAGGATTTCTCCATGAAAAAAGAAAGTGCCTGTCTCCTGTTCAATGCCACCTATATTGCTCTAAGGTCTGAGACAGTCACAACACAGGACAGTCAGAACAGCAAAATTAGAGTGTACAGCTGGATAAGAAAACAAAGAAGAAATGCATTCACTAATGAAGAGATGAGACAGTCAACGAACATCTCTTTTGCTTAAAATACCTTTATTTAAGAGCTGACCTAATATGGAAGTTCTTTGTTAAGAAAAGGAATTGCATCCTAAATTGAAGAAAGCTATAAAAACAGAACAACTCTGGTAGAAAGAGGAATTTTCTGTTCCTTCTCATGGCAGCTAATCTCTCTTCTGTTGCCCTGGCCATTAAGTACACAAAGAAGAGGTTAGAAAAATAACTCTAAATTGGGAGGTTAAAAGAATTAGCTCTGACAAAACACATCTAAGTATTATCTTAGCCAACATAATTATTCAACAGGGAGAAGGCCTTTTAAAGACTACAAATTTGAAACCAAGAAAGCAGATGAGTTACGTAAAAAAGCCATTAGTTGAGGTAGGTAATTCAAAAACAAGTAAAAATTACTTTAAAGAAAGCCACACACCTAAGAATCAAACCTGGAGTTCTGATCCCAGAAGTAACATTAACAACTGTGCTCCTACAAAAAAAAAAAAATCACATCCCAGAGCCCAGGATTCAGTGTAATAAAGTGGAGGAGAAGAAAAACTTTCTTCCTGGCACCAACAGAAGCTGGAGCTCCAGAACAGTTCAAGGCAAGGTCAGGTGAGCCACCACCTTCCTCTCCACAGAGCCTTTAGTTCTGTAACATTCACCAAAAACCGGCCAATTCAACTAAAAACCAGCCTGAAGCAAGAACCACAAACGTCTGACCCTTCCAAAGAGGAAAAAAGACACCAAAATGCAATACAGGTCTGACACCAAGGAAGCACTGACATACTAAAGCCATCCATGACAAAGATGCATGCAGGGCAGAAAAATATGGAAGATGCAAAATTGCAAAACATCCTTGCTCCTTGAGGAGCAAATGAACAATTGCATACTTTTGCTAAACAGTGGAAAAGTAAAATTAACCACATTCACTAACTACAGAAGGAAGCACTCATGCTATGTTTATTCCTCGTTCTGGATAAAGACACAAGTTTATGATTTTCAGTTTCACAAACTTAAAATAGACCCTCCAGCTGACAAGTTTACTTTAAGAGCAATTAGTAACATCTCCTGGCTAAGTGTTACCATCCTCCCTTGAGCAACCATTCCTTTCTACAGTGTTATTCCTTTTGGTTTTATTATTTCCTCTGGCTTTAATTCTTCTGAAGAAAACCTGCAAAAAGTCAAAACCTCAATTTTCCTTTAACCCTACCTTAGTATACAGGCAGTCCTAACAGCAGTCACCCTTAAACGGCCTTTTACAAAGCTGTCCCATCCCGTGCTACCAGATTTACTCCATCTATTGCACTGTCAAGCTTTACCATGTTATGATGGCAAGTGTGCTTTTAAACAGGCAACACGCTGCAATTGAGGTACAACAGCATTCACCATTTCCCTCCATAGAAATAGCTTCTAAAGGTGTTACAGAGTAAAATAAGGCAATTTATTCAAGCATAAAGTAAATGTCACCAAAAAAACAAAGTCCATAGCTAATGAAAGTGGAAGTAAGTGTATCTTAAGTAATCTACAAGTTCTACTGGGGAAAAAAACATTGTGGCTTAAAACAAGTTTTCAGTAAACGTACTGTAAACTGTGCAATGCCTTCAAAGGGAAGCTGGAATTAATTTCCAAGAGAGCATTTAATTGCAGCAGGACTAACTGCCTGCAATGCTACGTAACAGGTGCAGACAGCTACACATTAGCTTAAGCACCTCCGAGGAGGCAAGGCATGAGGCAGGTCTGATCCAAAACACGTCTGCACGAGTTTCTATGCAACCGTACCCATGATAACAGACGCTGCCGCTCCACTGGACTTCTTTGCACAGATACAGCCACAGACTAGCACTGCCATCGTGCTTTCAGGGCAGGGCTGCCTCCCACCTAGCAGGCTCTGAAAAGCACAGACTCTGTAGACATGCTGAGTTGCTGCAAAACTTCAGGAGGATAGAAGAGTTTGCCTTTTAACCATCAGGGACAAATGCATTAGCAGCTGAATGATAAAATTCAATAAAAGCAAGACCTCTACTAAAACGTCTGCAGCTGAAATGTAGCTGATTACTAAAACTAATGGAATTTTAGAGTAAGCAGATAGCTTTGGGGGAAGAGGGCTGTCGCACTGGGTAGGACACTCAGCGTACTCATCTGAAAGATCAATGTTCTTCACATAGTGTTCTCGCACAGTGAGATGTAAAACGCGCTCAGGAGATATCCGGGATGATGCAAAACAGTTGTACTGTTTCTGAGCCACTGCAGTAGGCATTTCCCTACAACACACAATTTTGCCCAGCAGTCTGACTCTGAAGCATTAACTACCTTGCACGACTACAAACACCACTTTAAGGACATTTATTATAAAAGTGATAATGCCAAAGCATTAAGGGAACACTAAGGGAACCTTCAAGGACATTTCGCATCTTGCTGAGTGTATATTTGCAGGCAACAAGAGGAAGCAAGAGCTCACAGTAGATCTCCTCCCAGCTGAAGTTACAACACCTGGGGTGAGCTCCTGAAGTTTAACGAGGTCCCAAGAGGCACTAACAAAGGCAGATCAAGCTCTCCAACTACGTCACACAAGTGACAGTTTAAAAAACACGTGTCAGTTTAAGAACATTTTGATGTATTTCCTCAGGAGTCTCTGGCTAAATTTAGGGAGGTTGTAACTTCTCTGCCTCCCTATCTTCTAAAACGTTTGCAGAAGCTAGAAGTCTGTCATGTCCATTTATTCCATCAACTGCCTATACATATGCACTATCTACCCGCCCCTCATTTTTCCAACACGTTAAACACAGAGATGCACTTTTCCCCTAAAATATTTTGCTAATTCTTTACTCTAATTCTTCTAATTCTTCTAGTTCTTCTAATTCTAATACTAATTCTTTACTAATTTTTGAGGAAACAAAGTTTCTTATAAAAGTTCAAGTTTTCCTACTTCCTAAAAAAAATTCGTTCTCTAAGGAACAGTTATGTGAGACTTCTATTTTACATTAAAAAAAAAAAACTACAACAAAAACAGGGCATGAGAAGCTTTACAAAAAAGAAGAGATGTATGCAAGCAAGATCTCTGGAATCACTGCCAGGGGTTCTCAACTAGATTAACAAATTAAAATAGCTAAAGTAGTTCAACATCTTTATTTCTTGTCACCTTTCCTTTCTCAAAATAACCTATTTACAAGAACTTCCTTCCTCAGTGTAAATATAGGCTTGCAATCCATAACACTGTTTTACTAGTGGTATAACAGCAGAAAGTTAATATATCTTGTCATTTTTCCTGCCAAATAATTAAAAAGAGCTGGTGAATATCAATATACTGCTCTTCCAGGAGTCTTGTTGTAAACAAAAGCCACGCAGCATGAAAACAGTAAGAAATCCATTGCCTTGCTGTTAAGAAAGATTCCTGTATCTCACGTAAGCTTTATTTATAATTACATGGTTTTATTATCTATTCTCATCTTTAATCAAGACAAGCAGTATTATCCACACTGACAGTTAGAGAAGACAGCTGTTTTGGAAGCAGTGTCTATTGCAACATGTTTAATATATATTCAGAACAGTAAGTAATAAGGTAATTAGATAACTTTATTGTTAAAATGTCAGATTTTTGAAGATTAAGATAAAAACTAGTTAAAAAAGAACAGAAACATATAGATTACTAGTTTATCTTTCAATTAAATTACAGTTTTCACTAATTTTAGGTTTGCTTGTAACGTCTTAGTACATCTGTGCAAATATGTATTCACTGATCTGCAAGATACGAAATACAGAAAAAAGCTAATTTAGCACTTACTAAACACACCAACATTTAAAAACGAAGCACAGAGAAAGGGCTACATTTCAGTTGTCTTGCTTTATGTATGGTGAGTACTTTGAATATATAGCTTCACTCATCTCTCATACCCTACCTATAATCGCATCCCTCATGAACTATTCAAACTTCAGTCACTTTAACAAATTTACGAGTAACTTCTGCTGCTTTGATTCACCTTGACACTCCTCTGCAACAGGAAGAAACTTAATCTCAGAGATGAAGTTGAAGAGGTCCATTGCAAGCAAGGACAGGACTTTTGAATACAACTAGAAACTTTTCAATGTGCAAGCATTTCATTATTTTCTTTTAACTTTCTTAACTTTCACGTGTAACAAATACAGTGCAATGTTGAAAAGCTGCTCAGAAAGCTCACAGTCAGTAATGTTTCAGTTTGCAGACTGGATTGTGCCTCTCCCAAATATTCGTGGTAACAGACACTCTAGCTCTGATGTTACTGAATATTTTCAGTGCCTGAACTGCTGCACCATGACACGCCTAAAGGTACAGGGCAGATTTTTTCCTCAGGAATACATTATTTTACTCTGGAACGTCTTCTGTATTCTATTGTATTCCTTCAGAAAGCATCATTGCTGTTTTGTACATAGTCACACAGAACTCAAAGTGGCATCACATTAGACTTGACCATGATAATTCACAACTTCCTTCCTTCAGTGAAAACAAATCTACCCAGAGATGTTACAAAAAAAGGGATGAGAAGCCAGGGCTAGATTCTTCTCCCACTCACCTTCAATGAGAATGGGTTTCAGAACCACATGGCAGTACCCCTCATTTTTAGCGGACAGGAGATCAGGGGACATCTTCACTCCTCCCTCCCAGCCCCTCCTTTCTCCTGCCAGAAAGCAGGAGAAGCAAGAACAGTGAAACTACATGGATATATTTCCTTTCCTCCCCAGTAATTCTGAGAATTCAGATGGTAGAGTTGCATAAGTACAAGAGCAAGTCCCTTGTCAGGGCCACCAGGAGCTTGCCTACTGAACTCATTCAAGCACAATCACAAGATGCTTCAGGCAGGTCTGAATAACATTCCTTAGCTCATAGACCTCAATCTACCATTAACCTTTAGCAGGAGGTGCTTACTACTTGCCCATAAGATGGGAGCAAAAAAAGATAAGAAAGCATTTAGACTACTGTCTTTCACAGGTACTGTTTTGCACCATGAAGTGCCTGGAACAAATGTGAGGTAAACAGGAAAGCCCGGTGATGCCTTAATCAAGAAAATCTTAAAGCGAAGAAACTAAAATAACAGTTGGTAGATTATATCAACACTTAGTAACCATCATTGCAAGCCAAACCAAGACCTTTTACGCTAATCTCAAAAATAACAGCTTTTATACATAGTCTTTTTTTTTTTTTCTTTTAGGCTGTAACAGTGGACAACAATTTTCCATTTCTGACTTACTTTCTGCATTTTGATGCAGAAAGGGCTGAATTTAAAAAGAAACAACTACTCAGTTTCTGGAACATAAAGAGCAGCTATGTAAAACAGACAGAAAAGGATAGGTATGCACAAGTGAAGGCTTTTTATATTCTTACCTCATCGCTTTCATCTACTTCAATACCACCATCTTTGTCGTCATCCATTTGCTTATGTATCATGCGGAGAGCTTCTAGGCTGAATCGGTCCTCCTCAGTAAAGCACGGTGGGCTGAGAGAACTGCAGGGATCTAAAGGGGGGAAAACAAATCAGAACAGAAATATCAGCTACTGTCACTCTAGAATACAAAAGTCCCAAAGCATAACACAGAACTTAAGATTTGTTTGATTTGAGGCACATAGCCTCCAGTTCATAGATGACAAATTTAGCCATAAAAGAAGAATTCTTACAAAAAAGTGAAAGCACACCCTCTTTTCATGCAGTAAGAAAGCTCTCAGAAGACACTGGTATAGTTTGACTCCTGCAATTCTGCCCTCACTCCCCCCACCCTATAACTACAATCTCCACCTCTTCTCCTATCTGTCAACCACCTCGCATGATACATCATTGCAACAGCAAATAAAGTCACTGTTGTTTCCAACCTCCTTTCTGGAAGCCGGAGGAAAACAGAAAGCAGATGAGGATGATAAAAACAATAGATTATAATGCCCTGCAATCACAGCTTCGTAAGCAGATAAAGGAACGATACCCACAGCACAGTAGTACCTTAGGCAGTACTACTGAACACAAAATACTCAAGAAGGACTGCAAGAGAAGAAAGCACACCGCAAAGAAAATTCAGCTGACAAGAATATATGATACCCCAACAGCCCTGAATGCTCTGATAAAAAACAGCAGTCACCACAGAGCGGGAACCCAGGTCACAAATAGCACGTGTTCAACCATATTTGTTACTGAAGGCTCATGATTTGTGCCCATTTGATGGCTCTGCTTCCCCCGTGTCAGGATTTGGTATACCATTTTTCTTTCCTTGCCACAATACACATGCCAAATGCTGCTAAATTCTATAATGCACAATGATCAACCCATCATCAAAGACTTGCCTTTCACAGACCTTTGCATCAACTAGTAGCTAACTTTCATTTGTTCTGATGCATCCAAACCCTTCAAAGAATAGGAGGTGGAAAAGGATACAGAAATCATTTTTTCTAAGTTCATTACTGAGATGATTTCCCAACATAATAATCATTATAAAAATACACTATTCCCATAAACTACAATTAGGTACACTCAGCTTCAGTCATATCATTAAAAATATAGTTTGAGGAGGCACGATTATTTTTTTCTTCTTCTAGTCTATCAAGAGACTGAGCTTTCTTGCTACTACTGAAGTTATTAAAGGCTCATTTGCACAAGTAATGAAAAAGAAACATACAGAAATTGATAGGATTGAGTTTGCACAGAAAAATTTATTGCTTTAGTATTCCATACTAATTGAATTGGCATGATTCTGCTTTTCTGACTTCAGTTGATTATTTTTTTTAATTTATAACAATAAGAGATGCTGACACAACTCCACTTGCTACAAAGCAGAAGTATAATAAAGCTGGCAACCAAGTCACAGCTGGGATCTCGGACATTAACAGGACTGATCCCTACAGACAGATGTGAGTCAATGCACTCTTACTTTCTATATCAGTTTTATTACACAGAAGTTAACAGTTCCATCTGTGTCCACATATCAATCAAAAACCACAACGACACAGTCACAGAGATGGAAATGTTATCTGTTTCACAACTACTTCATATAACTCAGAAAGACAAATTACTAAATACTAAACCAGGCCTATCACAAACAGTTTTCAGCTGTGGAATGCAATCAGAAGACCTTGAAATAAACTGAAGCTCTTCTAAGGTTGTAGGGTTTTGTTTTAACATTAGAAAAATCAGTTATTTATCCATCTTTGTTTCATTAGAAAATGTTTAATTTGCATATTAGATGGCATTTACATTTTTATCTTGCAATGAGAAATTTACGATCGCTGGGGGATTTAAGGACTTATCGCTGGAATACAGTGGCTGGTGTAGAAAGGCTTCCTTTGCAATAGTAATGAATTACCACACCATTCTGCTAATTATTGAATTCCAGTAGCCAAGGAGTATGGCACTACTTAAAAACAGTAATATATCGGAATCATAACGTATTTGTACTGCAAGATTACATACACTTTAAGTTAGAAGAAAGCCCAATTGTTAGAACATAAACTGGTCCCTCCAACACACCCAACTTGTTTAATTTGTATTTAGTCCTACTCTTACATAGTGGAATACATCAGATAAATGGAGTTCACAGTTTGCAAGCACCCACTCAAATGCTTTTCCATTTTGTTCAGCTGAAAGGCCCGCTTTTCAAGTCACAACTTTTCCTCGGGCTACGCTTTCTCAACATTGAGGTTGATCAGTTTCTTAATCTTAATGAGTACTTATAAATATGTGTTAGAATAGAGTGGTTCAGTTGGAAGGGACCCCCAAAGGTTGAATCCACCTGCCTGACAACTTCAGGGTTAACCCAAAGTTAAAGCATATTAACGAGATGGCATTCTGCAAATGCCTCTTGACCACCAAGGGGCATGGGACAACAGGCACCTCTCTAGGAAGGCTGTTCACGTGTTTGACCACCCTCGCGGGAAATAAATTTTTCCTGAAGTCCAGCCTGAACCTCCCCAAGCCTTTTTTGGTTATTTAAACATGAAAGCACTTGAAAGAGCTATAGCTCTTCTTAAAAGAAGTAAATAGGCTACTTATGGTTCAAATGCCCCATGCCCTGGCCCCAGAAACACTTGATCTCTCTCGAAGAACAGACTGAGTTCCAGTTTGCTGCTTTTTGGACTGAGAAACATCCAGCAGGACATCTTGACTGCAATAAAAATTAATCCACTCTAAACAGAATCCAGATTTACTCCAACCTAATTTTCATGCAGTGAAGTTAAAAAATAACGTTCCCAGACTGACAACACTTGGTCATCCCTTTCTTCACAGAACAATTTAAAAAAAAAAATTAGAAAGCCACAACCTACAGAATAAGTGGAAAGCATTTCACAGGAATACCTACAGACCCCTACCAAATCCAAAAAACAACTGATAGAAACGTGATCATTTGTAACTCTGCAGAAGGTTTTAAAACATTGCATTTTGCCTCATTTGCAAGGCAGGAACAATTTAAATTAATACTAGATGAAGTACTATTAAAGACTTCTCAAATGTCCAGTCCGTTAGAATAAGTCAAGGGGGAAACATCTTAATATACAGCAACTACCATCATCAAAAGCCTAATACTCAGCAACAAGTAACACTTGATAATTCTTGGCAATTCATATCTCACTTTGAATCCACGCTGCCAAAGGTGTCTGGGATTCAAAACCTTTTATTATACTTTAAGGACAAAGCTAACTTTTAGGCCTGGACCACGATGTCTGCCCTGGTCTGGTGTGTTGTCATACATAAATAAGCACGGTCCAAAATTGTCGTCACCGAAAAGAATAGAGGTGATATCATTCACTAAGTGAACCTGATGATTTCAGATTTGGTGCTTCCTTTAACAAGCATCACTGAGAAATGAGCAAAGCAAACCAAAGTAAAAGATGTTCAGCTGAGGCTGGCAATAGCACAGCACACATACCATGTGCCTACAAGCACACCATGCTGTCAGGACATGCAGGAGTTACACAGCATCTCTTCGGGCATTGGTCAGAAGTGAGGAGATTTCACACCTTAGGGTCATGATAACGAGGGAAATTTGTCACTGAAATATTAAATGTGAAATTTATGGCTCAAACTTGGTGGAGGCTTTGGAAGGAAGCCTTCCTCCTGCCTTGAGCAGGTCAGGAACCGCCTCCTAGCTCTGAGAGCAGGAGAAAGCATCTGTGCCTGGCCAGAGAGCTGCTCAAAGCCATGATTACTGACCCTTCTTGTAGGAGATGATGATAATGAACTGAGTTCAGAGTTATCCAGTATAGTACACAGGAAGCTGATTGTTTTGAACACAAATAAGGGGAAAGTAACACTTGGCTTCCCCCCGCCTTTCATTTTAAAAGGGAGCTAAAATAAGGCAAGGCTACAAGAAAAAGTCCAGTTAGAAGTTCTCCTGAACTGTGGGATCACAGCTTTTTCATCCCACTTCCTGACGGTAACAGGATGTTAAGCTTGCAGAGCGACACTGTCAACACAAGCCAGTAAGGAAAATTAATTACCCGTATCTTCAAGCATTCATGTCAGCAAAGCCCTTGACATTTATTTTAGGAATGCACGTGGCTCCAAAGCAGGAGGGTATATGATCATCGCACAGGCTTATCTATCCTGCATTTGCTTTTCCTTAAAGTGTTGGGAACATAGCAGATCTCAGAATGAAAAGGCCCGACAGTCCCACAAATAGATAACCCTGCAGTTATTTACCCCCCTTTTGCATACAGACATTGGTGCGTAAGTGCTGCAACTGTGCCTAAGTGTGACAGAGGGACTCCTGCCAGGTGCCTGCAGCTCCCAGCTAGTCTTCAAAGCATCCCCAAGGCTTTCAGTGCCTTGAGAAGCTTTTTTTTTTGTTAAAGAATACAAGAACACGCAAAACCTTCAAGATTTTCCAAAGTACCTGGAATCAGGTTCCCAATTGGTTTGCTGAAAGGAACTTGACTGTTGGGATTTGCTTGGAGAGATGGGCAACTACACATCACTTCTGTTGAGCACTCACCAAGAGGAAGAGCTGACAAGCAGTAGTTCCATGGAAGCCTATGATGTTTCCGTGACTGTCCTTTTCCTGACAAACTCAGGAGTGTGCCACGTTCTGCTAGTTTTATGATTCCTCACTCCTAAGAAGCCATCTGGAATAAAGGGAAACCTCACAGGCAAGCACTATACTGAAGCATCAGCTTCTTAAGCACATACTCTGAGCTTAAAATAACTATGTTTCAGCAAGCCTTGACGACAGAAGTAGGATTTCTTTGCAGTTTCCAGAGCCAAAGCAGGTGACCACAAGATCCCCTCCTGCCTCCCCCCACCACCAAATGCATCTTCATCTCACTAGGATTTCCTACTCCTTACAGCTACATTTCTTTTGTGTTTTAGTTTTACACCCTTCTTTAATATACTACAGTTTCTCCATCAGTTCAAAATTATTTAAGACAAAAAAAACTGTAAGAGAATGATGATTTTTAAAGACATGAGTACAACTCTGAACGATACAGTGGGGATTATTTGAATTACTGGAAAGCAAGTGTTTTCAGAAATTTCACCAGATGTTCAAAACGCCTATTCACAATAAAAGCAACAAACATGTAGCTTTTATCTTAAACGCTTACATAAGGTGTCATTAAAATCTTCAAATGCTTGAAGAGAGATCCTCAGTGAGCCTCATTTAATCTTTCAATTAACAACTCCCAAAGCAAATCACTCCTACTCTTAATAATTAAACTCCTCCATATGGCAAGTAGGCTGAGCAGGATAACAGTTAACTTGACAATGTCATTTGTGACATTTATTTAAATGATGAGAGAGAAAAAAGTTCATCACTGCAGCACATCTTTCTACTAAAAAAGATGTTAAAGCAACAGACAAAATTTTGACAAAAAGGGCAGAACACACTTATCTTCTAATCAAAACACTCATGTTACTTAAATGAGCTTCTTGAAAAGGAACATACAATAATACTAATGACAGCAGGGAAAGGGGAAGGGGTGTAATGCAAAAGGAGAGGACACAACAATGTCCTGTTGTCTCTGAATTAAAGATATGCAAAGCTTCACACTAGGCTTTTCAGCCACTGTATATTAGAAATCAGGTAATTTCTGAAAGGATGCTTACAAACTCGTACAATAGCCAATAAGACTCAACAATGAAACTCTTGACTGCAAAACCTGGTACCTGAAAGACTTGTTTCTGAGTACATATAAAGTTTAGTGATTAGTAACACTCCACTGAGGGGAAAAAAACTAAGCTATTTGCAGTTCAGCTCCATAAAAACTGCCACAGTTCTTAAAAATCCACTAAATATCCCTCCCATAAACACTTAAAACAACCTTAAAATAAATCAATACCCCTTCAATGTGTATGTAAGTGATGCTTAAGTGCAAGTTTCAAACCTGTTTAACTATTGAGAAGTGCCCATTTATTCTGTTTATCTTCAGTATATGCAAATTGATTATATCTACACATACACTTGATGAAGCAAGAAAGACTTTTTCCCAAAATCGCCATCAATTTCTCTCTGCTTTCACCACACCCACAAAAAAGCTCTTTAACTGTGAATTTAAATTTCTTTTTTTATATACAAGAAAACAGTGAAGTAACAGTACATTATTTAAAGCAGAAATTCAATCAGATAATGCCACTAGCAAACCCAAGTGTTAAGGCAGGTTTCGATTGGCACTTCTCTAATCTTTGTCAGATAAAAAGCTGTGAAAAACAACAGCAGATATGATTAACTTTCTGATCACCTATTAAGACATTCAAAGCATCTCACATAATTTAAGAACTTTTCAGCACCAACTGAAAAGACATGAAAGGAATTCTCTAGAGAATTAAATTTGATGTCAAATCTAATTTTGCTTTAATTAAACAGAATTCAAAGCAAGCATCTTCCAACTAGCCCAAATCAGCAATGCTTGTTTGAAGAGGAAGTTACATAAAGGGTTTTGAATACATTAATCATTTCATGGATTACTCTGACAAAACAAGATATCAGTACAAACATTCAGATTGTTAGGAAGTTAATTAGCAAATTACAACTCTTCTCTATGTCTAGACAAAAGTCAAGATGATGGATTCACGCCTCCATCTCCTTTGCACAACCCCTCTGAGCCCGTGTCAGTCTGAAGGGGGGAAGCTGAACAATGTGTATAAAATGGTTAAAGACAGCTGACTTAGAAGAGAAACTCTGGCCAACCTAACAAAGCAGTATGAGAGCTAACTGGGGGATGGAGATGTTATCTTATGCCACCCATTGAAAATTCCCCATTTTCCCCTCTTACCAACCTTACCTATAAGGTATCAACACTTACTGTGAAAACCTGTAAGAACAGTAAAAAAGATGTCTGATATCTCCTCTTAGCAATACAAAACGTCTCACTTTACTACTCTTTATCACAAGACCGAGAAGGGAAATATTTAATTCAGTTTACATTGAAATTTTCATTCATGTATCTTGATTTTGTCATGAAAATTACTTAATATACCCATAAAAAAGTGTATGATATACTCCTCACACATTATAGTAATCTCTGACATCTGAAGTTAGAATAGCTCCAAGAAAAAACATTCACATAGATGAAGGTATAATGTACATAGGTTATCTTTTAACCTAAAAGAAAAACCTCAACTCAGACAAAATGAACAAAACCGTTGCTCTTTTTGCCTTATATTCCATACCTCTTAGAAGCTACAGCTATCATAGAACCAGGACTGTGAATCTACTTTTTGTCAACAGAACATCAATTGAGCTGATTAAACAAACTATAGGTGCATATTCATATAAATTAAGTGACTGTCAGGGCACAACACATCTAAGCATATACCAGACAGCTAAGCTTTCTACATATTCTAGGTCTAACTAGTCATTTTCTCCTGTTGTAACTTTCTACCTTTTCCAACAGCAGGAAGCTAGAAAAGATGCGGTATATCCCTGATCATCTACCTGAACCCACATAGCTTGTCAACTCAGAAGAAAGATAAGCAGCACAGCATTTAAGCCGCTTTCTTTGGTCAGGAAATCAGATTTAAAGATGATTAAAGATGACCCATAAATGCTTAACTACTGTTATTTGTAATTTCTGCAGCAAACTTCCTAGTAACTACTTCCTAGATAAAAGCTCATCTTCTGGCTTAGAATTCCATACTTACTAACACCTCTGCTATGCATTAATCTCATACCCAGGTCTTCTGGTGAAAACGTACAGAAGATGTGTACCGATTTCCATTCACATATAGTTCACAAGCTAGGCAGAGCATGAGCCACTGAACCTCTCTCCCGAGGAGAGTGATTTGCAGAACAGAACAACCTCACGGCTCTAGCGTGGCTGACAACTGAAATGTTCAAATTTTTTCCATGTTGGAATTGTAGTTTAAAAACTTCTTATAATGAAAATGAGGGAGCAAAAGCACTTCAGAAAGGATTCCCACCTTAAACATTTTTGAAAGAAAAGTTTAGTAAGAGACATAAGTTTTATAAGTGTGGTTTTAAGATTTAAAAGTATATCTTTTAAGACCTAAATCATTACACTTTCAGGCAATTATAATAGAGCATGTGAAAGCTACATGTTAGAGAAGTTTTAAGGTCATGAGCTACTTTCATATAAACTACATCTTTACACTTAGACATTTAACTACACTAGTTTTGCTGATATTTGTTTTCACATGTGATTCATATCATATCCTATATCCATGAATCAGACAAGTAAGCATGACATTGCTGACATTACTCAATCTCACGTCAAGTCTTTTACACCATCCGATCCAGTACGTATATTATTAACTGTTCTTACGAAGGAATCAAATTTAATCCTCTATGAGCACCATCTGTAGCATCATCAGCTCCCTTAGAGTTCCTGTAACAACATGTTGTCAGAATGTATTTATACTTTAAAAGAGCATATCAGAATTATACAACTGAAACCTAAATTTAAAAAATTGTAACATTATACTTACAATACAGTGTGCCCTTAGCATCAAGGCATGTTTTTTTTATTACGCACAATCTGTTAGGATTCTTGCATTTGAGCATTAAATCTGTCAGCCTGTGCAGTGTCTATGCTTTTAGAAATACAAACGTGCTGACTGCAGAGATTCATTTTATTTAACTGATAAGACCATAATTAAACCTTTCCTTTCAGCACCATTCAACACATAAGTAATTGAGCAAGTACAAATATCATAGTTTCTTTAAATAGTCGCATTAGCTTATGTGAAGATTTAGTGGTGCAGATTGCTGGCTAGTAGAGGACTATCCTACTTCCAGAAGCTTACATGAACTGCCCCGCAGTTAGCACTCACATCCAGATTGCACAACTGGCAGTTTTGCTCCTAACTAATATGCTGCTAAATATTTTTCTCATGACAAATTTTGCCAAGTGTTAAACTGGGCTGACAAACCTACTGATGCTGTCCCAGTTCACCTTGGCTTATTTGATGCTGATAAGATCCAAACAGCCCTCTCCTTTCCACATTTTCTTTTTAAGTTTTCAGAATGTAAAAAAAAAAAAAAAAAGAGATTCACATATCTGTGTAACATACCACCATTATGCTACTGCTCAAACTTACCACAGATATTGATTTTGCAATTAAGTCAGAATAAACTCTAGATGCACATATCTCAGATTCTTCTTGGATGACAGGGTTTTAATAAATGTATTTTGGAGCCCATGGAAGTAATAGCAAAGGGTATTGAAGGGTATTGTCTTCCGACATCTACTCCCTTGGCTGTTAAAATGGGCATTAAAAAAGAATCCAGTTCTTACACAATGAGCATACACCAAACATCATGTGCCTAACATCATGCACTGCAGTCATGCAGAGGAGAAAAGGGGAAACTTGGTTCAATTAAAGACTCCAAAACTCAGAGTAAGTTCCATAACATCAGTTAGGATTAGCTCAAGCTGACAGTTAAATGGTGCATACTTGAAAACACACAGCTCTTCCCATCGCACACAGATATAATTTGTACACAAGCTTAAAGCGGTAGGCTTACACCTCCGGACAAATTTTGAGAAACTGTTCACAAAAGCAAAGCGTAAAGCTCCTGAGTACTCTACATTTGCCTGAGCACCGCACATTGCCAAACACTACTTGTGCAGCTTCAAATAACATCAGTTGCTCCCCAACAGCACGAACACATCCAGGATGCAAGGAAGAGCCAAGGCAATAATTTCACATATGCTCTGAGGCAGAACAAGCTGAAGTCTGGTGCCAAAAGGATTCCTAACTGTTCGTGCCCCCACCGTTTGTTCCTACCCCTGTACTATCCCCTTCCTTGTAACAACAGAAGCACATTTGTGCTGTCGTGCTGCAGAGGAAGGCTCAGGAAACTGATTCAGCCTGAATTGGTTCTCTATATTCCTGCACAAAGACTTGCGACAGCAGAGGAAGGGGGGCAGGAGGGCGAGCAGAACAGCACTTCACAGACAGCACTGCTTCTAAACCCTGGTCCTGTGGCGTCCTCTGAACCTGGCCACCAATGCAGCAAGTGAGCAAAATAAACAAAAACGGAATTAATGCAGTGGAACAACATCTATGCTTCTACCTGAGTGGGGAACCGCAGCTCCAGATCTTAAATCCTTGCCCTCCCTACTGTGCCCTGGAAGACTTGTTGCAGCTGACAACTACCAAGCGGAGGAGACGTGGCATACGTAGTTAACTGCAAGCTGATGGCATGGCTGAGCTTTATAGCAATACAGAGGTCCACGTTGTGTTTAGTTTATGTAGCTCCATAAGTCAAGCTCCAGTTGTTTTGATTGCTTTCCAAAACCTAGGAGCCAGAATATGCAGTAAGATTTCAAAATGCAAGACCTGAACACACACAGGTCTCTCCCAAAGCCAACACAATGCAACACCTGGCTACACAAAGCCAAGTGGGCGTGTGTTTTTGTTCTCATCATCTCTGTTTGGTTGTGATACCAATATTAAGTTTTTTTTGTTTGTTTGTTTTTTTAAGTTTTCTGAAGAGAAGAAACAGGCAGATATTTACAAAGATCTCAAGGGAAAGCACAAGAAAGTGTGCTTTTTTAAAGTGTGTTTTTTCTTTACATTTAACACTGTGGCAACTGAGGCTACAACCATCTGCAAAAGATTATTAGTATAAAATACAATTTAATGTCTTTGGTTACTTTCAGAGATACATCCATATTTCTTAAGTCCTCACTTGTGATTGCCTTTGTTCCTGACTTGCAGTGGTGAAAAAAAATCAAGATGAAACAAAGGACAGTAAGCTTTTTCCAGATAATAACTATTCTTACAAGAGTAATTACAGGTGCTTCATGACAACCATAAGTAAAGCTTACTAAAATTTTAAGAGTCTTAAAAGAGACTTTAAACACTAATAGTCATTTGCATCTGTCAGATTTGAAAAGACTGAAGCATGACAAACGACATACTAGATTTTTTTTCCTCAACTCTGCTGGACACATACTGGAATTGGATCCCCTGTGCACTGCATTACCAATGCTTCTGCTGCTCCTTGCTCCCTGCAATACACAGAAGTACAAAAACAGGCCCAGAGCCAAACAAATTCCAATAGAAGTGTTTCTGCTACATTAACTTTTTTATAAAAATATACCAAATATCAAAAAGTACAGGTGGTCCAACATTTCCAATTATCAAAAAGGAAAACTTCTGGAAGATAGAAAGCAACCTGACTTTCATTAAACATAAGCAAAAGCAAGCCAGAGACATGAAAGATGAATTCTAATTCGGTATGTTCAATTAGGTCCCATTTTCAAAAGCCCTAGGAAATGAATTTCACACAAGGCCTTCTGTCTCCCACAGAAACAGAAATATAACACAAATAGAACATATAAAAACACTAAATTAAGATCGTTTTAAAAATGTTGGAGCTTGTCTTGTTTCATCGGGTGTCCTATTGCTGTTATACAGCCTCCATAGATAATAAAACACATCTGAAGTTCATCATTAACATCTCAAATAGATGCATGTTTTGTAACACCTTGTAGTTTCTCTCAGGTTTAATCAAATACAAGGGATTTTACCTCATTTTCGAGATCTATTCTGATGCCTTAAATGCAACACCTGCCAAAGCTGACACCTGAAAACCAACTACTCCACTTCAGTCACATGTAACAACCAGTACAAATGTTTTCATCCTTTGTGTATTAGCACAATGATTCACATAATACAAGTCTTTGCTTTGAACCTGCTTTTGTCTGTAAAGACTTCAAAGCAGTGTTTATACTGTCATCTGCAGGAGGCAGGGAAGGACGACGTTTGTCAATTCTGCATTTCTGAATACAGAGCACAACCAACATATAGTAGATATCAGAAAATAGGTACAAAAAACATGCCTTTGTAGCTCTGGGTTATAGCAAGTTTCTCATTTATTTTATTAAAATGCAAGGAAACAGTATCTGCTTTTCATTAAGTCTCATTTCTTTACTAATACTTAAATTAGCACATATTAACACATGAAGGAGTTGCCAGTTAACATGAAAATAATAAAAAAACTACCAACATTTAAACTGTTTACTGAAGTTCTCTCCACACAAGTGAAGTTGTACTACCAATACCAAACCAAAGTTAGGTTCCCTCCTCAGTTACCTTTATCAAGAAATTAATAAAAAGTTTTCAAACTGGGAGGATACGCTCAGAAAAAAAATCTGCAGGTATTCTGCAATACACAAAGCAGAAGTCCTAGACGTGCTGGAGACAGACCGAAGAACGGCAACATTTGCCTATGTAGCAGAGATGGGGTTATCACAAGAGAAGTGAACCTGCGTTTAAAAGCACAACTTTCATTTCTTGCTTTGAAGTGGCAGCATCACAAATTTAAAGCTTGCCATATCCTAAGCAAACAACTACCTAACAGAATTTTCTCACTTCCAATACCTATGTTACAAACAGCCTACATCAGACTACAGCAGTGGCCTACTACCCTACTAGCTTAGTGATCATCATGTAACTTCAATTTCTGCCCTTTTTTTTTTTTTAATTTTGCTTAACCAAAAACTTATGATCTATTTAAGGCCGAAAGCATCAACGCATTAAAAGAATCTTCCACCTAGGCATCTCAATTAAAACAATTCATCTTTTAAATAACTCTACACATTTACTTCTCTGAGCTACTAATTCCATCTCTTGTGCAAAATAATATTCAAGAAACAGTTTGAAGCCATTCTGATGTTTTGAGTGCTAAACTTTCCATCGCTCTTTTTTCTCACTGAGTAAAGTTATCCGATTTTCTGCTTACACATCACCTTAAATTCAGCTGAAACAACCTTTCTACATATTGATTTCATCTGGTCTCTCCCCGCACCTTACTGGTTTATTACATTATTCATATCCAGTCGTCTAGGTTGTCTCAAGAATGTACATTCTGAAGTACTTGGACTAAAGTTGGGTATCCTCTACACAAAAAGATTTAGCAATAAGCCAAATGACATTCTAATATTTCCAAGTAACCCCCTGTTGTTGGTGTCCTTTAACTAAAATATTGCATTGTTTGACTATGTATACACATGAACGCAAACTTGCATGATGCAGCTAGTTACAGCCTTTTTTTTTTTGATTCATTTTTAATCAAAAGTTATAATAATGTGTGGTAATACTGATTTTCCAAATCTTGTGTTTAATGAACTTCAACCTTATTAGGCTTAAGAAAACAAAGTTTCAATCCTACATAAATTCAAGGAGGCCACTTATTTTCAGGAAACTAGGCTTGCTCAGTCTTCTGAAAAGGCAGCTAAGGTGATCTAACAGTCACCTGCAACCACTTCACAGCAGATGGCAAAGCCTCTTCAGCACTGGCAGACCATGAAACATGGACCAACAGTCAAACTATGCATTGGGAAGATCAGGTTGGACATCAGGAAAAGCTTCTCCCCACCCCTGAAGGCCACGGCAGCACTACAACAGGCTATCCAGAAGATTTAGAAACTCCATTCTTGAAGACTTTCATGAATTAGCCAGAGAGCTATGGATGACCTGCTGTTGTCGGGTCAGGGTGACATTCTGGCTCAGAGCACAAGTCTGAATTCCAGTGCTCCCTTCCAACCAGCATCTGTCATCTCCTTTGAAAGGCAGATTCTAGAAGGACTAGTGAGAGGACTAGATGGAATGGCATCAAATCATGCTAGGGGAGATTTAGATTGGAAACCAGGAGACATTTCTTCTCAGAAAGAGCAGTCAGGCATTGGGACGGGTTGCCCAGGGAAGCAGTGAAGTCACTGTCTCTGGGGTCATTCAAGGAAAAGGTTGGACATGGTGCTTAGGGACATGGTTTAGTGGGTGACATTGGTGGTAGGGGGATGGTTGGACCATTTAGTGGATGGCATTGGTAGTAGGGAGATGGTTGGACCAGATGATCTTGGAGGTCTTTTCCAACCTCTGTGATTCTATGAGTCTGTGATTCTATGACTGCCCCCAAAATGGACGGCTCCACTTCACAAATATAAATAAAGGTGTAACAGCAGTAGTCATTCTTATTTTTGAAGTGTTAGTTGTATCTTTCTCTCTATGTGTTCTTAGGACACTCCTAAGAAGCACGCTGTTATAAAGAAGTTGTTGATCCACCGCATTTACAACATGAAATATTAAGTAGATACCTAATGATTACAGACAGGAAAAGAACAAGGCATGCCTGTGAAGAAATTGTTGCAAAATCCTGAACAAATCCCAAACCAGACCTTACAGCGTTGACATTTGTGCACGGGTTTTACGGCCTTTAAGCATGCGTGTGTATTCCTCATGCCTGGGCAAAGAATGTGTGTACTCATGCACACATACGAACTCTGCGTAGGAATGCCTTCACAACATCTGCAGGTCTTCACCATCACATCATTGCATCTAATGAAGAGAAATGAGTTTCAGCAGAACTTAAGACAGGCTAAAAAGACAATAATGAGAACAGGATGATAGAATTAGCATGCCTGTAAAAGCCCAGAGCTTGAGAACAGGGTAATAACCATTCAGAAGAAAGAATTCATCACAAATGAAGGCATGAGTAGGCATGTTCGCTCATTAATAGCTTTTTTTTTTTAAGGGAAAAGAAAAACAAAGTATATTGTATAACATTGATTTGCATCTTATAATTCCATAAACACTACCTTGTATGAGGAGACACTTTATGCACACATCCTTGTGAAAAGAAAGCTAAAATTCTACTTAGTCATGGCCATGTCTAGCTCCAAAGAAATGGGGGCATGTACTCTTAAAATGAAATTTCTATTGCAGAAGTCTACAGCCTACTGCCATGATTAAAAGCAAAAAGTTTCTGACACTAAGTTGTCTAAAGCTCCAATGGGATTCAGTGATATTTCGGTACCTGATATACAAGAAACATCACCTTTCCTTTCACCAACTGATCTAAGACTCTCTAGGCATGAAGACAAAAAAAAGGTTTAATGGCTTTGTTCACACAACACAGCAGTTTTTCACAACTCACACAACAGTTTTTAAGCTAAAGGCTTTGAGAAGGGTTAACTTCGTTGGCAGAAGTAGAAGGGAAGCAGAGGAAAAAAACAGGGTTGTTTCAAAATCCTATCGCTGTTTCTATAAGCAGAAAACGTAATTTATGAAAAAGCGTTACATAACTTACTGCACTAGAACTGCAATCTCGATCAAAAATAAGATTCAAGATGCTGTTAGCTAACTTGCAGCCAACAGAAGGAGGAGAGGAAAGAAGTGTGTGCAAACAGTAGAAAAAGAAATACAGTGAACTAAATTGTACTGATTTAGAGAAGTAACAAAAACAGGTTAAAACATTTAATATATTCATAGAAATAAGAATTTGTAACCTTAAGACTTCATAGTTTTTGATCAGAAAGGTTTAAAAACAATTGTAAATGAAATGCACTAAAGCAGAAAAACAACCAAAATTAAATAAATTGAAGGGAAGTTAAGGAGATCTGCAGAATTAATGCAACCAACACCCTGAAAAAAATACCCAAATCTATTCCCAAAAATTGAAAGAAGTTCCACCTCAACAGGATAAAGAGTGAGCTGAGAGCTCATTTGTAACTACCTGCAGCAGCAGCACCTTAGAGAGGAAGCCAATTCAGGGTTTATGATAAGAATTAATTCCAACCATTTCTGAACAGCATCAGCTGTTCCATGCAACTGCACAAGCTGTGAGCTTGAGCATTATTTATTGGAAGGTGGGCTTTAATGCACTTAAAACCTTTTCTCTAAGGCTTGCCAGGAATAGCTTACGTAGTAAAGAGAATAAAGCTATTAACATTTTTAAGTAACAGTATTTAATCAGTCTCAAACAGCAAGCTGACAAAAAATAACGTATCAAACATTAAAGTTAACTGAATTTATTAACGTGAACTGGAAGGTTCGTTGTTTGTTTGTTTTTAATCTACAGATTTTGAGAATACCAAAGTGAATAGATTATGTAAGTTACGGTACAGCTGAATCTCTGCATTGCATAAAGGATTATTTGTTCATTTTTTAAAACAGCAAGTACTTCCACCCAAGTTTTAATAAAAAAATTAAACACTTGAGTTCTTTAAATTCCCTTGTTTCATATGAGATCACACGGGCTATTGGTTTACTGATCCCTTACAAAGGATCATCTGTTTTAGTAAAACCCAATTAAAAAGAATTCTTTGAGCTTGCCAATTAAAATAATACACTACTATTTTGAAGTTACAGACATGACTGCAAGACTACAATACCAAAGTAAAAATTAAGTACCTATTATTTCAAGTACAGAATGTCAAAAAGTTGCAGCAATTAAACTACAAAATATTTGATATCAGGAAAGTTCAGACCTATGTTCAATCTTTCAAACAATGACAATTCTACAAGCATCAGTAAAGACCAAGAAATCTACACTGTTCAAAATCCCTCTCACCAACACTTAAGTGTGCCTTTCCATATAAGAGGTCAAACGAATGGAACAAAATCACAAATTCAGACCACTAAGTTGACAAAAGACCCAGCTCCAGAGCATACATCGTCCCCATACTTTTAGTCTAAAAGCATGCATCCCGTTTTTTCTAAAAACAAGTAAAAATTTGTGCCCACCCTGTAATATGCAACTCTATATCTACTTTTTAATAAAAAAATCCTTGAAGGAATGCAAGCACAGTGTTTTCTTACTTTCTACCTGCAGCCTAATTTGAAATGACTTGCAAAAGTGATAGCAAGAGTGTGGACTGTCATAAAAAAGATGATATTTTTATACACTTAAACACCCACTAGCACTCTTTGGATTAGATGGCCATTTGTCAGAATTGTTCATTTTTATGTATGCACAAAAGTCAGTACACTCACAAGGGAAAATAACCATGTACGTAACTGCTAAATAAAAGATATGCTAGGCAACAAAAAGCCAGCAACTAGATAAAATTAAAACAAAGACAAGCAGGATCTTAGCTAGTTTTTCCACAGGGACATCTTGACACAAACGTCTCTTGAAGGCTTACCTTTTCTCTAATACTTTTCTTTAATCCCACAGGTATTGCTACATGCCACATGAATACGTGTGGTTTTTTCAAATCCCACAGGTATTGCTACATGCCACGTGAATCCATGCCAGCTTCGCGTACCAGTAGCCAAGCACATGCCCATTGACCTACTTAAGAAACCACCTGCTGCAGCACAGTCAAAACAGAGACAGGTGAAGAATTCAAGAACAGTTTTCAACCTCGTCCAAATTAAGCCCGATGACAATATAGAGACAGCAGGCCAGCGCAAGACTTTCGTGTTGTGTTTTCCTTAGAAATACTGCCCGGGTCCAGAATTTGTTCAGTCAGCCCAAACCTCATGGTACCACCAAAGCTCTGCTGGCACATCACAGGTGCACTTGGCTCGGCCAGCAGTTTCTGTAGAGCAGCTATGAACTGGCTTACAAAAAAAAAAAAAAAAGCTTCTCATCAGCTCCTTTTCTTCCCCAGTCAAAGCTCCATTGCCCAAGCACGTCGCATGAGCACGAGGTGGAAGAACAAACCTCAGCCTCCGCCATGCCATTAACCAGCCAGGACAATAGAAAACTGATGTAGGAAATCAGTATCAAGATTTTCTGTATGGATGCAAACATTTAAGTCTGCTTGCATATGCCTCAGGCAGGACTTGCAAAGCAAACAGTCGCTTTTAGCACATCACTGAGCAGTCTATGGCTAGAACCACCAGCCTGTGGTTTTGCGTGCTCAGTTCACAGCCAGGAAGCAGCATTATTGGAACAAGCTACAAAAATATCTAGTGCTCCAAACACTCAACTTGTTATCTAGCACAAAAACAAGTTTACAAGATGCTACGCACACTGCCAGATAGCTAGGGCTACCAACACATACTGTAGTGTGTAACAAGGCGACAGGAGAAACACATCGTGCTTATTCCTACTATAAACAGGCTTAATATTTAAAAATGAATAGAAAGCCAACTGTAACTTGTTACGTCCTACTTTCAATGCCATCGGTTCCTATAACAAATTAGATTGTGCCCCTTCTCCCTCCAACCTTCACACACACACATATTCCCTCCCTGCTTTGCTCATATTTTCCTCTTTCTTTTCCAGGTCTTCTCAATGCCACCTCTCCCAGTTCATTCCAAGTGTCACAGGGTTTTCATGCCAGTTTCTCAGTCTCCTTATCTGTGTAAGAAGTATTAAGATTCCCTGCCAGCTAGTTTTGATATGCTGGTACCAAATTCATCATCGTACTGTACTTAAAAACAAAAAAAAACCCACGTATGTCTCATATGGTGACCTATCAGATCTTAGTTGATTATAAAGACCTTCTAACTTCTGCCCCTCCTTCTAAAAATTCAGTTCCTCACATTATAAGATGTCTTTCCGCTGTATCCTTCCCACTGGCTGGCAATGGTAGAGTGACTCATTCTGGTTAGTTTCTCATTTTAACAACAGAATGAGAAATGTGTAACTAAACACTATTGATCAGGTGTTCTTTTTCACTGAACCAGACAAAGTAATTTTTGCACATGTGCATACATACACTTCTCCAAACAGCGTTAAGAACTAATTTTTAATTGGAAAAATTCTGAAATCTAATTGTTCAAATTGGACATTGCAGAAGAGAACAAAGGCAGTATCATTACACGGATGAGGACAATTTAATCCCAGTAATAACAAGCTACTCCGACCCAGCAAGGGAGCAACTCCGGAGTAACAGCACTGCCTGGAAATAGCAAAGATGAGACCCCTATCCAGAATGTCATCCTTCCGTAAACTTGCACAAAGCATACACTTATCTTAAAGATGCACTTGAATAGCGATGTTATTTACATGCAAGGGAAAACGAATCTTCTCAAATGCCACCAAAAGCAAATACAGACTTTGAGGTACAAACTTCTGTATTATACGTCTTTGTTAACACCACAACAGTGCTAAATTTTAAACATCTTCCTTCATTTGTAGCCTCTTCAGTGTCTTTTCATCTCAAGAGTTTAGCTTATTTAAGGTGAAGGAGAACAAAGATGGCCACAGAGCAATTGTGAGAACCCTTCATAAAATTTACTTGCATGCCTTTTTATTTTAATGTGACCTGCTAAATTTAATCGTGTCTTCTCTAAGCTTCAGTCAAAAATCTTACGGTCATAAATCCATAACTATTCGCTTCTCCCCTGCCACTTCAGGGCTTAAGCTTTAAGAAACTGTGATTTACAGGCAGGCTGGATTAACTAAAAAAGACAAGTCTTCCGGAGGTACAAAGATGACTGCCAGCCACTGTAAGGGAAGATCACCGTAAGTCAGCGTAAGCATGACAACAACGCTCATACAGGAGCGTCCTTATTCCATATGCAGAGAACATCAGGGCAGAAACACCTTCAGATGTCTTGCTGTGGTACTAAAGTAGTTCATCTGTTTAAGAAATTCCATGCGTGAACCAAAAAGCCCTGCCTTTCAAACTCAGAGCGTCGGCTGTTAGGACTGCCTGGTGCTGTGCAGATTCCCAGGTAAGGTTCAGACTCAGAGGTCTCAGCAAAGAACTCCCTCAAACAATAAAACTTGGGCCATTGTGCACCTCTTTTTCACCCGGGAACAGTGGTTGCGTTCTTCCATTCCATATTAGTATTTCTGCATAACGATGCTAGAAGGACTATTGTTAGAAGACAGACACCAGAAAATCTCAACATTTACGTTTAGCACACCTAGAGTTTTCCTCCACTGAGCTAGACCACAGTGTGGGAAAAAAGCCTGCAAGTGTCCCAGCTTCCCTTTGCTCGTTTCCCCGAAAAAGCAACAGAATTTCACTTTTTGCACGACGAAAGTTTATATGCTTTTTTTTTTAAAAAAAAAAAGGAGATCTTCCCTTCTACTAGGGAACAGAATCTAGAGAAGAAGTATGACACTAGAAGAAACAACGTTGCCCTAACCATATACAGAATAGTAGAAACTAATTAACTAGAATGTAATCAACTTTATCAAAGGCTTGTGCAAAAATATACACAAAATATGAAGTTATGCAGCACGTAAATAAAAAGGCCATTTCTTAGCAGGAGTTATTCCAAACACAGATGTTAGTGTTCATCGTTTGGTAGGTAAAACAATTTATTAGTAGAAATTAAGATTTTTTTCTCCTTTGTTTCAATTTGGATCCACAGTTGTGCTTGGCTGCACAGAGCCAATTGGTCCCTGACAGCATGTTCTCCAATTGTTTGCTTTTTTAACATAAAACATTTACCAAAGAAGGAAAAGCTACACTTCCCCTTAATATCTTCCTTGTAATCAGCCTACCAGAGTGCCTCTATTTTTGTCTTCCCTTATCAATACAATAAACGCTGCATAAATACATTCTAGGAGAAAACAGCTACATTCAGATCTGTCTGGGAAATGCTGCCTTTGCTCCTTAGGGGAAATCTAGCAATTTACCTGAAGTTTAATTCAACAGCCTATAAACTGGTACCCAATCCTTTTTGTAAGTTGTTGCACTCAGCAGAAGAGATGGTGTGACTTGTAAAACCAGACAAATGACAACTGTTCAGAGGCAGGTTATAAACATAGCAGAGAAATACTGAACAGCAGGTATAGAACCAATCTTTTCTACTTGAAGGGTTTCTCAGTTTATGCCCAAAACAAAGCTAAGGACTTCCTCTTTCCCCTCATCAACGCTGAGTAGCTACAAGTTCAATTGCAGAACCGATACCAAGCATAACAATCTTCTTCCTCCTGAATATTGCTGCTGATCAGGTACGTCAACAGCAAATCCCACCTACGATGCTTTCAGGAGGAATCCAAGCCAGAGCTGCAGAGAGGGAGAAGTGGAGGGGATGGCACGGAAGTTTAAAACAGACCATTGCTGATCTGCACAGTAAGTCACCTGAGGTAATTATACGCACTGGAATTTGTTTTAGCAGAAAATTTCTTACCAGAAAGATCGCTAATAGGTATTAAGTCAATTAAGTCATTTGCTTAATAAGCAGCTGTTAGGAGTTACTAAACAGAGCAATGCAGAGGTAATTATACCTCCCTTGCCCGGGTACGCTGCTTGGTTCTGCTCATCTCAAAATAGACTGAACCTAATTCCAAAGGAAAATAAGGGGGGAGATTTTCACATGCAAAGGGCTTACAAGCAATGTGAGAAAAAGCAGAGAAAATAAGCCAGACATTGAATTTATTTATGTTTTAACCAATTGATAGTATTTTGAAAAGTTACTAGTTTAAAAAAAGTTTGCCTTTACATGATGTGATGCTCAATTATTACACTGAGTTTACTGATAAACATCATGTTCAAGACACCAAGAACTCCTTCCAAAGCAAGGTCTATGTGATGGAACCATTTTTTTTTTTTTTAGATAATTAAAAACAAGCAGTCTGGAACAAGTCTTCACTAGGACATCAGGCAACCCATGAATGTTTTTTGTTAGGAAGAGTCTTCCTGAAGACCACGTGCTGCAACCACATGCTAAGACTTCTCTCCATATCCTCTTCTCAAGCCGCAGGTAGACAGTTAATTCAAGACTTCAGATAAGCTACTTCCCTGATTTTGTAAGATGACTATGTTCTTAAACAAGGTTTTAACCTTTTAATCCACTTCTGGATCAACAAGGGGGAGAAAAAAGCCCATGATGATATACCTAAAGATAATATTTATGGAAGAGTAAGTGTCAGTTGTTCCCTGTAAGAGCTGTCTGTGAAAAAAACACTACAATTCCAGTATTTCTAAACAACCCCATGTATTTCCATATTAAACCATAAGGAATATACATGTTTTTTCCTCTTAAAGAAGCAGACACCAATGTTCTAATAAAAGCCGATGCCACAGGAATTGAATCTTCTCCTATATCAGTGAGTGAAATTTTTTAGCAAAATGGTTCTGGGTAACAGGTGAGAGTGATAGATGGCCTGCAGAAATGCAAGTAACTTTACTCTTTTATAAAAAAAAAAATATTGCCTGAGATCACTTAACTCAAAAAACACTTCAGTGATCTGTAAAAATCTACAGTCACATACAAAGTTCAATTCCATTAATTCTTTTAAAAAGTTAGTAACAAGAACGTGACCCATGCATACAGTCCTTCTTGTTGGTTATCCAAGTCTTTAGCAGTGTACAAGTACCATCAGTAAGACTAGATTATTCACAGGAAAAGTGAAAAAACAACCTTGGGGTTTCTTGTAGGATAATTTCAGCAGTACTAATTTTCAAACAATCAGTGGTGAGTACACAGACTCAAATTCCACTAAGCCAGGGGTGGTGGTTTTTAGTAAACTGATTACTAAACCCGACCCTAATCAGTGAATTAGCTAACAACTTTCAGTCACAAGACATATGCAAAATATTCTGCCACGAGCAAAGAATAAACACTATACCATGCCAAGCACCCTCAAAGTAGAAAATTTCATAATCACCACATTTCTTATACAAATATGAACCACACAGTCATGAAACTATTAGCTTACTATTTCTGCTTTGCTTTATGCTTGCTTCTTAAACACTTAGGACAAAATGCTACATACTTACATGAAGGCACAAAGAAAATGAGAGGCAAGGAATAAACTGAAGCAGCATTTCCCAGCCTCGCCAACTCATTCGCTCCCGGGAGCTGTGCATGCAACCCTTTAAATGCTATACAAAAGCAGTCTGTCACCACGGCTATCCTAATGACTTGTATGTTCCAACACCACTAACACCACAGTATTTCTTCAGAAAGATTCAGAGTTTTCACCTTTCCAGCATCCACAATCCTCACCCCCCTCCCCTGATGTAGCTTTACCCTCACCCAGCCCACATTTCACTAGCAACTTCTATTTAGTCTCTCTAACCATGTTCTGCCATCATCGATCTTCTGATGAACATTCAGAAGGCCATGCTGAGAACCTCTCGTTATTCTTATTTTCCTCCAATTTTCTTATTTCATCTCCTCTTTCGACAATCTGGTTGGGCAATAGTGACAGCTGGTTGGCATATTAAACATTAAAGCCAAGCAGGTGCGTGGACAGAATGGAGGAATTAATTTTGAGTCACCTTCTGCTGAAAGCTGACTTCCTTACTTCGTATGGAACAGTTCACTTGCTATTTACTAGAATCACTATACACAAGTAGAGTCCTAGTTCAGAGGGGATGTTATCGCTATATCACATGCTAAATCCTTCTGCATATATTGTGTTAGACTGAATGCAAAACTATTCCTCACGTTAGACATAAAAGCTACTCCTCACATTAGGTGATGAGTCAACCATCAACTCTAAATGCAATAATAGAACAGAATAAAAGCACAAATTTTACAGGTGGTCATAAGTTGAGCAGAAATTACAAAAAGTCTAAGTAAATTCAGACAGTTACAAGGCCTCAACTAATCTAAATGGATTGGCATCATGTTTATTTAGAATACAAACTCCAGATTCCTCAAATATTCACTCTCACTTCATTCACCCCTTCACTGAATCAGCTTATAAACACCAAAAAATACAAAAGTAGATTTCTGTGCAGCTTTTGCTTTTCTTTTAAACACAATACTTCAAAAATTCCACTGGACACTCAACTGAGGCAAGTAACGAGTGTGAGCAGAAGTGAGGGTAATTGTGGACAGGCACCCAAAGCCAGAAGAAAAAAAAATAATTTGAAAATTACATGACAGAAGTCACCGTATACTAGACAAATTGCTGCTGTTAGTAAGTATATATTTGGAAGATTGCATCTGAGGAGTTAGCCTGCAGTTTTCTGGATGTCTTGATTACATGCGAAGCAAATCCAACTGTGTTCAAAGTACTTTACAAAATTTCAGCATAAATGCTGATTTATTACAATTTTCACTAGTCAAATAGAACAGCTATAAGTTCTCTGCAGGTTCCAACATTAGCCCAAGAAAAGCACAGTAACAGATATTCTGAAGAACTACTAAACGGTCCTCAAATACAAGACAACCGTAGCCTCCAAATGAGCTATAATCATCCCCAGCCATGCTTGAAGATTTCAGTTTTTCTCCAGCTCTCTGCTATCTCTCAGAGACTAATCTATGCCATTAAAAGACACTGCCCACAACTCTCATCCTTCCTACGGCACAGCTCCTATGAATACTAATGAACCACGAACAGCAACTCCAGTGCCGTGGTAGCTTGCAAAGACAGAGTAGGCAGACCAATATTCTGCTTGTGACTAAACCAATCACAGTTGCATGAGACCGAACAATTGTGGGCGAGAATATCGCCATTTCCAATTTAGCACAACATTCTGCTCTGAAGTACAAAGTGTTACTTCGAGTTCCCAGATGCAATTAATGCAGAGGTGGAATTGTTCTTTCCCTTTTTTCATAGCTGTGCTTCTCTCTTATCTGCAGATCTGAAACATTTATGTTAAAGACTTTCAGAGCCACATGAGCTGATGGCAGCGTAGTCTTCTGGTATTCCTTATGAACACAGGCATGTAGGTCCAAAACCAGCTGAGCACACGCAAATAGGCCTTGCAGTGCAATCCAACCATTCAAATCAAGTTTGTAAAGCAGCGCAAAAGCTGAAGTGACTTCACGCATAGATAGATCTTCTCTACCAAGTCATCTACCGAGAACTCCCAAACCTTCTCAAAGTAATAAATTATGGCTAACAAGGATATCAAAGATGAGAAGGAGTTAACACCTCCCCCCCCTTCCCTAAGACATTAATTATAGCTTCCTAGCTAGTATTACTGATTGGCTGAAACCTAATCCTGCAGCATTTTGAAGCTAAATGACAGGAAACAAGACTTTAGCACACTTAAGCTGCACTATGAATGTAAATATCAAATTAATATCTAACCCAAGCAGTAATTATTCAGTCTGCAGTATTCAAAAACTTAAAGGCAGGTAATTTTTTTTTTGCATGACTCAAAAGGTGTCTAATGTTAGATATATGATTATGGTTTAAGGTCAGATATCACCTTCAACAGGTTGGAGGCTCCTTAAACAGGTTGAGGCACTGCTCCTGGAAGAGTTTTCACACAGAGCTGGGAGCACACATTTTTTGCCTGCATCTGAAGTGTCCTCTTTACATTCAACATGAATATAACTGACAGTGAATAGAGTCAGTGGTGTGATCCACATGTCCAAGCAGGGGCTACCTCAGGGTAGCATGTTTGCTCTCTGTACGGTGTTAGAGAAGGAGCCCAGATTCCTAGCTAAGACACGAACACCTCAAGAACTGCAAGAGGAATCCAATCCTTAAAGTTTCTGATCAGTAACATCACAGGTAAGCACTTAAAGATGTCTGAGCCCTACTAAGCACTTAAAGATGTCTGAGCCCTACTAATTTAACCATGTTTAAAAAAAAACAAATGAAAATAATTAAGCAGGAAACAGTGCAGAGTAATTGGTACCCGAGTATGTTTCTTCACCAATATGCTAAAATCTGCATGGTCTGAAACAGCAGCTCATTCTCAACATGAGGGCATTCTCCAGGTCGGGTATGACACCAACCATCTTGGCACGACCAGCGGCCAGGCAGAGAAGCCAGGGGGATGGAGGCAGGCTTCCTGCTGGAACAGCCGGGCGGGACGCACCACTGCTGGGGCCCGTACGCCACCAGGAACCATCCCACACGCTTCCAGCCCCGTCTGGGAACAGCACAGGGACTGACAGCAAAGCTTTCTGCCTGCTCCAACAAATGCAAATCGTTATTTGCCTACATCCTCTGACAGAAATGGCAACCGGATAAAAGCTGGAGGATTCCCGAACGTCATCCTTTGGATGACATCTTACATACAATCTCTGATCATAGAAAAATTGGTTATACCTAGATAACTCAAGATATCTAAAATCTTTCAGGTCAGTAAAAAAAATAATTGAGGTTGACATCATCGTTACAACTACACTTCATATCCATTTGAATTAGTAAATAGAAAATGACTAATGCACAATCAGTAAAATCAAGGGTTTTTGCCTGTTTAACAAACCAGCTAATGAGAACTTGCCCTTTGAAGTAATGTGGCCTATCTCAAACTTCTCTTAAACAAAGAGGAAGCAAGTTTCAAAATATTTCTAAGTAAATGAGAAACTTGAGATCATCAGGTGAGGCTATTTCATAAAACAAGCAAATATGTCAGAGCCAAAGGTTTGTTATTCATGCAAATATAACAGGCTACTTACAACTCTTGGACAATGTGCATTACAGAAGTACAGTATTCACTTCAGCCCAACACTTAAAACTGCAATACTTTGAACACTTCATTATTAGCGTTGGTACTTGGCACCTGTATGAATGTTGCAATTCACCTTATACCATATTTCTAACTTACACTTACTTCACATACTGACATTAAGAAAATATCCAGGAAATATTCCTCTCCATTACGTATCCAGTAAGTACTTTAGAGAAATGCTCTGTTTTAGTTCCACAGGATACAGAATGCCCTATATATTCAACTTCCGATCTTCAGCTCACTATCGGGCCTCACATAAGGAGCTCTTTGAGATTTCCCAACACTCGTGCAAACGGCAGCCTCCACGGTGATCTCAGGACATATGTATGCCACCGATTTCTACAGCAGTTCAGAGCTGATGTATCTAACTCATCTGTATGCAAAAAGTGCCAAAGAACTTCGTATTGAAGACTGTCTTCTCCAAAATTCTGACTACAACACTTGCCAAGGAAAACAATTAGAGCTCTGTCCTGATGGTGCAATACATGCTCCTTCCTGCTTCTAGCAAGTCTCTTACCACAGTCCTAATAAACAGGCCAGAATTAAGCTTCTCCTTATGAATACTGAGAGCACAGCACAGATGTGGAAAAGTAAGCTGAACTTTCATTGCTTTAAACACCAGATTTTTGTTAGTTTCCATCTGCAAAGCGTCCCAGTTACTAGAGGAGAGTTTCACTTCCATTTTCATTTTTAGTGTGCACAGTAAACAATTCTGAAAGAGGCAAACTGAACTAGACATATTCATGAAATGTTTCTGTAGAGTCAGTTTTCAGACCAGAACCCATGCCAAGACCAGATAATTTCACTTAAAATGTTCTCAACTGCACAAGAAGCAGTGAAATGGTCACTTTTATTCTGATAAGCCTTTGAAACCTTTTTTTGGAGGGGAAAAAAAAAAGAAACCACAAGCTCTGAAAAGTTAATTTCCCTCATCACCCTGCAAGTAAGAGTGGCAGGGTCATATTTAAAGAATATTTAAAGCAATAATTTGGGTTACGAGACAATGGTTGTCTTGTTCTTGGCTTCAGCAAGAATGTTAATCTGCTGCTGACAGCATTTTGGGCATAGAAAACTAAGAACGGTAGAAAAAAATCAAAAACAAAAAGTCATTGTAATTTTATTAACTTCTGTCAGGAAAGAAATTTCAGCTTTAAGATACCACTTAGGAGCCTGCAAACCAATGCAAATCAATGGAAGGAAAACAGTTCAATAAAATCAATTTACAAAGTTGGTGCCAGCAAGTATTCTGCAAGCCCTCAAGTTGAAAACCTTCATTTAGCAACATCTCCCAAAAAAACTTACTGTATAAATCACGATGCAGCCTACTACAACACTATGACATTCTCCTTCGAGCATTTTAACCTTATTCTTTCTGCAGTAGCAATCACTTTAAACATTTGCACAAAACCAAAAATGAAGAGCTAATGGAAAACAGCATCTGCCAAACTGTCTTGTTTCAAACACAACTGCAACGAGTTTCCCAGTTTAATTCCAGCTGTTCACAGAGGTCCGCTCCCTCCAAGGAAGTGCGGGGCAGGTGGGATGCCTATTTTAAACCTTCTGATTTTCAATCAATGCCCCTAGGTCCCATATGAAAAAAAAACCTACCAGTCTTCCTATAGTTGCCTCCTTTAAAATATTCATGTTTTCAAACAGGTCTACTACATCCTCACCACCAATCCCTACCACTCAAAACCCACCTGGCTGCCACAGCGCCACACATCCCTCCTTCCTTCCCCGACCCAGCCTGGGGCTCATATGACCTTCACTTAACCAGTTTCAGTGAATTATTGTAGTAGAAAATGTCAGTTTACTTAACTGAAATCGCTCAGCATGAAGAAGAGCGCAGGCTGAAGGCCTAAACCCCAGCTGTTAACATGTATTGGCTTCAGCTTTCAAATAACCATGGCCACAGGGCAGGTCTTTTAAAAGCAAGGGGTCCTAATGCCTCTTCATACACAAAAGCATATATACAAGAAGTTCAGCCAGCTTTATCCAGACCTTTTCTAGTTTTTCATGTCCTTTTCAAATGATAACTGTACGTATGCTATCCTCCTTCCTTCATAATTTGTAATATTTATTCCTGAAGAAATACCAGGCTTTTTCCAAAGGATAATCCACAATTACTTCCAAAATCAAAACTGTAACAGTCAACCAAGCCCCAGTTATACAGTTAAATTCAATACAAGCTTTTACTTTAGAGTATGAAAATATCCAATTCCTTCCTCCCCAAGCGTTTTGTTCGCTTTTGTTATTTTGTTTTCTGCACTGAGACAATCTCAGCTACCATTTCATTACCCTATCACACAGTATCATGCAATACCTTCAGATATCTGTGCAGTCAACAGCAGTTTATGTCAGGGCCCCCTTCATCATCCCGCCATGCGTCAAACTTCCACTCACCCTTAAGCTAATTAGGATAACGCTCCATTTGTCATCATCCAGTACTTTGAAGATGCATAACTTTTCTTCCCATTAAGGTCACACATTAGCTGTGATTGCTTATCACTCATCTGTAAGGAAATAGCAGTTTCTGTGGATCTCGTAACAGGCCAGGTTGTGTATAGAGCCTCCATTTTGTTGAAGTAAGGAAATCTTACCACTCTTCAACACGGAGAGAAATTAGAGCCTTGACTACTGATGTCAGGATACCATAAACACGCAGACATGAGGCAGCATAAAACAAGTATCTGAGTGCTTTTGTGACAAAAAAGGAAACACCACAGATGTAGTTTCTTAGGAAACATGTTTACTTAATAAAGGAAACAAACCAGTTATACTCAGATTCCTTTATGACAAAGATTAAAAGCAGTAATCAGATGAATTTAGAGTTCAGATTGGCTCTTTTTTTTTTTCCTTTCAAGCTGATAAACATTTACAGCTCAATACAGAAGATGCCTTCCTTATCCCGTATTAATAAAAATCATATTTCATTAGTTTGCTTTATGTGATTAAATAGTTATGCCAAGCAAGTGATTTGGCTTTTGAGATAAGCTCTCTTACAATCAACTGGTAAAAACTGAGTTGGCTCCTGGAAGTTTTCATTTGAAGACAAAAATTTCTACTTGGCATGCATGGGCTTCTACTGAAACGGCCAACACTACCTTCCTCCACCACTGTTGTCTTCTCACAGATGCTCTTGTGCAGCAGTGCAGTGAAATGAAGCGAGGACCTGACCCTGCTAAAACACGAGTGACAACTTCCAGCTCAGTGCATTCCCCCGGACTACCTCAGCCACAACAATATTAAGGAAGAAGTTCGGACAGACAGAACAGGCAGGGAGGAAGAGAACGCAACAGGCACAAGGGAATATCCTCTTCTGCAGCAAGAGCCTGCACTGAGGTCAGTTTAAATTGATAACAAAGCCACATCCTTCAAAGACTGCAGCGTGACTCTGTCATTTGCCTGCAATGCAACCAAAGGAAGGCCAATTACAGGCACTGCAGTTTCATAAGACCAAAACGAAAACATTCATTTAAAATGCAGTGTTAGAATGTAGTCCCAGAGAATACAGGACACAGGTTCCTACAGCAAAGTAATGCCTTTGTCTCTCACCTACGAACTGACATATTATTCAGTTGTTAGAAGTTTAACCACAATACCCTTTGTGGCTATGCCAGCAGTGTTTCAGGAGATGTCTTCAGGGAACACAAACCAGACAGGAGAAAGGAAAGTGAGACAGATGTTCCCCAAAAGCACTGACAACAGTTAAGTCTCCCCCCTCATAAGTCAAACATATACATGGGGGAAGACAGAACTGCCTTGATGCATTTCGATTGCACCTAAAAAAATACAAGTAGACAAGGATATAAAGATATTTTTTCCTTCACGTCACATCTTTATGTAAGTATCAGAGCTACATGATATTATAGTCTAATTTTCATATTTAACAAAAGAGTACACCATACTTAGCACTGAAAAAGCGAACTGCTTCATTTTCACTTCAAAATCATTTGAGTCCAGGCAACAAAAACTAACTTAAGCCAACAGTATTTTTCATATAGGCACACAACGCTACAGTAAGAAGTTATCTCGCAGCCTTCTATATATAGCAATCTAGAATTAAAACCACACTAGAAGGAAGTCTCCTACTAAGAATGATTAACTTCAGTATTTGTTTCAAAATCATCTCAAAGACCACAAAGTTTGGGTGGTTTTGTTTGTTAACAGTATAATATTTCTTGCTTGCTGTTCTTCAAATACGAGGCAGCATTGCAAATTCAGGCAAAAGCAAACCAAGTTGGTCATTTCAGGCTATAACTATAGAGAAGCAACATAAAATTATCTTAATCTGCTTTAGGTTGGGCACACAACCTGCAAATTCACCTGCTTACTGAAGTTAGTGAGGGTACACGTGGGAAGAATGAGTTTCAAATAAAATGCTATGGTTGGAACAAAGTGTCAGCACACTGACAAAAGTTACATTGATAACTTCCCAGCAAAACTCACCAAACACTTCTACACGTAAACAGAGACGGTAGCGTAAATATAAAACACGCTTGCTGAGCCATTCCCTCATTCATGAAGTACCACACATGCTGGAAAAAAGATGAAGTGGTCAGGAGTTACTGATGACAAACCTCAATGGTCATCTAGTGGAGTTATTTGCTATCAAGAACAAAATAATGTTATTGTGAAAATTCCCTGAACTTGCGAAAAATTCCAAATTTTAAGTAATTCAGTTCACACAGTGACCTGATGGAACGGAGGAAAACCTATTCCTTTTTCTGTGTAGCGTTATTACATGCGCTGAATAATTTACATAAGACTAACCCCTTCCTTTATTCTAAGCCACAAAGCAAGAAAGAACATTCATACCACACCTTGTATGCAAAGTTCCCAATTTTAAGGAGAAAGTACCCAGAGTTTAGAAATCCAAAATGTCTTCACCAAATTTTTATTCAACAAAAAACTTGCTTGAATTTATACTCTACCAAAGGCTGTTTGCTTTTAAACACAGCTTTAAATCGTTTCAGACAAACTGATGGTTTTTGCTGATCTCAGTTTTGGAAGCTGAGCACACGTCAGCTTCTTACAACTGAAGACTTAACCACAGAAACAAAGTACACAAAAAAATCATGTATTAAAATTGTAACTGGACACAGTACCACAGGGCTGGGCCCTCATCAGTTGAGAGTTGCTTCACGATGCAGAAGTAGGGGACAGAAAGCATGGCCTAGAGGAAAAGGGTCAAAGCTGTCTTTGCATTCCTATAAACTCTAAGCTACAGCACAAGTTAAAGGTTCACACAGTCCCGGTAGCCTCGACAACTGTTCCAGTTTACCCAAGTTTCTGTGGTGCTGCCTGTGGTTTGCAGTACAAGCCGCAACAGCCAGTGACACTGCCTTCCACCCCTGCACCCAGGGATCCCCAGAGAAGCACGATTCACCTGCAGGAGTGCAACACCGTCTGCATACAGAGGATGTTTCCTCATGAGGCGCCTAAAAATCGTTGCTAGAGACGGCAAGGATGAGATTTTTTTTTAAAAAAAGGTGGTGGTTCCTACCTGTTAATTCAGATTCTGCTGAGTCAACGCTTCTGTTAATGTTAGCGTTAACCCAAGTTTGTAACTGTTCTGGCAAGCACCTTATACGCAATTTCCATGATGAATTTTAGTTAAAATTCTGGACTACTTCTCATTATACAGAATTAAGGATCCCTCTAACAGGCCTCTGAAAGGTGCCTGCTTTTGTGATTGGAAGGCAAAGGAGCAAGGTCCAATGGGAGGAAAAAAGCATTAAAGAAACAGGAACAAACATCCTTCAGTTAAGTCTGAAGTGCTGGCACAAATCAAGTAAACAGACGCAAGTTGTAGAGTACCCAGGCAATCATCCCATTCCATTTATGCTGGTTCTCAATTATAAATATGCATTTTGTTTTATGCACCCTCCCCCTTGCAGAGATGCAAAGATAGTTTCCATAGCAACACGGGAGACTTGGGAGCATCCACCAAGGCAGAATAACACCAACTTATGTAACAGCTCGAAACTCACCTTTGTTTGGAAAACGCACAGGTGCTTATTTTAGGACAACACTCGTAATGATTATTTACTCCTAACACATACCATGTGCGGTCAAGATAAACATCTCAAGTTCCTGTATTTTAAAAAGCGTTTCACAGATATGATGCAGACTAATCCCACTGAAGTCTTGTGCATCAGGGTTTCTGCAGCAAGTTTCAGACTCAACTCTTATGTAAAATACCACACTTGACTTCTGAGAAGTTTTAGACAGTGCATTAAAAGCTACAAAAAGATTAAACCTGTAATCTTCCTAGCTTTCCCACAGCATCACAGCTCTTGACAATATGTTCTCCTCCCCTGGTGCTGATTGAGACCATATTAAATACAAAAGGACATAAAAAGTGCAGCACACATGCTAAAAAAAAACAATTAAAAGGATATCAAATTGGTTTACTTCATACAAACTTTTTTAAAAAGGAAACTGCATTTTTAGGTGTTTTCCGTAGCGATAGTATCATCATGAGAAATCTTAACGTGATCCGCTGCCTCTGCCATTGGGTCCAGTTCTCTTTTGACAGATGCATGGCAGCTCAACCTACTTAGGATAGGTTGTTAGTTAGAAGAAAATGAGTCATGCCCAAGTTGCGTAGGAGTAGCTAGCCAGAGCCTAGTAGGAGGTCCCCAGAAAAGCAGAGATTGCTTCAGAATGCTTACAGCTGAAAGAGCAATGCGAAAACCTGCTGATGGAGGGATGATACTGAGTCAAAGAACTTCATGTAACTACGCTGAAACGCAGCCGGGAAGCAACCAACAGCTTCAGGTCGGCATCATTTAGTGGGGAAAGGACCCATATTTCTGTCCTCTCAACCTAAATGATAGGAGCAGATCACAAAGAGCTTAGCTACAGGCATACAAATAGAAGTAACAGAACAAAACAAGCTTGAGGTACTCAATTTTTGTCACTAGAAAAATCTACTGGCCTTAAAAAGCAGTCTGCTAGGGAAGTGACCAGTCATGGAGCTCAGTCGTACAAGACCAGTGCATGCACACGTAATCAAAGATTGTTTTGCTGCACGATTAAAATCACTACACACACGGTGGAGTGATAGAAAGCGTAAAGTCTCACACGTGACCACGCCAACTTCCTAACAGATTATTCTAGCTAAAAAAGGTCACCAGAGCAGTTTCAGTCACCTTCAGATGCAATTACATGGGCAGGGAGGCTCATTTATTCACTCACTGCCATCACCAACCGCTGACCCCACCCACGCAGCCCCATCCTCCCTCTTCCTTGCACTGCTGCTGGTGCTCAGAGCATGCCAGGAAAGAGTCTGATAAGAAAACCATCACTTTTTGTTGCCCCTCTCACATTCCTGCAAGCTAACGCAGCAGTGCTCATCACAGCACTGGGGACAAAAAAAAAAGCACAAAGCAGAAAGAGCAGGAAACTCCCTCCCTCCCAGTACCAGGATGTCCTCCTGCTTGCTCTCTCGCACTGATCCTGCTAGCACGGCCAGCTGGGGTCAGCTTCCAAAGAGAAAAGCCACCCTTCAACAGCCACCCGCATTAAAATGGCTTCAATTCGTTATGAAGTTCCAGAAAAAAAAAAACAGTGTTTTACACAAACCTTCACTTCTCTAGTGCCAGCGACAGAAATTTGAGGATCACAGAGCACTGACACAACATGATGGGGCAGTTCCAAAATGGAAGCTCAGTGAATAAGACATCTTTCACTTTGAGAAAACGGTTACATGGTGGCATCCACTGTTTCTGCAGTAAATACAATGTAGAGCTACAGTTAAGAATGGCCTAGCTAAATATTATAAGCTACTGTTTGAGAGAATTTTATTAGCCAGATACAGTTCCAGGTTCTCTGTCTCGCCTGAAAGACGGCCAGATTTTCTGATCATTGATTAAATTTAGACATAAAAAACCACAATCCTCCAGAACTGTGAAGCAGATAATAACAGAATAAACAGAATATGATAACCCAGACTTATCTTCAAGGTCTGGATAGATGATTCCTTAAAACTTTCCACCAAAAAATTTCCACTAAACAAGCAGGGTCAGAATGAAGAGAAAATAACCTCACAGTATTCCTATTCCAATCAGTGGAAACAGTTTCATTGATCTGATTTTTATAACTGTGACTAAACATCTTCAGATGTAACATATGTAGAGTTATCATTTACAAGTTACGATTAAAAAGGCGCACTCACGCAAGTAGACAATAGTAACAATTAAGTCCCTGAATATCTGATAAAATATGGCTGTTTATAAAATCATAAAGTCATAAAATTAGTTGCACGTCACTTTTCTGTCATGTCAGTATCTCTCTAGATTACCTTTGCCAGCTGCTTCTCTAACCCATTAAAAACCCTTTAATGATGGGATTTGTTGAACCATTTCTGTAATTTGAATGTTATTGGTAAAAACTTTCCAGTTGATATTTAACCTCAATCTTCCCCCGTACAATTCACTTCCTCTTAACCCACCTCTTAACCACAGCAGATGGAAAAAAAAAAATTAAATCAATATCCTCTCGTGAACTGATTTCTTAGATAGTGACACACCCCTCCCACAGCCTTTTCCATCCCCCCAAATAAAGTAATACATTAGTCAGATGCTAAGCTTCTCCATCCACATTGCTACTTTTCTGACTTTTTTGGCTTGTTTAATACTCGAGACGATGCACAAAAGAGCAATGAAGAACAATAAATTAAGAGCTTTCTGTAATTTAAGCCAGATCAACACATCCCAGGACAGCATCCGCTTTTGCCAGCTGCATTATGATGCTTGTTCAGACCAATTTGCAACCATCACCCCTGGATTATTTCCTACAGCTGTGCTGACTACACACCTACACTGTATTTGAGCATCTGAGAGTCTTCTGGGCACAGCATTTTATACTTAACAGACTCATCTTCTGGATTTTACCTCTCAAGCCTATGGAATTTGATTTTCGTTCTATTTTCACCCAGCAGAGCGCTTGCAGTCCCTCCTAACTTGCTGTCACATCTGCAGATTTTAATCTTCGGAGGAAAGAATGAGAGATAATATAACTACAATCACTCCCTGCACAGTCATCTGGTTCTCCCCCAGCTTTCAAGGCTTCTTCCTTCCGACTTTGCAAAGAGTAACTTAAAACTGTTTGGGTTAGCTACCAGACAGGCAGCCAATTCACACTATCAACACCAAATCCAGCAAGTGGATGAACGCAGAACCGTGTTAAAAACCTCTGAAAGATTAAAACTGATTCTGTGATGGCTCTTAAACATACCTTTCTCCAGACCACGCTCACACATGTAACATAGTAAATCCACTTGTGATGTGTTAGATTTCTCAAATGGATTTTCTCACCAGATCCAGTGCATGGGGGTGGGGGAGGGAGGCACCACAGCAGCTGACAAGCATCGCAGTGGTTTTACAGTCCAAAAATATTTTTTAAATACTTCTCCCTACAAATTGACATTTCAAGAGTGACTGAGCGTGAAACGCAGACAGCATCAGCGCTACACATAGCGAGAACCACTTAATGCCACCTACAACCAGATTAATTATGCTCTGGAAAAAAAAAAAAAAAGCTGATCTAACACGGCATTTCCCCAACACCCCTGGGAGGTGCGACTCCTGCTTCAGACTGCGGATGTTCCAACTTCCTCAGTTTCTGCGGCGAGCCAAACAAAAATCAGGCAACGGCGATCTCAGAGCCTCACACGAGGCTAAGGGAACATCTAGTGAAAAGCAGCAATTTCGGCTCAGGGCGCTAGCTCAGGCAGCACCGGGTTTTGCCCCGGCAGGAAACGCAGCCTGCTTTGCTTCGCAGGGGCTGTGGGGTTTGCCGCTCCCCCTCCCGGCTCCAGCCGCGGGGCTCCCCAAAACACGCGCTAAGGGACCCGGCCAACTCGCAGCCCCCTCCGGCGGCTCCCCAGCCCCATCTCCCCGAGCCTGCGGACCGCGAGCTCCGTTACGGGGCGGCTCCGGACGGCGGGCGGGCGGCTCGGGGCCACCGGAGCCTGCCGCAACCCGAGGGCAGGGGAAGGGAAGGGAAGGGAAGGGAAGGGAAGGGAAGGGAAGGGAAGGGAAGGGACGCCCGGTAACGGAGCGCAGACAGGCAGCTGTGCCCCCCCGGCCCCGGGACGCGCTGCCCCCGTTACCTGCCACAACCGCCGCGGTGTCCGCCGCAGAGGAGGAGGAGGAGGAGGAGGCAGAACCGCCCGCCCGCGACCCCCGCCGCCCGCCCGCCGCCGCCTCCTGCTCGCCGCCCGCAGCGGCCAGGAGCAGCCCCGGCAGGAGCAGCCCCAGCAGGAGCAGGCAGGTCGGCAGCGGCGTCCGCGCCGCGCCGCGCAGCGCTCGGAGCCCGCTCATCGTGACGGCCGGCCGCGGCGAGGGAAGAGGGAAGGAGCCGGAGTCGATCCGGAGTGGCTCCGGAGCCGCACCGCCGCACCGCGCTGCAGCCGCCGGCCCCGCGCCGCTTCCGGCGGCCGCCGCCACCGCCGCCGAGCCGCCCGGGCGACACGTCACCGCGCCGTGACGTCACCCGGGGGGCGGTGCCAGGGCGGGCTGGCGCCGAGCGGGGGCGACATGGCGGGGGGGGGGGGGGGGGGCGCTGAGGGGAGCCCCGGGGTCGCTGCCCCGAGTGCCTCACGTCGGGGTGGGCTGCTGAGGTGAAGCGAGGCGGGGCGCGGTGTTTTGAAACAGTTCGGTTAACCGCAGGAAAAAAGAAAAAATTGAGTCCCGGAAAGTTGCCCTATCCACACCGGCGCTGCCCGAAGAGCGGCCGCCTGAGGAGGGTTCTCCAAGAGACACGAAGGTGTGAGAGAAAACCTAGCATGGCACGCACAGCCTCCTCAGGGCAGCCACAGAAAGGGGTTTGGAGTCTGGTCCCGAGCAACTTAAATCAGGAACGCCAAGCCCTCGTGAAGGCTAAACCCTGATTTAACTGTGCTTAGGGCCTTGGCAAAAAAATCAAAAACAAAAACACTTTTACTCAAGTCATTTCCATCAAGCCGCTGCACAGGAATAAAATCTGTGTTGTGCCTTGTGCTGTCCAAATCCATGGGATTATCAACCCCTCTGTCTTGATCCGTTCAACAACGAATAACAAGGCCTTTAAAGCCTGCATCCCATGTAATACCGCAGATACACAACATCAAACAATGCAGCATGGATGGCAAAAGCTATATAAACCTTACCCTCACTATAAAATTAACTAGTGCAACCAACTAAGAAGTAACAGCAGAAGTATTTTTTAAAGGTTCTTCAGAAAAGCCTTGACCTGCCACGCGAGCCCAGCAGGAGATGGAGGCATCGCATGCCTCGCAATCCCAAAAGCACAATCCCAAAAGCTCACAGTGCTGCCTTATAGAGCAGTCACATACAGCAGGAAATAACTTCTCAGCGACACAGTCAGCTTGCACACCCATTTCAGCCAAAACGTTTCAATAAAAACAAAAAAACACACACAAACACTTTAGTCATATAGCATATGAAGAGTTGGAAAATGCATCTAACAGTGACTTCGTAGCCTTAGCATGGAGCAGCCTTTAAAGACCAGCAGTATCTGAGCAGATCTGGTGCAGAGAGAACAATGAAACGCCCGCATCTTACGAAAGCTCACTCGGCGTTGTTTGACTTTAGGGAGGGGAGCTGGAGCAGAGTAAATTCCCCAGAAGGAAACAAAGAAACCAGCTGTTATTTTAATTAATTAGGTAATTTTAAAATACAAAAAGAGACGTATTCATAAAGGGTACACGAAACAGGGAAGTTTCTTGGATGAATGTGAGCTGCTGTAACTGAGAGCCGCTGGAGTCAAAGGCTACGGACCGCAGGAGTCCTGCAGAGAAGTGCCATGCATCAGAATAGCTGTGAGCTTCACTGAAATGCTGCGGGTATGAAGCTGAAAACGATTCTCCTTAAAAATCTTGCAAAATCGGTTTGTTTTCACCTGTTGATTTCAGCTACAGGGTCCTCAGACCAGGAAGCCTGGGATGAATTATCTTCAAGGAGCACGTTTGGGAGCTGGGGGAGCCCGGTGCTGGTAGGCACCTGATGGTGAGGGGCACGTTGAGTGGGAACACCTCCAGGGGCCCTCCTGCTTCACCTCACATGGATTCAGCCACACCAGGTCAGAGCGAGGGAAGGTACCGGCACCGGGCTGCAGCCTGACCCGTTAATCCACAGAAACTTAAGTGCCTCGTGATTTCAGTGTGAGGACCCAAATACGGCTGAGTGTCCTTGATCACAGGATCACAGAGTAATTTACGACCTCTAGAGGTTATCTAGTCTAACCCACCCACTCAACCCAAAGAAACACCTATGACCATGTGCCAATTTGATTCTGGACTGTTGATCACTACTCTTTGTGTAAAGTGATTCTGGCTCTTTTTCACCCTCTTTGGAGTTAGCAGGTGCTGTGTGAAAAGCATTGCTAAAATCGGGGTATGCTGCTCTGATCACATCATCTACAGAGCCAATCATCTCATCATAGAAAACAAACATGTTGGTAGCTCTGTGCTGTTTTCTCCAAATCAACTTCTCGTCCTTCATCAGCCTGGAAATGGCTTCCAGAAAGATTTCCTTCATCATCTTCTCTAAGAGAGCGGCTGCACAAGGCTGTTTTTTCCAGTACCTGGCAATCACATCTGATTGCCACAGCTTTTCAGAGATGATAGGACCAGCACAATTTCATTAGTCAGCTTCCTCAGCACCTTCACGTGCACCTCCTGTCCAGGCAACAGATTGAGCACACAGCAACAACAGGACCTGTGCTAATGGCAACCATGTTAGCAGATTATCAAGTCCACAGCACATCTATGTGCAGTTTTACAGGACACCCAGATCTGGAGAAAAAGAGCAATGAACAAATCCTGATGACTCACAGAGGTGAGACAGAATAGAGATGCTATCACTATCAGCTCCTAAAGACTCCACAGAGTCATTTCCAAAATCTCCACACGGTTGCCAACCTCATAATAACCCAGGAGACACGAGGACTTCAAAGCTGGTGTCATTTGTCCTGTATGTAATTGCAAGGGATGCTGGACCCAGGCATGACAGTGCCATAGGGCTGGACAGGTGGTTTGAGCATCTCTGCCTTGGTGCCACATGGCTGTACAGACTTCCCAAACACACGTGTCCTGGTGCTCCTGAGCATGAAACTGTGAGGATGTGAATTAAAGGTGTTTCACTGCAAATTCTGTTTTAAATAAAACCATCTTCCTCTCAAACCGTTCCAACACTGATATGTGGTACAATGCTGGTACAGTGTTGCAACGGTATTTCCCACCAACGGTATTTCCCACCATGACAATTTTCTCTCTTTGCAAAGAGCAAACTCATCATCTCAAGGTCTAGAGTTAAGCCATTTATGTTACTTAGAGTCTTTAGTCTTGATCAATATTGGACTTGTATAGTCTTGGTCAAATGTTCTGAATGTGCTTTGCTGTATGGATAACCCAGGATTCTTTTTGACTCCTGTCTCCCATTCTTTCATTGATCTTCAGAGCAGAAAGCTAATCTTTTTCTTTTTTTTTTTTCATAGTCTATATCTTACTGCTCTGAGTTGTCATTTCCATTAACAATTTGCAGTCAGCAAATTTTATCCACCTTGCTTACTTGCACACATTGATTTATCTGAATAGAATAAGGGAAAGGAAATCATCTTCAGAGTTGCTTAATGCCCACAGTGCTTTCCAATAGCTACATTTGGCCAGTCCTAAAAGACCCAGGAAGCAGGCTTGAACAACAGAGCAAAAAACTAAATACTTTTTCTGCTATTCGTTGCTATTTACGGTCTCTCCAGCCAACTAGATGAGAATGCTCTGGGTATATCTGAGGACTCAAAAGGAAAAATATTAACCATATATAGAAACAGACTGAGAATAAGAGATGAGAAACAAAGAAACCTGGGGGACAAAATGGAAGCAAATCACAGACTGAAAAAAAAAAAAAAGGGGAAGAGGAAGGTCAGATAACAGAAAAGACTTAAAGCAAATGCTTAGGTAGAAATGAAGGCAATCAGATTTACTTATTAAAACATTGCACATAAAAACTGACAGTAAATTCATGTGTATTCAAATAAATTATGACCACCAGATTACTGATAAATTGTCTAAAGAGCATTTAATTCCACAGATGCCATGAAAGGGAACGATGACTTTCAGTTTTGAGAGTAAAATTCAGCCATCTTCTTGACTAGAGAAGTTATTCATATCTTTACCCAAATTATACAAAATCACGCCTCCAAGTTCTCTGATTTCGTGTACTGATAAAACCTTGAGCAAAGATGGAATTTTATAGTCTTTATATTTGCCAGGATGAGAGGATTAGTTTAGGACCCCATTCTCAGTTGTTGCTCAGTTACTGAAGTTTATATTTTGGGGAAGGAAGGCTGTTAACTGCAGAGAAAACTATAGTAAGTATTTTAAATGGTCCTGTATTCCCAGCCCTTAATGGACTAAGAAATTATGGGCTATAGATATTATCAAGTTCCAATAATGAAATTGGAACTGAGAGAATGGAAGTAAATTAAACGTTCTCATCTGTTGAGCATATTAGCCCTTATGATCTTCTTATCAAGGGAGCTAGGCATCTCTCAAATGAGCAAATTGCCTGGTAATAACCTAAAATGCTGCTAAAATGACAAAATCTCTTTCAATCAGTGAGAAGGAACAGTCATTAAGTGCAAGCTAGGGCTATAGTTCTGTGAGAAATTGTTGATTATGTCTCCTCATTTTATTTTTTTCCCCAATTATAGCGTTATCAGCAGTATTGCAGATTCTTTTCTCTAACACTTAAAGAGTACAATAAGTACAAAAAAATCTTGAAGAACCCAGAATGTTCAGCAAATGCTTGTTGCGGCTGAATCTCCCATTAGCATGGAAGCTTTGCTTATGTTTGTTTTTTTCAATCTGTTGAGTTCTTTATGGGAGCAAAGATGCCATTCCAGCTACTAGATGTAGGCTAGGCAGACTGTGGTTGAATTTTGTTTAGTTCAAAAACAAACAAAGACTCAATCTGTTTATGCAATACCTTGAGGCATATCCGGAGATACCAAATCTGAAGGAAAACAATGGCAGAACAAGTGACTAAAATATCTGAGGCAGCACTTTAATTTCTGGAATCTGTAGTAGGAGCCAAGCAGCTTGCCAGGACACAACCGTATTAGCAATGGAGGAGCAGGAATCTTCCTATCTGACTGAATATTATTTGGCGTGACAGTTAGATTACAACAAAATGATGGGTTGTTATATGTTTTGACAGCTACAGGAACATTCAAAAATAACACAAAAACAGTTGTGGAAATTAGCATATTACAGCTTAGGGTGGTCAGAAGTATGCTTATCTGCCAAGGGACAACCTTGGAGAGCTAGCTAGATATGATTAAGTCCTTCTCTTCATCTGATATACTAAAAGCATGCACCTCACTCTACTCTTTTTTCTTCATTTTTTTCCCAAAATTGGGTGCCAGACTGTAAAAGTCCAGACATTTTATTAATTTTTTTAAGAGGGCTTTGATTGTGGCAATTTTGCATCCCCAATAAAGTCATAATCAGTTCATTTGCAAACCTGTCTTTAAATAATGAATATAACTATTCTTAATGTTTAATCATAGGTAATATTACACAACCAATCTACATACTAAAATAACGTGCTGGCCATCTTTCTGTTTTCAAGCTATGTATGAATGCAGCCCATTTCAAGACAGAAGTGGTAGCTTCTCACTCTTTATTGAGATGACTTACTAAAAAAGGCTATCTCAGAGGGAAGGGTGTACAAATGATTTAATTGCCATATAAAAAAGAATCCCAGTATGTACATAATCTTTCACTTTCTCTAAATCTCAGTAAATCTCTAAATCTACACATACCGGGAGCTGAGACAGAAAGTGCTTTGTGTCTGCCAATTCCTTCCTGCTAGACAGCAAACAAGGGAAAAAAGTACAACCAGGAGATGATAGAGTTGCTACCGAACAGGACTAGCTTTTATTTTAAATTAAGCATGCCGACCAGCACCACCACCACCAAAAAATTAGAGTAAAAGACACAATAAATTAAAAAAAAAAAAAAAAGGAATTTGGGCATACTAATTTAGCATGTGCTCATATGTTCACAGCAAGTAGTGAAGACAGCCTCTTGGGGCATGTTTGGGGATGTTTTCATTAGGAGAAAAAGTTCCTACTCACTTGTAGCAGGAGCTGTTTGGGATGGAGTCTGCCTGTTCTGGCTGGTAGAGGTGTTCTGGGGAACTGGCTGTAACCAAGGGAACTGCTGCATTAAAACTAACGTGTTTAGTAACTTTCATTATTTTTGTCTGTCTAAATAAAGAGCCAGAGCCCTGCTAGCTTCTAATGCAGAGAGGTGTTCTTTATCTTACTGAGCGGGGTCTAAGAAAATGCTGTCAGCTCAGTTGTTTAAAATGGAAATCTTTCACCCCTTTAAGTAAATATTTGGGATAAGAACAAAGAATATATATGACCTCATGAGCAGGCAAGAAGGAAGTGATCAGAGATTTGCTTCAAATGTGGTTCTGGTAGTTTTAGCAGATGTTGATTGAAAGGTGGAACAAGCAACCACTCATTCGGTGGCCAGAACTTGAGTGAGGAGGAGATTGTATTCTCGTGATCTATGACTGGAAGATAAAAAGCCTGGTGAATGTGTACATTGTTTGTAAATACAATTATATTATCAGTTGTTTTGTAGTAAATTGAAATGGCTGCTCTGAGGTCACAGCAATCAGATTATTTCCTGGAATTTCTGAAGGCAAGCCGCACATCCTGTAAACAGAAGCTCTCCCTAGATCCATCAGACTGCTATGGCATGTGCGGCCAGGTACCACGAGTGATGTGTCACATAACAAATACGATCATTCTGCAGAGGCAGAGACAGCTATTCTCAAATCACTCAGAAAGTTGAAGGTGATATGGAAACTACTGCTGAGAAAATCAAATAACAGATATTTTGTCTTTGTCTTGCTTTATTTTTATTTTTTAATTCTTTGGTTTAGGTAATAGGAAAAAAAGCATTGAAGGCTGTATCCTCAGTTACAAGAACACTGGAAACGGATTGACTTCCTACTTTCAAATGCAACCTTTCTTTCTGGCCTCTGGGAGAGTAGACTGAAGAAAGGGAAAAACCTGCTGTGCAACAGCAGCTGGGAGAGAGGAGTGAGGAAATGTGAGAGAACCAGCCCTGCAGACCCCAAGGTCAGTGCAGCAGGAGGGCAGGAGGTGCTCCAGGTGCTGGAACAGAAGTTCCCCTGCGGCCCTTGGAGAGGCCCCTGGTGGAGCAGGCTGTCCCCCTGCAGCCCATGGGTCCCACACGGAGCAGATCTCCACGCTGCAGCCCGTGGAGAGGAGCCCACGCAGGAGCAGGGGGTCTGGGGGGAGCTGCCACCCGTGGGGGACCCGTGCTGGAGCAGTTTGCTCCTGGGGGATGGACCCCATGGTATGGAGCCATGTGGGAGCAATTCTTGAAGAGCTGCTGCCTGTGGGAAGCCCACACAGGGTCAGTTCAGGAAGGACGGCATCCCGTGGGAGGGACCCCATGTGGAGCAGGGGCAGAGAGTGACCATGAAGGAGCAGCGGAGACGAAACGTTGAGGACTGACCGCAGCCTCCATTCCCCGTTCACCTGCACCACTCAGGGGGAGGAGTTGGACGGGGGGATAGGTGTTTTTAGTTTGCTTTTAGTTTCTCACTGGTCTAGCCTATTAGTAATAGGCAATAAAATAAATTAGTCTCACTACACTGAGTCAGTTTTGCCCATGATGATAACTGGTGAGTGATCTCCCTGTCCTTGTATCAGCCCTTGAGCCCTTTTCCATCATATTTTTCCCCCTCTTCATTTGAGGACAGGGAGTGAGGGAGCGGTGGGGTGGAGTTCAGCTGCCCAGCAGTGTGAAACCACCATAGAGACAGTCAAATCCTGATCACTTTAGAATCAATAGAGAGAGACTGGAACTTCCAGAAGGTTGTTCATTTCACACTAAAACAAATGTCTAAGATAAATTTTCTTTTGAAATACTTGTTTCACTCTACTGGCAATAAAGGGAACCTTGAAAAACTATCTAGTAATTTAACTGCTGCACTTTGTAGAGAAGAGAGGAGAGGGGAGAAGAGAGAAAGGGAGGGGAGGGAAGGAGAGGAGAGGAATCAATGCCTTTAGGTCTTACTGAAGTATTACTACTTACTACTGTTACTTACTGATATACCTGGAAAACAACAAGGATGAATGCTTACAGCTTACTTACACATCCAGTAGCAATGAGTAAATCTGTTCTGATGATTTCCTATTTGTCATCATATTTACACCTCAGTTAGTTCAGAAGATATATTCAGAACCAATCCTGAAGGACTAAAGAGAGACTCAGAGAAGCATTTGGCTCCAGAGATGCATTCCCAATGGGATTAGCTGTGCTAACACCAGCAATGTTCTGCTTCATCAGGAACTAGGATTTGTGGTCCTTCAGAACTAAGGGTTCAGTATCATGCCAGGACTGATGCCTTCTATGCAGTCTTGATATTTTTGTAATCTGACAAAGAAGGGCAAGCTCAAGAAACAGCTACCAAACAAAAAAATTAGGTATCTAATGCCCCCTCAATTAGGAAGACTTGAGGTAGTTGTGGAACCTGTCCAGAGTTACTGGAGAGACGTGGCAGCAATCCACAAACTATGACGGTGGGTGTTGTTCCTTAAAGCAGGACAGTTGCCTTGTCCTGGGAGTCTTTAAGCTGGACAGAAGAGCATGATATGAGGTGCACTTCTTAAATCCTAACAGCACCCCCTTTTAGATCTAATAAATGGCCTGTAAAGTCACCACACTGAAATAAAAGGAGCAGTAAATTTTTAAAAGAAATACTATGAAGGAAATAAAAAGCCAAAATGTCTAGCTTTAATCCTCACTAAAATCTTAATACAGCACTGGGTCTTTAAGTAATGTCTCTGTCCCATAATAGCCCTCCCTTTGAATGGCCCAGTCCCACTGAAAGCAGAGCATACAGCGTTGACCTGTTTGCACTGGAACAATTTCCCCAGCAGTATCAATAACCATCTCCCTGTCTAAATGTCTGGACTGAAGTCAGGAAAGAGATATTCACCCTGCACTTGCTATTTAATAATCTCACTACACTGATTTCTAAAAAGGGGCAAAATTTCAGTCAAGAGACAATTGAAAAGATGACTTACATTTGCATTGAGAATGCACTCATTTCAGTTGGGCTGGCTCCAGTTTTCTGAGAGATCTACAGGAAATTCTACAAAAAGAACAAAAAATTAAGGCTAGTTCAACTGAGAATAGTCTTGACTGAACTGTTTGGAACTTGGGAACAAGAAACCTATCTCTCTATAAAGTCTTACTCCTTATTAAAAAAAATATATATATTTAAGAACATCAAGAGTCTGATCAGTCTTCAAGGAAGAATGTCACCATTACCAGAGACCAGGAAGTATCTGACAAAGTAGAAAAACGTCTATAGCTCCTAACATCACAAATTGCTATTGTACATGCCATGTAAGATGATCTTTGTTTTATTATTTATCCAGATTTCACAGTTCTCCATTGGTTCTCTGGAAAAGATACTTTTATTTTGTCCTTTCCTTATGTTCTAGAATATTGTGTAAACATCTACTGTACCCAAAACAGTTTATTTGTAGGAACTAGCATCTTGACCCTTCCTTTTACATAAGTCAAGTAATATGAATGAGTTTTAATGGGAATATTTCAATTACCTGCTTGAAAGTTAGTACAAACACCATTGTGTGTGATTTGTTTTAAAGCCATGCTACTGAATATGATCTCAGACAGGTTTTTTTCCAACTTTGAGTGAACACATAGGCTAACATCCAGCTTGAGACAATTTGCAGTGTTTATTGTGCCTGTAACTTCATTGCTTCTCTCTCTCTCTCTCCTACTGATGGAAAACCTGACAGAAACGCAGTACATCCTTTCTCCACACTGTTTCTCCAAGTTTACATCCAGAAATGTGACACAGGATTATCAAGAAAACATCCTGGGCAGCAGACCCCGCTGTTTCAGGATGACAGCACTGACAGGAAGGTCTTTGATGGATTTGACTTTCTAACATTTCAAACCTCTTGATCTTTATTAACCTAGACTGCTATAAAGCCCAAACATCTACTACTTTCATCTTTTCATGCTGTGTTTGCAGGTCTGAATACTGATTACCTGCCTAAATAAATACCTGCTGTAAACCGACTCTCCAGTATAATACTCACCCTTATCCATATCACTACCTAATGCAGGAATAGACTGATATCGAATCTTTAAAGTCTTTCCAGCATTTCTTCATAACTGATTAGAAATAATATCTTTCTAATGGAAAGATAAGTCCTAATCAGAAATGTGTGTGTTTTTTTTTAAGCTGTAAAATGTAATTCACAGTGGCAAGAAAGCCAGATTATACAAAACTATGTAAGTATGCTGTAAAAATGCTGTAAAAAGGAGAAGAGAAGGTAAAGCTCTAGAGGAGAAAATATCAAGTCATGAAAGCTTGAATTCCAAAATCTATACAAATATGTCAAAAATATATTTTCTCTTTCATATGATTCAACAACATTTACTCCAGCTTTTAAATTAAAAAAAGAATTCAGAAACACCTTTTCACCTTTTTGTTGATATTCATGCTGCATGAAGATGCAATCTGAAGTCAGTAGAAGAAAGTGTGCTTTGTTAAACATACAGATCATGAATAGTCCCTTTCTGTGCTGCAGAGAGACATTCTGCAGAGTTTGCACACTTTTTTCCACAAGCCTTTCATTTCAAGAATCACTTTCCACTTGTGTGATGGTGAAGTAGAAGTTGAAGACAGGCTCTCCTGCCTCTATGCTCAGGGTGAGGGCTGTTAATACCAATACTACTGCTTTCCCATGTCTGTCACTTAACTGTACATCTTTGGAAACTGGTTATGGCAAGATGTGGTGGTCAGAACGTCTCCAGTGTATCACAAACTAAAATTAAATCTCTAAATATGTCCTTATGTTGGAAACTGTAGAGCAAACGTCACCACTAACATGAATGCTGAAAGCAACTGGAACTTCCTTCACAAGCTGTAACACTGCCAATTTTCCAGTCAGAGTTTGATGTCAGTGTTAATGAACCAGAATTGGGCTTCAAAGCAATGCCTGTGTTTTTGTAACCCAGAAGCACTAGAAAAAAAAAAAGAGAGAGAGAGAGAAAAGGGAAAATCTTGTGACACTAGACAAATAATCAAACAATTTTAGATCATAATTCTGAACAGATAGAAAATTAAATACTATTACTTTTTACAACATATATTTGTGGTGATTTCCTATTCATTACTGGACTCATTAACTGCATAACTTAACCCTAAATAGTACTTTTCAGAAAAAAAAATACAGAATGTACTATTCATTGAATAAACCACTGCTGAATAAAGTGAGCTATCAGATACCTACTAAAATACATTAGGTGGCTATAACATATTTTGTCTTTGACAATCCAATTCCAATTTTTGTTGTTTAAAACACCGCACAGAAATTGGTTGCATGCTTTGTCCTGCATAAACTGTGGGATTTAACTTCTTTGTTAAATATTCCATTTATTTTGGTCATAATCCCAAAAGAAACAATTTGTTCAAACTGTTCAGCCAAACACAATGTCACTTGGCTAAGCACCATGGTCGTCTATACAGCCAATTCTCTAGAGATAATTGCTAGCTATCAGTAGCCTAACATCTAAAACAACACACTGATTTGGAAATGTGGACGAATAGAGGCCCTGCTCCACCCTCCATCACAGAACCCGAAGCTCAGCTTCTGCAGGCAGTAACGTCTGATACGATGCAGAATCAGGTGAATCTCCTCGGGTTTGCGTGCTGACTCAAAAAAAAAAAAAAAAAGCTTTGCCATAAAGCAGCATTACCCACCCTGTAATCATTTTAGGACTGATCCCCAGTCAGTATTTAGCACAGCTGGATTGTATTACAGCAGTTTATGCACTGCAGTTTTGCAAAGCTCACCAATCCAAGGCAAACATCATTTTCTAAGCATGCATTCGTCCTGTCCCCATTAACGTCTGCTGGATGCCGTTGCACTACCTGTCATCTGCAGCAGACATAAGCATCCTGAGACGCTTCCCAGAAACATGATTGGTCTGTATGGTAGTCATTCGGTATTAAATTATTCATTGACTAATTAAAAAAATACGAAGATGAGACATTTTAACACTGTTTTAAAGCAGAGCACAACCGCTCCATGGCTGGATCAAACTGATTTTCCCTGCTTCAATGTTTTTGTGAAGGTGTCGAAAAAGCTAAGCATGAAGCGTGCAGGAAAAAAATAAAATAAAACCTTTCGCTGGTTTCAGCAGACCTCAGAGCTCCCACTTTCTGTGGCTGTTTACAGCAACAAACGGCTCCCACAGAACCGCTCACAGGCATGCAGCCCCTCAACAAGCGCGGCCTTGGGTGAAAAGCCCAAACCTCTGCAAGCCGCCACCAGAAAAAGGGGATTTTTTTTTTTTATCCCGTTATACTGGGTCCTAAAGCTCTAAAAAGAACGGCACAGTTGTCGTCGAGCCCCTCTTCTAAAACACAGCATGGCTAACTCTCGAGGGGGAATTGGTTTCTGGGGCAGTTTCCCTGCCAGGTGCTGTCCCTGTCCCTGTCCCTGTCCCTGTCCCAGCTTTGGCCCTGGGCCTGGGCCTGGCCCTGCTGCACCCGCGGCCCAGCGGCTGCGCCCCAAGCGGGTTTCTGGGGCCGGAGGAAGCGGGCCGTAGCCGGCCACACCAGATACAAAGCTCTGTTGATCTCAAACACTGGCTTCGGCTGATTGCCTTTCCTGTGTCCGCTTTGGGGATGAAAGCGGCCAGCGCAGCACCGTCTGCCAGCGGCCAGGCGTGAACAGGAAAAGGCTGTAAGAAAGGAGGGAAAAGGAAGAGCCCAGCAGCTCCAGCCACTCCTGCATCCTCCCCTCCCTCCCCCGCTTCCTAACATAAAATGCTTGACAGAAGAGCTGAGAAGTATTTTTCCGATTTGTTAAAAAAGGTGGAAAGGCTCTTCTCCTTCCCAACCGAAAATACACTACCGCAGTTTCACGCTGTGTTTCAGTAGCTCTAAATGAATTCTTATTTAGGGTTAATAAGCCACTCACTAAATGACTTTCCCCTATTTAATCTTCACACAGCAATTTATTCAGTGAAATCCCTTTAGTCTTGTTGGAAGAACTGTATAAAATTCATTCGATTTCTTTTTATTGGAAGGGAGTAAAAGAGAGACTTGGGCATCATTTTTCTGCTGGTTTCTGGAAACACAGAAATTTGTCTTGCAGTGATGACTTTCCAGCCTTTCCCTTTACTGGGATACCTAACTGTTTTACAACCTCTAAATTCCCTGCATTTCTCATAGTAAAATTTGTTACTATGACCAAAAAAATCCAGTAAAAAGTAGAAACTGTTCTATTACCAAGCCATCAGGACTAAAGTTTCAATATACTTTTTGGAGGACTGAAATAAGATAACTTGGGTACGTTTTTAGAAAAGGCTATTTGAACTTACATTTTTTTTTTTAAACAGTCTCTAACATTACACAGAATTTTTGACAGGTCATAGCCAGAATCCCAAAGGTAAGCAGCAAAAATTGATCTTTCTCTAGAAATATGGAAACAATTGGTTCTTGAACTCAAACATTTGTTTGTATCGATTTCATACAGAGAGGAACAGACCAAGAAAAACAATTTGGCTAAACTGAGCCATTTAAGGTTCAGCTATATCTATTTAAATCAATATAAGCATCTTTATTTATGATTTTACTGTCAAAATTTGGCTGTGATTTATAACAGTATAAATGAAAGACGAGTTTTAGGGTTTAGGAAGCCCTGTGACAGACTATGGCCTTTAACAGGTTTGAACTGCTCTCCAGAGTTGAAGAATTAACACTTAAGCAATTGACACTACCGAGGAGTACAAGAGAAGTATCTAGCTGTGAGACAGAAACCAATCTGTTTAGTGAAAAATGGAAGAGTATTATTTAAACAAGAGATTAAAAAACATATATCAGCCAGAAACTGAAACACAATATTTTGTTGGAACCAAAATGAGAAACTGATGGGAACATGAAAACAATAAAACTTCAGTAAAAGCAATTTTTAAAATAGATTTCAAAAAAGTTCTAACAGAGTACAATTGCAAGTCTAAGGAGAGGATCCAGTTAATTTTTAATCTTATCTTAATCTTATTATAAAGCAATTGTACTCATCATTCCTGTACACATATCTGTGTGTACCTTTTTGTGCCCCAGAAAAGTCAACTTAAACATCTGACAAAACTCAGCAGAGGCCTTCAGGAGATTCCCTGCTGCAGCTGGTCAATACAACAGATGGTTCAAGGGCTGCATGTAGCCCGTGAAGCCTTTTTCCAGCCAGCCCTGAAGCAAGAGGCACAGCATCACCTCAGGCTGACGGAGCAGCCAGCCTGGGCAGCCAGCACGAGTGGTCTGGCTAATGATGCATGCTAGCTGCAAGCATAAGGTCCCTGTTGTTGGACTCGATGATCCTTACGGGTCCCTTCCAACTCGGGATGTTCTATGATTCTATGATTGTCCAGCCACCAGGAGAAACAGAGGTAAAGGACAGGAGGAAAAGTAAGTAATCCAGTGGGGAAGGAAGAGAGACACAAGGGAGAAGCGAGATGGTTAGAATGAATGAGGAGATGCCAAGTCACAAGAGAACACACCACATCTCTTATTCACAGAACTACTTGTTCAAAAAATCACCCATCAGTCTCTAATCTCTACCTATCAATACCCTTTCAAAACTATTAAAAAATTTTAAAAAAGAGAAAAAAGAATCGCTCAAAAATCCCATCAAGGAATGGGTTAGAGTAATGGTCAGATTCTGCACCATGCACTTGCATAGAGCAGTGGGAAGAATTAGTGGGTCCAGCAGGGCTCCCAGGGATCTAATTTGATATTTAGTAAATACTTTTAATTCCCTAAAAGCCATGGTAACCTTGTAATGACCTTATTGAGCCACAGTCCTTGTGACTGCTTTGTAACATTATAATTTCTAAGTTGGTACCCAGTCTTACGGATTTTAAAACTGCAAAATGCTCCATTTTTAGAAGTAGATGTGATGATGTGCTGTCCCAAAGATGAAGTAAGGTCTTGTGGTTAATACATAAACCAAGCTTCCTGAAGTATAAACAGGAATTCAGGAGAGACTGCTCATCTCTTAGGAATTTACTCTGTAATCTTTAGCAAATCTCTTAATCTTTCTATGCCTCCATTGCCCATATGTAAAATAGGGTAATACTTTCTGTAAAGATAAAAGCTGTCATGTGTGTCCTTTTTTTAAAAACTATATGTCTAGAAAAGCCTCTAGTTAAAGTGTTAAAACCATTTCTGTCAAATATTAAAAGATCTATTTCCTTGGTTATCCAGAATAAAATTGCCCAAAATATTATTCAATGTCATACCTATTAAGCAGTTTAGTTCTTCATGTAAGAAGTGATCATGCTGAAGCCAAAACTTTACCTTTTTTTTTTAAGTTAGCCTTATAAATTTAGTAAAAAATCTATACACGATCAGTAAGTTTCTTATTATATTATCTAGACAGAGGTAACAAGAATCACAGACATAAAGCTCATTATCCTATCTGAGATTATCGCTTAGATCACTTTTCAGATATCTTTTGAGCAAATTATGGTTTATATTTTATTGTCATACATACTGAATGTATGTACATTCATGCATGACAACTACATATATGTAACATATATGATGAAGATAAAAGTCCTGTGTCAACCTCAGTGGCTATATTCCCCATTATATCCTTTTGACTTTGGTTCTTTTCCAGGTATTAAGACATAAATCAAACCAGATTAGTGATTCCCACTTTGGTATTAAACAAGCCAGTGGAAAAAGCTGGAAGACCTCACAAAATAGTACTCGCTAACAGACAATGAGCCAGCCTGATAGCGTAGTGAAAATCCGTCACACATCGATACGAGTTTGGATTCTGAACTGAAGCCTGAGCTGTTGAATCACCAGGGCTGGAAAACTGGCAAAAGCACAACGCTGCTCTCCCAAAGAGGGTGTGGGGCACCGTGAAAGAACTCTTGGCATCATTCTCAGGGGAATATTTTGGCTCATGTGAGGACTGGCTTCAACAAGTTCAGAAGGAAGCTATGCTCAGGCCTTCTCTGCAGGGGAACATATTTTACAACATGGGACCTTTGATGAGACTCTGGGTAGGTGTTTAGAAGACGCCTGGGAGGGCATGTCAGTGAATGAGGAAAGGACGACTACAACTCTCTGTATGAAAAAATAAACATAAGTAACTAACATGAGAAGACAGAGAAAACTTCTGTGGGAAGAATAAGTAAAACAGAGATAGCAGAACTGATGTATTGTCCAACTGCATTCTTAGAAAATAAGAAAAAAATATTGTAAGCTGAAGTATCTTTACTTTCTCCACTTACGGTATTTGAGTTGATATCCTCTAAGCTGTGAGCTTGAAAAAGTTATTTAATATGAAAAGTGTTCATAATTCTGAAACATTAACGTCACAACTCAGATGAAGAATCACATTACATTTATTTAATATTACATGCATTTTAGACACTGATTCATGCTTTGTTTTTGCACAAGTAGTCATTCTTAATGTACACATAATAACCATTGTTACAGGGAAATTCAGTATCATGCATTACACACATCTGTGCGCAAAGTTCCTGTTTTTAGTTACAAAATTCAATTAAGATCATGATTTCTAAATGAATATTATACATACAGTTTAATTTTGGTTTTATGCAGACATTGCATAGTTAATTATCAGCTTCTCATGAAAGACTGGAAGGGTGGTATCAGTATAGTTGAAGCAAATCAAGTGACAGTAGCAAACAAGAAGATTTGAAGAAGAGGCATAACCTTCAGGGTTGAAAGGTCAGCAAGTACAGCCTAGGATAAAAACCCAAAAGGCGTGTTAAACTTGACATTTGAATCAAATTTCTTTAAAGCAGCTAAAGAAGTCAGAAAAAGATTTGGTACTGACTAGTAACAATAGTTAGGTTACCTGAATAGAAACAAATCACGCTGTTTTATGTTACTGTGCAAAAGCTTCTCTTGCCTTTTTTTTCATTCTAACACTTCAAAGAAAAAGCATATGTTTACATATAGAAAACCAAGTAACTTTATTTTAGCCTTTAGACTTACTTCAAATATACGTGGCATCATGAGGGTATAAGAGGTCTAACATTTCAACTTGCTTCTAAAAATAATTGGGAATTAAGAATCCTTATCCTGTGGCTTGGCTAGTACTTGTGAAGTAAGTCCAATGTAATGACTGAAACAGTCAACGTCTTCTGATGAAGTATGTTAAAAAAAAAAAAAAAAAGAGCCATCACAAGTTCTCAACGTTTGAAAAAAATACGTCACCAGAGCTTTGAAAAATATATACATTTTAACACAGTAGTAGAGATAAACAATAATAATCTTCATCTTAAAGATTTTTCTTCATTTCCTACCTGTAAAATGACAATACTTGCAGCAAAATTTCAGATTCAAAAATGACAAAAGTAACTTTGTAAAATCTTTGTGATATCAAAAAGCACAGAAGCAGCAACATTAAAATATACTGAGAAAAAGTATAAACGTCCATAATATTTTAAAAAACAATATATCCTACAAACATAATTACATATTTAAATAGAAAAAAAAATCTAATTATACAGCATAGTTTGATAACTCTTCATTTTTGTAACAAATATACTCTTTTACATACTTATCCCCCAGAAAAGCAGTATTATGTACTGCATGTTCATAATTAGTCTAGTTTTTATCTAAGGTAAGAATTTGGGCAGAAAGATTTGCACTATGTACCACGTGCCATGTGAAGCTTAAGTTACTGTTGTTGGCAAAGCATCAGAAACTATTTCAATCTCCCCTAACTGAAACTTATCCTTACTTCAGCTGCAGCCAGTGATGTCACCTCCATCAGGTTGACTGCTCGGAAAGCAAACACAGCAGCTGCCAGCACTGGAAAGGAAAAAAAAAAAAAAGAAAAGAAGCCCAGTATTTAAGTTGCTGACTTGTTAATTAGTGATTAGAATTAATCTTGATTTAAAATAGCAATTTTCACTCCCCAGAGTAATTACTTTGATGCTGAATAATAATATACAGTGGATGTCAGTGTTTGAATTTCTTTGGCTATTCATTAAAACTGATAGGGCACACGCAATTTTCTTTTAGAAAAGTTTGAGTGAAAATGCTTACATTTAATGTGACAAGCTTCTAATTACAAAGGGTAAGGTAATTTACAAATAGTTAATTTCTAAGCCAAAAATTTGGATTTACTTAAGTGGCAACATTTCAATTGTGAGCATTATGTAACATGAAAAAATAATTCGTAGTTATCTCTTGTACAGTTATATATATCTACCTAGCTGTCTTACATGTACAAATAGAACTAAAACCTTTCCTTTTCTGTTCATCTACTTTGCATTTAAAATGTGTTCCAGCTGAAGATACTTATCTTCTTTAGAACACCCATCTTGAACCTTGCATAAATCTTTGGACAGAATTTCCTCTGTAAGTACAAAACTTTCAACATTTATTAAAAGACGGGGCTTTGAATAAAGATATACAGCAAAACCAGGGTAATTCTCAGTTGTGCGAAGTGCTGAAGTACTTCCCATATGTGAATAAGACAAATATTGTATTTTGTGAAAGGTGGTGAACTCAAATCTTAATCATTACCAAATCAAATGGTACCACTGAAGCTGGGAAGACATCCTACGCTCTTTTTCAGAGCGCACTTATCATCTCTGGAGCACTATCACAGCAAACAATGATAAAGAAGAAATATCGTTAAAAAAAAAAAAAAAAGTTACTTCACATTTGTGTTAGAGATGCAGTGTTTATGCAATTCTATTTTTCTAAAAGTTATTCTCTTTGACTTGTATGCAATCTACTTTCAGCATTCAAAGAGCAACTAAGTTTTCTTCTTGTCACAAAATAGACTTGAGCTAACATGTATTTGCCTTACTACCACATGGACTCAACACATTTTGTAAAAATAATTCCATTACCAGCAAGAATTTCTAGAGAGTTGTATCCTAGGATTCTGTCCCACAGAAGCAAGAGCTGATCTGTAGCTAAATAACCAGAAAATGCTCGTACCATCCATTTAAATGAAATTCGTAGCCTGCAAACAAGTGATAAACAGTAGTAGTTACATTTTTCTCTCTCCCGTAATGATTAGACTGATGGTCTATAAATTCTTCTGCATTTCTCCTCCAGGAAGAATGGTCATTTTCTCTTGCTGCATTAATAATCAGTATTTTCCTTTGTAACAGCCATCAGAAAAATATTAAGCATCTCATTTGATAAACAACTAATATCATTACAATATTCTGACCAAACAATTACATTAAAGGGATCCTCAGCTTTTATCACCCCAAATGTTTCATCCATTTCTGCTACTATTATGAATATCAGTTATAATACAGGAAGATTTTCAAGTTCTATTGCACTTGGTGCCATGAATACACTATTGAGAATAAGAGTCTCCTGCTCTTTCCCCTTCCTCCAATGGCTTCTGCTGTAATGAACATATCACAGTGAAAAAAAAAAGTCTCCTGTCCCCCAGGAAATAAATCATTTACTCCATCAGATCTAACCTGCTGCATTATTCAGCTAAGTTTCAGTAATTCTTTTTCTCATATGAACACAAAGAGCAATTTTCCTTTCTTTTTCACAGAAGGTACAGAAGGAAATGCACCATGCACAGATACACAGGTTAGACAAAGGACTCCAACTGAATTTCAAGGAAAACTGGCACATTGATGGTTGCACTTTGGAATAATTTCTCTTGGCTTTTAAATTAAAATACTACAGGACGGCCAGCATTTTCAGAACAATTAATCCACAATATTTGTAGCAAGTCAGAAAGAAGTACTTACGGCTGCGCCCCAATTTCTCGAAGGTGATAAAAAAGCTGGGGCAGATGAGTTTGTAGAAGAGTCTCAAATAGCAAACACAATGACACAATGCCCTAATGAAACAAGATCATATCCTGAATACTAACACTCATTCTGTCAAATCTGAGAAAACAGTATTGGCACGTAAGTATTCATAAATTTTTAATTCAAGAAATAAAACACCATTAATGATGTAATATACAGCTCAGGTAAGCAGGGCACAGACAACTCTGATGCTTCCAGTCACTACAGCCTTGCTCCTACAATTCTGTGTATGTATTAGCAACATAATATGTTGTGATAGCCCCTTTCACCTCTAAGTTACTTATAATATTTGCATGTCACGGTCTAAGTACTCCGTGGGTTATTACAGTATGACCTACTTGAAATATTTCCTCTTCGATGAAACAGACCCAGTTACACTATATATATAATAAAAAATGGAGGATGTGAGAAATAATCTGTCTGATAACTAGAAACAAACGGAAATAGGGATAATTTCAACGAAGTTAAATGTAAATACATTTTAAAATTTCTTTTTTAAATTACCATGAAAATGAATAGATTCCTGTCTGACCGGTTTCCCTGCTATTAATGACTGAAAGCACAATGCCCAGCCTTGAAACAGTATATTAAGGAAAGGATTTTTTTTTTTTAACCAGGAAATGTTTTCAAGATATAATACAGCTATTCAGCACTTTGTGAGGGAGAAAAGGAAAATATTTACTATGCTCTATTCTTCAAAAATGGAAGATAAGCAAAAACGTCTACAATTGTCTTACACTTGAGACAGCTGGCCACCAACATCACCAAGTTATTTAATTATACCTCCAGCATCTAGAAATGCCAAAAAGCATGTACTGTCACACAAAAACAGTTGAGTTAAAGAAAGAGACATTAACTTGCTATCACTGAAAAGACAGCTGTATATCTTTGACTATATTATAGTCCCTCTACCCCAGAAAACACTTGTGAGCAATTACATGTCATCAATTAAAATGAGACCGAGTATGCATTTACATAACTGCTTGAATCGAGAAGCCTATTACATAAAATACAAGATTACATGAAGTACATGACATTTTATAGCAGAGACTAAAATTGAGGTAGAAAAAAATATCCGATACTCTTTCCAAGTTTGCTGAAATATTTCATTATATTTAAAAGGACGTCTTTCAGTTGTCTAGAAAATCATGTCACCGTATATTATTGTTTCATAGCAATCAGAGTATTTAGTGAGTGGGTTTTAATTCCTAATGAACTTACAGAGGGATGAGAAGAGATGGAATGGAGTCTGAAGAAAAAACGCACATACATCTCACGGAATATCTGATACAATTTGGAAGGTTCATGGTACAGAAAACAAAGTGGAGCAACTGAAAGGATAAAAGAATTATAATTGACCCAACACTGTAAACTGCTAAAAGAGTTCAATGATTAAGAGCATGAAGTATGGTGAAAAACAAGTAATTTATACTGGCACGATTTACAAAAATTATACTATATAAATTATTCAGAAAGATTTTTATAATAGAATCTACCATTAGAAGTAAAAAGTTAAGCAAGGGAGTACAATACATTCTAGCTTACATTTCTACACATTTCAAGAACCTAAACTACTTAGAACCTGCTTTTCACGGTGCTGGCTTCCTAAGAATAAGAAATACACTTTAAAGACAGCTTCTTTGGGAGTTAGGGCAATGATATGTACGAGTTTTTGATTTAACCGTCTGTAACTTCCAATGTGCTTTTTGGACACTGACCATCTCCAAATTGGTTCCCCGTTTTTAAGGCAGGCATAATTTTACTATTTGAAGACAGGTGTTTTGAAAAGTAAAGTATTAAAAATAGCTCTTGGTTGCCATATTAATGTCCCATAAGTATGACTGATCAGGAGAGACCTGTTTCTGTCTTGTAAGATCTGAAAAGCATGGCCATTTGGTAGTTTACTGTTTATAAGTTTTTTAATATACCTGATTCAAAATAAGAGTTGGCTACATTTGTAAAGCAGTGATTCTCAAACCTCTTTTTTTTTTTTTTTTTTTTTTTTTAAGTCTGGCATATAGATAGGTCTGTTTCATGTATATGGTGCCTAAACATAATCAGGTACCCCTGATTTTTACTCCATTCATTCAACGCACATTTCACAGACAGTTGTTCTGCATGCATTTCACAGCTTTTCTTTAATCTCTCCACTCAGTCATCATCACTCAACTATTACTTCATTTTACAGATACATTCATGCAGCTTGCATTTGAATACATTCACAGTCTCTCTACATTCACCCTCCCCTCCACTTCTCTTCTACACAAAATAGGGATAGTGACACACGTCTGCATAAAAATCTATACATGTACATATATCTATGTGCATATTTATAGATATATGTGGATGCGTGCGTGAATTCATTCATATATGTGTATATATATCAGGAAGGTGGCTTTATAGAAAATAATGGCACTTGTGTATGACAGGTGGGGCACTAAGGTAGGGTGAGATGTTCACAGAAATGTGTATTTACGTTGCGCTGAGAAAAGCAGAGGGTGTTACCAGTGTGTATGTGTAAGGATTGAAGATGGAAGAGCTGGCAGGGTGCGTATGTACATAAAGGCCAGGAAGATAACAGGACAGTGCCTGACAGCTGGCACTGTATGAGCGTATGCATGCGAGCATGCAAAAATATATAGGATTTACATAAGGTCCCGGGTACTTCCTCCTAGAGCAGCACAGCATGCAAGACACAGGATGCTCTGCTTGGATTCACACTAGCATTTCTACCACCTTGTTTTTCAGCCTCCCTCCTTCTCACAGCCAGCCTGTTTTGTGCCCTTTCCAAGCAAAAGGGGAAAGGAGGGATGGAAGAAGCTCCCACCCAGTTTGAGAGCTGCTGTTCTAAAGGGCAGAGTCAAATCCAAACATTTTGAAAAGAATACATTTCACACACAAGTTGAAAGCCTCCTAGTGAACACTTAAGGAAGAGTTTGTAACTAAGCTGTTCCTTACTTCAGAAGACTTAGACTCCCCACCCAGGTTCAAATTTCCATTTCATATTTATATTACATTTTATTTCTAAGAATCAAACATTTATTATCAGCAAAACATAGTATTTTAAGTACAACCTTGAAATCTGCTTGCCCAAATACCATAAATACCTTTGACAAATCAAAAGAAAAAACTGGAAACCTGTAACAAATATTCCCTCGCATTATTTCAGCATCTCTCTGCACTAGCTGCTTTGTTACATCTGAAAACTGGGGAGATTTTTCTGCTGTTTTCCTAGAAATCTTGTTGATGTTTAATCTTTCGTCTGTGCAAAGTAGTAGCAACCATTCTATCACGTAATACTCCTTTAACACCTACTTTTGGATGGATACAGAAACAGGCCTTTTACATAATTCATGTTTTTAAGACTAACAGCTAACTTAGTCTACCCAAAAAAAATGAGGCAACAGAAAAGAGCAGGCTGTCGATAAACTTCCTCCCTCTACTCATACACATTAAGATGCAGCCTCTGACCAGACCATCTGCGTAGCGATTAGCTCTCAAGGGGTATATGATATGAAGTTGTTGGAATTTTAAAAATTATATACAACAGTTTTCATGCACACAGAAACAGAACATATAGAAGTTTAAAACTTGCAGAAAAGTACATACAGTTTTTAACTACAACACAATAAAAAGAAATCCCAAACTGATAGAGTTTATGAGTCACACTTACCATACATAGAAAAGCCATGAAAAGGAATTACACCTACAAAACAAAGATTTATTTTTTTGTTGTCGTTCTTTTGTATTTATTTTTAGCCATGCAAGAAATGTATTTTTTTCCCCAAGTTTCTAAATTGAATTCTGCCTGCTACAGGAATAAAATATTTCCTTCTATTAGCACCTGCAGTCTTAGATTTAAAGCTTGTAAATATTTAAGTACAGGAATTATATAATTTACTTCACTATGACCAACAGTGTGCTGTAACACGTGCTGTATTTCCTAGAAAGCCATGTAAAGCTCTGTTTCCATGAAGTATAAGCTTTGCTGAAATCAGAACCCAATTTCAGATAAATGACAACCAGTAAATGTCATGCACTAACAAGGAGGGAGCAGGAGAAAAAGGAGGCCAAGACCTCCAGTAACTCATGTAGTACTCAGACAAAACATTTAGAGGACTTGGCAGTGGTAACATGACAGTTGTCTCCTCTTTTCCAACTGATCTCAGCTCCCATTCATTAATTTTCCGATAGGACCAGTAAGAAGGAGCTGCTTTGGCAAAAGGTCATAAGGACAATGTTTCATGGCTATTAAGCTGCAAATAAACGTGGAAGCAAAAATGGAAGAAGGGGAACAAACATATCTGCTATCACTGACACCACTGGAAGGGAGAAGTCACAAAAGGCAAGGTCAGAGATACAGATTTAAGATTGGTGACGTGAGGCTCTGAAAGCAAGAGCAAAGAGCTTGAACTTTAAATAAAAATGTGGGGCAAAAACAAGGTAAGAATTCAACAGACAGGGATTTAAATGGTCAAAATAAGAGCTGAAAAAAGAATTTTAACAACTGAAGTAACAGCAGGAATGATATTGACTTAAAATTATATAGAATAGTTATAACGGAATTTCGAAAATGGACACGTTTCAGAAGAAATGAGACTGTCAGGTGTGGTTTGTAGAGTTCCGAAAAGCTGGGGGTCAGATGGTTTCAGCACATAGCTTTCAGATCCTCTAAGTGGAGCATCCTGTCACTGAAGTACAAGCTGCTGCACCAGAAGTTGTTTTCCATCTCCTTCCCACACATGTAGACAAACTCCGTATGTGACTATTAACACCAGGCTGAACATGGTTCTGCAGTAGCTTCAATCCATCTTACTCCTTTAAATTAATTAATTTGGCAGAATAACAGTAAAACACAGTTTGTTATAGAAAAAGAGGTTATCATGTATTCAGGAAAAAAAAATCCTGTATCTTTCCAATCTACCACTAGAGGAGGCAATAGTATAACTCTTACCATTTGGTGGATAGAAAACAGCATATTCTTCTATTCCAAGTTTTCCTGTGAATCATCAAACCACAATTAAAAAGATTAAACTGTTAAAATTTGTACAGATAAAATTTACATTTTTAATTTATAAGTGACACTTACAAAAATGATAACTACCAATACCATTGACCATTTGATATTGTCCAAAAGTATGTAAGGAATTCAGATACACTCTAAAATATAAAACAAAAATGCAGCACCAACAAGGGAGGATGACAAACAGGAAAAAAACAAAAGGAAAAAAAAAAGCATTTCAGCAACGCTGTACCAATGAGATTTGATTTGGGTGTATATTAGGAGCTCTAAAGGTGTTTGCTGCGTCCTTGAAGACAGTGAAGCTCTCTGAGGAGATAAGGTTAAAGGGATAAGTCTGTCATGCTGTGGCAGACTGACCTAGGGACAGGAAAGACATTTAAAAAGACAGAAGAACACTGGATAAAAAAAAACATCCAAGGCTTCATTAAGCCTGCAACAGAGAGGAAGATGGATGGTACAGCTGTGATATAACAACAACAACAGAAATTAAGTAATTTATTGGATACAAAAGGCTAATTAAGTAAAGACAAACTTTAACAGTACAAACTGAACATACAACTGTTTCTCTTCCTTGCAAAATGAACATGTTACATCAGTTAACAGTATCTTAACTATAGAACTTCCTCAATTAAAATCTTAACAATATAGCAATCAAAAATTTTTTAAGCACAACTATTTAAAAACTTAAATTATTTCTCTGTTTTAAGATGAGAAATTTAACTAGAAATTATAATAAACTATGTGAAAATGTACAGATATGCAGAGATTCTCTAGACCTCTGTGCATTTTGTTTCCTCTATACATAAAAAATTAGCACACACAGCTTTTGTCAGGTTTGGACTTAAATATTTTCCTGTAGTATGAATCAACTGAATTAAGTTCAAAATTACTTTGTGAAGCTCTTGCCCAGTACCCTACAAAAATAAAAAGCAGTATTTTTGAATAACAGAAGTTACTTGTTTCCTTAAACTGAAAGAATAATTTTACTTTCCCTTTCAATTGTTTGCTTGCCATGCAGCAGGGAGTTGTAATCTGGAAGGACAGTATTTTTAGCATGAAGCATTTCTCTTGGCTAATTAGCCAAAAATAGGACCTACGAGCCTTTCGGATTTATACTGCACAGGTTCAGCAGAGACTTAGATTTCAGCAACTTCATTCCTCGGATTTGTTTCTGAATAAGTGGAATAGTCCTATAGCTGTGTTTCTGGGCTGCTATGGCCTGAGGTGAGACACAGGTCCCTCTCCTGTTCTGCCCTCAGGTGAGCCCCTTGCTGCTTTCAGACAGTAAATTAACAAAACTGCCTAATTCAGGTAAAGAGAGAGAAAAGACCTACGAAGCAATAAAAAAGGAAGAAAAAAAAACAACAAAATAATCATTGGCTCTAGTGAGAAAAGTAGCAGCAGAAGGCAAACAAATTCAGCAGAGATCCTGGTACAGGAATCATATTAGGCTAAATACACTGGAACTAGGGACCAAGGAAGAAAACGGGAATGCAGAAGGTAAAGGTAGAATGAAAAAATAAAAAGCATTGGATGGTTGAAGGGTTCAAGGTGAAAGACAAAATTAGGGTAAAGCCAAGGCAGATGATGATCTAAGAAGCCAGGAAGAGCCCATAGCAGTAGAAGCTGGCAGAGAAGGCAAGCGTGAAGTGATAAATTTAAGACTGTTAGGTTACGAAAAATAAGACTCACAGAGGGAAATAAAGCCAAAGGTAGGGTAAAACTCTAGATGACACAGTGCTTTGAAAATAATAATAACAATAAAAAAAAAAATCTGTGCTCTACCTGCATGGTAGAGCTCTACTCTCCCAGACCTTGGAACAGAGCCCAAGATTCTTCAGCAACTTGTTCTGCTCCTGTCTACAAATATCTAAGAAGCTCTCTACTTCGGGAAGATAACATCCTATCCCCACTTCCAGTTGGTAAATTTGTTGAAGTTGCAGAGGACTATGTCACGTATTTAAATTTCTAACCGTGATGACGATAGATATCCAGATTCTACCATATTGTCATAGTTGTGTTTTGAATTTATTTTGGTAAAACACTGGAGAATTACACACATAAAACTACCATAAAATAACATCATTGCAACCTGGTCTTTATGTGATCAGTTTCTAAACTGTGATAATAGAATCTGTGCATATGTCAGCTGGATAAATGAAGATTTATTAATGTTCTTCTAAACGTAGTCTATCGGGTGTAATGAACATAAAGGAAATTCACATACTGCATTACTGTAGCAGTCAACAAAAGTCTGTGCATTACTATTATTTTTTTAAAACAACTCCCTTTACCTCGTATGTATGATTTTGGTGGGGTTGCACTACTGTAAGTAAAGTGCTCCAATACTGATGTATCTCGGGAAAAACAGAGTAATACCTGTAGAAGACAAAAATAAACTGACAATCAACAAAGCAATGTCAAACAGAGATTTAAGCACCTGCCCTAATTAGCACCTATTATACTTTCCTAAAAAGAGCTAATATGGTTGAAAGCTATTGACCAACTTAATTCACTTTCCTGTTAAAATTTCCAGGCTCACTTTGAACTTGTTACGATACCATCTTCACATTCACTTATTGTCAATAAAATATCCACACTCTCCAATCTTCCTGTTTGCCTCTAAGCATGAATTTAAACCCTTCTGTCATGTCATATTGACCTACACCTGAATAATCAGCTCATTGGAACATTTTGGAATGCTTGGTAAGTATTCTAACTTTTTGCTTAGACATCTTAGTTTTAACAACTAAGTCTTTAACAGCTTGCTCTGTGAATGCAACTCACTGCTGTGATGCTTATCAGGTCATTTTCCTAATCAGTTACTATGACTCAGGGAAGTCCTAGTAAGTGAATAAGCAAAAGAAACATTTACATTTTAACATGTCTGCATTTCCAGAAGACCGATCCTCTTATTGTCTCTCGTTCCAAAAATCTTTGCAGAATGCTTGCACTACGTTCAATTCTTTCCAAAAGAACAGATGAGAACATTCACCTCATATCCATAATTTCTTAAATGTATACTGTATTTTGTAAAATATATCTGTATTTCTCATTGCTAACATAAAGGAACAATCTAGAACAACTGAGTATAAAATTAAATATTAAAAGCATTCCTAGAAAAAAATAATAAAGAAACTCATCCCACATACAGTTGTAAAAAATGTAATAATTATTATACTTGGAAATTTTCATGTTGTGGATGCAATGAAAGGCTGCAGTATCAACAACGGACACAAGAGGGCAGAAGTAACACACTCTTCAACTTGATGCTGATTTTTGTGTATCTTAAACCCTCTCCTCTTTCAGGCTTTAAAAGTTTTTCTTCAAATTGTAGCCAAGGTTTAAAATGTGGAGATGTTTTATATGGTGTTTTACCACATAATTTATTATAAATAAAATTAATAGATTTTTCCTTCAACTAACTATTCCAAACATTTTCCAGAAATCAGCATTTATTAAAAGGAACATTGCAAAACTGTGACACCTGAACACCACTGCATTTTTTTTATTATTATTATTTTGAGACATTTCCCTCTTCTGAATTTCAAAATTACTTCTCAGATAACAAACATCTTTTAAAAAATAAATAGCTTCTTTATCTTCAACGGTTGAAGCTAAATATTATTTTTGCGCAATACACAATCATTTTCATAGCTGCCAAAATACAACTGACAATAACAATACACAGGCAAATGTAATTCTCTGTATATGTTAACTGAGGTGAGAGAAGATGGACTAATTTTAAAAGGACATAAATTGCGTTCTCTCATAGGGGAAAGAATGTAACCTTAATTTGAGGCCTCGAACACCCACCACCTTTTTTCCTTCCTTTTTTTTTTTTTTTTTTTTGAACACAGTGTCCAGTACCAGTATCTGGAAGTCTTTAAGACTATGTATCTTTATATGAGGCAGACTCTCAAACACAAGTTCCGACAACACCTAAAAGCTGCTGGGTAAGGTTCCTTGCATGTATTCATTATGCAGGATGTAAAACTACAGTATTGAAATTAAACATCTGACATTAAATCATGAATTTTTGATTTATGTATTATTCTTCTCATTCACAAAAGTGCTACTGCTAATGGAAACTAATACAACCTCTTTTTAGGTATAGAGATGTTTGATAAACCATTGGATATTTTTACCAGCAATACAGTCACAATCAGAAAACCAGTGAATTCAAAGGACTGAGAAAAACAAAAAACAAAGCCAAAGCTTTTATTAAAAAAAAAAAAAGACTATAATGAATGTAACTGTACTCTATTTCAATAGTTATAAAGAAGTAATAAACAAATGTTAACTTGGGATAAAGAAAGCACAGTAAAGCAAATAAATTACATCATTTCACAATGTTCTTCCTAGGAAGGAATGCATGCTATTAAAGAGGTACCAACAATGCAACTGAACATCCTCGATATTATTTTATGGCCAAATGTTCTGGTTTTGATGGATACTTTTTCTGTTAAACAATTCACAGACAAATGTCACACTCTGCTTAAAGACTTGAAAAACTTTGAGGCGCTAATGAGCTACAAGAAAGCTAAAACAACAATGCAAAAAACAAAAAACAAAAAACAATGCAAACGTAGAAATAATTTAATTGGTTTAAACTAAAGCTTACATTACCTCCTTTATTTAGCTAATATTGAATTCCAGTTACTATATGAAATCAGTAAATAATATTCCATATCAGAGAGATGCCTATACTGCAAAGTTTTTAGGTCCTACAGAATAAAATCATCTGATAGTGATGCATTTGCAAATTCATGACGCATTTGCAAAATAGGTTGGAAGAGAAAATGATCAAGGAAAATGGTTAACCTTCTACTAGAAAAAAAAAAAACAAACAAACGTAAGGAATGCCACAACATACCAAAGAAAACAAGAGCAACTAATAACTAGATGCTTAAGGTATTCTTTGCCTAAAAGCCTGGAAGTAAAATTAGCCACATAATTTTTCAAAGATTTTTGGTTGACTCTCCCTTCAAATTACTAAGGTTAGGTTGGGAATTTTAATGATTTCCATTCTGTAATAATTCCTTTAGTCAATAGAGATATATACAAAAATAAAATTTTCAATTGTGCTTTATATTGAGACCAATGAAAAAAATATTTACGAGAGTCTTAAAACAAAAGATTATACTGTACACTTGCTTAAATTCATTTACAGATTTTAATTGTGTCCCTTAGAACTCTCAGCTAATGACTAGTTGTTATGCCTTAGTTGCCTATATAATGAATGAAACAGAAAAAGATGAGATTTTTACATCCCATGATGTTTCCAATATAACAATAATGAAGGTTCTCGATTTAAGTGTCAAATAAAAATCTACATGCAAATATTTCACTGAAAAAAACACTGTTGCTTGAGTTGTCATCATGTAGTCACTTTACAGATTTTAATTTAGAAACAAATTCAGATGCAGATCTTAATATTGTAAGCGTTTTAAGTTAAAAAAAACAGGCTATAATTTCTTGAATTTAGCATTTTAAGTGTTAATATTGAAATCCTTACTATGCTAAAAATATAATGACATAATTGAATAGTATGTTTAAATACTAACACATTCTTATACTTCTATGGGCTAAACAATGTTAAGGACAGCTCCTTCCTTTGTTTATTCTCCAGACTACTAGCAGTTTTATCATGAAAGAAAAACTCATTTCATTTCACATAGCTCTAAAACAAAAAATTAAGCGAGCCTAACCTAACAGGTGTGACTAATGAAATTGAAAGAACTGTGGAAATGGTAAGTTTGCTGCATGACATTTATGTTGACACTGCAATCAACCACAAATTAGGAAATTCATAAATGTAATCTCCTTCTATTTAAGGGCATCTGACAGGCAGCAATGTAGATAATTCTTTACAAATTAGCTGGGTTCTCCATTGCTAGAAGCAGCTTTGGAACGGCAGCAATCTTAAAAGGAACCATACACATGCAGAATCAAAGTCTTCAGTGTGAAAATACATCAGTAAAATATCTTGATACTTACTGTAGCAGGTCACTGAAATAGCTCTAAAGCAATATTTTTGTTTCTAAACTGGAAATCCGAACATACTGGTCCTATCTTACTTTCTCTGTACTCCATAGCTCCCGTTTATCATTTCAATACTACAAAGCTAGAAAGAGGAAGAAAATGGCAGACTTCATATTTTCTGTATTGGAGAGACAACTTGTAGGGTTCTTCAGTTTTTAAGAAGCCTGTCATGCTTCATCTATCTAAATGTACAAGATTAACTTAGAGTATTGATATTCCGAAGGGACAATATATGTAATGCAGCACATGCATCTGGCTAGGGTCTCACTGCATTCTGTCTCAGCAATATACTTTCTAGCTTTTCCAAGAAAAAAAAAGAGTTACATACCTGATATAAATAATCCTCAAATACAAAATAGTAGTCATCATTGCTTGCTGTTAGCTTTACATCCTGAAATCAAAAAATACAGCACTTTGAAGCTGGAAGACATCTTTTCAGACTCCCTACAGAAGCTAAGCTTAACAAAGTGGTAGAAGACGCCATTTCACCATTTAATAATGAAAGAGCTGTGGTTAAGCACATACTCCGTATTTTAAAATGCATAAACATAATATTAACTTGATTATTAAAGTATTTAGAATTGAAACTTGGAATACTTGAATGCCAGTGCTTTCCTTCCTTCCAAAACCAGTTATTCCTTCAAATGAAGTTACCATTTCTTTATGACTGTTTAACACTTCAACTCAAACAAATATCTTATGCAAGAGCCAACACAGGCACAAGGAGAGAATTTACAATAACGAATCGACACTAATTATTCTGACACTCCTTAAAATCAAACCATCAAACATTTTCTTTGTTTAAAAAAACTACAACAACATAAAAACAAGATATTGGTGTGATGAATATATACATCTCTTAATCACTGGTTAATGAATTACTTACTTTGTAAATCAGGCTGTCCACTAAAAGGTCATACTGAATCACATTTGACTTAAGTTGTTCATAGTACAAGATATCCTAAAATTAAAAATATTATCATCATCACTATGAGACAAAATTCAATCTGTATTGAAGTTACGGAAGCTAATTTTTAATAATAATAAAAAAAATAAAATAACAGCGTTTATTAAACTCAAATACCCACTGCATAATTTAGAAAGTATTCTATCACTGCTTCTTCTGTCTCAGTAATCAGGTAGATACTCGAGACTTTATAAAAAGACCTCCCCTTCATATTTATTCATGTATCAGGTAATTACTACGAGTGAGTATAAGGGAACTAATTCAAACCAAAGATTCTTATCTTCCAACCTCTGGGTATCCATACAGTCAAAAGTTTTTCAATGCTCAAAATCACTATGACTTTCTTCTTTGTTATCCTTTACTTTCATGATCCTCTTCAGTAATGAGTTCTGTCATATCTTCTAGCATTAGTGAGCTGCTGCAAATATTTAATGTTAATATAATACAAACCTAAAAAAATGTTGAAAAGATGAAATGATATCAAAATGATGAAAAGATCAAAAATCTTGTGGAGAATACAAAAAACTCGGGACTTTTTTTTAAACTTCAGTTACTTCCTGAGTGTCTAAAAAAGATACACAAAGGGGAAACAACTGGAAAGTAACAGAACAAACACTATTTTACTTTTGCTTATTCTATGCCTTTCTTCTAAGAAAGATCTTGCAAAGGAAAAAAAATTTACATGTTCCACTATCATGTAATTCCTAAATCCCCAAATACCACTCTGCCATTATGCCTGCAATTGAATATTACTGTTTCAATTGTTTTCGATGGAATTGTTATAATTTATACACTAAATCATCAGTCCCAAAGCTCCTTCTCACTTTACAATTTTTTTTTATTTCAGTGTCTCTCCAGACACCATACAAATGCTTGTATATTGCAAGCTTTACATAATATTTACTGCTGATTTCTTTGCAACAGATGTATGCTTGGAGTAAGGATTTCACAAAATAATGGGAAAAAAGATGAAATTTCAAAAAACCATTTTAAAGGGAGAGAATAGAAGTAAAGAGAAGACTAGGGAACACTGCAACTGTTCTTTGCATTGATCAAAAACTGAAAAGTAGTGAATAGCATACACTTAGAAATCTCTTAAAACTAATAGATTATTAGACTTAGTTTGAAATGAGGACAAATGCAGTATTCCTTAAGTAATGCTAACTACCACAGGGAAAATATTTTAATTTTTCTTTTAGAGGGGAAAAAAAAAGGAGGTATAATTAATACACTAACACTTTACAAAGGGTGAGACAAAATTTACTAAATAAAAACTAATAGCAGTCTGGATGTAGAACTGTTCTTAAAAGCTACAGAAAACTACCTTAATATTCAAGTTATAGTTTTAAACCATCAATACTGTAGTATATTTAAGTGCAGCACTGTCAAATGAATAATCTACAAAGGTGGTTTTTTTTGTTTGTTTTGTTTTTCCTATCTCAAATAACCGTACCTATTATGACAGGAACTAGCAAAAAAAACCCAAAACCTTCTTTTTCATGCTAGCCATACTGCATGAGTAACTGTTTCTGTTGTATATGTACGCAAGATGCCTTAAAGGTATTGCCAATTCCACTAGCACTAATGTGGTTGATACATTACTTGACAGAGTCTACAATCAAGGCAGTGTGTGAATCCTTTGTCAAACAACTAGCCAATTCCTCATATATGCATAGCAAGATAAGAAAAGCATTTTTAACTATGAAAAAATACTAAGACAGAATGGGAAGAGGATGAGAGAGGTTGTCTGCGAGTGACACCTTTCCTTTAAAACCTAATTATTCAACAAGATTCTCAAATACAGATCCACAAGGCAGCAACCCGATGAGCTCTGGAACTCCTGAGGATCAGTTCCAACACTGGCACGTTAGAACAAAGTTTTCTGTCACATTACATTGGCTACTAATTTGTAAAACAGGGATAATAATGTTTTTCTACTATGCATAGATCCATGAAGCTTCATGAATTTATGCTCATAGATCAGTTTGAGCTCTTAAGTTATTTTTTTTAAGGTAAGTCAAATACAGTACCAAATCTCTGCATTTTATTTGTATGAAGTAAGTCCTGCTACCACATCTCCCAATGCCAAAACAATAATCAATTGTTTAGAAAACAGTAAGGACTCATTTTAAAAGGTGTTTGTATATCACTAGGCTGCACTTTTTTCCTTCGTGCTTTTGTTCTCTTAATGAAGAAAACAATGTTAAACCTTTCACTGAATGCATTGAAAAGAGTTAATTTAGCAATACCAGATGGATGGGTCAGTTTCTCAGGAAATCTTACATAATAAACACCCAGCAGTAAGTACAGAATCAAAAACAAATGTAATGTTAAATCCACCTGAACTAGACTCTGTACAAGTGAAGGTTAGAGGCAATTTCAGTCATAAGCAGAGCTCACGTGGATGTCAAGAAAACACCAGAAGAATAAATGTACACGTTGGCATTCAAATATGACAGTAAGTAGCAATCACTGTATTTGCTTTTTGCAACAAAATCAAAGAATCAAATCATTCAATCCTTTTAGAAAAGAATGAAAAATATTTCTGAATATGAAATATTTCTGAAAATTAAGTATCTCACAAGATAAATATATACAAACACTATAGGCTTTGTTTATAGCATTTTAAGGAATGCTCTCAGCTTTCTATTTTGTAATTAAGATATCTTAAACCATATATACTATTCTGTAAAGTATGTCTAGAAATTTAAACAAAAATAAAATTGAACCAACAGCTATAGAAGAGAGAGATATAGCCACAATTTATTTTACTGAATAACTAGCTAATTTACCTCATGGTGTCAACTGAACTGCAGAATAATATAGAGATAATAATATATGCCCCAAGAGTAGCTATTATGAGTGAAAAGTGTACCAAAATGCATCTATCTGCTAATTTATCTGCTACATTTTGAAAGAAAAAAATAATAATATAGATGATGATGGTGAATGTGTGTGTGAACAGGTTTTAACTGGAGGACGTTTTGTTAAACGTTCAGTGAGAAGTGTCCCAACTCATTGATGAAAATATTTATTATGAAAATATTTCTGGGTATTCTAGATTTTGAGGTCACATTAGATTGTTGAGGTCACATACGGTGGGTCCAAGGGTCCAGCTAATGCTATCACTAGTCCATTGTTTTGCACTAACCTTTTCCTTTCTTCCTTTCTGAACTAGCAAGGCATTTTATTATATTTTACGTTACCTTACAAGAGCCCATAGTGTCTCTTGTCTACACTCCTTCTGTTCTTTGATGTGTTGGTGGTGTGGTTTTATTTTGTTTTGTTTTGTTTGTTTGTTTGTTTCTTAACTGTTTTCCAATCCTTTATTTCAATAATCTCAAACTTGACAAATTTGCAATTCAACATTATTTCATCCATCCTTACTTTTCTTTCAGGTTGTCGTTACCATTCTCTAGCCACTTACCTTTCTAGAGTTTTTTTCATCTTCACCACAAAATACTGTTTCACTAACTATTTCCTGCATACAGCCAAATAGTCTCTACCTCAAGGCTCTGAACCCCGTGCAACATCTCCTAAAGCAGAATGTCTACTGCACTGAATCAAAGAATACTTTATGTGTATGAAGTTGTTTTTTTCTACCTCCTCTATAGTTCATGAGCATCGTTTTCTAAGTGTGTAGAAAGTTAACACAAGGTAAATATGATGTCAGGGGGGGCGCATTAACTGTGCTAACATAAATGTCCACATGCAGAAATTGGAGATGCCTTACTAAATACTACAAAGTGAAAACACATCCATGAGTAGATGTAATCAAATGCACTACCCTCTAGCTTACCTAATGGTAGATTGAGTTAATACACTCACAGCAGAAGCTAACCTTTGGACAATGTCTAAAACATTCACACTTCATGCATAATAGAAACACACATTAAAAACTACTAAAAACTAGAGTTAACTTTTAGAGGATGTAACAGTATGGCCAACAAATATATTAATAGACAGACACAGCTTGTTCCTCTTTAAAAAAGAAGTAGAAAAGATGTCCATGCCAATTTCAGAAATTAAATTTTAAGAAATCTATTTCAATAATAGCTCATGCTTTACATAAAAGTAAAATGAAATATTTTATTATTTTTCTCATTTTCTTGACTTTCTGTCATCAAAACAGAATCCCCAGCTTTTTTATTCAACTTTTTCATTTTCTACATTAAGATAAAAATGTTGTTAGAGCATGTAGCATTTAACAGAATATAAACAGATGCAGCGTAACCAACAACATTAATTTCATATCTATTAAACTCACGGTCTCATAAAGAGCAAGAATTCTAAAGGTCAAGCTGGCCTAATAATTTAAAAGAACTTAAATCTTGTGTTGAGCATCTTGATTAAGATTTACAATATTTCATTATTATTTCAACAGCTCTTTCTTCTACAGAGTTTCATCTTTTACTTACGAGAAACAAAAAGCCTGCTCTATTTCTCAAAAAAATAAAAAGAATAAACTAAGTAATTTTAATTCAAGACCAAATAACTTTATTAAAAACTTGTTTTCGCATGAGTGCTCCTTAGGTAAGTTGCCAATGAACAAGATTCACATTTATTTTTATGGATAAGTTCTTATCGTACTATGTAGTCACCAATAAACGCTGCGGTGTTATGAGAAAATGACTACATCCTCAAAGGACATTAAATACAGTAAAATCGATACAAGGCTTTTACTGAAATAAAAATAACCTTCATACATGTAAATTTGGTCATAAATGTAACAAAGTACTGACAATTCTCCAAAGACTTAACTATAGATTTTAATTCCTATGGTATGAATATATTAGATATACTGATAATGATATGTTTTCTGATACTGCAAAGGAGTTCACTGTTGAGGACTTGAGTAAAATAGAAAAAGTGTTTGTACATATGCCTTTATGCCTTTATATTTTCATAGAACGGCTCAGGTTTGAAGGGACCTTAAAAATCCTCTAGTTCTAACCCCCTGGCCACAGGCAGGGATGCCACCCACTAGATCAGGTTGCTCAGGGCCTCATCCAACATGGTCTTGAACACCTCCAGGGATGGGGCATCCACAACCTCTCTGGGCAGCCTGATCCAGTGCCACGCCACCCTCTAAGTGAAGAATTTCCTTCTAATCTCTAACCTACATCTCCGCTCTTTTAGTTTAAAACCATTCCCCCTTGTCCTGTCATTATCTGACTGAGCAAAAAGTTGCTCTCCATCTTTTTTATAAGCCCACTTTAAGTATTGAAAAGCTGCAATAAGGACACCCTGGAGCTTTCTCTTTTGAAGAAGCCTAAAGGCTGAACAGCCCCAGCTCTCTCAGCCTTTCTTCAGAGAAGAGGTGCTCCAGCCCTCTGATCGACTTCCTCTGGACCTATTCTAATGTATCAACATCCTACTTGTGCTGGATTTTACTCTCACTTTGCTCCTTACCTCTGGCTGATTAGAAATATTCAGAATGAGGGCCCACAGATCAGCTCGGAGTGCTGTTGGACATCCCTGACGGACGTATTGTTGAGCTGCGGCACTATCTTGCTCTGCTAAAACTGCAAGAAAAACAGCAAGTAATAAACTGATGTAGTTTAAGATGTCCAAAGTTTACCAAACTATCAAGTACTTCAATTTTTTTTTTTTAGAGTACTGAAAATTGAGACACACTGCACAGCCTATGACAGTAAGAGAGTTCTGCAACATTTGCATGTATTTGAAGTGGATAATGGTCTGTTAGACCAATAAAAAAAATATAAAAGTAACAAAAGACAGTATTATCAAGAAACGTATTACAACAGAATTTGATGCACTTCTTTACTCTTCTTATTTAGCTTATTACAGTTTTGTGTGCAAGCAATGGTTCTGAAAGATTTATTTTCGGTGCTGTTTGTTATACGGAGAGAATTCAAGCATGTATTTTGGCAAATAAAACACACACATGCAGGCACCATAGAAAGCAAGAGAGTGAGGTTAGTCTGTTACCTATCTGACTGATAGCTGGAGTGTAGTTTAGCCATGTAATGTGAAGATTCAGGAACAGGGCTTACAATCTGGTTTACCAGGATGCAAGCATTAGCTAAAGGGAAAATATCTAAAAGGTTTGGAAGGATGAGGTTTGGAATCATAAACCTATTGAACTCATTTATCTTTTTCTCTCTCTTCTGAAGTATTGAATAACTGGTCCGCCAATTTTCTGTTTAACCATCAAAGCTCTAACACGGATGGTGTGTGATCTTTTTTCACCCTAAAGAATAGGGCAAAAAGAAAAAAACATTCCTGTATTCCCCACAAAACTTCCAGAAAGACTGTGATTCATCTCAGTGTCCACAAGTGTTTACCTTACTGTTTCTTATTGAGACACAAAGTATGAAAAAGTAGTTTTGCTACATACAAGATTAAGTTTTACAATACAATAAAGGAATTACCAATTAGATTATAATAAAATGTAGCTCCTCAGACTAGGTAATATGTATTGCATAAAAGAAAATCAATGCACCCATGGCAACCAAGGACATAAAGAACACTTTATGTTCTAAAATCCAATAGAGTATGGAAAAGAAATCCCACTGAATGAACCTAAATATTCATGGTCAACACTCTAGCTTACAGTTTTGCAAGTTTCTGTGTCTTTGCACATACGAAAAGATAAGACCATCTGTGTAATAGAGGCTGCTCTAAACAGACAAAAGATGAGGACTAAAAATTACATTGTGAATTTAAATGAATAGCTCAGTAAGCTTGGGTGGAGAATTTATTTGGAGAAAAAGGAAAAGAACAGGGAGATGGACAGTACCCTAATGAGTTGCCCTTGGATCAGAGATCAGACAATGAACAGAAGGACCACAAAAGGAGAAGACAAAGAAAGCTCATTGTTTTGTTACTACAACAAAAAGGGACGGAGGACTTTTGAGATGGTATCCACCCCATTTTTTTCCTTTGATAATGTTTTACATGAATCACAAGAAACAGTAAGTTGCATATATTGATGGGTTTCAAACATTCCCTGCACGTACACTCCTATAAACAAACTGGAACTAATAAATGTTTTTTCCTTTCCGGATCAAGTCTCAGCCTTCAAGGAAACTCCTAATTTTTTTCAGAAAAAGCTGTATACATGGTAACTAAGTACTGCAATATTTAGCAAGTTCTGCAATTGCAAATATCCGTTAAAAAGATTTTGTTCTGACGCACTGGCGTAAAACCCATTACATTAATGAGAACTGTGTGTGCAGGGAAGGGAGTCCAGAGTCTTGTGATTTTAAAATGAAATTCAGTAGCAGCAGAAGTTAAGTCATCACCAAAAAGTTATGTGTCTATGCTTCCTATTTCACTGTAATGAAATATTTGTGGAGTTATTTATCTGATAGCTACTGGTAGACAGCAATGCTTGCTTTTCTGTCTTTGTCTAAATTACAATGGTATGACTGACTATGTTTTGCTCGTCTGCCTAGCTTGTTAAAATTCTAAAGGCATATGAGATATGAAAGTACAAACTGTATTCATAATACTCATAGGTTTCTATTTGTTGTTTCTTTTAACCAAATGAAAACATATCCGTACCTTTTTGTCCAACACGTACATGTTCATTTTCAAAGAACTCTAGGAAATAAAGAAACAGAAATGAACTACAAAAAATAAATTAGAAAAAAAAAAGACACTCCACCTAAAGTATTCTGTATTTTTACTATACATTACTAGCAGTAAAAATCAGCTGAATGTAAAGTCATAAAAAATTAACCTGCATCAGCATCAATGTTTTTTTCCAAGAAATATGAAGAGGTAATACCAGAATTTCTTCTTGTCTGACGCACACAAATATAAAAGTAGCACTACGATGCAGAAGCCAAGAATTTCAATAGGTAAGTTTCCATTTAAAAAGAAAAATAAGTTCAGTGTTTTCCATTTTTATATGGAAAGACCATTTTAAGACCTGTTTCTATAGGAATAATTGTATACAAGGAAAAATAACAGAAGATGTTTGTGTTTATATGTATCTGTTAGTAGTGTCACACTGCAGGGTTGACTTAAGATTTATCAATATTTTCTGTAGCTTTGGAGACAGAAAATTTTGTGCTCCAGACTTGATCCTGAAGTGTTCAAACACCTGAAATTAATGTATTTTCAAGCTGTAAATATGATAATTTTAAATCTTCAAATATGATCCTTTGTATTTTCAATGTTGCCTATTATTAGCTGTATTTTACCAAGAAAATCACTAAATTCATAGATACAGAATAAATATTTATGGTTCACTATGGAAAAAATACACAAGCTACTTGATATTTGCACTGCATTCCATGCATTAGTTCTCTAAGTAAATGACTAAAACACAGCATTTGCTAACCAGGAGGCACTTGTGCTGAATCATCAATACCCAGCTGTCCCGTATTTAAGCCTAGTTCACTGAAATCTTCTTTCTGAAAAAAACAAAACAAAACAAAACAAAACCATAACAAAGTAATTAATAGTGTTTAATTCTCTAAATCATGAAATTTCCTCTGAAAGGTTTAATGCAAATATTTTCTAAACCATAGTTCTTTTAAATGCATATATATGAAACACGATCCCAGGTTTTTAAAAAGAGAAAAGTCTCACATCAATGCTTAGTCTAGTACCATTTTTCATGTTGACTATGAACTACACCTGTATGTAATAAAGTGGGAAATGAGAGATCAGTTTAAGGATAGCATAAAATCCTCAGGAACCTTCTCAGTGGAGCCTTAAGAACAGCTCTCTTATCCTCCAATGATAACAGTTGTATTCAAGTGCTTCCTTCCATCTACAGTCTGACAGTATAACAAGATCTAAAATTACTTTAAGAGAATATCAGACACCGATTGTCAGCTTACTTGATCACGTGCAAGCTCAAATAAAACTGTAGAATTAATTACAATAAAACGAGTGTTTAGAGTTCGCTTTCAGAGAAAAAAAATCGAGAAAATATACATAGGTATATTTTCGGCACAAATCAACAGCTGTGTGGTACAAAATAAAAATTTCCCAAGTGACAATTTACTTTTTATGTTTTATTTTTCATTAAAAACTTCTTCTAAAAAGACTTTTCTATGCTGTGTTTTAACTGTTGACCCACTACGCGTTCATACTGATTTTCACTTTCAAAAGGAGAAACTTACCTCAATTTTAATATTCTTATTGTTTAGAATCTTGTTCATTAGCAAGGCAAAATAATTTTTATAGAAACCTCTTGTAAGAAAGAATATACTTACCAATTCTGGAATATCTTTAACTTTTAGAGGAACCTGAATTAGCCCCAGATGATTTCTGAAACTAGGTTGTTCTCCATTTTCATAATTTGGGTTTCGAAGATTCATCAGTACCTTAAAAATGGTAGCTCTGTCATTCCTTGCATATATTCAGAAATTTACATTCAGAAATGTTCTCAAAATCATTAGTATTGCAAACTGTACATTTGGCATAAGACCATTTCCTGAAACTATCATATATACAGGCCCAAATTATATCAAACTAAATACCGATGTTTTCAAAATCACAAAGGAGCCAAATTTTCAGGATGCAAATATATTCTACTTTAAAAAGTAAGCACAAATTATGAAATAAAAAACCAGAAATTATTTTTCATATATGAGCTTAAGTGCCGGTTACATAGTGATGTCTTAAAAAAAAATAACTTCTTCATCAAAGCCATTTGAATACATAGAATATCCTCCTGATGGCTACAATATCTAGAATATTCTATAGCACTACGTTTTTTTCTGAAAGAATTTTTATTCGTGTTCTTACATTGGCAATCCTATGTAGCATTCAATCAAAGCACTATACAATTTGCTACTACAATCATTTCTTAATAAATAACAATACCTCAAAACACTTCCTTCTGTTTGAGATTTTTTTTTAAACAAAATTAAAAATCTAAAGTAAGGGTAAAATTTAAGAGACAAGGACTCAATGTCAAGATAGATAACTGGACTATATAAAGTCTGTTACATACTCTAATTCCATGGGTATATACTTTGATATTATAATGTTAAGCTGACAAGGATTCTTTCTAAGATAAGTTTCTAGCTCTTATGAAATTCTATAACATTCTATCTCTACAATTCTCGGTCTTCTAAGTATTCTAATTCCACATAAACTCATCATCAGACTTGTAAATTAAAAGATTAATGTAATAAACTGCAAACTCTGTAAAGAAAATATTTTTTAAAAAGTGGTCTTAAGGGTCACTGGGTAAGTCCAAAATGAAAATGGATTCATCTGTAAACACCTGTAATCTCAAGATTAAATACACAACTTGACTGTTAGTACAGTGATGGAAAACGAAAATTAAAATTTGTTTAATTAAAAATTTCAGATATTGCTAATTGGACAAGAGGCGCTCTTTAGAAATGTAATACAATGGACAGAAAGTTTATTGTTGGATTCAGAAATGTACTGACAATTCATAACCATGAAACATTTCATACGTAAACCAGAAATATGATACATTTTCTCTACCACTACAAAAGACATTCCATTAGACTTGTACTAAATCACATCAAACATTAAGATACATTAACTCTGACTGATGATTCAGTATTAGACTTCTACATTTTACTCTGCAAATGAGGAGGCCATCTTAACTCTATAAATCTACACTGTCATGTTCTTGATGATTTGGTTCCTGTATAACTGACAAGATATATAAATGCAGATTTTTTTAATTTTATTTTCAATCTCATTTTAACCCCAAACCTCCTACTGTGTCATCATTAACTTCACCGTCATCAACAAGACTTATTACTCCATTGTCATTTTCTATTCTAAGCATAGCTGGTAAAGCAAGTTCTGTTTTATTAAGACATTTCGTGTTTGAACCATGCAAAATGATGAGTAATACTGTCATTTTGGACTTTAAAGATTCAGTAATCACATAATCTCATTTTTGTAATGATCTCATTTGATTATAGATAAAAGAGTTCAAATTCCACAGAGTTCTGTTATGTTTGATTTTTCACATTCGTCACAGATGACCTAAAATTTCAACCAACCTTTCAACCTGATTTCAGTCAATCTATCAGCTTCACACATTGCAATTTATTTTATTTATTGCTTAATGTATTGGCATTTAACATCTAAAATGAATGAAGAAATAAGATGGAGCTACTCTTATAAAAGATATTAACCTTAACTAATGATCCAATCAGACACTGGTGTTCTTACAAAGAGAAAAGACCCTGAATAAGCTGCAAAAGCTAACATGAATGAAAGAAGGACCCTTTAGTAGCAAAAGGTTTGCAAACTGTAACACAGTAGGGCTAGAGAATTATATGGGTAGGTCTCACACTTTGTTCTAGGACTCCGGCAGTACTACTATTAGTCTTTGTCTCAGTGTAAAAATGCATATGGACAATTGCCCAGAAAATAAATAAATAAATAAATAAAATAAATAATAATAATAATAGTAAAATAAATAAATAATTAAATAAATAGCTTTCTATTATATCACTCAATTTACAATCATCTCCATCATACCAATCGGGGTTTTTTAGAATAATAGCAAATTGTATTGCTTACCAGTCTCCTTGAGACTTAAAAATTACCTTTCCCTCCTCACATAAAAGACTATAAAGGATGCAATTCAATCACTGAGTTTTTTCACGACACTTACTTCAAGAAAATCTTTAGGTGCATAAACAGGCCGGAAGAGACTTAGATCTGAAATAAGATTTCAATGATTATATGTTAAAAGCAAAAGAGATTAAAAATGCATGCAATTTTCCCATAGCTGTCACACAACTTAGCAATTTCAATAACACATTACAGCAAAGATTAAAATAACATCATGACAAATATCACAACTACAACGCACACTCCAAGATTATGCTACTATTAGTCAATGCCTTGGTTTTCCTTGGTATTTAAGTGAAGAGTCCTAAAAAGCCTTTTATCGATTCCACGTAAGTTTTTAGACTGAACCACTTTCAGACATGGGATTGATATAATATTCAAAAGAGGTGTTTTTTTGTTTGTTTGTTTTTTAAATAGTGAAGATTGCTGAATGAAATGTGCTATAGTCAAATAAAAAATAGGGACTTATCATCAGCAATCCATGAAATGTATTGGTCCCTGTGTACTCCATGGGATACAAACTACTACTTTTGCAAAATCATTTCCTTTGAGGAACTTGGGAATTAACTAACTGTATTTAGCTTTGCTCTCCCAAATGATATGATTGACTATTCTGTGCAAGTGTTATTTTTATATTTTGTTAATAAATTGTCTGAGCTTAATCATCCATACTTCTGAACATTTTCTTTCTATTAGCTTGAGTTTACACTAGAAGGGGTACTCCTTTGCTGTATAAATCTCTACAGCATCATAATGAGTATTATGCCATAACCTTTAAGTGTTGACTCAGAGTTAGGTCAGTAACTTGAAACAAAATAACAATGAAGTGAATATTTATGCATAATAAAACATAACAAACCAGAAAAAAAAGACTGAAATCAGTTTACCTTGCAGTTATTACATTAATCTTTGACTGATAAATAAGATGCATATGGCGTTTTTCTATGTACAAAAAATTAATGCACGTAATTTTAGTTGATCTTACCTGGTTCATCAGTTCCCATTTCATTCCATTTATTAAGCAGTTCTTTCTGCTCACTTGCAGGCCTCTGAAAGACAGAAGAAAGTAACTCTTCTTTTTTAAGGGAACGAGTAAAAAATATGTAAATTAATGTAACACTTTTAAAAACAGATTGCACTGGCAGCACAAACTTATTTTGCTAAAATCCAGTCCCAAGCTTGAAGTTTTATTTTTCCACAGAAAGTCCCAGGTTCAAATTAAAGGTAAAAAAAGGTGGCAATTAAATAGTTTTATGAGTATGCTAATGAATTTTAGGCTGTTTGATAGTTTCATATTACTGGGGATTTACTGCTTATTCCCTAGAGCTGCTAGACTTTGTCCTCAAATTCCCATCCATGGTACAGTCATGAAAAGCAAAGCCAGCTGCACCCTGTATCTCTTATAACGAACATAGAGGTTTTGCTACATACTGTAGAGAAAAATTGTACATATTGCAACAGGAGCAAACCAAAGAATTTGGTTCTGGCATTGCAATCCAGTTCTGTAGTATTTAAAATTAAAGCTTCTAAATGAAGAAATGCAGAATGCAGACAAATAAAACCAGTAATGATGTGTCAGTACTAGCAGTTTGCTGCTTTGCTGGCCAGCAAACAAAGTATATCCATATTACACACAGGCTATGCAGCTGTAAGTTATACAGCTGAGCCTGCACACAGGAATGCTCTGTTAAAAGCCATGAACATTAACAATTAGCTCTCCAACATGCTGCTCCCTCAAGAGGCTAATTTGTGCAACAGCAGAGGAAGATCTGACCATAGACTTCTCTCAAATTCAGCTGAAGCATACACTGCCACAATCTCTTAAATTTATTCTGTACTAAAATAATTTGGATACCAGTCTTGTAGCTCTTGATAACCATGTGTAAAATGAACACTACGTTACAAGCATACAAGACCAGGCTTAACTTCCAGAAAAACATCAGTTTGGCAACAGAAAGTTAGGAATACATTACCTTCTGTGCTAGTGGGATACTGAGTTCTGTGCACATGCTATTCAGACTTTTTAGAATTCGCTTCTCCCAGCTTCCCTGAAATTCATTAAAAAAATTACATATGATTTCTTTTTTTTCCCCTCCAACTTTACCATGACTGACAATATGCAGCTTTATAAAGTCATATATAAGAAAGGATGGCAAGAGTCACTGATTGACATTGGCAAAAACATTTAGGGAAAGTTTACATGGTTGTTTAAATGGAAACAACAGAGCAAACAGATTTCATCATCTATATCACAATATAGAATCAGGAAGGTGAGTTATTCAAATTTCAGAGCTCTAAAAAGTACACATCTCACAATTTCTGATTTTTGACATACGCCTAATGTTCAAGCTTCCCTCCAACATCTAACAAATTCCTCACGAGTAAAAAATGATTATGAGCAGGGCAATGAACTACGCATAAAGAACGCCTCCTCCACTTTGTGACCTGAACAGAATGCAAGTCTTTCTCTACAAAAGATATTTGAGATGATAATGATTCTCAGAAGTTTAAAAAGTTAGAAATTTGGTGTTCTGTAATGCTGAAAGAGTAGTAGTTCCACAATAATGCTCAGGAAATAATTCACATATCAAAGAGAAAAACAGAAGTAGAAAATACTTCAGTAGCAAGTGGACAGCTTAAAGAGCAATCAGATTCTTCTGACTATTGCATTAGATTTTGAGCCTACCATATGGTGCCTGATCTGTGGATAATTCCTCTGAAGTTAATGCCAGCTAGTACTGACTTCCCAGTCAACTGACTTAAGATTTTGCTTCCGTGATTACAACAGCACTGGTGGGGTTTATATTTAATTTAGTTTTCTGTGGATGATGAGTCAAGCCCCAACCAAACGAATGCAAAGACTCCTGTTAATTTCATTTAACTCTATTTATTATTTGTAATTAGCTCTAGACACAAATTCTACAACAGTTAGATATCATCTAACCACATGCTCCTCAAGCTTAAAGTTCTGTCCAAAATGGGCTGCAGTTTATTAGACAGGAAACAAATGAAGGGAAGGGCAGATGTTCAAATGTTCTGTTTTTTTTTTTTGTTTTGTTTTTGTTAAAAAAAAGAAAGAAAAGATTATATCTTATCTATAATTGCTTCGCTTTAGCTTCCGTTTACATTATCCTCTTATGACATTTTCCATCCAACGCAATAGCTATCTTTTACCAGTGATTTTTTTCTCACGATCAAGTAATCCTTTTACCTTCTCTTACATAAACAAAACAGACTGAGTATTGACTGTAACAAATGTTTTCCAGATTACTGTAAATTTTATAATATTCTGTATCATTTTTATTTCACTGTATTACTGTACTTAAATGCCTTCCAAATGCTACAATTACACAACAGCACAACACAAACTGTTTACTCTCTCACGGAGGGAACGAAGCATTTATGGAACCCTGCTTTGCTGAAGAGCACTGACATGCCAAATTATAAAAAATACAAAAGAAGCACAGAGGTGGATGACAGCAGCTTTCCAAGACTGAGCACCCGCTCATGCCAAAGAGGAATGGAGGCTGATACCCTCAGTATGACTGACCAGAGATTAGCTGGGTTATTGCATCAAACATGTAGCACGTTAGTAATAAATACTATCTGGATACTCATAAACTGTGCCATTATCCAGCCTTCAAGATTCGGGCCAGTAAAAGATATTCAAACAAAATGACCAAATCCAAAAAAAAGTGAGGGTTGCACAACCCCTCCAGAAAAGAGCTCTTCCTCTCTCCCCAGCGCCACAGGACAGTGCAATTTCCTGCACTGAGTAGAAACGGAATGCAGTATGCCAAGGGGGTGAAGTAAAAGCCAGGGGCAGAGATCATAAATTCATTTCACTGATGGGGAATGATACATATATATATATTTTAAGATGATTCCTATAATTTTATGAAGAAATTTAACACTAAGAAAACACATTGCTGGAATTGCTATGGTTACAAACGATTTATCTTAATGCTGTAGTAAAGTCATTTATGAACTAAGTTAAACGAAACTGGGTGGACAACAAATAAACTAAAAAGAAATACATCAGAACTGCATAAACTAGCTAGTATTGCTTACTTTTTTTTCCCCTACTATTATGAATCCCAAAATTTTTTCTTCTAGAAGACTAGATAGAAATGTAATTCTTTCAGAGAGTACCCAACAAGAACTACTCAGCAAGTAGAATTCAAGGTATCTGGCCACAGATACCATTGGCTACATTTTCTCTAATCAAAACCTGAAGAAGATTTCTAAAAGAGAAGAAATGCTAGCAAATATCTTAGTATTGCTCTAGTTCTGATGCTCATGAACTCTGCTTTCTCAAAAAGATTTAGAAACTAGGGAAGATGCATTGACTACTGAAGGAAAATGTTTTAAGTGGACCTTTAGCAGTCACAACATTAAAATTTAATATGTAGTATTGTCATTTAAATGTTTTTCAGAGTCAGTCAGTCTGTTTCAAGAAAGAAAATACCCTACGGATTACTTATATCTTCTGGGAGAAACTAGAGTATGGATGGGAACATCCCTATTAGACTTTAGAGAGTTCCTAGTACCTATGCTTTTATTGAAATCAATGGTAATGTTACTCACATTTTAAACACGGCTGGAGAGTGCTCTGTCTTGTAACTCTAAACATACAGGTCAGAAAGCTTTTTTGAAAGTTATTTCTGCTTAGCATGTACAACACGGGGAATCCGGTCTTAGTTGAGCAAAAAACCTACCAGAGTATCTATACCGAATATAGTAATGGACTCCACAGTAACTTTCTAATCAAGTCTATTGTTTATATATTGACTTTCTTCAAAACGCAAGACCTGAAAATGAGCAATGAGGGACAGAGGCAAATGTGAGCAGTAGGAGGGGAGGATTTGCTTTAGCAAAGCTCCACTTCAGTAAGATCTTCACAGACTAGGCTAGAAGCATGGAGGTAAAGAATCCATTGGAGCAAGGAACAAACTGGTTAGCACATAAGCAATTATAGTCTTCTATTTTCCTGGAAGTCCAAAGTGCAGGCCACTGGAAGACAACTTATCCTTTCAGGTCCCTGTACTTTTAGCTTCGTAGCTGATGCTACTCAAGTGGAAAACACTGAGTTACACTTAAGATTTCCTTATGTAGCTTATTAGAATTCTTGTTTTTGTGAATGCACTCCAATACCCTAGTTTTAAGAACTGCCATACTTTCAAGAAGGAATACTGTACCGCAGAAGATCCCCCAGAGTTACATTTCTCACTGCACAAATGTCAGACAAAAAATGCCATTTTTTTTCACTAGAGACAGATTTTGAAATAACAAAATAAAACTTTAAAGAATAGCGAACAAAAATATGCATCTAACTACATGGGTTCTCCAGAGCCAGTACAGTATCTCACCTTCCTTTGAAGATGGCTGGTTGATTTAATGTTGCCTTAATCTGGAAAGCAACACCTTCCAAGCAACAGGGTAGCAAGATCCACTCCAACACAGAACGGGCTTCTCCTTTCCTGTTTTCTTGCTCTTTATTCTCTGTTACTGGATGCTAGGGCATCATTTATTATCTATCTATCTCCTTTTCACATTTACTTGATTTACATTTCTGTCAAAACACAACCTGAAACAGCAAGCTCCTGGCTTACAGCAAAAAAACAGGAAAAAGGAACTGTGTGGATTAAAACACAGTATTGCAAATTTATGAGTTATGTATTTATGGGACTATCATGATAAGAGTTCCTGTTGAGATTTATAGTGTTTGGCTCATTGCGACCTTTGTAAGATCTGTATATGACACAATCAGAATATGGCTTCATGGGAGGTGTCAGACTGTAGAAACACTTCCTAACATTTCTTTGCACTCAGCTTCTTATTCTTCTCTTTAGCTCTGTTTTTTCTTATCTTTATGTTGTCCACTTCATTTCTATGTTGCTGTTTGCAGCACAGTTCTCCTAAATCAAGCGAAGGCTTTCCTAGTGATCTCCAAGAGTGAAACAAATAGCTGATAAGGCTTGCAATCATTTCACCTCATGAAAATACAGATAAAAATAGTTAATACAGGAGTCTAATGGATTTGAGAACTTTTCAACTCACACCAGTCTCTGCTGGGCAGGTAAAGCAAGTTAGCCAAGTCCATATTTTTTAATCCTAGAATTCAGTGCTAACACCTAGTATGCACTAAGATCTGTTAAGTTTTAAGAAATAATTCTGCTGTTTAACAAGGTGGGAAGAAGTGTGTTAATGTTCTATCATTTTCAGGAAAGCTGTTTTCTTTTGATATAACGAAGAGAATACAATATATAAACTTCAGGCTACCACAAAAGAATCAGAAAAGGTTACTCAGAAGGGTTAATTATGAACTTTTTAATATCTACTGTAAAAAAATGCAAATAGAGTTTTAATACTGATTCATTCAAAGTAATTCCAATAAATTACATCAAAATAAGATGCTTTTCAGCCAGTATTACCCTTCTTTCCAGAATTCTGAGGTAGGCCAAAATTAATTAAGATAGAAAAGGATAAAGAAAATGCCAGCAAACTGATAACAATAGAAACAGCACTTTAAACAATGCCTGTGAATAACAAAAGTCAAATATGATGTACATGGAAAACATTTTTCTACTAGGACAAGTTTTGTTGATTAGCATCAAAATATTCTTCTCCAACTGTTGTGATCCTAACAGACAAGTAAAGTCAAAAAGATCTACCTACAAATAAAACCAAACCAGTCTTCTACCTTCAAAACATTAATTAGATTTCTGATACCTAGGGGAAATAAATGAGTAAGTTTCTATTTTTAGTTTACCCCCAGAGGTATCAGCAATCTGTATAATTGCATTTTCGCTACTTCCAAATATTTTAAGTAAACAAAAACAAAATCAAGGAAACTGACTTCAAAACCATTTTATATTGTTCACTGCTCTTTATTCAAACAAGTAACAAAATAAAATTTAGTTATGATTCAACTACTCTAATCATCCCTGTTTTCTTATGGGCCTACTACTTACAGTGATAAATGAGTACATCTTGAAAATCAAATTCTCACATGTAAATTGGTGTTCTTAGAAAAAATCATGTAAATTCCCTAACCATGTATTTATGCAACTTTGTAACTGCCACCATTTATCAGAATTTCCCTATAAAAAGGATTTGTATGTTTTTATTGAAGAGCTGTATTTCAAGAAAGGGTTTGAAATTAGATAGGGATGCCTGAAATAGGTCTGAAATACTCTGAAATAGGTCTACGAAACTTTGAAACTAGTAAACACAGGACTTCTTTTCATTCCTAAACTATCAGAAGAACTGCTGTTTCCACACAGTGCTAAAAATATTGTGTAATGTAAGTATTATATACACCTTTATAAAATAATAACCAACAAAACTTGATCAGACAAACATATAAATATATAAACACATATATAAACACTACTGTGCTTTTTGCATTAGTAAATTGATATGAATGATTATTTTGGGGAAGTAAATTGTGGCATTACATTCCACAACACAGAAGAAAATTTGTTTAATACAATCTTTGTCCCCAAATGCTACAGACTGAAAACCCAGGGCAGCAAGATGAGACTTACTGGAATAAGCAACAAGATGATTGAAAAAGTAACACAATTTGTTGAATAACTTGTAAGAGAATACTGTAATATATTTCTAGGCACGGCTGAGTTGAATACAATTTTATCCTCGCCTCAGATATTCTGGTTAGATCGTATTCTTGAATAAGGAAAGAAAAAAAAGCTTTATGTGGAATTTTTATTTATTTGAAATGGCATGTAAAAAAAATCCAATAAAGTAAAAATATTCTTTTCCTGACATCCAATATCCTTGCTCAATCTTTTATAGTCTTGTTTCTCTTATTCTCCTTCAACATTTCTTAAACTCCTTATCTCTATAGTTTTCACCTTACTTTCACATTTCTAAGTACTGAAGATACCTCTTCCTGAAGATCTCACGATCTGCACAGCCTGTTGACATTCTTTGCCAAACTGCCTACATGTAGCTTTTCAAAATAGTATTTTTGTAACTCTAAGTAGAATGTCCAATATCTACACTTGTTTTTCTCAACAGAATCAAACTCTCCTTCTTGTTATGTTTTACATGGTTTTCTGTAATATTCAGCTATCTCCCACTATATCCTACTTTGTTCATGGTTAGAGAATTACTTGAGCATTTTTGCTATGTATGTAAAATATCAAATATACAATGTCATTATTAACTTTAACGCACATACAATTACATATTTTTTCTAAGGTATAAACGCTAGAAATTGTACAATAATATTAAAAGTGAAATAAATGTCAAATAGCCTAACCAAAGATCTAGTAAGAACTGTAAAATTGGTAACAACCAACCTGTGCTTTCCTCATATAAGCTAATGGTTCTTTCATATGCTCAGGAGGTGCTGCAGGATGACAGGGTGAAGGAAACCTGGAAGAAAGTATAGTACATTTTAAATGTCCGGATCTTTATTTTGCTTAATTAATTATTTATAAACTTAATTTCTTTCATGAGAACACTAGTAAAAACACTGCGCATGGCGATCAAAACTAAAAATAAATATTATTTTAAAAATTATTTCTTCATTCTTTCCTGTGGACACAGAGAATGTAAATATGTGTAATACTATTAGTAACATTACAACATGAGTTCTTCTGATATTAAAACTAACACCTCATCATTTCAAGTATTTGCAAAATAAAATCAAGTAAGTCTACAAACAAATCAGACATTCTCACATAATGTCCTCTTAACATGATGTCAACTTTATAATTCCCATTAAACAATTCTTTTTTTCAAGTGACGATCTATTTCTTGAAGGACCTTTTTAAAAATCATTAGTGAACATATAGCTGTCTAAAGAAATTAGAAATTTGTGGTGTTGATCTAAGTAAAGTTGAGGATCAATCCATGAACAGCTCTATGCCAAAATATAAAAGCTGGAACAAGACTAAAAACAACACTAACTTATCCTCCAATAATGCACGTTATTTCCAGTGACTTGTTGCCAAACATTTCCTCTGGCTTAATTTTAATTGTCTCTAACATCTTTCAGAAAACAAAATTTACCAAAAGCATTTGTCATAGCCTGAATTTTCATTTATTTAAATGCATTCAATCAGTCCCCATCATATGATTTTGGGAAAGCCTCCCAAAGTTTTCCCAAGTTTTAGCTGATAAGGTCACTCTTGTATTTGCAGAATAAATAACAAAAAAATAACTGTACATTTGACTCCAGTATTTTCACTAGGATGAATAAGAAATAATGGCCCTTTAAAATAGAAATGAGGCTGGCACCCTTGGTATGACAGATCTTTCAGATAATAACAACGTATCAGTATGACAACATAAAAGAATTAAAAGTAAATCATGTGAATGGAACTTATTAGATAAAAATACTAAATAAACTCACACGTTGAGTTCACTATAAACAGCATTCTGAAGCTTCTTTTCCCAACCTGTTAAAATAAAATAAAATAAAAAAATCAAGAAGACAACTTTAGGAATTAATACTAATGGAATATGAATCAGAGGTTGCTTTAGAATCATTAGAGTTTTCTGTCCTGTCTCAATTCACGTCTACCTACCAGACAGACAGGAAGAGATGAAGACAGGAAGAGATGAACCTAATTAAGGTAGGAACAACTACAAGTTGAAGTCTGTATAAAGGTTGAATATTTTTTACTTCCAACTGCTATTCAAATAATTACAATACATCTTTGGTTAAAGAACTATTTGGTAGTTTTTCAAAAACATATTATTAAAACAACTATAAATATTAATAGACACAGCATTACCGGTGATTACAGATCTTGTATCACTTATCAAATCTTCACATTATAGTTATGTAGCCTACAACTTCCAATGGAAATTGGAAATTTACCTAGGGGTAAAATGAATGCTAATTTTCCTTTTTACAAAGTGACTAAACTCTTGTATCATTCATAACTTTTTTAAAAAATAGCAGTATTTTGTAAGATGATAAAATTACTTCTTTGCATGGCATGTTCAAAATGCTGCTGTAATCCAAGAACTTCTTCCCTATTGATTTGCTCTATCCTGTTTAATAATCTGATAAAGTTCTCACAAACCCTGTTCCGTTTGTCTATATTTTAGCAATGCCTCACACAGTCCAGAATTAACACAATCTCCATGTTGAAGTGCTAACAACTTCAAAAACAACTTCAAATTTTAAACTAGATTTATCACAACACACCTAAAGTGATAACAACTATTGTTTGTTACGAGTTCCACACACAAAGATGTGTCTTGCTGAAATAAGGGTTAGGTCTCAATCAGATGCATAAACCTACTGTAAATTTTAGTTATTTCACTCCATTGGATTTATTGAACTCTGCAACCTACAATCTTTCTTCTATTGACCACGTCTTATATATAAAAACACAGCTAACGATCGATACGTAAGCTAAATCAGGTAGAAATATAGAGTCTTGTAAGACTGTTGAACTTTTATCTTCTTCTTTTTCATAGAGTCATAGAATGTTTTGGGTTGGAAGGGACCTTAAAGGTCATCTAGTTGAATGCTAGTAAAAAGAATGAAGTATTACAAACCTGATGTCTTCAGAAAATCTTTAATATCTTCTTTCAGTGATTCCAGTTTAATTTCTGGTTTGTGTAGGCTAACCTAATGTGAAAATTCATAAAGGAATAAATTAATAAGCAAACATTCACTAAAAAGAAAGTAATCTGTGTATTTTAAGTTATGAATTAAGAAATATGCATGCTTAGTGTTACACAGCAAACTGCCTCCTACTAACTTGAAGGTGGTAGCTACAGCCAAAAACGTCAGCCGTTTTCCTAAATCAGTCTCTTTGTTTTTACATCATCAGTGATATAAAAAAAAAAAAAAAGCTGTACGTGGGTAAAGGGATAGGGACTACCAGTGACATACAGGCCTAACATTCTGAGCAATCACCCTACATCCATAGCACAAACGCCAGTTTCTACACATTAAAGGATTGGTCACTACACGAAACGAACAAACTGAGAACATTCCACAAGTTTTCATTTAACCTCCCACAGTTCACCTGGCAGGTAACAAGCGCCATCTTCAAACTTCAGCTAAAAGCTGTGGACCAAACATTCTCCTCTGCAGCTCCGATTATAAGGTATATACAGTCCCTTGTAACGAAATGCACATGACACAAGCCAACAACCAGCTCCGCAGCCCTACCACAACACTACCATGAAGACGTTGCTGCAGATTTTTCAGCAGCAGCAGAAGCAGCTGCTATAGCATCTCTTTCTGTAGACAGACCAAGAAGAGAAGAAAAATAGACCAAAAGGCTCCAACAGGACATCAGTCAGAAACCCAGGAGTTTCTTGAAGTGACTGTAATGCATAGTTTCCTAAACACGAAGCGCAGCCATAGCCAATTGGCACTGGAGGATAAATCTAGAGGGTTGGGAAAGAAGAGCAAGGCTGTCTGCCGACTTGAAAATACCACTGGGAGATCCGTGTGAAACTTACTCCCCAGCCTTGCCAGAGCAAGGCATGTTCGAAGCATATGGCCACATCAGCTACCTAGAAATCTGAGATACCGCTTACCAAAAGCTACTCAGCAATATGCTGTGGCCATATCAGCTGCTGATTCTATTATGATAAATCGTGCTGCGTATAAACGCTCACGGCCAGCTCATCAGCCGTGTGCCAGCACTAACAGCGCTGCTGACAGCACGGCAAGCTTTTGCTCCTTCATACACAGCTAGCTGAAAAGGGGAAGGGATTAGAATGCAGCCACTGATAGCACCAACTTCTCGCCTTTTCAGCCCACCTTATTATTACAGGTACTGAAGGCTTTTATATTGGGTGCATTGACTGCAACAGCAAAGAGGCTGCAAGCATGCTTTTTGAGACAGAAAGGTCATTGTAAAGACAAACCATAAAATGTAGGGAGTTGCTTAATTCTCACATCAAATGACAAACGTGTTCTGTTCAGCACCATGGAAATGCCGGCAAAGGACCATCGCTAAAGGCAAGTTTAGTGCCTCGCCTGTACAAATTCGAAATAACATACTTCAACCCGGGCACCTTTTGCCTTACTTCGGAGTTTTTTCTGAACGCTTTGGTAAATTTTGTCTTCTGGGTTAAGTAGTGCCAATTTTAACGCCATAGTCCACGGGACATTTATCTGTGGGTCCTGTGGCATATACATGCTTCAATAATCATTTCCAGATATGCAAAAACCCCTCAGAAACTCAATTCATTGACAGATGATAAATCACAACAAGTTAAAGCTGTACAATCCACTAACAAGTTTGTTGATTGCCTTGAAAGCGTAGCAGTGTACCAATGATGAACGTGCAGACAGGAGAACAGTATTTCAATTCCCTGTTGCACATACAGCTGCAAAATCAGGGGGCTTTTGGCTCATCGAGGAGGTCGTCAGTATCAATGTCTGACCCCTCTTGTGCGTGTGTGTGTGCGTGGCTTCCTGGAAATTGATATGGGATGTTGTGAGAGGGGAAAAGGGAGCTCAGTTGGTACAGAAAGCTTCCCATTTTCCCTGTCCGGCCACACGGTACCGCAGACGTAAACTGTGAGATAAATAGTAAATAGTGAGACAAATTTTTGTATAAGAAACATGAAAATTTCCCCCCAGATTACGTTCGTTTCCACAGAGGACACTTCTGTCCCACTCCTGTCATTTTGGGGTGCAATCCCTAGCGCCTCTTCCCATTTCCCAAGCCCCCTTTCTACCTTTCCTTTTGTTCCTTCTGATTACAATCAATAGACCCCTACAGTGCCAGACAGAGCCACAGCGCCACACGAGCTGCTGCTGCTAAGGGCTCGTTGCGTACTGGATTGCTGATCGATTCGATACCCGAGAACCTGGCAGCCAGGCCAGCTCGGGGCTGCGACAGCTGTAACACAGGAGAACACATCCCAGGTCTGCATAACATAGCCAAAGGCAAAAATACTTATTTTAGCAGGCCAAAGGAAATCCCCTCTGAATTTGCTGTAACTTAAGAGAATAGCACCTCTTTGGAATTCGTACAGGTGTTTGTGGGCATTAAATTAGGGAGTCAAGAAGACAGCTCATCTTCCAAAATTACTAGGGCAGGTCTCCCGCTCTTTTATTTCCCCTCAGACTGACTGCTCTAACTTCCCTGCCCATGGCACGGGGGTTGGAACTAGATGGTCTTTAAGGTCCCTTCCAACCCGAGCTGTTCCATGATTCTAACTTATTCCTATTAGTTAATTATCTTAATAGTTCTTAATATTATGTTGCGAAAACCATTTAGGTATTTTGGTAGGTTTTGTTTGCTTGTAAACTGCTTGTTACAATGTACTGCTGAAATACTGTTTGCATTTTCACCCACTATGGGTTTTTGGTAGCACGAAAAACACATTAACAAAATTTTCTTACATAGAAAGCATTACTGTGATTTACACTGATAAAAATGCCTGCCTACAGTTTATTGGGAAAAAAACACCTTGAGGTGATGTACTGATGAATTGAATTAATTTCCTGCATGACCAAAATGCAGGGTACACACAAGCAGAACGACAGACTCTCCAATTTCAATACACACATCTTGATGAAATATTATCTTTTTTATTTTTATTTTTTAATCTTTCAGGGGTCTATCAAAAGCAGGGTAAAGGAGCAGGAGCAATAGAAATCAAAAACTTGTGAGGGCAAAAAACAACAGCCAGACCAGGGAAGAAGTGATGCTATCCAGAGGCTCAGCCAGGCCAAGACAGAGTGCTGAAATGAGAAAGGGATGAACGGAGCATATTAGAGCAAACAATAACAAATTATTTTTTAAAAACGTTAATGCCTTCTGGTTTCCTTTCCAGTCTAAGGCAGTATAGGATATGGCATTGTCTTATGGTTAGGACACCATGGTTCAAGGGTTGGGTGTCCACCTTCATCCACAGAGAGACCAAGGTCTTGGGCCAGCCCTTGCAAATCAAGGAGCAACCGTCTGTTGGACATTTCCTCCGAAGCCAAGCCATCATTATGGCATTTCTTGGCACTCTCATCCTTCAGCTGTACAGAAAAGAAAGTACAGTTTTGGACTTCGAAAATTTGCCAAAACTTCTTCAAAGCGGATGAGGTACCACTAGCAAGACTTTGTATTTACATTCTGCACACAGCTTTGATTTTGGTAAAGTATCCTGTTGAAGTCTGGGCAGTCACCGTCGTAAGTGATACTCTAAATGTATTACAGATTCTGCACTTGCACGTCAGCAAGGAAGAAAATCCAGAGACTCAACGCTGACCTGGCTGAAAGCAAACAAAAGGATAGCACAGACCTCATTGGAAAAAGGTGTAGAAAATTGATTTGTAGAGAAGCAAACACAAAGGGACAAATTGAGTTGCAAATTAGTGTCTAAACTTGGAAATAGCGTTCAGTCATCAGGATCGAAGCAGCATCGATCATGCGAGAAGACAGATGAGCCCCTAAGGCACAGCACTCAAAGCAGTGTAGGAAAGTGGCTAGAGGACCAGCAACATACTACAGAGAGGAAGTACAACAAAATAAAGCATCACAGCATAACAACAGTGCTATTTTTTTTTCCAAGAATAAATACTACAGAAAATTGGTCCATCTATACTGAAATGTGGAATTGTATCAGGCGAATGCACTTTTTTTTCCCTGATGCAAACAGTTCTGCAACTAACTTTACACACTAAATATTTTTACTGGCTACACTCCATCATCCCTTTTCAACACCTTTCTGTTTTAGACAAGTACGCACACCAACAGTGCATTTATTAGTCCTCATTATGACTTTGCACAAGTGATCAATATTTTTAGCTTTTAGAGCTATTATTTCCCAAATTACAGTAATGCACACTATCCCAAGTGTAGTCCAACTTTAGCAGACTGAAATCAACTGAAGGCTAAAAAATATTTCCCTTCTCCATATACTCCATTCGGCCATAACTAGATTTTATCAGGATCGAGCTGACTTGTTCAAAACCACTTCAAGTATTATGACGATTTCAGTGTAAACACCCTCTAAATACCTAAAAATCCTAGAAATTTAAGGGAGCGATTTGTGTTTATTATATATATTTCTGTACGCAAAAGATGAATACTTCTGAGCATAACTAAACCTTCAGGAAGTGGAGATCCCTGAGTACACTGATGTTTTTCCAATACTTGCACATTCCTACAGTAATTACACTAAGGGTGAAAGTGTTGTCAACTCTCCTATACAAGTAGAAACAAGTTAAAAAAATCTAGTAGTTGAAACAGAGTTTCAAATAGCCTCATACAGTAATCAACAGCTTCAGACGTTAAGTTCTCCCACAAGATGTACAGGACACATTTTTAATAATGCAATTCTGATATTTTAATTAATTTTCTAGGTTTTATTTAAATGCAATATTAGCACTGCAAATAAAATGCAAGGTAAAACATATACAATCCACATTACTAAAAAAAATAAATCTGTAAACCAAGCTTGCATTGTTTCTGAACTCCATAATCTGTTCAACGTATTCATAATTGCATTCAATTTAAAATTCATTATACTGCAGATGTTACTGCTGAGCCATTTGGACCAGAGCATGAGCTCTATCAGAAGGGGATAGCAAGCTCTTTGTTAAATGCGATGCACGAAAAGGAATCATTAATTATCTCTGATGACTCATGAGCCTATGTTTACTTGCTAAGTTTTATTAAATAAATGCTACATTTCACAGAAACATTCTCTTTCTTAATTTGATCTTTTACTTAAGTAGGAATCAGTATCAACTTTTTTTTTTTTTTTTTGTAACTGTTGGGAAAAAATGCCATGAAAACCACACCTTCAGGTATCTCGCAGATCATTCACTCCACATGAAGTACCCTAAAACGTTCACCCACACTCCCTCTGGAAGCACACACAGGCAGCTTTAACAAGCATCATTCCTGGTGTTCCTCTCTTTCTTTGCCCCAGCTGAAGTCTTGTGAAGTCCCTTACCTCTCACTCAATAACTTAGGTCTTTAGACCTCACGTTTCCACTTTCAGCCTCCTCAGCCAGCTAGTAGCTTGTTCTGCTGTAGCTTCTCCTTAAAGCACTCCTGCCACGGGCATCTTACGAGAAACACAGATCTGAAAATGTCCACACACAAAACGCCAGGAGGGATTCCTTGTTCTGTGGCTATTTCTTGCTAGATTTAAACCATAGTTTAGAACCTTTACCTTTCACTTTTCTCTCACCTCCTGTTTTAGGAACAGTTATTTAGGCTTTTTTATTCCTATTTTTTTTCATTTTATTTTTCTTTAAAAACTTTACTTGTTATTTGCCCCGGCCATTAGAAGTTCCAGGCAACTCAGGCAGATTCCCGTTAGGGCTCGTGAGAAAGCAAAGATTTTTGATGTTCCGTTAAATATCTGTGTTAAAAGGTGACACTTTTTTCAGCTCTCTGAATTGTTCCATTTTTATTCTCACTTCACTGATGAAGATTCTGCCCCCCCCCCAAAAAAAAAAAATCAAGGTTTTACACGAAATTTTGATTTCAAACTCCATTTTCTGACTGAAGAATTCGTGTTTCCCTAACCACCTCTAATTTTTGCCTTAAAGACATTCCAGAAAGGGAAGAATGAAGACAAAACCAAACAAATTTGGTTAGTCTCACACTCTGAAAGCTTTGCCTGAGAAATTGCAATCGGATTTCTCTTCAGAAACTCCAATGGCCCCAGCAGCACTCCTACCCGTTGAAAAGCTATTAGCTAATAGTTCCGTACTTTGTCACTGTTACTATTTCCTTTCAAACACAACCCAAAATAAAAACTATACTCACTCTTTCCTGCATTAATCTCTTGGTATTAAGTGCAGGCACATCATCAATATATCGAAACTCAACCTAGGAAATCAACCTAGCATTTCTTTTCCCAATCTTCTCTAGCTAGCATATGACCCTACCTCTGTTTCACTCCTCGGGACAAAAATGTGATTATCTGATACCCACAGAGCCAGAGCTGTGACAGCAAATCATTTGGTGCCCACGCCAAACTAATTTTAAAGAGATTGCACATCACAGTCCTTGACACAGGCGCGGGCTCCCAGTGTCAGTCCAACGCAGCGCTGGCGCGATCAGTTCATAACCGCAGGACTACTCCATCATCTCTCACAAATAACATCAGGAAGTTGTGTTTTCCCCCAAATTCTATTAACTAGTGAAAGAAACTGTTCATTCTGAGCTCTCCTTCCTAGACTTTAAAGAAGAGAGAAGTTTACAAAACAGTTTTTGCTGAAAGTTAAAATAAAGTTTGCGAGACTACATGACATCTTAAAAGTATCAGGCAATATTATACCAGACCTTACGATACATTCCGACTCTCATGTTTCTACACTGACATATAAACATCAATTGCTGTAAAGGTAAAAATATAACTGTAGTAGTAATATCCATAACAGTAAGTTTTGCTCCTATACACTGCCTCAACAGATTTCTCAAAATACAGTATGGCTTTCAGAAAGTAACTTGAAACTAACTAAAAAGGGACCACCAATCGCTCAGTACTGTTAGCAGCGGAGACTAAGCACTGTTCAGAAACTGAAAGGTAACCAGCAAACAAAGAAATCCACCATGCCCTACTGACCAACGGGAGTTCGGGCACGATGCACAGTAACAGCAAAGACTTTGAATTTGATAACGCAACTTCAGAAGCACTCCAGGCAATGGGAGAGAAATCAAGCATTAATTTAATGCAGGCAGTGGCAAAATTCTGAAACCTTCAGAATTCCGTACAGATAAATACAGATGGAACAAAGATAAGGAACACACTGATAGGGCCTTTGCAATTGCATAGCACAGAGATAATATGACGAGCGTTATAAATAGAACAAGTCTATACTGTACAAGAAAAAACGTAAACGCATGCAAGGTCTATAAAAAAATCAAGATCAAGTAGAACATACAGATTCCAGATGTACTTTTGGCCCTATTAATCTAAAGTGCAGGCTCTGAAAGATGACTTTTAATGTTGGGAAATTGTTTAGCTGGTGTATCTAAAGACCTTCCAGTCTTTCAGGTTACTGTACTGAGCTATAGCTCTTACTTAAGCTTCTACTACAAATTCTTCAAATGCCTACTGTAAGAATCAACCTGAACATGTCTTCTCCTCTCTGCCCTTCGTATGGATGGAATCTTCTGACCCATACATGCACAAAGTTCTTCTCTTCTGTTCCTTCTCTCAAAGTCCTTCTCTTCTGTCCTGAAGCTATCAGGACAGATTTGGCGGTGATCATTACACTGTGATTTATTTACTCCACAGGTTACCCTTATGCTGTCAGATTACGCAGTTTCAGCTTGTATCGAGTCAGTGCTGACCTGCTATAGAATCAGGGAGGGACGCAGACATTTAAATGCCGTTTCAGGCATCAGATCGCAGAGGAGCACCGCTAAGGTCCTCAGGCTGCCCACCCGGTGCTCACAAAATAACCATCCACCAGCAGCACGAAAATACCCTGCCAAGTCCTGACCATACCAAACCTCCTCGCGTGTTAAAATGAACGTGCTAGGTACCAAACGGCTGTGAAACGAGGCCTTGCAGGAGACAGAGGAAAGAGAATAAAAGCAGAGGTGAGCTCAAACATTTTATTATAATCAGTAACGGAGTTGTTAAAAGAGAGCCCTGTTCTGAAAACCCATCGTTGCCTTTACCAAGGACAAGGTCTTGAATTTAACTCTCCACGCCTCACATCAGACCATCTATTTGGGATGCTGAATTCCCCAACGCGTAGCAGGAACTCAACATCCAGATTGTTTCATAAATCTAGCCTACTTGAAGTCATGCATGTTTGCTTACTCACGTTTTTTGAGAGCAGTCAGTGAAAAAGAGCCAGGCAGATACATATACATATATATATATATATATATACTTTTTTTAAAAAAAAAAAAAAGCATTTGGAGACCAAAACTGAAAAGGGCACACAGCAATGCCTCTTGCTAGGGAAGGCTTTAGGGACACTGAGAGAAGAAAACCACAATTCATTTAAAAACCCAGCAGAACTAAGGCAGATAATGGGCATCCTATCCTAAAAACAAATCTGTGCCACTTTAAGCATTGTTCGCAAAACATTAACAAAACCCCAAGATTTTATAAAACGCAACCCAAAGGATTTCAGTACACGCAACGATAGCTACAGCAGCACTACTATGTTGTCATGGGCATGAAATCTAAAATAAAATTTATCTGAAAGGGAATTCACCTGAAATACAAAAAGCTGGTTTCAAATGCAGACAAGTTACCAAATACAAACTGCTTTCCCAGCTACAATAACGTATTTCCGAGTGAGTTTTTCACTTATTTTTAGCTCTTTTCAGCATCCCCTCATTTCTCAGGGGGCTCTCTAGGGCGGGGGGGGGGGCACTCCAAGCCTTGCAAATCTCAGACAAAAGCCAAACCCGGTCATTTTCGGACCGGGTGAGGTTTGAAGAGGGCAGCCCCGAGATTCGCCTCGAAACCCTTCGTCCCCAGAGGGACAAAGCGAGCCCCGGGGAGCGGCCGGGGAAAGGGAGGTTGGGGAGGGCAGGCCCCGGGCCGCGCCCCACGGCCGGGCACAAAGCGCCGGGCCACGGGGGAGGGAGCCGGGCCTGGGGCCGGGCCGGGGCTCACCCGGGCCTGTCGCTCGAGCTGGGAGTGGAGGCTGGAGCCCTGCAGGCGCCGCACGATCCGCGCTATGGTGAGGGACAGCCCGCTGTCCGGGTCCAGCATCGCGCCGGGGGCCGGCCCGGAGCGCTTTGGCCGCCGCACCGCCGCCCGTGGGGACGTTACCAGGCAACGCAGGGAGCGGGGCGGCCGCCGCCGCGGGGGCCGGGTGGAAAATGGTTCCCGGCTGAAGAGTTCCGAGGTGTCAAAGGGTTTTTTTTTGGGGGGGGGGGGGGGGCACTGCGCCCCTCTCGCCCCCCAGCACGGATAGCCAGTGCCCTGTTCATGGGGTGCAGCCGGACAGGCTGCCCCGGGGGCAGCCGCCTCCCCACGGGGCCCTGGCAGGCTCCTTCCAGCCTGTGGGCTGCAGTTTAAACATAACTCTGGTGAAAAACCCACACTGCTCCCGTTTCCTAAATGATTTTGTCCAATATATCCCACTAGGAAAGAAAATGGAAGCATAAGGAAAACCTACGAGTGGACCCAGGGATGTGGTAGCACCCCCCTGAGCTCAGGCATAGATACCAGTGACAAGCCCCAGCCACCTCGTGTTGGGTCCTGCACAGAGAATCATAGGATGGCCTGGGTTGGAAGGGACCTCAAAGATCACCCAGTTCCAAGCCCCCTGCCATAGGCAGGGACACCACCCACTCGATCAGGTTGCTCAGGGCCTCGTCCAACCTGGCCTTGAACACCTCCAGGGATGGGGCATCCACAACCTCTCTGGGCAACCTGTTCCAGTGCCTCACCACCCTCTGAGTGAAGAATTTCCTCCTACACATGGCCTGCTCTTTGTGTGGGCTGAGCTGACAGACAAAATGTCTTCGTCCCAGCAGGCAGGGTGAATGTGTCAGCCTTACCTGCATGCCTGAATGCTCATCTAGTGGATACAGGCTCCCAGCAGCAGCCTCAGGCGGTGTTTGTAGCTGCTGCGGCTCACTAGTCACTGCCCTCTGGACCCCATGGATTAACTGGCTATTAGCATTTCACATTTAGCTCAATAACTACTCAAAACTGTATTTTACATCATCATTAATTATGGCTTAATTAATTTGTCTGTCTTTGCATTGAAAAGGACAAAGGTTTCTCATACAGTCAGCGATTCCATCTCAGCTGAGCTGCTACAATCAACAGCTACAATACAGCATCCTCGAATTGCTTCTCAGCTGGAACTGACAGGGCTTCAAACCCATTTTTGAGCAGTCAGAAAGAGAAGCTTAAAAAAATCTTTGGCTGTGGTTTAAGTGGCATTGCACTAGGGTGAGGTAGCTGGATTCACATCATTAAAGCTTGAGAGTTTAAAACGCTGCTGTCTGGGGCCTGAGGTATCACATCCAGATGGAGTGAAAAGAGCCTTTAGCTACACAGCCTCTTTCTGTGCGCTTCAAGGGATATACTAGTAGACCTGCGCTCCAGTAAAGTTTTATTGCACTCTTGAAATTTTGTGTACTCAGCATGGTAAGTCATTAATTCAAGCTCATTATGAGGAGCCAATACAGTTCTCATTTAAACAGGACAGCTGTGTGGCACCAGGTATATCTCACTGGGTGGTATGAAGCAAGGAGCTTCAGCACACTAATCGCTTCTGTGGAAATCTGTTCCTATCTACATAAGTAACAGCACTATGTAACCAAATTCTCACTTAGTAAGCTAATTTACTAAGCCCAAATATTAATTTTGTAAAGCACAGAATCATTATTAAATAATCTAAGAGACTTCAAGGAGTTAACATGGAAAAACTGATCATTGGCTTCCAAAGTCAAGCATTAGTATTCATTTTCAGCTCTGAGGATGACCATACCTCTCTAAAATAATGTTGTAACATTCTGAAATATCAGGTTGTAACTTTTTCATTGCTGTGAACTCTGCATGCAAGTAAATCAGAAGTGAGGAAATGAAGATAGATATCATCAGCTACCTTGCTAGAAAAAAAAAATAAAAGAAAAAAAACCACAACAGTAGATGTAACAGGTATAAAAATGCACCTGAATTCATGTCTCTGCAACCTCTTGACTTCTCAGCAAGCTTTTCTGGATAAAATGAAGTTTAAAGGAAAACAGTAAAAGAAGGCCAGAATTTAAATTCCTTAATCAACTGTAGAAGAAGCTTAAAAATATCTTATGTGAAATCAAAAGACTGAAGACATCTCTCCTCTGAAGTAATGGAGAGAACAGGGAAATCAAATGTCCAGTTGTCTACCAACGCCTTAAATACTTCTTCTGGTTACGTCAAGTTGTCTGTCAGTTCTGTGCTTGCATGCATTTATGAAGTTAGTGGCAACAGTGAGCACATTTGCTTTTCTTCTTGTATTGGGAGATAATGAAATGTTTGCCTACATTCCCAACTGAAGAGGTATACAGAGTGTAATAGCTTTATGTACTAGTTCATATTAAAATTCTGCAGAGTTTGCATGGAGGCTGTGCATTGTTTTTTTGTTGTTTGTTTGTTGTTTGTTTTTGAGGAGGATCATTTGTTTGTGTAGGAACTCTATCTGTTAGAGAGGCACATGCAGAAAACCATGGTATGCCACCAAGCTCCGTAACTCAGTGTCTACCAGTCCAGGGTTTTACACTGCAGCTGCCAGTACGAGAGGAAGCTCTACTCCCTTCCCTGGCACACTCTTTGGCAGCATTTTCTTTTCTAGATTTTCAGAGAACTTGTGGTCTGCCGCATGTGAGAAGACATACTTGGAACTCAGAGGCCGAAAATGGAGGAGGAACTGCAAACACCATTGCGTTTCGCAAGTGTGTCACTTATCAGGACTGTGTGGTACGTGAGGACTCTGAGATTTGGTACTTGTGTACCTGTAACACAGCACTGTGTCTGGCTGTTTTCTGTGTGATCTGCAGGCACCACATCCAGCTAGATGGCAGAGTCAAGGGACAGGACAGAAGCCATGACATTCTGCTGGTTAGAAGTGCAAGTTCTCCTGCTTCTGGGGAATACATGGGAAGCATACAACAGATGAGTATCATGTGTAAAGCATAAGATTTCTCAGGTCTCCAAAAGCCATCTTTATGTCCTATGGGTCAACAAAACAAGCGAAAAAGCTAAGGTCAGCTGTAGATGAGTGATTTCCTACAGCTGACAACCTCCACTCCAAATTTACCTCTGTTACCTTCTTCACATGCACATCTGTCATTCTTCATTCCCTGTTTTTCCAGGCTATTTCCAGTCTGTTTTCCTTCCTCCTATGGTTTTTTTTTTTTTTTCTGCTGTCAGTTATGTCTCCAATATGGGTAGGAAAACTTGCTTCTTGTAAATGCCAATCAAAGCTAAAAAGAAAGGAGATATAAAGAGATCATCCTTACAGCATCTCACTGAGTGCTCTTAACTGCTTCTTGTGTCTTCTTACCATATCCAGTTAAGAAATCTCATGCTTAAGTGTGTGCTTCTTTTTTGTTTCCTTACAAGGAGCTTACAGCATAGCAGCTTGAGAAAAAATAGGGTCACTGTTAAAAAATATCACTTGAATAACAAGCATTGGCAGAAATCCCAACGTGAATGGCATTCTCTTTAGCCCACCCCCATTGGATCCCATGACAAGTTTAACTTTGTTGATGTGATGTGTTTGACAGTTCCTGCTTTTTCATTGTGATTTACTTTTAAATTGCAAGTAAGCAACTGCAGTACAGGCAGCATAGAATGGTTTTATGATGTCCAGTGCCACATACCAGAGGCAGCTTTCTGGTTTTGGCAGAACATCTGGTGTAGGTGTCTTTGTTTGCAAGTTGTTTTTTGTTTGGTTGTTTGGTTGCTTGGTTTGGCTTGGTTTGTTTTTGTTTTGTTTTGTTTTGTTTTTTTGATCTTTCCCTTTCTTCATCGCTGATCTACAGCCTGAATACCAACTCTCTTCCCCATCATTTCTCACCTCCACTTACAGCTGCGGTGATCCACAGTGTAATATCTTTCTTTACTGTGTTTTGTGTTGACTTACTGCAGTTTGCTATAACTGATACTGGTATCCCAACTGTCTTATATTTATCTGCCACTGTAGGTCTGGAAAGCATCGAGAATTTGGCAAGGGAAAGTAAAAATTGCAAAGCCGGTATCTGAAATATTTCACCCTTAGTCTCTCCCTGTTTCCCTGGTGGATTTTAGGTTGAAAAGAGGAGAGGATCTGAAGCAACAGATCATAAATTGCATACTGTCATTTTTAAGGCCACATGAGACAAAATATATTTTAACGCTTCCTCATAATTATGAAGACCACTTTATTTCTTGGAATATAAAGCAGATAGTAAAAAGGAAAAGCATCCAAAGGAAACATTTAGTACCTGGAAATTTGTCTTTTTTTCCCCACAACTATGCTAGTCAACCTAATGAAAACCAGGGCTGTCTGTAGGTATCACCAAAGGAGGCAGGTGCCATGTACAGCAGAGTAATGAGTGAGGGAGGTCAACAAAATCCCAGCAGTCCTAATCCCCAGATCCCAGCAGTGAACAAAATCCTGGCTCTTTTGGTCAGCCGCTCCCAAGCCGCTCCTTCCTGAGCAGTTCACAGCACTGAATTCTCCTCCCCTAAGCAGTTCATTTGGCTAAATGTATAACTCCTGCTGCCCTGATTCCACCTTACTCTCATTCTCTTGCTTCTAGAAATAACAAGTCATAAAATTTCCACCTAGGGCTGCTTTCTCTGCTGGGAGAAAAGGGAGGTGAAGGGTCTTGGGGTGGTCAGGGGCATTGCCCCCTTACCTTACCTGTGCTGATTTATGAACACGCAGTACTGACTAGTCATAGTTTTGACAAACCGTAACTCGCCTAACTGCATATTTTTACTGGAGATACCACAAAGGGCAAAATATATGAGAGTAAAATAAAATACATTGCCTTCATGCATTTCTATTTTCTGTCTCTTTAATCTAAAATAATTTTTAATAGATAGCTAAAATAGTACAGGTCTTCTCTCCTGTGATCACTAACCTAAGTGGTACAGGAGGTTTGCCACTATTGTCATTGAGTGGCTCAGAAGTTTTTTGTGGCATTAGATGTCTCATCTCTTTTGAAGTGTTCACATGCCTCCATTGTTAGCAGAAATTCTGTCGTGAACTAAAGCATGAAGTTCAAATAGCTACTCCCTAGGTTTCTCATCCAAGCAGGTTCTTTCGGAGAAGAATACATTCAGTCCTTCGCTCAGTGTGTTCACTCCTTATACTAGACTAATGCAAATTAAACTTTAATCTCAGTTATTGGCCAACGCCCACTGCTTTTCTTATACAATCAGAACCAGGATATATTGTTTGTAGCTGATAATGGAGAGATGCAACAAAAACTACAAATGCAAGAAAAAGGAAATTTCTGTCAATGACTCACCCTCATCAATTTTAAGTTTTCTTCAAATTGCTGCCCAAAAAGCAACACTATATTTTGACAAGTTTCAATACTTTTTAAAAATAATTGCTTCCCATAGAGTAATGAGATTTTTTGTCGATATACCACTGATGCAATCTGAAGAATGTAGGAAGCTTAGATGATGTATCTTTACTTATAAGGACAGAAAACATCTCTTATTGCAGACTATTGTTCATGAAAAGTAATATATTTTATCTAACACATGGCTGAACTTGAGAGCCAGACTTGACTACCAATGACATCAAGGATTGTCAGTCTAGTTTTAGGTGTTTCATATTGCTTCAGCTCTTGATTTTAGGTAATTTCCTACCAGACCTTGGCTTTGTATAGGTATAATCCTCCCTGGAGAGGTTCGTGTATCTCAGGTCATGATATCTATTGCTGGTACTTTTTAACGGCATTGCTGAGTCATAGTAGCAACATTCAGTTAGCAGATATGTAAAACATAGAACATGCACAAAGTCTCTCATTTTTCTAATCTTATTAGTTTTAGTCCATTTTTCATGTGTTTTATTATTAATCAAGCAATGTGGGCTTGAGCAGTAGCACTCTGCATTTTCTGGTTCTTAAAATTCTGTGTGCACATTTACCAAGACTATTGAGATATAATTACGCAGAGGCAGGTTTCCTTAGGCTTACAAAAGAAACAGCCTATTAGCCTAGATCAGTTTTGAAGAAAAACACATCCTGAACCACAGATACAGCTTATTTTCAGAGTAGTGTATGTACTTCATACATGGCATATGTATCTTAATTTTAAATTGTATATTCACCTATCAGCAAGTTTATCTGGAAATTTACACAATTATTGCACATAACCAAACCTTTTAGAAGACATTCTTCAACATTATCCAATCAGGCATGTAAGTTTAGTTTACTTTAGCCACTTCTTTTATGGTTCTTTAAACAATCGGCCAGTAAGCAACTGAAAAGAACTCTCAGGAGATTCTCAGTTGACATCTTCAGGCCACAGTTTATTAGCATATAGGTATGCTAGGGCGAGATTCTGTGTTGGATTTTCAAGCCTATTGATTTCAGTGAGCCTATATGGTATAACCACAGTCAGAACTTGAATTTTGCTTCTGACAAGAGGTATTCTCTTTTTAACAATGCCTAAAAAAAAATGTTTGTAGGAGAGTTCTATAAGTACTATTTTAAAATATCTAAAACTCCAGTTTTCTGTTTACGTATTATGCAAAGTTAGATATTGCTCCACTGAAATAGCTTCTTGACACCGTATTCTACTTACTACATTAGGGGAGGTTTTTTCTGTGAAAAGTATAATCAGTTTTTTAAGGTTGTCTGTTATATTTTTGTTCACTACCTGGAATTATCATTATTACAACTTATCGTAGAGTCATGTCCATATGTGTTGCCAGTCTTTGACAACCAGTAGGTCACTTTGAATGTATTACTTGGTGTCTAAATCACAGCCTTCCTCTCCTTAATCATTAAGAAGCAAACCCATAAACTTCAGTGGCACAACAAGGATATCTCCTTGGGTATCAATTTTAGGCATTTTTTATTCCTGTGATTAAGATTTGATGATGATTAAAGTGGATTTCTCTTCTTTCTATTTTTTTTTAATTGTCATTAGGAAGGATTAGTAGGCTGATTGATTTCCTTGTTCGTTACATTTTCAAATAGAAGATTCAGAAGTAAATAAGCCAAGAAGACACAGAAGCAAAGAACTCCTGTAGGTTTTTTGTAATTCTTTCCTGATGGTTAGGGTTGGAAAATAACCAGATACAGTAACTGTTGAAAGCAGCACATTAAGTTGGGTCACAGGGATCCTCACTTCCATCTAGGAGTGTTCAGATATCCTTCACCTTGACTTCTGCTTCCTTAACTTGACATCTGTGCTGTTGAAAAGACAGCTGGAAGTGCCAGTGAGATAAACTACCCAGGAGAAATGCTGAATGGACTGAACATAGCAAGCAGGAACCTTCATAAGCTTCTCATAGTTCCGTCACCACTGATGATGCTTTTCTGTCCTTGTATGGAAAAATGCTTTCTTCTATCGAAAGGGAGCACAGGGGATTGAATAAATATCTTAGCCAACTATGGAATGGAGTCTCCTCTGATAGATCTCAGGCTGTGGCAGAGGCCTAAAGAATCCTATGCCAAAACACTTAGGATTGTCCTGTATTAGTCCAGAAGAGGTTAAGTCAAAATGTAAAACTGTGTCCTAACTTCTATACACAGCTGCTCCATTTATATATAGGAACAGATTTTAGCAGAAAATGGTCTGAGAAGTTTGAATACCAGAGCTGCCTGTTACAGGAATTGTTGGGCATGCACAAAACAGAAGTAAATGAACAGTTTTTACTGTGGAAATAAGTGCATAATTAGAATGTGCACAAGAATTCAAAGCAACAACTTGAAAAGAGTGGAACAAGGAGGTGGAAGAGCAAGCACACATGAAATGCAGCTCTGAATGCATTTTACAGCATTCAGCACAAACAAAACCAGGCAACTTGGTTTCAAATGAAGCTCTGCACATTGAAGGCAAAATGTTTTTAATATGCAAATGCAGTTTGGTTTTCTGTTTTGCATCATTTGTTAGAGCTTATTAAAGAAATCTTTCCAATGCACAATGGATTTGCTAAATTAAAAAATAATAATAATAGAAATAAAGAAAAGAAAAAAAGAAAAAAGAAACAGAGGCACTATGTTAAAAAAAAAAAAAGTGTTATTTTGTTAATTAGTGGGATACAAGACTGAATCTTGCAATCTATATTTCAACATATTCCCAGAAGCAATGGGAAGGAAACTAGAAGGCAGCCCTCCATAATGCTGAAGGGCTGAAGGAAGTTTGAAATTATTTGTATTCATAAGAAAGAAGGAAAGAAAGAAAGAGAGAAAGAGAGAAAGAAAGAGAGAGAGGGAAAGAAAGAAAAAGAAAGACAGAAAGACAGAAAGACAGAAAGACAGAAAGACAGAAAGAAAGAAAGAAAGAAAGAAAGAAAGAAAGAAAGAAAGAAAGAAAGAAAGAAAAAAGAAAAAAAGAAAAAGAAAAAAAAAAGAAAAAGAAAAAAAAGAAAAAGAAAAAGAAAAAAAAGAAAAAATAAAAAAGAAAAAGAAAAAAAGAAAAAGAGAAGATACAAGATGTGAAACTGGTAAAACAATTCAGCAAAACTGTACAGATTTGCCCTAGCTGAGCTTGTCAGTTATTGCCATGAGTAGAGCAGTGTAAGAGCAGGAATACCTACTGTCAGAAGGATAACTGTGGTACATTAGACAGCTAAGGCAGAGAGTATTTTACAGCCAGATTTTCCCTGATCCAGCTCCAGGAGTCCACACCACTGATTGTCAAGAGCTTACCATAGTCCATCCTCCTCAGTGGGATGTCTCCCTACTCTCCCTAATTATTTTTATCATTAATTGCTTTTCTTCTTCATCAGAAGGATCCCTGCAGCCAACTTTCCTACCCACTGTTTACCAAAAGACATATTTTCCAGAGCAGATGGGACAAAAGGTGCTCCCCAGTTTGAATAAATATGTGGCTACACACTAGTGGCCAATGTGTATAATAATTTCTGGTCTTTGTCTGAAACTGCATGCAGGCTTGCACCCACAGAGAGCTGCAGCAGGGTAAATTTCTGCTGGATAGTGTGCAGTATCAACCTAAAATATAGCAGAAAAAATCCTCATTGGGGTTGCTGAACAGCAGGAGGACCCACTCACGTATGAAGCTTTTCATTTAAGTTTAATTAGATGAATAATAAAGGCAGCATAATAAGGATTTAGATGAATGAGATGCCTTTCTCCCCACATATGTACTGACATGCAGAGAAATAATAACAGGAGAGGACACCAATTCTTTGAAGGAAGCTACTTTCAAAAAGTAGTTAATATTTTTCCCCAAGTATATCTGTGAGGGTTTGCAACAAGAATATGAACAGGACAAAGACTTAAAATAGCCTACAGAGCAGGTATGGTAAGGGATTTGGAGAAGAAAATGACCCAGACATATATACTACATCCCAAATCTGCTCTATGTAAATTTACATATTTCTATATACTTTATAACCATATGCTCACTTAGAAAAACACTGGCACTGTTATAGAGTGGTTTAGGGCACCAAAACCCCAAACCATCCATAACCATGCAATGGCTTTAAGTTTCCGTGAGCTTTAACTGTGACGAGTTACTATTTTAAGATATATATATATGAAGTAGTACCTTATGCTGTAAGGTGCTACTGGCTTTCATAACCTTATACAAGCAGCGGAAATCTTGGAGGCCTAACTATTTGTTTTCTCATGAGAAGTGGAAATAATATTTAGTAGCTGCTCAAGGTACTGATTGCAGCTCAGTTGCATGGCCCAAGGGACAAATACTCAGGACTTTAGGTGCCATTTGCAAATTCAGAGTTTTGGTTAAGTTCATTTAAAGGAGAAGAAGATGCACACAGACAGAAAGGGCAATAGCTAAAGAATCACTCATGAGGATGCATGGAAGAGGAAACAGAGGAGAAGAAGTTGTCACCATGTCACTAACTAGACTGGCCACCACATAATGAACAGGGTGATGGGGAAAAGAAGCAAGGAAAATCCTGTTTTGTTTCTCACTCCCTTTTGATATTTGGGGAAATGAAATTTTTGGACTTCTTGATAAGTAAGCAGGATTTCATCAAAGAAATATCAATTCGTATTGCCAGTTTCTTCTCAAATGCCATTAAATCTGGAAGGCCTTGAATATTTAGTAACAGACCAGAAGTACAAAAGCTTCTAATCATTTTAGTTTGGATAATGTTGTATACAGCCTACGACCTACTCCTACTTAAAACAGAAAATCAAAATATATTCAGCAATTTGTATTATGAGCTGATTTTTTTTAGAATTGATTTGAACATTTCCCACAGAATTAAATTTTAAATTTCCAGCATTCTCTATATAAGGTCTTTGTGAACAAGATTTTCCAGCATGAAACGGCTCATTTTAACAGCTAATGAAATAAATGGTGCTTTCCTCTTTATTTTGCCACAGCATCTCCATTTGACTTCTAACAACTTTTATGAGCAAACATTAAGAACATTAAGTGAGGACTTTGGGGAGGTCTGACATTACAAGGTATAAACTTACAGCTGACATTTCTGGCTTTCTTCACTGAACTGCAAACAAAATTTAAAGAGATAAGATCACTGTAAGACTATGGTTTGAGACAGACTATACTTCTGGTACCATCAGGTTTAAAAACAGAGTGAGTGAGACTAGAATCTGGGAACATTTTACTAGCATATCACTTTATATGAATATTTTCATATAAATATTTTAAAATCCTTTGCTTGTTTCCAGTAACTTCAATAAACAAAGCTTATAAAAATAACATACTAACTGCCACAGATCTTTTTCTAATGGTTTCATCAGAAATACCTTTCCCACTCATTTTTTTTTTCATCTTCCACATATTGTAGGATTGTAAAATGAATACTTTAAAATAAAGGCAAAATACCGAGGAGAAATTAGGTATCCAAGAAACAATGCAGTATCCACAATTCAAACTGTGACTGTTCTACGTTGCTTTGTCTATGCAAAGCACACTTAACACCAATGAAGGTGATTACAGGAAGGATGAAACCAGCATATGTGCAATTGCATATATAAAATAATGACTTCAGACACACAAAAAAGCATTAAAAGAAATCATCCACATCAGCTTGAAATACTCAAATGTTTGTAAAAGTAAAATTGACAGTACATCAAGTAAGTGTAAATTTTCCATATATAAGGATTACATCCCGAAAGTCCAACTTCCAATATGTTTGTCTGATTTATAAGCTGCTGGATATTTGGGGAATACCTAAGCATCCCAACTAACTGAGGCTGGCTGTAGCAAAAAGTGAGTATAGAGGATTCTGGGCAGAATTTGTCCTTGGGCTTTTGCTTCTCTCCTCTTTTGAGAGTTGAATGTTCTCCTTGGCATCTTTAAAGCAGTTTTGTAATGTAAGCAAAGGCTGAACAATGAAAATGAATTTAAAACTTACATGCTTTCAGTCACATTAACTCCCTGCACAATGTAATATTGTATAAACATGGGAAAATAGTCCAAACTAACTACGGCAATTGTTCCTTGGAGTGTGTTTTCTTAAGAATTATATAGACAAAAGCATGGCAAGACCAATAATTCTGTCTTGTAACAGCCCATCTGTGATGCAACTCTGGAAATTACTATTTATTTTCAGTGTTTGAATAATATTTTGAAGTGACTCTCTATGGAAATATTATCAAATACACCCAGAAAAACTTAGTACAATGGTTGAAATAAATGCAAGTATTTGGCATCACTATGACCTGCCTTTCTCTCAGTTTCTCAAAAAAATGTAACTGACAGCTTTCTACATCCAGTTGTTGGACAGTGTTATATCTAACAAAGAAGTCAAAAATGCAAAGATAAGTTGGCTAATTTGCAAATAGATATAAAAATTCCAGAAATTAAGACCAACAGCAGAACTTCAGCTGGTGCAAGCTGCCTTCCCTCTTGAAGGTCTTCCAGTACCCCCTTTTATTTGGTTCAGTAATTAGTGCTAATTGTCAGCTAGCAGAGTTCCAGTTATCTGAATTAAACAAACAAACAAACAAGCAAACAATGACAACAAAACCAAAAACAACGGCCTTGAGATTGTCACAGTAAAAGAACAAGAGTCAGAATATAAAATTGTATACAACAAAATACCTAAGAGTACCATGAGCCTAACATGACACCTTACTGTGATCCTAGGAGTCCAAGAACTTGAATGGGACCATTATCTCACATTATCTCAAGTGAGTACCTTCCAACCCTATCATGCAAAACCATGATGATGGAAAAACAGCAAAATTCTAGCTATCACATAATCTTTTGTTTTTCTTTTTATTAGATCAAAATTCTACTTGGGTTAAGATCTTTCAGGGAGATTGCATTGTTTCTTTGCAGGGATTGCTGGTAGGGGTTTATGGAAGAGTTGATATGTTGTAACCAGTGGTAATGGTAGAGAGGCCTTCTAAAGGAGGCATATTTTGCAGTATACCCTAAAATTTTCAGAGGACTGCTACTCATAGAAACCTTATGATTCTTACAAAAAATGAAGCTTTCAAAAACTGCTGTAGTTGATTAATAAATTCTTCTTCTTTAAGTGTATTTTTCAATATTCTTCCAATAGAAACAATATTTCTCTTGCTAACCATAGCTTAAATTCCCTTTAGCCAAGGGTTATATGATTCTTTGGGAATTTAGATGGCAATGAACAAATTAAAATAGTATTATCTTAAAGGTATTTATCATCTTTTACAGAAACTGATAGTCCTCCAAAACGTAGATGTCATATCAGACGTCATGAAACACAGAGTAACTTCTCTCCTTAGATAGTAAGACACACAAACTTTGTATTCTTAAGTTAGACCTCTGGCTTCAGACGTAGTGGTACCAATTCACTTAATAATATATCATCTGACTTTCTCTATTTCCATTTTCATTTCATAACATCTCTGCTTTTCCCTACTAACCGTACAACCAATCCTTTAATAATTTAGTCAGTGTTGTGAACCTAACATCTCTTCGTCTAATTCTGCAGAAACTTAAAAATCTATTTGATCTTAACATCATGAATATAGCATGGTTTCTTCTTAGAAGCACTTTCCTGTGCTTCATTTTTTTCATCCCTAAATTGAAACTCATAGCATCCGTGGATAACATAAGTAAATTCTTTCATATGCTTCTTTGAGGTCTGCTAATGAAAAGGACCAGGAGCAGAATAGTAGTGACTATTATGGACTTAAATGAAGTCCTAAATGAGTCCTAAAAAGAAAAGACTGTAGTTCTTGATTGTTACATATAGAGGTTTATTCAGCAGTCTATTCAGAACACTTATACAATTATCTTGCAGATATCATGACCCATGGGTTTCACCCTTACATTGTTGCATTTGGATAAGTATTATATAAACTTGTCTTAATTGCAGTAATTCTGAAACCCTAGTAAGACTCAAGGGCAGATCACTTTGAAAAAAACAACTGAATGAAATACACTTAAAATAACTGTAATACACTTAAAATAGATGTGTTCCTGAGAATTTCACGTGTTCCTCAAAAGTGTGGCCTAATTCCAGTCGTCTTGTAGTTTATATCTGTATGAGTAATTCCACAGAATCAGTGGCCTTACGCCAGAATAACACTGGCAACTGAGGACAGAAGTAGACCGTGACTTTCCATATATATTTATTTTAATTAATTTATTTTATTTCATTTGCCAGGACAAAAAGGACCTGGCAACAAACTCAAAACTGTCTCTAGGTATGAGACAAGACAAAGATAAGCTTTTCCAAATTCATTATTTTACAACTATTTTACAACTATTTTTTGTTTACATTTGTAACATTATTTACAACTATTTTAAATAGAAACTGGAGTTTCTATTTAAATTAAGTAAAGATCTTTGGCAAATTAATTACAAAAACAGAGCAGGTGCTTTTTCTTCAAGAAAAAGTATGAGGCAACTGTAAATTGATGTGGCTTGACTGTGGATGAGAAAAGTATCATACATGTAGCATGAGAGAGCATGGTAACTTTTTTGGCTAGTAAGCTAGTGTTTTCATTTTTTGACATAACAGGGAAAAAAAAAAAGACTAGGACTAGAATTTAAAAAAAAAAATTAGATCCTTTTGCTATCATGAGTTTTCAGGCCCCCTCTTCTTTGAATACAGGAAAAAATATTTTTGTCTATGTTTCTCTAAACTATATGCAAAGGTACACTATGGTACATAAATTATTAACTATCAAAGCCAATTTTATTAATAAATCAGTGTGGTAATAAGGCAACCCACTCAAAGGAAATTCTTGCCTAAAACTTCCAACATCCCAAATAACGGCATGATTAAGTTCAAGCAGGACAGCCATTTGATTTTTGTTTCTCCTAAATAATAAAATGACATCTATGATTAAGCAAGCATTCCATTAAAACAGTCTCCCTTTTTCTTTATCTTAAAGCTTGCAGGGAGACGATGAGAATGATAATGATCAGTATGAAAGGGAGTGATCTATCATCCAATTATCCAAAGGTAGTAGAGAGAAATGATGTTAAAAAAGCAACTCAGAACTGTCCAAACATTAAGATTATTGGCTGTATATTTGAGTAAATCTATGTGAAAAATGCCTAGAAAAACAAAACTCTTTGATCTTAGTTTGTCTCATGCAGAAATCCACTCCAAAAGGAAAGTCAAGAGTTCATAGCAAATTCTTACTCATTTAGTCTGGCAATTTAACCAGCAGATACTGAATCCAGCTCAGCCCAGGACCAGATGGTATTCATCCAGAAGTTCTAAAGGAAATAGTAAAATTATTAAATGTGATGTGTATCCTCTTGCTTACAACTACATTGTCGCCAGAGAAAAAATTTTTGCAAATGTGATGCCAATGTTTAAACAGGGCTCCAGTGGAAACCCGTGTGATTAAGAGCCAGTCTGTAAAACTGGCATCCACAGGAGGAAAACTGGTGGGTACTGCAGAAACAGATAAAAATGTCTGGACACTTGGTCTACGCTTTTGTAGAAGAAAGCCACACCTTGCAGATTTAGAGATCTGAAGTTGTGAACAAGATGATCCAGTTTGTTTAAACTGTGACTACGTAGTTGTTGGGATTTGCTTGAGACAGCAGTCCCTCACTTATTCCACACTTGCTTTTGGCTGAAATTAATACCTCTGGAGTGAATCATGGCTCACTAGTTAACCCACAACCTTTCATGTCTCCGCCCTATCTGGTGCCTCTCACCACACCACCCTCCATTCATTTGCTCCCTGCACACTTTGCTACTATGACAAGAGGCTCCGCAAAGCAGACTGCATCCAAAGCAGTTTGGTCCATTTAGCATTTCTGGTGACAACATGGAGCCTCCTGGCACGGCTTTAGGCCTTGTTGGCTTTAGGCCTCTTGGATGTGCTTAGGAAGCATGCCTTGACACTGTTAATGGGCCCGTTAAGGCGCAACCCCTGGACAGCTGGGGCTGATGCCCTGGGTTTACAGAGCTTCTTGTACTGAGCTGCAGCCCAGGCCAGGCTCAGCCAGCTGAGAGCACAGTGACTAGTACTGCTGCTGCTGCTGCTGCTGCTGCTGCTGCTGCTGCTGCTGCTACTGCTACTGGGGGGCTATGTAGTGATATGGACCACTGATAACCAGCTGCGTACAGACTCCCATCGGTGAGGAGTATTATGCTGAGTCCTTCACAAGGGAAAAGTCTCTGACACTTCATCCTTTTCATCCTTTTCCATGTGGCGTTTTGTGGCAGGCTTTTTGTGCACAGCCTGCCACTGCCACCACTAGTGGGCTTGCATTGGCAGATAAGGGATGATGCCATCCACTCACACTGTAGTTCAGGACAATAAACCTGAAAGATGTCACCTAAACTTGCACATCCAGAAAAAAGAAGTTGCAATTCAAACATGGATCTGGACTTCTTGAGTTCGGGAGTTGTAGGTCCCTTATAACTCAGGGTATTCTATGATTCCCCCAAAAAGGCACGCTTTCCTTAGGCTGGCAATCAGAAGAAATTACTTGGCAGCAAAGTTCCCGACTCCCATGATCATCCTGTGGGGACACAGCCAATAAGCCTTGAGTAACTGGTGATTCAGTGGTGGCTGTGCTGCTGAAGATCTTAACAACAACACATCAATGGCAGCCCCAACTTGTATGCATGCTTTGGGCTTCATGTTTTCTTTCCTCAGCACAGAACATCGTTCCCTTGTGCTATGAGCATAACCCACATTACTGAGCTACTGTATCACTTCTCGGTTTGTGTCTTCATTGCTTCTCCAGCAGGAGCTTCCAAAGGGCTGGGATGGTTTAGCACATTCAGCAATCATTGTTCACAAACAGGCCTGGAAGACTTCTTTGGGACGAGGGAGCAAAGCTGGCATGGATTTGCATGCCAGAATTATGAGAGAATTAGGAGAATTATGGAAGTGGGAGTTCAGCAGCAATTAAAGAACATGGACAAATAGGAGACCATTGGTCTGAAATGAAACAGAGAACAACATCATTAAAAAATTAGAAATAAAAAGTAGGAATGAAAAGTAGGTGTGAAAAGCAATTATGAATGGAGCTTCACAGAAAGCTTTGCTACAGCTGTTCATCACTTTCATAAATGCAACACAACATGGGAAAAGGGGTGAGATGAAAGAGTTTGCTGATGCTAAATCATTCAAGGAGGGGAGAAGCGAAAGAGGACTTTGAAGAGTTGCAGAAAGCTCTTTCTGATAAAACAGGGTGAATAAAAATCACTGCCAAGTAGAAAACAATTATAATTTTTTATGAATAGAGTAGAGCTCTGAAATAGCTATTAATATGCAGAAAAGAGACTACTGAACTTACAGTAGATTCTTCCTTGAAAACGTCAGTTCAATTCTCAGTGGTCATAAGAAAGGCAAATAAGATTACAGGAATTATTAGGAAAGGAACAGAGGGAAAACAAAACAAAACAAAACAAAAAAAACCACTAAAAGTCAATATGACATTATTTAAATCCTTGGTTCATCCTTATGTGATAACATCTGTGAAAGACTGTACATGAATTAGAAAAGGTGTAGACCTGGGCGACAGTGCTCATGTAAGGTGTGAAACAGCTCATTTACAAGGAATGAATAACTAACCTGATGTTCTTCAAACATGACAAAGTCGTGACAGGTATGAAGAAGCTGCCTTCAGAATGATAATTCACTGTCTGTCTTGGTACAGCACGGGAAAATAACCTCAGTGCCATCTCCTCGATAGCACTTCATTTCTGGAAGAGCCCCCAGTGGTTCCCCTAAATTTGTTTTCCCTCCCGGTCACTAACTGTGTCTCCCACAGTGTCTCTGTAACTTCCCCCGTATCTCCATTCACTCTGTTCCTTTCTTTTCAACTGAGTCCTGGAGCCCAGCAGATGATAAGTTCACAGTCTCAGTCTATATCTAACAACATAAATAAAAATTAATCTTTCTCTTTAGATATTGCTTCCACATGGTACAGGAATAACTTATCTACAACTCATCAGAACACCAGCAATTAACCCCCCACCCCAAAAGTACAGTGGTATAACCAGTGTAAAAGCTGTAGCTGAAAAATTAATTGAGAGAGAATCCAACCCCAAGCAGAAACGCATCTGGAAAAAAGTAATAAAGGTAATACTGCTAATACCAGTCAATACAAATGAAACTGAAAACACATCCAATCATTTCTCTAATGCAGATCTAATAGAAGGTGCCAGGAATACAGAAAGATCTCTCCCACATTAAGAATATGCCCAGAACAACAGTTTGACATCTTGCTTACAGAAGGACTCTAACTGCATTAGAGGTTATTTAATTCAGTAAAGGAATTGGTAAACACAATTACCAGCCTGTGGTTTGCAGCAGGTCAGACCATTATAATAATTGAAAATAATTATAATAGCTTCTTTTGACATGCAAAAGCCTCAAACCAAAAAGTAAAGGTCAAAATAATTTTGATTGAATGTTTCTTATGCCAGCTCTAAAATGTGAAGACTTTAATGAACTGACTGGCATACAGATGCGGAAAGCAAGGTCAGTACCTCAAAGTGCAAAGCACACCTTAGAAAAGCAGACATATCTACAAAATTTGGGCTGAGATTGGCTTGTTGTTGATTTTTTTCAACAGGAAGTAATTTTCAAAAGAAAGAAGTTGTTAACAGGAAGTTTTGGCAGCTCAGACTAGACTTTCTGCCTCTCACTCTTGCCTCTGAAGAAGAGTGAAAAAGCAATCTAAATTCAGCAGGTTTTTTCCAAAAAGCATCTGTGACTTCCTGTAGATTACCCCCACTAAATCAGCACCTGTCTTGGCTGCCACTTCAGATGTTTGGGATGTTAAAATAATTTGAAATTGACAGAGAAGATGTTCAGGAAATACGGGAATAGTTCAAAATAAATACCAAACTAAAACTGAAAAAAAAAATCTGTTTAATTAAATGTTAATTAAAATTAAATTAATTTGTCATTTAATAGAGTGGTTGATTATTAACATCCATCAATTTAGTCTTAAAATAAATAAATAAATAAATAAAGCTGAATTAGACAGCAAAGAGAAAATCATTTTTTTCAGAGACATTGGTACCTAACACTCAAGCTTAATGGTCAGTCAATGTGAAAATGGAAACAAATTTCAACTTTTATTTCTTCAATATAGTTTTTTGAGATTCACAAGTAGAAAAATAAAACACATGTTATTCTGGACTAATTTCCTACCAGTATAATATAAATTTGAAACTGGAATTGAATTCTGCTGGATTGAATGTTTCTTTCCGATGAGACAGCTACACATCGTATACACTGACATGCCAGCTTGGGTCTGTTTTATCTCGGTTAAAAAAAAAAAAAGAGAGAGAAAGAGACCTGAAGAATAATATGTAAAATAAAATGAAACGTTATAATTAAGCTGCTAAACAAAAGGGAACTTAGAAACTGGAACTTTTCAATCTACTCTCCCTTCCAGTCATGGCACTATAATTCAAGGTTGGAGAGACTGGAAAAGAAATCCAGGACTTCCAGTCTTTGTGTTATCAACATTAAGAGGTCTGTGCCTATTATTATGGACCTGAGATTTGAACTGTGAAATTTGTTTTCAATTGAGTAATAGAAGGGATTAATTTATATTATTAACGTACTTTTCCTTTCTTTCTTTTTCTTTCTTTCTTTCTTTCTTTCTTTCTTTCTTTCTTTCTTTCTTTCTTTCTTTCTTTCTTTCTTTCTTTCTTTCTTTCTTTCTTTCTTTTCTTTTCTTTTCTTTCTCTCTTTCTCTCTTTCTCTCTCTCTTTCTCTCTTTCTCTCTCTCTCTCTCTCTCTCTCTCTCTCTCTCTCTTTTCTCCTCCCCATAAACAAGTTGTATCCTGGAAGTCAAAAGCCCAGGACTTCGTGCAACACCAGAGAGGGTGGTGTTTATGTATTCACAAAGCAGAACCCAGAAGAAAGGGCTTCTTTTAAGCAGTCAAGATTGCTGCATTTTCGCTAATGCATAACTAATGTGCAATACTTTATCAGTTCATCAGGTTTACAAGTCATATACAAGTCTTTGCACTGAAAAATTGTCTAGGCTTCTGCTTGTATGACCCAACAATCCTAGTGGCATACTTTTCATAAGGCTTGATCCAGGAACACTGAAATTTGTGAGGTTTTTCTGCGGCTTTACTGGGTTTTGGATCAGGCACATACAGAGCTTTGGTATGAAGTTAGCACTTCATTAAATGAGCTAGAAGTAGCAGCTCTTTTTTTCCTGAGTCAATTACATACCCAGTCTTCAGTTTGCTCTGAAAAATGTGAAGAAAGCAATCACTTTCATATAAGGCGTGCAAAATCTTCTTGATGTTTTTCCCTTCTGAGCCTTTTTATTCAGCTCCTCTGGCCATTTCAAATGTTGTTGGTTGAGAGACAGATTTATCACTCTCATCTCTCACTGGTTGTGATTTATTGGCTGTGGAACAGCAGCATCCCTCTGAGAAATATTGCAGAGATGTGAACAGAAGCAACCTTGCAAGGGGTTAACGCTGTAATCTTTTTCTGGTCTGTTTATAATCCCAACAGTAGGCCAGTAGCAGAAGAGGGTGGATCTAAAAAAGTACAGGAGGGGATGTGTGCTTATGTGCATATGTGTGAATTGTGTCTGTGTGCATGCCCTGCTCTGCTAAACTGCCTCGCATGCCACTGACATAAATCTGTTTTCAGCCTGACCAGGGTGTTCCTGACGGATGGTTAAAGAGCTTACTTCTAGCACTGCCTCTCTGGTATTCCTCCTGAAGACTTCATTCAGAAAGATATTGTTTACTGAAAGAATGGGCAGATAGTTACAAGCCAGCCCTCTTCTTCCTAGAAGCTAACCTGTGGATCCTGAAGGATGGAAGTAGTTGAAGCGAGCTTGCTTGAGAACGGCACCAATATCACTGCTTTCCTGTGTGACATCCTCTTGGAAAATGACACTTTTTTCTGTGTGGATGATCCGCCTTATTCTTCTAGAGGTATGTACAGAAAGTAAATCTTGTGGGCAGTTTTAATTCTAGCTGGAAGATAGAGAAACAGCCACATGAGGCTTTTGGGGAAGGAGGGAGGTGCAAAATCAACTAACTGCTGGTAAGTTAGGATGGGAAACAGGCAGGAAAGAATATAGTGTGGTTTTAGTATGGTTTGGTATGGTTTTCCGAGGTAAACCTCCAACCGGAACAAAATTCAGATAGAATGGAAAACTGACAGTAGCAATATTGGGTACAAAATGTAAACGGCTCTAGTAAGGACGTGGAGAAACACAATTTTGACTCTTTGAGCAGTTCCATAGCAATGGAGTTATCTGATCTGATAGTGTGTATGAAAGTGATTAAATATGAAATTATAACACCGTGAGGCTAGAAAAAAAATCATCCATGTATTAAAATGTTTTTGATTGCTGTATCATTTCTTACTTTTGCATAAAGGAGGGATTTTCATGGTGATTGGGCAGTGCACATAAAGTACTTTGAGCAAAACATGCTTTTCAGAAGTTGTATTTAATTCTCTAGGAGCACGCTGTATTGCGTGTGTCCAATTTTAATGTTATGCAACTCAGGTAGATCAAAATAAATTTAAGAGTTTCAGAACTTCTGCAGTTTTTATATTGATGTAAAGACATAAACCTCAGCAAAACTAGAAACTGGCAGGCTTTTGAAAGGCTTTACCTTCTGATTAAAGAATGAATCATATAATAGCCATCTATGTTCTGTATACTTCATACCTGATTTTTCACTGTGACAATTTTCAGATTTGCACCAGATAATCCGGATTCTGCTGTACTGTTTGATATTTCTGCTCAGTGTTTTGGGGAACATTCTGGTAATCACAGTGCTGATACGAAACAAACGGATGAGAACAGTCACTAACACGTTTCTGCTGTCACTGGCTGTCAGCGACCTGATGCTCTGCCTCTTCTGCATGCCATTCACTCTCATTCCCAACCTGCTGAAAGATTTTATTTTCGGGAGTGCTGTTTGCAAAACTGCCACTTATTTCATGGGTAAGTCTTGGAAGTTTATACTTATTTTGAAGATAAACTAGCGAGATATGTGTGAGAAGGCCATTAAAGACCAGCAAATCGCTGTTTCCACCTGCCATTGAACATTTACCAAAATCACCAAGAAATGACTTTGTAGGGCAAACCTTCATGGTTCTGGTTTCCTCAGCATGATCCAGCAAAACACAGAGGTACCCACTGAATTTTAACTACACAGAGAAGTGTTTTACAGGACTGGGTTAGGTGAGAAGTGTTTTGCATGACCAAGCTGTAACGAGGAACCTGGCACGTCTGCTTGCTTACCCATCACTGGCAGAGCTATTTGCAGTATCCGGATCAGCCATCAGAAATGACAGGGCTGTACAATCTCACTGAGGGCATGTTTTGCCCACAGACTTTTTGTAGCAGCTATACATGAAAAGGAAAAAAAAAAAAAAGTCCAAAGCAGGTACCCTCTGCAGAGCTGGAAGTCAGAGCAAGGGCTTTTTAAGAGCAGAGCAGGTCTGATCAGAGCTCAACAGGCGACCACAAAATGCAGACTGTGCAGATGCAGGTCTTGCAGACTGACTTTAGGAAGTAACGCTTCTGTACGCTTTGCTGTGCCCCCTCTGGTTGTGAAGGTCAACTCAGGAGTTTCAAAATGTTTGTGCTATGTTATGTATGTCTGTGTAAATGACTTTGTCACAGTTCCAACACTTCTTGTGGGTTTCCCTTTTTCTTAAAAAAAAAAAAAAAAAAGAAAAGAAAGAAAGAAAAGAAAAAAGAAAAAGAGAACATTATGTAAAGTTTTTGCTACCTTAGAAGACCTCCAGCTACAGAAAGTCAGGTTTGCCTTTAACCTGCGCCCTTGAGAACTTTGATGTAATGTGAAAGTACACACCTAAAGTGGGAATGGGAAACCAACATCTTTTTGTAGATAAAACCAGAAAAGCTAAAGGCCGTGTTTAAACAACCATAATGAATTGCTGCCATAAATACCATAAAAATTACCAAAGCATTGTCATCTTTCTTTTATTTCACATTGTGTAGATTTATAAAAAAGCAAACAGTGAAATATTTCTGAACACGCACACTTTAATTATGAAAGTGTTTTATTTTAAGAATCATAATGTGAATGTTTCCCATTAGCAATTCAGATTAAGAAGTCTCTGTTGACAGATAGACACTAATATTGATTCTACCAACTATGCTCTTAATTTTTAGTTTTAAGATGCAGGACAACTAGTGTGAAATTACAGATAATTTGTGTAAAGTAAACTAATATTATGGTATTGTCCCTTTATATTTTGACTGACACTGAAGCATTCCTAATAATTGTTACATGGAAGTTCATTCAATGAAATAAAAAATTGTGACAAAGTTAAGCAAAAATGTTTATAATTTTTCAGTGATAAACTGGGACACCTCAGTGACAGAAATGCATATTACTGCATTATATTTTATAACAAATGAACAGGAGAAATTAAGGCTCTTTGAGGACAAAGATTCAGCTTTATGACTTCATTTCTTCTGCTTTTTTAACTCTATTAGCATCTATTTTTTACATAAAATTGGTAACATTTAATTCTGTTAAATGAGGAAATCAGATCCCCGATCAAGCCGGACACATAAAAAAATAAAATAGACTAGTGACTATGAACGTTTGTGCTAAAATAGTAACTAACAGCATAATCCGCTGTTTCAGACATTTGTTTGAAATGAAGTGCTATTACTGTAGTGTATAAATCACAGTAGTAAAGAGAAGAGTTAGAAAGAAAAGTGTCTTCTTTCCCTGTTATCAGAATTTTGTGGGGTTGTTGTGTTGTTTTTTTTTTCAAATGACTCTTTTCTCTTGGACCTGTAGAGTCAGAGAAGTGTATATTTATATATTTTTTCTCCATGCATGTAGAAAGTTAGCAAGATTATTTGAAAATAACAAGATCGTTTAAAAGAAGAAAACAACCTTTTTCTTTATTTCATACATACAGGTATCTCTGTAAGTGTATCTACATTCAACCTGGTTGCCATCTCTCTGGAGAGATACAGTGCCATTTGCAAGCCTCTACAGTCCAGGGTCTGGCAGACCAAATCTCACGCCTTGAAAGTGATTGCTGCTACCTGGTGTGTTTCCTTTACTATCATGTCACCATACCCAGTTTACAGCAAACTGGTACCTTTTACCAAGTATAACAACAGCACAGCAAACATGTGTCGGCTCCTTTGGCCAAGTGATGTCATTCAGCAGTCCTGGTAAGATATAACTGACTGTTTGCAAATGCATAATTATCTAGTGGAAAACGGGATTTCATGGTAGCATTAAGCTTATTGAAAATCAAGTATTAACCTTCAGCAAATATTTACACCTCTATCATGCTTATTTTAAAAAGTTTAAAAAAAAAATCTCATTTTTAAGCTGCTTACATTGACTCTTGCATGACTTTTGCTTCCACTCATTTAAGTGTAAACTTAATTAAACAGTATTTTCAGAGAAATCCATGATTAATCTTAGAAAAACACATACAAGCGCCCTTCCGTGTGCTGCCTTGGACATTATTTTGTTTGTCTGAGGGTCCTCTGAAGCAGAGAGGTAGAATATGAAAACTCAGAGAGTTTGCAAATACCCTTCTCGAGACCTCAGCCTTTTGGTCACTCGTAGAGAACAGGGACAGAAAAGTGAGGGGGGAGACAGTGCCCCAAGTCCTACCTAGGCAGAGTGAGTAAATAGTAGCACTATCAAGCAGCAGGCATTTAGGCATTGTGTCCTTGCACGATGACTGAACTCCTTAACTGGCAGTGAGAAGAAGAAAGATTTATTTATTTTTTTCTTGGCTCCTGACAGTCAGTTGGAACTGGGAACCAGATTACAGTACGCACCACTCCAGCATGGCGTACCCCCAGACACAGTAAAGTTGCATTTAAGTTTTCAGTAGTCTCAGGAATTCGCCAGTATGAGCGCAGGTGGGGGGGATGGTTGCAGGGCGAACTTCCCTTCTGCACGGCACCCTTGCAGACTCTCAGGTGTGCAGACGAGTTTGCACCCAAGCCCCAGCGAGCAGGAGAGATGTGGGATCTTGAGGTGTTTAAACAGAATGATTTCCCCAACTAGTATTCATGTCACAGAAGCTGCCTTTGATGAAGTCAGAACCTGACGGGCAACCGAGCAAAAGGCGCTCCCGGCACAGAAGGGGCTCTGCAAGGCCCCAGGGCTGCGAGCCCTGGCGGTGGCTGCTCTGTCCCTCCTGCGTGTGCCGCAGCCCACGGCCAGGAGACACACACACACCGAACCTCACTCTGGTAGTGACAGCCAGGACCGGGGACTCCATCGAGGGTCAGTAGCTACCCAAGGTGGCTTCTGCAAGGCAGCTTTTGCACCATTCAAAGCAGCAGGGCACCCAGCACTGGTCTGGTTACGGCAGGGAGCCCTGTGTGGGCAGAGAGCCCGTCTCCTCCGAGGCACCCACCTCCCCGGGGCCACGGGAGGCAGGATGATGGGTGTTTTGCAGCCATGAGAGCCTTGCTCCTGCTGAGCTTTTCTGGTGGAACAGGGAGGAGGAGAAGTTGAAAGCTTCCGATTTCCAGGGCTGTCAAAACGAAACCTCGTATCAGCATGAAAAACAATGTCAGCAAAATCTTGAAATCCCCCTCCCAAGATTCTCATAAGGAGACAAAATATTTTTTTCTTTTGTGGTTTGCACTATTCCCTGGTCACTGCCTGTCTTTCGATTCCTCAGGTACACTTTCCTGCTACTCATACTCTTTCTTATACCTGGGATTATAATGATGGTTGCGTATGGCCTAATTTCTTTGGAACTGTACAGAGGAATAAAATTTGATGCCAGCCAGAGAAAATCTTCAAGAGGTAACAACACATTTAGGTTATTTCTTTAAGTTAGAGCTTAAGATGTGAGCAGTTAACTTGAGGCTACTATAAGGAAAATTTTCTACTTGCAAATGTTGTTATAGTGACCATATGGCTATGGTCATGAAGATGTCAGACTCATTTATTTGTTGATGGAAGTGATTCCATTACTCTCTAGCCAATAATTCTTCACCTATGGCTTGTTTGAAAAAACACCAGGTGGGATGCTTTAAATTTCTAACTGTTATAGATACATCAAGGTGTTTTTTGTTTTGTTTTGTTCTGTTTTCTGGCTATGGATTAGGACCATTTCCATCAATAAATACCATTAAAAAATTTTAAATTAAGGTAGAAGCATAGAAACTTGAAAACTATCTTGAGTACATACTTGAGCAGTGTTCTCACTTCTTTTGCATCAATTTGTGTAGAGTTAAAACGTGAGAATATTGGGGGATAGAGGACACAGAGCAGCCAATATATGATCGACACAAAATTAGGACAGTGCTTTCTTTGAAGCAGTTGTTCAGCCATAAATTATATATTTAGACTTGGATTCCACCCTTCTTTTTGTATGTTGAAACATTGGTCAGAAATGTTCTGCCATCTAATTAAGTGCTACTTTATGTGTACAGAAAGGAAAATAAGTACCAGCAGTGCCAAATACGAGGATGGGGACGGATGCTACCTGCAAAAATCCAAAAGGAAAAGGAAAGTGCCATTGCAACAGCTCTCTGCTCTGAGCAACAGCAAAATAGACAGGGCGAGAAGCAGCAGCTCTTCTGCCAACTTGATGGCCAAGAAACTCGTCATCCGCATGTTGATGGTGATAGTGATTTTGTTTTTCCTTTGCTGGACTCCCATCTTCAGTGTAAATGCCTGGCGCGCCTTTGACACCACCTCAGCAGACCTGCATCTCTCGGGAGCTCCCATCTCCTTTATTCACTTGTTGTCCTACACTTCTGCCTGCGTGAACCCTATCATATATTGCTTCATGAACAAGCGTTTCCGCATGGGCTTTCTAGCCACTTTCACCTGCTGCGCTAAGCAAAAGCCTCCTGCAATAAAAGATGTTGGCGATGAAGAGGAGGGGAAGACGACACGGGCTTCGCTCTCCAAATGTTCTTACACACACATGAACGTACCTGCACCCCCGTGAGCTGCATCAGAAGAGGCTGCAAGTGCCCTGCAGAAATTCAGGTGGTTATTGTCTGGTGAGGGAAAGTGACTGTGGCATCAGCTGAACATGATTTAGTTCTGAGGTAATGAAACACTTCAGCTGACAGTAAATGTGGTGAGAATTGAAATGAATGCTAACCCTCTCCGAGCTTTATATCACTTTCCTTTCAAAAGTACAAAGGAGAAAGAGGGCTCTTTGAAGATAAGGGACTTTATACAAAGCCTTAAAAGGTGGTCATAAATTTATTTGTCATAAATTCTCCTGTAAAAAAACTGGCGTCCTTAACATCAACAGTTTAGCTCCGTTTTCAGCTGCAGTTCTGAGTATCTCTTAAAATTTCCAAGATGCTAGTGGATTCTCCTCAAACATAAATACATGTGTTACAGTGTTTACTTCAATATCTCTGCCTTATAATCAAAATCTTTCAGTTACATTTGTAGCATATTTTTTCACATTGTTTCAGCTGAACTAATACGTGTTGAGATCATTCTGCTGTCACAGTCAATTAAAAGAATTTTGGTGTGGGGAGAATGGGCTTGTCCATGTGAAAATAATGCTTTTATGTAAAATAATTTCATCCTTTTTTTTTTTTAAATAAAATGAAAATAAATATTGATGACTTTAAGTGTGTATGGAATGCATTCTTCACCTCGGCAATAACCTACTATAAATTTAGATCATTTCATGTATTTTCCGTTTAAATAAAAACAAAACAAAAAAAAGTAGAACAAGCACAAAGAAGCAGCTTTCTTCCCTGCAGCTGCAAGCACCCATGCATGCAAGGGGCAGGATCTGAGATGGACCCCAAAGGCTGACATGGAAATTGTCACACTGGGAAGCAGAGGGATACAGGCAAAGGGATGCGCATACAAAAGACATGGCACTTAAGACCTGTAACAATGCCCATGGTAATAACACATTTCACAAATATATTCGCAGTCACTCCTATCGCAGTACTACACACATGAAAATAAAAGCCACTAGAAAAGCAGAAAGAGCACAAAAAATGAGCACAGACTGACAGACTTTATCACAAAGTGTACTTTCTTCCTAAACTTTGGAACTAATTTCCCCAACTATACATATATGTAAACAGACTCAACACAGAAAAATCTTCGAATGATGTAATTACTGCTGCTTTGCTGAGCAAGGAATTCAGTCTCTTTACTGTGTGGTGTATGGGCGAGTGTGGGTGTTCAGATAATGCACTTTGCTCTATGGGGTAGGCAGGAAAAGTTATATAATTCATTTTGTTTTGTGAAAATATCCCATCGGAGATGCTTCAATCTTCTGGCTGAGTCAATATCGTTTAAGTAGATTTGTTATTAGACAGAGATTAAAATTAAGCACTGCATGGAATGTAGATGTGGATATTAAATATAACCACTGTCAAGGTTTTAATCAGAAAAATCTGATCTCTTTACAGGATGATTTTAAATTGGAAATGTAGTTTGAGTTCCAAGCACCCAGAGCCACGTTCTGCACTCAGTTATTGGCCGAAGTGGCTTACCCATATAACTTAGTACACAACTTTAGCTATTAGGTGTTTTTTTTTTTGCATCCAGCTTGCCCACAGACAGGAAATTAAAATAAAATTCTAAACAGTATTTATGCAAAATCCATAGAAACAATGTTCTGCCTGCCATGTTAATAAAACAGCGCTGTTCTTGGAACTGTGCTGAGACTACCGACATCTATCTGACCTTTTGCAAACCACTGAATTAAATTATGGGATTTAGTTCATAACAATGAAATGAAATGAAAAGTTTACTTCACCTAAGGCTGCACGAGGAAACCCTCTACCAACCTGTCCTGCCTATCGAAACTGAAGGAACAAACGCAGCAGCTTTTGGATTTATGTGGAACTACGAGAGGAGAAAAAAAATATTTAAAAAATATTTTATACCATTTGAACTTCTGGCTTTATTACAGGACATAGTTTTAAAAGTTATTTACATAAGAAAAATCACGCTTTAGTGATACACTGGACGTGAGTATTGCTGTCTATGTGCTGTATACACAGACAGCCTCCTTCACGCTTCTGTATCCACTTTAAAGAGCAATTTCTTTTTTGCAGGAGTAATCTTTCCAGTACCTTTAGAGCCTGTTGAGCAGTACGTGCACCGCTCACCCACTCCCACTGACTCAGTCCGAGGACAGTGGTTTCGGATGAGAGGCAAAAGACATTTTTGGCAATGCCATAATCAGGCCACAGGTCCCCTGCAGCCTCCAGCACCTGTGGCTGAGAGGAGCAGGGTCTCTGATGGATGCCCCACTCGTCGCTGTCAGGGAACACAATTTGGAGGTGATGACAGAGGCAGGTAGGGGAAGATCCCGATGGAGTGACGGTCAGGAGGCAGGCAGGGAAAGGTCAGAAGCTTGCCAGAAAGGACACGTTTCCATTTGCCCAAGGCTGGCTCTGTGCACGTGTCGCCCTTCCCCTCGATTGCCCCCTGTGCACTTTTTTTGTATCAGCTCTTTCACCTAGCTCCCAAAGTCATGAGCCTTCAGCCAGATTCTGGAGCAGGAGCAGGAATTAAGTTTTTAAATAAAATATTGCAATCCAGCCATTTTGTCATCTTCTGCCTGGTCTCCTAGAACAGAAGACTTCAGGATCTTTGCCACGTGCATGCATCTTTGTGGCATTTTCCCTGGCTCTGAAAGGTGTCATTTCTTACCTGGAGAGTCGTGGAGTTCTCCCAATCCCTTTAATTCAGATTAAACATGTCGTTTCCTTATTTTAGCATCATTAACTTTTAGGGTTTGGAGGGAGAAATCCTATCATAACAGCTTACTTTGACAATTGGCAGCAAAGGTATCAAAAGGCAAGCTCTTTCCCAGATGTGGCACACAAATTGGAAAGCAAGAGATCCAAACAATATATTTCAGATGTAGAATGCCCATTAGTCTCTTAAGCCTTCTTCTTCTTCCCCTTTCTCCCTGGTTTTCTCATCCTTTTATCTTTCTGTTATCTCTTCCAGCTGCATGTCACCATTTTTTTCTGTACCTTTCCCAGTCTCTAGGCTACTTTCCCCCACAAAGTGCTAGATCTTTTTTTCCCCTTTGACAGGTTTATTTCCCTCCCCAGATTTATTTCCCAGAAAGCACTCTCGGCTTCACTTCTCCCCTCGCCTCAGGCTGACGGACTCCCGAAGCACATCGTGCCGAGCACCTCTCCCTCCCACGACTGCGGCGTCCCCGCGCAGCCATCCTGCAGCCACTTCCCACAACCCTACGTGTGCTCCCACGTCGTCTCTCTTGAGTACCAGATCCCTGCATGCTCCCACAGCAGCATATCCTCGTTCAGAAAACAAAAATTTGACACTAAAATAATATCCAAATCCTCCTTTGCTACTTCTGTCATTATCCTTGCAACCTCTGTAATAATGTGGATATAAAAAGGCAGGTGCCTAAAAATACAGCACTTAGTGGGGGGCAAATTACGAGTATATTTCACTGTTGCTCAGGCCAAATAGAGGTCTGTATGCTCTGAATTAAAACCAATACGCAGGTATCGAGCTGCAGCTACTGGAGGTTTACATCCCTGTCACACGAGTTGTGGCCCCTTTTCTGATGTTGCCGCTTTTGGGCATCGCGGTGCCGCCTGCTCCTCCATCCCTGCTGCCCCAGAGCCTGGGAGAGCACAGCCCACGGTCATGCACCACGGTTTATCACAGCCCTTCTACAGCTTGGAATAGGTTATTTCAGGCAGGACCAGAGAAATAGACAAATGTTCACATGGATTTTAGCAGCATTTGACACTATTTCCCTTAAAAGCAGGAGCTTGCACAGCCCACACTCAGAAATGCACTTGGGCAGAAGGCAGACCTGCAGATCGCTGCCTTTCACGGGACCTCTTGGTTAGAGGATGCCAGGAAAATGTGGATGAACAACCGTGTGTCAGTGTTCTGAATTCAAGGTACTCTGCTATCAAACCTTGCTATGTGTATGCAGAGAAGAATGTGGTGGACATGTGCTGGCTGTGATCAAGCCCTCTTGCAACCTCATGACTGCTATGGTGAATACAGTTTTTAATGCTTTTCCTCAGGAAGCGTTCCTCTTGCAAGTATTTGTTTAGGTGCTGAGATAATTTTAATAGCTACTCATCCCCTTTATTTTCTCAGATGCCCATTTTTCCACAGCTGATGCTTTTTTGTACAAATCAAGGTGCACAGAATTTCATCAGCCTTCAGGACTAGACTTACTTCCTCTTCCACTTCTCAGGACTTTAGTAAATATGACTTTTTTTTTTTTTTCCTCAGTCTAAATTGAATGGATGGTGAGCTAAACTTATGGTTCCTGACAGCAAAACATGCCTGTTTTCTAGAGGAGAAAGATAGATCAAAATGAATGGCTTTGACTAGGGATTATATGAAAAGAGAGCCTTTTTATTACAGCACCTTTTGATTTCAGCATCACAGACAGGGTAGTAGAGAGTATTTAAAAAGCTCTCTCTCTTTTTTTTTTTTTTTTTAACAAAGTATCTATTTCTCTCCTTTAAAATATGACCCAGAACAATGAAATCACTCCCCTACTGTGTCAGCAGTGTAACTCCTAATGTCACATTTCTGACATACAGGTCAGCAATTTGCTCACCCTCTGACCGTGGTTTTCCTCTCCATTTTTCTGTATGTGTTATTCATTTCTGTTAAACAGCTCCAGCTTTTTATGCACAATCCATACCTGACCCCAGCAGCCTCCACATCATAGCAACGTGTGCCTTAAAGTGGTTTATTAGAAGGCCCATTTCTAGCACTACATTTTTATTTTTCCTCCTGCAGTGCTCGTTAGGCTACCTTAGGTACCTACCAAAGGAGAAAAATGCAAAGGAAATGTTCTTGAATTGTAAAGTTCCTACTTTGCTTGCCTAATGGCAAATCATCCCTGCTTGGAGTTATTTACCTGGATCTCTAGAGATAATTATGGCACAAAGAGTTTTCTTTGTCTCATGCCCCCAGTTGTGTAAGAAAAGCACCAATTTTGAGCTGGTGAGGTGCCAGTTGTCCACTGTACTGAGAGACGAGAAGAAATCATCTTCATTATCATCAGCAGGTAGCAAACATCAAGTAGGAATCATCACCTATGGGGCAAACGCTATTTAATTGATTTCCTGCTATTTTGGCAGTTACTAATTGTTTTTAAAAATCTCCTGCTAGAATGAAGAAATGCTACTTATGCTGTTTGATTTGAAATGGTGAATGGAGCCCAGCATAGCTCCTGTGAACGTCCTCCAAACGCTGGGGTCACAAAACAAGCGTGATGGGCAGCCAGGAACCCCAAACCATAGGAAAGGTGAGGGGCTGCTCATGCTGCTAGCTCGCTTTCAGAGCCAGGAGTTTTTTAAAAACGCACAGTGTCTCCAGTCCTTGTTCTGAGACTATTTAGCGACTGCTGAGGGGCCTAGCTCACGGCCCAGCAAAGGATGACACACTGAGCTGAGCCCACAGGGACATTGCAATGAACATCACCCAGGGAAATGACAAAAAAATGACCCAGGGGAGAACTCCTCCGCCAGCTGGGAACGCTGTGTTTGCTTGTACAGAAAGGTGGACTCGCAGGATGGTTGAGGCTGGCAGGGCCCTCAGGGTCCACCCGCCCCAGCCCCTGCTCACGCAGGGCCACCCAGCGCAGGCTGCCCAGGCCCACGTCCAGGCGGCCTCCGAAGGTCTCCAAGGAGGAGGCCCCACGGCCTCTGGGCAGCCTGTGCCAGGGCTCCGTCACCCGCACGGCACAGAAGTGCTGCCCGGTGATCAGATGGAGCCTCCTGTCTGACAGTTTGTGACCACTGCCTCTTGTTCTGGCACTGGGCACCACTGAAAAGAGGCTGGCTCTGTCCTCTTTGCACCCTCCCTTCAGGTATATCAATACACTTTGATGAGATCCCCCTGAGCTTCCTCTTCTCCAGGCTGAACAGTCCCAGCTCTCTCAGCCTTTCCTCACAGGAGAGGTGCTCCTGTCCCTTGATCAACTCAGTGGCCCTCTGCTGGACGCTTTCCATGTCCCCCTTGTACTGGGGGCCCAGAGCTGGGCCCAGCACTCCAGGTGCGGCCTCAGCAGTGCTGAGTAGAGGGGAAGGATCACCTCTCCTGACCTGCTGGCGATACCTTGCCTAATACAGCCAAAAATACTGTTAGCCTTCTTAGGAGCTTACAAACCTGCCGTGGGACTTCCCACACCTGACCTCTTCAGCATGTCACTGCTAAGCCGAAGGCAGGTGGGGAGTAACCAGAGCTGCTTCCTTTCTCTGAACCTGGCTCAAAATTCAGCCCACAGCCCTGTGTTCGCATTTACCGCGACTGACTTGCTGTCTTTATGACAGGGCACAAGGACAGCAGCCTTCCCCCCCTTCCCTTTCACACTCCACGTGCACTAGGTCCACTGTAACACGCTGCTGATTGCCCGCCGAGGGGGCTGAGGAACCCGCTGCCCCCCTGCAGACAGGGCTCTGGGCTCGTGGAGGGTCAGGGCTGGAAGGGAGCTGCGGGAAAATCAGTAGCGAGTTTTCAGCTATTAAAAGGGGTTTTCACACTGGGTTTTTAGCGAGAAGAAAGCTCGTCTAATATCAAAGCCCTTGCTGGGGTTGCAGATCTAGGAAAAGGATCCAGAAAACAGACCCGGTGCCCTTGTGTTTATTCAGAAAAGAAACCTGTTTAAATAGTGTCAACCAGCTGAAGCAAAACAATACAGGCCAGGGGAGACTGTCAGGCAGAACTCTGTGTTCCCTGGTATTTTTCAAGCCTTTTTTTCCCTTTTTGTATTTATTTCTTTGCTTTTTGCAAGCAGTGGAAAGTAAAAGCTGGTGGAAATTCAAAGACCATTTATTGAAAGGCAGGGTTCTTCACGAGACACCCAGTGTTTGCTGACATGCCCCATAACTTCTCTGCTGCACCGGTTTGTCAAATATTTATTGAAACCTGGACAGACTTTCTCTGCTGTGTGCTGGAGCCGAGGTACACAAGGCTCCAACCCCAGGGGCTGCAAAGTGCATGCCGGGGCTGAAAGCACTCATTTGCAGCAAGGATAAAAAGGGAGATTTGAGAAGACAGCAACTGGCCGACAGAAGGAGAGAGCAGCAAGCCAGACGCCCCAGGCCAGGGGACAGGCGCAGCACCACCAGCAAGCACAGCGTGCCTTATTGCTCCTGTACCAGTCAGGCACCTCTCATTTAAGCAGTTTAAGTAATATTGTCTCAGCTTTGCTGTGTTCTAGTCTAGCTGATGGTCTTAGAAAATAAAGTGCTGTGGTACTCTGCCTGAAACACCTATAGCTAAAAAAACACTGTGCATCCATACTGCACATCCCATCTCATGCACCAGCCAATGCAGACCTCACTCCTGCTACCAAAAAGAACCCCCCCCCCAAAAAAAAAAAATAGAAAAACCACCAAAGAAACACTCAGAAGAACCCTGTGGTGCTCACATTTATTGGCCAGCAGTAACTGAAGCAGGCTACTGGTCACTGGCACCCTGTAAATGAGCTCAAAAAGAACAGCTCTCCACGAGGAGAGGCTAGGTATTCCTCCTCCTGCCCGACCTCCAGCGTTTTGCTGGAGCTCCCTTTCTCTGCAGTGCTGCCGTGTCCCCGTGCTGACGACTGACAGTCTGTTGTACGTCTCCTTGCTACCAGTTGGCTTCGCTAGATAATAATTTCCAAATCTACTTGTTTGCTTAGACTACAGTGCCGTGTACATTCAATTACTCTGCTAACTCCACCAAGAGCAGCATGTTTTTAAATTAATATAAACTTACCAAAATGCAATTTTATAACTGATTCATGTTGCGTCTGCACTTCCTCCAAATTTAGTTTGAATAATGTTTTCTAATCTACTACTACACAAAACAAACTGAGGGACTTTGATATTATTTCCATATGCCTCTGGGCTCAAATGCAGCCATCTGCGCAACTTCAGACTCTGCTGCAGAGCCAAGAATTATTATTTACTTACATTTGTCCTTGGTCCTCTCTGAAGGAACATATTTGTGCAAGTGCTTTTGAGTGCTTTCCTGTGTCTGTGGGATCTCTCCACCTGTGTGATCAGCTATCTTAGATAGCAGGCAGAAGGGCTTTGAAAAAGGGACTGGACCTGTAAAGGATACATTTTTGCTTACTTAGAAACACTTTTTTTTTTTTTTTTTAACTGCAAAGTTTCATATCTGGCTTGAGGTCCCTTGGCTTTGTTTCAAAGCTTTAACACGAACTCTTTGCCCTCTTATAACCAACCTCTGATTTTGGATTTATTTTTTTTCTCCATGTGCAGTGCATCGGATCTAATGCGCTCACCCACAGCTCTCTCACAAAGCTGCTCCCAGCAATTTTGCCTGGATATTTCCGGAAAATTAAAGCAATTGCTCCTGATGCATTTTGGTGAACCTCTCAAAACTCTAAGACCCATTTTGCTAACATTTCAGGATTTCTATGCCTTCTCTGACAGGCTACCTTTCTAAAACATTGGAACATTTTGCACATTTGTTTCCTTGCATTTTGGCCTTTCAGTTCTCTCCATGGTGTGAAGCGAGACGTGAAAACTCATCTACCTCTTCTGCAGTCACCTACCAAGAACACTACTAACTAACGGCAGACAGATTTACTTTCACCCACCACAACACATTTGATAGCATGCTTGATATATATGATAGCATATATATTTATATATGAAAGGGAGGCAGAGGTTTATAGCCAGCAGGGCAAGACCGGATTAAAATTTTTGGCATCTGATGTAGTAGAAGCAGCACTTTCAGATCACTGAACTAGTAAATAAATTGTATCTGCACTTAAATAAGAGGGAATTAGTTGAAAATGCAGACATGTAACTGTCATTTGGCCTGGCGAGTAGATGAGATAGTTTGTGCCTGCAACAGAAATCTTCAGAAATGGATAAATCTTGCAAGAAATGTTCTAAATAAAAATGCAGTATACTTGAGGTGGTGCTGCTGACTTGGAAACCCTGCATGCTTCAAGAGCTAGTTCTGCTTCAAGTCCTGCCTGGGATCAGTCCCATCCAGTCCTGCTTGTGCCCAAACAGCAGCTGCTGCAAGCGATCTGGGGCTGACATCTGCAGGTTCTGTTGTCGTCAGCGAGAGCTTTGTCTGGGTAAGGACGTCACAATAAAGCAAATTTTGTCTCCTCTCTGGGTATCTGAGAGGAGATTGTGTATTAACTTTCAAGCATTTGTTCCCACTGCTCATAAATGCATCAGTCCAGAGCCCTACTCAGGCGTGTCCCGTGGGACTTTTAATTCTGAGCCCAAACACCCATTGATGAAAGGACCGGGAGGGCACTGAAGCTGAGAGTGGCCTTAGCCTTGAGCTGAGCTTTGAATGGAGAGATGCAGGACTCTATTTTTTCAGGTTATTTACAGCAGGTAGAACAGCTTTTGTGTTGTAGTAAGGTGCTGGAGGGTTTGTATTATCTAAGAAAACATTTCTTCCCTCAGTTTCCTAATTTAAATTTTAGCTCTGCCTCTACGCTGAGAATCCTGCATCTCTCCATTCAAGTAAGACCATCTCAGTTGGTCTTACAAAGATAGCAGGTAGAAAACCAGCACGTTATCGACATATTCCTGATCAAACAGCAGCCAGGGGGGTTCTTCTGGGCAGCAGCTAGAGTTTGAAGTGCAGGAGCACTTTACAAGTCAACTTCAGCTGGGAAATCAGGTGAAATGAGAGTTCATCAGGAAGTTTCCTATTTAACCACCTAATCAAAAACTTTTTGATGGAGATTTTCTTTTTCTCCCAAGGGAAAAACCTTCTCTAGTCCGAAACAGAATTTGTGGTTTAAGAGGAGGGAGAATCAGGTTCTTCCTGATCCCGCTTCAGAAAAAGGACTTAAAACTCAGTTTGCTCCGTTCCAGAGATGGACCCACTAAAGGGTCACCTGGAACACAGACTTTACAACCTTGCTGGTCTGAGGTTTTAATCAATGCCTATGAACTGTTCTTAATTTGGAAAAAAAAAAAAAGCAGGGATTTTTTTTTTTAGATGATAAATCCCCACAGCAACAATTATTGTACTTCAGCGGGATAAAAGAGCTGGACTTGCATCCCAACTTTCCATACAAAGTATGCAGAGCAGACCTGCTTCTTTTTCAACCCAGTTCCAGATACTACTTGCCCTATGGGGCCCAGTAAAGCACATCAAATTGGTTAAGATTAGGTAAACTGAAGATGATCTCAACTTGGATGGCACATGCCTGAGTTTTCCCAGTAGACACCTGGTACATCACTTGGTACTTTATACCTGAGCTTCTCGACTCTTTACACATGGCAATTAATGAATTGCTAGAGAACAACAGATTTTCAGTTCTGCTAGTGTCCAACAGCTTATTACATTGTTATTATCAATTCTTACTACTATCTGTTAAATTATTTTATTTTCCCATATTTTTCACTATTTGGCTTTAAAATAAAGTGTTTTGTAAATTCTGAGCATCCAGCTGACACCTTAGCTGATACCGGCAGAGGGGTTTCATTTGTCATCATTCATCTGTTTGAACCAACACCATTGCTGGCCAGTGGGGGAAAAAAAAAAAGCCAAAGTACTGCCCTTGCCTATAGGAGAGGTAACTCTCAGACTTTACTGGCTGCATCCACTACACTCGGTCCCTTATGACTCACGTAACTCCTATCAGCCCTGAAGTTTCCAGCAATCTGGTTTAAAAACTTGTGTTCCCATCTGCTGCTACCTCTCTCCTTCCTTTTTACGTAACAACTCGCCACCACTTATGTTTCACTGAGGTCTAAACTCATTGCTTCAGCCCACACGTGGGGCCTGGCCGAATGTCCGTAAGTCCTTTGCGTCAGGACAACAATAATTGCATTGGGACCGTGAATTTTCTGCACCAGACTCATGGAAAATGATTTGGATTGAACTTGTCATACTTTTACAGAGCTCATTTCACAAGCTCACTAGCATTTAGACATTCTAAAAGGAGAGGAACACTTTCACAGATACATAAATGATGTATTAATTGAAAAAACAGGATAAACATCAACGTTGTTGGTGTTCACTTGAATACGACTAGCTGCAAAGAAATTGCTTGTTAAAACAGGATGAAAGGGCAAGTGAAAGAAAGTTAGATTGTAATATAAGATGGAACAGATTCATAAACTGTTCTCAGGTCCCAGCAGATGAAAGGCACAACACTACCCATATTTCCTAACTTTCCTCAAGATAGCTGGAGGAACCAGCTGCAAAGAGATAATATTGACATACAATTTTTAAAAGCTATGACTGCTGAAATACTTACATTTTCTTTTTGCTGTGAAAATAATCACATACAGGTACTAAGTCAGTCTAATGTACTGCTTTGCCATCATAACTTTCTGTGAGAGGATATTTTTGTTTTCTAATTTAACACATTTCTATTGATAGCTGTTGTTTTCTATCCATTTACCTATAAGCTGACAGTAAAAAGTTGTGCAAAAGGATCATTTTATCAAAAATTATCATCACAAGCTCAATATTTCAAAGAAGTCCAGGACATAAAGACAACCAGTTCATAACTTTTAAGATTAAACCCATTTTGTTCAGGACAGCTTGGATAAAGATCAAAGTATCTGAAGGCAGAAATACAAAACAACACAGTCCCACCACATTTTTGCTCTGAACAGCACAAAATTGTTCTTATCTTGAAAACTGAGCCATTTGTCAGAAAGTGCACATATATTTGAAAGCTTAAACAGTCACCTCTTGGATTTTTCCTCCCCAAATAAGGAAACAAACTATCCTTATCACACTTACCTTTATGTTAAATAAAGAATAAACCATTTTTTTGGACCATGCTGTTTGATTTACAAATCTATTACATCTCTAAGGTAAAACTGCTCGCCCAAAAAATGATTTAGAAGTCTAAAACTTCTGAATGTGCAAAATTGGCAAGTCGACCCCAACACCAGCCTCACGCACTGAGCTCATCACTTCAGGCAGAGCCCAAACTCCAGATGGCTCCTCAAAGCCAGGCACGCGGTAAAAGCAGTATGAGTGGCAAAAGGGTGATGGTCGGAGCAGATACATGGCCACACGAAGGTTAGCCCACGTCAGGCCCCTCAGAAATTATTTAATCAGCCTGGAACACTATTCGAAAATTTGTTATTGCTCAGCTGCACAGCACAGAAACAAGGCATTCATTTGGAAAAAGGATAAACCAAACTCCTACTCGATCAAGTTGCCTCCTTTGTCAATACAAGATTTAATTCTTTTTCTAGATTTAAAAAAAAAAATGGTTTTGTATGGTATTCTGCTCTGTATTAAGGCATACTGTTAAGACTATAGCACCTGTGCTTAACCACAATTCTTATTCTCAATCTTGCAAAAAACAATCCATAGAATTACGTTAAAATGTTAGAAATCCTTCTTGAAAATACTTGCTTTCAAAAGCAAAACACAGAAACAATTTATCAGAACCAAGATGAACACATTTTAAAAAAATTCAGACATTTTTCTAGCCTAAGGATTTCTTTCACGAAAAAAAAAAAAAATATATATATATATATATACACACCTGAGTCTCACACATTTTTGACATTTCCCATTTACGTTCTTTAAGGCAGCAAATTCGGTCACCATGAACCCTCTACCTACTCTCTTCCAGTTTCTACAAATACAAATTGCTGGCAATGGGAGCCAAAATGGGATTTGAAGCACACCTAGCTGAGAACAAATAGAAAAAGTACAACTATGGAAAAAGACAACATTTAAGATGTTATAGTAACAAGTTACTGGGGATGACAGGTGACAGGGGAAGCTAGCAAGCTAACAAACGAACCATTTATGTTTTGGGGGATTTTTATGTGTTGCACGGGACACATTTATGCAAGTAAAGAAATAGAGTTCATGCTGAACTAAACTGTGCAACTACATGCACACTGAAGTATCATGCAAAGTTATTTGGAATACAACAACAACAACAAAGGTTTGAAGCCACTGCTGTCATATTTGCCATGTGCTGTGAATACACCCATGTGGATCTCAGCATCTTTTTAGCACTTGCCATTTCAGAGCACAGCTACCTTGGCTGGATTAGCTCTGAGCAGATTATATACAATTATATCAAAATTAAGAAGAAACACTCAAACACATCAACTCACTAAAACAAAAAGTCACTGGGCTCCAAACAGAATTGAACACAGATTTCAATATCCAATAGATCCAATTGTTTGTGGCCACTTGGCTGTTAAAACAGACAATCCCCTGGCAGAAAACGTGCTATGTATAGGTCTGTGCATCCATCCCTAATACAGTTGTTGAAATTATGAAGTTCTTGAGACCCTGATGATAGGGTCTGCATGGCTGGGTTTAACAAAACCCTTCCTTCTTTCAGCATGGCCAGTGGATTACAGCTTATTGTGAAAGTCTTAATGCACCGACACAGCGATGCACGAATGAATGCAGCTGCCATCGTTTACATGATGAGGGCCTCATGCCAAGTGACTCATGAGAAGCTACACTATAAATTAAGAGAGGGAGGAAGGTGGGGAAGGCACTTGAATGACACAAAGTCCCACCCTTCCTGTGGAACACAGCAGGGGGGATTCGTAGAGGCAGAAAGCAGCGATTTCCCAGTGGACAAATCACGCAACGGAACAGAAGTATTTTAGTTAAAAGCAGAGAAAACGTAAGGTTTTAATGAACATAGATGAGAGGGCACTATGACAGCAAATGCAACTAAAAGACGGAGAATGATAAGCAAAGAATTTTTAAATTCACGGCAAGATTCACAGGCACCCTTGTATGGATCCAACTCACGCATCACCTTCAGATCCTGCAGATCATTAAGGGCACCTCTCATTTTCATTCGATATACCTATAAGCAGCTTAAAAAACAAATTAACATTTCTTCCTCCCCTATAGCACAGGAGTAGAAACAGCAGAGAGATGGCAGACGTAATCTCCGAAGCCATAGTTCACCTTACTTTCATCACTGACTCATTTCTCCTAAATTATGCAGCAAAATTTGCACCTTCTGAGAAGAACTGCAAACTAATTAAGGAGCTGGAAAAGTACACAGGAAACACAAGAGAACTGAGACTAAAATGCAAAGGCAATAAATAGTGAACGGAAAAGAATACAGCAAACTTTTAACCATCCTTTTCCATACTTGAACAAGAAAAGCAGAACCTGAAAGATGTCAAATTCAGAACACTATCACCTCTATCTCATTGGGCGCAGGCAGCTCACCATTTTTCTTCTACACAGAAGCAAGACTTCAACTAATTTTCATCATACATAATTAATATTAAAACCAAAAATATTTTACAATAAATGAGATGTACCTTCTCAAGCTTCTGGCCTCACGCTAAACACGCGTTACTGGATATCAGAAACAAATATTCTTTACCTGCACACTAATTGAGCATATAAAGTTTTTTTGTTTGTTTATTTGTTTGTTTTTAACCCTCCTCAGAAGGGCACAACGCCAATCCAAATAGGGCACTGTGAGAGGTAAACTACCCCTCCCAACTTGCTAATCCTACCTGTCCCGGTCCTGTAATTTTGAAATGACATATTCCATGTAAACCCCTAAATGAATCCTTGCCTCTAGCCAAATAATTTCATGCTATTCTCCTTTTAAACTTCTAATCTGGATTTTAACAAGATGTATTGTTGACACTACCTACACAGCTAATTGCCAAGGTTCAGATGAAGACATTTTTAAATCTGTACTTGTTAATCTAAAATGAGCACCATCCCACACCATTTCTTCCAATTATGCCAACATTGAAGTTTAGCAAGTTACTGTTCTTTTTACCAAAACCTCAGAAAAGATCTAATTTCTCTTGTCTCACAGAAAAGTCAGTTTATCATTCCAGCATTGAACTGCAAGGGCTTTAAAATAATTTTGAAATGTAATCTGCCCATACTGTCCCTGTTTCAAACAGACCAAATTTCTGCCCATTTTGTGTCTTAAAGAATTGCATTTACCCTTGCAGATGTTTCAGAAAAGCATCTGTAATGTTTTAGTGAAAAGGATCTACTTACGTTATCAAATGCATTTTTCTTGTTCTCTCCACATCTTAACCACCATGTATGGCCCCTTTGCAGTCTAACAACTAAACTAGTAGTTTTTCTACTAGATTACTAGTACTATGGTAAGTTTCCGCCATTCCAAATTCTCTAATTGTTGTGCCCATTTCCCTTCTAAGTTTCAGAAACTTTGTTAAACCATCACGGGCTTGGAAGCTAAAAGGAAGGTGTAATTTCTAGTTATTCCTTGTAACCCTTCTAGAGTATCCTCTCAAAACAAAAAACAAACCAGCTTGCTGAATTTCCACAGATCTTATTAACAAATAAATATCTGGCAGTCTGCAAGTAAGAAAAGGGTGAAAACAGATCAGGTGAACACTAGTTGCAATAATAAAGCTGCTAAAGGTAAACAAACACAGTTCATTTTTTCTTATTTAATAAATAATATCAAAAAGTGAACCTTTTTTGTTACATTATTGGAAAAAAAACAGTTTCTTATCTAACTCCAGCAATTGTACAAGCCATAATGAAACAGATTTAGTTTGGAAAACCAGCTTTTTGGGTGCACATTCCATATCCCGTGTAAGTGGAGTCCAGCGTGCATGGCCTCACAACTAGTGATGACTTTTCCACTCCTGGGCTTGGTCTTCTTTTGTGTTGTTCTGGTTTCACGGGTGACCTCACTGTTCATGCGCAAAAAAACCAACCAAACAAAAAAAAATCCGAAACAAACATATTCCTTGGTTAACATTGAAAAGAGCCCACAAAAACGTGGCAAGGTTCAACACCTGATCAAGTCATAACTACTTTTATGATATATCATTGTACAGATGTTCAGTTATGTTTGTCACATCAACAGAAACATGGCATTTTATCTTTAGCCTTGTAGAAAAAAAATGAAGCCTGATATTATATGCACATATACACACACACAGTACACTTGACAAAAAAACACTTTTATGTGGTTTACATTTCACTTTTATTTAATCCTCAAAACTGCCCATATTGCAGGGTTTTTCTTGATGAAATATGGAACTGAGCAATTAATTCTACAAAATTATGGTAAAAACTTGCTCATTTTTCTACCTTATTGCTAAGAAACTTTACAGGTGCACAGTTTGTAAAAATAACCCTTTTAAGACTGAATGCATACACATGCTACAGGATTTAAAAAAAAATGACATTAGCGTAGCACCTCCGTATGGGGCAAATGCAGTGTTGAACACAGACAGAATGCTTACACAGTCAGAACTGTTCATTTATTTTACAGCTTCTAAAGGGAAGAAATTGTTCAGTCCTAAAAGGGTTAAGTAGAAACCCTAAGATACTTCTTTTTCTAACAAAGCTGCCACTCAATCCCACAGTACAGTGCTTGAAAACAAAGTCAAAAGTCTGGCACAGGAAAGTATACACATTTGTTCAGTACTCATAAACACAGCTGCTTTTGAAAGAAAGTAAATAATATGGTTAATAATTGAAGAGCATCTAGTTTCAAGATGGACACCTCTACGGAGTCTTTTAATCTACAAGTGGGTAGCTTACTTTTAATAGACACTTTGTTTCACTTGGCATTAATGTTTTTTATACGGGGAATTCACAGATTTATGCCTTGAGTTCGCGTCTTTTCAGGTAACCATTCTGATCTTACAAGTCTGTGCAATGAGAAGAAGTACAGAATATCATTATTAACACAGTTGTGGGATGCCCTCAGGGCACATAATTAGGAAAAACATCAGCAGCAGGTTATTAAAGACTATGCTAGTGTTGAATTCTGAAATGCAGTTCCAAACAAAAGAAAACAAGAAAAGGCAGAGCTAAGTTTGAGCACTTAATTTGCTTTTGCATCCTACAGTTGGAACTATAACAACATTCTGAACACAGACTCAGTTTCTATGTATACAGAATTAACAGCAGACTTAACAGCTAGACTTGAAGAGTTATAACTGTTTCATATTGAAACACTCTAAAAGTAGTTTTATCAAAATGCTGAGATATTGTTAATATCATGAAAATTGGTTAACAGCTCACAAGGCCAATAAATGTAACAATAACACCCCACAGGAAAAGGTTCAGGAAGATAACGTATCTGAACAACTGGACATCTGAACAACAGTAAGGACTTGGAAGACCATTTCTGTACTACAAAATAACTACTGGCAACAACAGAGCCACAAGCCCAAGGGAAAAATGGGGTATAAAATAGTCTTGTAAGCACAACTTAATAATCTGTTTTTCACCCACTAGGCTGTAGTGTGTAGAACAGCAGAAATTAGGCTAAGACATCAGGTTCTTTACAAGTCAAGGAGTATTATAATATATCTATTGGGCGAAATTATTGCAAATAAAGAAACTGAATATAAAAAAGTATTGCATTTATATGTAAAAATTTTTAAATAATGAGTATAAAAGCAGGTGTCAAGTTCTGAAAAGCTATCTAAAATATTCTCTGAAGGTTAAAAGGCTTGTTATGGTTTGCCTACTGTGTGTATATCATGGTTTGTTCTTGAATAGCCTTCTAAATCCGATACATGTATCATGTATTTTAATTCTGATTACTGATGAAAATCTGTGGCTCTTGATTTAAGCAGTACTGTACGATACTTATGTGCTTTGAACAAAAATGCTGAAATGATTCCTGCCACAAAACAATTAACATGAAGTTTTACAGCACATACACAAGTAAACAGGTTTGCAAGTAAATGCCAGTAAACAGTTTAAAACAGAGATAAGGCCACAATGAATTCTGCCCTTGGTCACTGAACAGAGATGAGGTGAGGCAGTATTCACTAGTGCTAAGAACCAGCATTGTGACTATGTCGTGGGAATAAGTTTCATAACACAGAAGAGCAAATATGAAGGCCTGTGGTAGAATACAAGCACATTTTGAAAGGACAGTGGCACTGATTTAAACTACTTAGCTAAATATGTTTTACAACGGATTTCTTCCTTTAACCACGTCGTTTTCACATGTACAACAGAGCACTAAAGCAAACAAGTAGAATGGAGCGTCGGAGTACACACACATGGTGCAGATGATGCTTTAAAATGGTGTGGGTGTTGGAACTGGAGTTAAGTGGTCAGACACACAAACTCTGTGAAAATGGTCAACAGGTAAGCTTGAAAGCAATGCACTGTAGGAAGCCACAGGTTCACATTTACACAGTAGTTGTGGCTCATGCTTCAGGGTACAGAAAAGGCTGAACACACCATAACATTTGTATTTTGGCTTTTAAAGAGGAAGATCACACTATCAAAACTTGTCCTATGAGTCTATGCCTAGTTCTGTGACTACAAATGAACTACTGGAATATATTTTCAAATACAAATGAAACAGGCAGGTCTACAAGGAGGGATAAAACATGGCAAAGTCAAAATGAAAAACAAACACAACAACCAACAAAGTCAAAGTGCAAATGAGCCTTAAATTTATGATGGAGAGAAGACTTGAACGTTGCACAAGCTGTTGGCAGGGAAAGAGAAACCCACAGGAAACAAGGATGGGAGGAGTTGACATCTTCATAGTGCTTTTGCGATTTTCTATTTGCCCATTTCCAAGTAATAAAATTTACTTCTAGTTATTATGGTATGATCACTTCACAATGAAAGCACGTTCTCGATACAAGTGTTACACTGAAGTCTGGCCTAATTTACCGAACAGTATGATGAAAAACATGCTTTTTGCGATTCTCAGTGATGAAGGGCATCACCTACCAATCCCATTTGCAGTACACACTTCTCGTGATATTTTAGTTACATGCCAACAAGACAGAAGACATGCTGCCAAATGAAGTTATTGGGAACATTCCACTTTTGAAATAAAACATTTAACTTACACTTAATACAAATTATGTACAAGATTAGAAAAACCTGAACAGATCCTGAAACATTTTCGGATGCAATGACTGTGAAAGGAGAGGGGGAGTAACCCAGTAACAACCCTTCAAAAACACCAACGTATGCCTGTGACATGAACAATCATTAACATGACTGCTTCAGATGCCACTAAAAAAAACCTCACGTAATGTTAGAACCTCAAGAATTATCACTATAAATACATATTTTAAAAAAGGAAAACAGAAATAACTATTAACAATGACTGAAAACAGAGCACTAAAGTTAACATACATTGCATGTATTGCAGGCAAGGCAGAGGCATTTTTTAAAGCTTTTGCACAGACTTCATATAATCTTAAAAAAAATATGCTGGCCTTTACAAGGTTCTACTTGCTGAAATAAAAACAATTTCAGTTCATAAAAAGTCACAAGACTTCAGTTTAAAAAAAGGAACAGTTCCAGCCACAGACCAAAAATATATATATTTTTTTAAAACTGGAAGAGTATGGTAATTAGATTATACAAGCATGGTCAGGCTTGGAACCTGAATATACTTCAGAGCAAAAGCTCAGAGGAAAAAAAATATAAACTATTTGGTAACAAAAGTGTACTATATGTTGTGATACAAAAAAGGTATGGTGAAAATGTACCTTTTATACTAAAGCTTATACAAGTTCCTTGGTCCATAAAAACTATGTTGTGTTCATGTTTTCTAGTTTGCTCAACATGTATCCCAGCCACATTTTTATTTCTTGCCCATTAAAAAAAAAACAGCTGAAAAATAGATTTTCAATAAAGTTCTTATGTTTCGGATCTATTTTTTTTATTGTGGCTTCTATATTTAAGATCAGCACTTGCAGGTAACAAGGTTCAAAATAATATCACCTAAAATGGAAAGGTGTTTTCCCATGAAACCACAAAAATTGTTCAGTTCTCTTGAATGTAGCACTTAAAAGTCAGTTAAAGTCCAAACAAACAACGGTAGTTAGGAAACTACAGTTGCTGTAGATGATGTGACGTTGGTTGGATTTGTGCTGACATTCGTGTAACTTCCCTCGCTGTTTGCAGTTGTTTCACTGGAAGCCATGAGGCTAGAGTTGGCTCTGAGGATTGCTCCAGCAGCACTGCAGTGCGGTCGTGGCCCTGGTTCCGGTGTGTATGTAAAGGTAAGGCTGGTGGAGTAAATTATGCCATCGTTACGGACCAAAGTTACTGGAACTTGGACTGGTTGACGGACCCACCTCCAACCCTCTCGAAATGCAGAAATATCTGGAACAACGCATAGCATGCTCTCTGCACATCTGAAAAACAGGAGAGTCAACTGAGTATAACAACACTTAAAGAATGAGTATACACTACGGAAAGTATCCAGTAAAATGTAGCCACTATAAAAGCAGCAGGAAATACAATACCTGTACATGGTTTCAGCTTCCACATCCCCAAACCAGACACGTAAATTTGGAGTGAAGTTCTGTCCTGTAAGTTCCAACATTGCTACATCCCCGCCACCATTCAACTGGAGTGGGGGTGAGCAGAAAAGAGAAAACCCACAAAAAATTAATAAAGACAAGAAGACCCTCAAAAAAACCTCACAGTATATACAAGAACTATGAACAATGCTGTTTCTATTAGCTGGATGAAACTGAAATAAACAGACCTACACAACTGGATTGTAAAGTAAACTCATCTAAAAGATACTGCCAAATAATTTGATATCCTGAAGGGATAATGACTGTTTGAAATAAAAAAAGTGAAAAAGGCTTTGAAAATGAAGAAAAAAGAATCTTTCTCAGAATATGTTAGGAGACCAAGTTTTTCAACAGTGGGTGGCTCATTTCTTAATAAGGTTTCAGTCTGCCTCTATTTGATGCATAAATAACTGTTTTAAGAGTCAAAATCAATTTCTAAATAAACAAAAGTCCTAAGGATATCACCATCATAGTATTTTAAAAAATAAAACTTTTAATGTACAAAATAGTATTAATATTATTCCTGTGATGGATATACTCACGTATTCTGAAATGTAGCTGAGAAAAATTACTGCAACATAAAGCAATTTTACCATTTATAAAGCTAGCGTGAATGTTCTCCTACAGTAGCCTCCAAAGGTGCTTTGAAGGTGAAATCAGCATGACAAAAATAATCTCACATGAAAGAGCTTATAAAAATAAGTAAATACATAAATCACTTACCTGAAGACTTTCTACAACAGGCACAGGTGTCACTGGAGCATGGACCGGTCCCATCCCCTCATAAAATGTGTACTCTGCTTTATCTGTGCTAATGATTGTCCAAGAAGCTCCGTCATTAATCATTTCTTTATTTGGTTCTTTTGGGCATGGAGTGGCCTTAGAAAGAAAGTTTGAAAACTGATCTGTAAAATTGTTTGACAATCACAGAGCTAAAAAGCATCTCAGTCAGTAACAGTGTCTATTAGTTCAATAACACGCTTTCCTGTTTTTCCTCTAACAAAATACACTATGGAAATAGTCGCATACAATTCAACAAACCTAGCAGAAATGCAAACTTCTGAGAACATTTTAATTCTCACCTATGATATAGCCACCTCTCCAACCTTCTTGAGTTGGATTTATTTAATAGGGTTCATTTTAGTTCAGCTTCCCAAGTTTTAACGTTATTCAATAGCCATTAACAAAACCTACAGCAACTAAAAGTAGGTATTTTAGTAGGACCTTGTGTTAATGACAAAGTGACCAAAACAGCCACAGACTGACATGGAATACTTTTCATTGCATGAATGGCCAATTGCCAAGACTTTTTTTTTTTTTTAAAAAAGTTGTTCACCTATAAAATGATGGAAAAAATAAGCTCATATTTCAGTGTTTGTAGAAAGACGTGGGAGAAGCTGAAATGACAACCTTGCAAATGGTTATGTTATGCTACTTTGTTATGGCAGCAGAAGCCTCTCCGAACAATTCCATTATCTAGCAACCAATAGTGCATAGGTTAAACACAGAAAAAAAGACGGACTGAAAAATTTTAAGTTTAATACCTAAATTCTGTTTGCTTCCATAAAGCTTTAAGTGCATCTAGGTATATAACCATAGACTTTACTCTTCAGAACTGGCAGATAAACTTCACAGATTAGATAAACTAGCACAAATTGCCTAGTTCAGATGAGCGGAAGTCAAGATCAAAGCCGAATTTGGGTGGACTCTTCATTCTGATACGATCAGGTTAAAAAACACTGAAAATAGCTTTCAAGAAAAGCCTGCAGTGAGGGTAGAAATACAGATCTTCCCCGGCTCAAGATTCAAATGATCTTTTTATTAGAAATATATGATGCTTCTAAATTACTAGCCCAACTTCGAAAGAGAAACTATTGTATACTGTTTTGACAAACGGCAATTTCCTTGCAGGTAGACTACAACTCCTGTTGGCATGAATGGACTAACATGCTTCAACCTGTAACAAATAAAACCAAGGATATCAAAACTGAATGAACCTGTACAGCATCCTTGTCTTGTCCCTTCAGACCTGACTCAAAAACGGGAGAAAAATGCCACAGAATTTGTTCTGACAACCCTGCTATGTTGAAGAATCATTTCAGGAACATGTTACTCCTCCTGTCACAGAAATCCTCAGAAGACTACTCGACAAGAGAAACATTTGTCTTTGTCATTTCCAAGCGTGGCAATTTACCTTCAGGCTCTTTTTTTTGTTTTTCCCCTAGATTTTCCTAACCTTTTCAACAGGCAGCACCAGAAGGTCGAAATGCTCTAAGGCCATGCTTAGTACCTCACGAATTGTCTAGATTCACATGGAGACAGGATGGGAAACAAACTGCACAACATTAATAAAGGAGAAAATTCCCCAAGGACTGGTAAAGGCAAGTCAAAAGGAATCAAAGTGATGGACTAAACGGCTACAAAATGTTACCAAAAGGCAGAGATGTAGCCCTTAATCCTTTTTTTGTAGGTTCATGGTCTACTGCTAGCTTTCTATAGCCCTCCTGCTTTAAGCCTTTAGTTTCTCTATACTGGGCTATTTTCATTCATCCATGACAACTGTCACCCTAAAGTGACAGTTTTTGGTTTTTTCCCCAGTGACCACAGACTGTCTAGACTCCTGCTATAGGAACTATATTCAGCAGTCAATGCTCAGCAGGTGAAAGATGCCACACATGCCTTTTCTACTGGTCTTGGTCTTCTGGTTCAAAGGAAGAAAGAGATAAAAAAGGATAAAATAGTCTCTCCTGCCACTGGCAGGAAGAGTTTATCTTCTGTCTTGATTTCAGGTACCAAAGAGTGATAACATCCTGATGTGCAACTTAACGGATGTTATTAAACAAAAAAAGCAGGTACCTACTCCTCTAAAAAAAATCATAAGAGTGGGTTGTCCTTTTACCTCAGCTCTACTCTCATGGAAAATTCAGAACTCTTATCAGACTGGGCTCTGCAAGTGTTGCATAAACTGTAGAGTGTTAGGCTGTCCCTGCAGTCCCCCGGGCATTTCCAGGATATTGAAGTAAGGCAGCTGTCACAGAAGCTGGAGTTGCTTCTTCATTCAGCCCTTCCCTCAGGGTAGTTTGAGAAAGATCAAACAGCAAGGCTGATTCCAAGTCACTGCAATTCCTGTTTCATTGCTTTCTCTTCTTCCTGACAAAGACCCATTCTGCTTTACGAGAAGGTACTTTAATAGATATATTATCTCTGCTATCCACTGGGGGAAGAACCACCAGACGTGGCCACTTGTGATCTCTAGGTCATGAATGTTTCCTGAAAACATGAACAAAGCATCTCATTCTTTCCACTGTCCTGGTGTAGGGTAGGATAGAATTCAATTGAGCCTTTACCAATCTCTCTGGTCCCTTCCCTTAAATTAAGGGAAATCTTTAAGAAGTTTGCTTTCCACTTCCCTGCTTCTACCTTTCTTACCCTGGATGCCAGAGCTCTTCTACTAACAAATTCCTGAGTCTTTCCTGAGTGTGGCGATCTTCCTGGGGCACATTATCTCTCAATTCCCCTTTGCTATTTGAGCTGCCCTGGATTTTTAAAGAGAATACGTTGCAATACTCAGATGGGCTTAAACGTGATGTTATTCTTGTTATTCTAATGGTAATTGCCACGCTGGAAGTCTGCTAAAAGCATGCTAACATACATGAGACTAAACCCAGTTTGTTGGCATATTATATGAGCTGTCAGAACAATTGCACACTTCTTTTTCTTTTTACAGCTATTCCTTAGGGTTTATTCCTGTTAAAGTAGCTCATTAGGTATATTTTTTTTCCACCTGCTGGAGAAATATTATTGAAGACAGAGATGGCTACATTCTTTAGGGACAAATCAGACTTCTGTGGCTTTACAAATTACCATGGTCAATTGCCTTAACTGTCTATATGTTTATGCTCTTAGCCAAGAGCAAGACAGTGCAACACTGCTGAGTATATCATGAGATATGACTACGATGAACTCTATTATGTCCTATTTGCTGTAAGCTAGAAGTGGGCAGACAAATAAATGGCAGAACTCCACTAGCACGTCAACTTGTTAAGTCACAGTACTCTATGTTTCCATTTCTTCCACTGAAGAAAACAGAAATTCATTGTCTAGACAGGCATGGAAAAGGTTATGGTGAAAGAAAAAACGTATTTTGGAAAAAGAAAGATAAAATGTGTTTCTTTCCATCCTCTGTCTTTTCAAAACAAAATATTAGACTCATTCAAAACCAACTGCAAAACTGGCACTCATACACATTTTGGGAATATTTGGGAAAAGTCTGCAACCATGCTTCTCATCTATTCAAACAGGTTTAAACAACTCACTTGAAACTGGATTATTCTCTCCTGGGAAAGGCACAAATACATTCTCTCAGTGTCTTTAAGGTAAAACGCACACTTATGGAGCTGCGATACTGGATCATCTGCATCCAATAACGCTGTTTGTTTATCTACTTTTCGAATTATCTGTGAATGAAATTGTACATATATGTTTAGGACAATTTCTGTACTTCATTACGTTGACAATTACACACGTACTATTAGTAAAAGAAGTGAAAGGTGGTATTTTTCAAGTTTCCATGCCGTCTGTTTTAATACCAACATAAGATTCATAATTCCTAATACTTTTGTAGGATACAATATTGAAGTGATACTCAGTACTACTGCTTCAATGTGTTGCATGCATATATATTTTACATTTTTCCCCACTCTTACAGCAAAAAACAAGTGCAGGCTTGAGCAAAATCTACTTTTGTTCCATTTCTTGATACACAGAAACAACAGGTCAAGTAGTAACAGGCTTCTGTCTGCAGAAGCACATGCTTCCATCACCAATAGCATCACGAACGTTATGGCAGACTGGCTAACGAACCAAAACAGCTGAAAATAAGGATTTACTTTAAAGGTATTGAGATGTCCTTAAGTACAGTTTTGGAAACACAACTATCATAGTATATCTTAACAGCTGGTCATTAAATATCACTTAAAGGAAACTGCAAAGAACAATTATTCCTTACAAGCTGACAGTTCTGTGCAAAAATATATGCTAATTTAATTCAGAGCTGTTACATTTATAAAAATTAAGTTATTCCCCTACAGACAGTGGAATTATGTAGCTTGGAATTTTAACTTCTACAAAAAAGAGCAATACTTCATGTCATGCAACATCAGCAGAAGCAGCAGCCACGGTGCTTGAAAATTTCTAAACCAACAATTAGAAAGCCAGCCACGTCCTCTGGGATTTCTAATGGTAATAAATGGCATTATTTGCAACACAATTTTCAAGGTTAACTTGTTTCTTCAAAGTTCCTCACATCAACTTACGCAATGTCTGCAAGTTACCTTGAAATTGCATCACCTTCAAATCACTCTTTTAAGGCAACATTTTAAATGTTTTCAATAGCAAACATAACAGAAACCTTCAGCCTGATTTGCTTTAACCTGCAAATCTATTTCTACCTACAAATAAGGTTTCTGGAATCAAATGATGGCATCTACTTTAGGCAGTAAGAAAATGTTAATTTGATGCCCACAAATAAAATGAGATCCCTCTTACTGAATTTCACATGCGCTGAACCAGATCAGTAGTAACTGGGTCTGGATTTTTTTTTGTCAGGTAACAGGATGATTTTTTTTTTGAGATTTATTTATATTATCTTTTTATACCATTTAATGCAAGCAGTCTATCTTATTCTTCAGCTGAGTTTGATATTAGGAAAAAACTTCTCATTACAGTCAGAGTAAGATACCTCTGGGAAGGGGAAGAAAAACCTTCCTGCATAGAAGGTTGGTTTTATATTGGCATGTTTAAAAAAAACACTTCTAATTAAAAGTGGAATTAGCAAAATCTTGTATGAAATTCATAATGGTCTGACAAACCACAATTTCACAGAAGATCTCATAGGAAGCATGGTTTATTATTAGTCAAAAAATTCCACTTAGGATGGCATTAGGTGCAGAAAACAAGAGAAAAAAAATGTAATTCTATTTAAATTTATTTATAAACAACATTACTGTGTATCCATCAATAAAAGATTTCTTAGTTCACAAATCTTAAGTTCTTATAACCAATTTTATATCTGTGACAAATGGTTGAAAGTTTCTAATTTTTTTTAATCATTCTAAATGTAGTTGCAATGTTATATATTTAATACAGCATTAGTAAATGAACAAAATGTTTTTGCAAGATGTTGGTATAATGATGTAGCCTTAGAAGTACATACTTGGTTTTGGTTTGCTTTTAGTTTCAAATCAGTAGAATATTTTAAAATCTGCGCTGAACTCAACAAATGCATTGTCCTACAGGTTGTAAAGTCTTTACTCATCTATTCAATATTGAAAGTATTTTGCTAGACTGTGACCTACATTACTGTTTTTAAAATAGACTTGTATTTTCTTAAGGACAGCTTGCAGATTAACCTACTTTGGTAGGTTTGAATTTTGAAAAAAATAATTCCCTGTGCTTAATTTACAAGCTGTTCTTTACTTATAGAATTAATATGCAGATACAAAGATAAAAATATGCTTTTATTAAAATGAATGCCATTTTCCATATAAAACACATATTACTAAAAGGAAACATATAAAGCCAGAATTGTAAACAATGCAAAACCAACTATGCGATTACACTAACTAACCATCTACAAATTAATTATAGCACTGGAGAAATTAAACTGTACCAGTCTTGGGAGTGCCATGCCAGTAACTGAGCATACAAGTTTGACAGTCTGCCCATAATGAATGTAGCCGTCTCTCACTGTGAATTCTTCTCCTTCTGATTCATCATCATCCACTGCACGAAACAGGAAGTTCCACATTATTTGTTTTGATAAAAGTTTTTCTTGATAAGAGGAAAATTTAATATCACACTATTACATCAAATATACACTCAGTAACAAAACAAATCTGAGCTTGGGCAATTAGTAAGAAAGAAAAATGCAGGACTTTTTTGTGGGGATGGAGGGAGGGGAAGTTAAAAATATATATTCCTTCATTTTTACTTACAGAGGTGAATGTAAAATGCTCCCCACTGTTGTGAACTGGCATGGAAATTACCGCCTTCTACGTGCAAATATCTGGTGCTAACTGTTTGGGATCGAAGTCTATTAAATAGTGCCACTTTTGTCCCTGATGCAATACATACTGCAAGGAATACATACAGACTTCAGATTATAAAATTACTTTGCTAGTACACAGAAAAGTAAGAAAAAGTCACAAATACAATAAATAAACTAATAAATAGCGGAAATCAAGAAATAATTCTCACTTACTACTTAGATTACAAAATATTTGTGACAGACCAAAAATAGTCACAGAATTACAAGTGGGAAACATATAGGGGCTGTTCTCCAAAGGCATGCTAGTTCACAGAATTATGCCACTTGGCCAAATTGGCCAGTGCTTGCCAGCTGATTTTTTTCTTCTGTTCACAGCTTTCAAACAATTGATTATTTGAGCAGAAGCTTTAGCTTACCCTTGAGAAGTACTTAAATTACTTTCAGTGATCATCACATTTGAAGTATAAAAAAAATTATTCTTACAAATGACAATCAATTCAAAGGAAGACAGACACAAGTATATAAAATTGTAACCATGCAACCTGAAATTCTCAGATCTGAACTTACTTATTGCTCAAAAGGGAGAAAGGATAAGTCTGCTCCCCTAAAAAAAATTCAGCAACTATCATTTTGTCATGAAAACAGGCACGTTTCTTTTACTTGGTTCACATTTACTACCGAAGGATGCTTGGTTCATATTCACTGTCCATCAACACTATCTGTCTGAATACAAAGTCAGCAGTGCATACTCTGAGCCCACGGGTGTGAACTGCACAGCACCAGACCGCCTTTAGTCATGTGGCAAGCTAGCGCCCCGAGATCCACATTCCATAGGTGAATGGGTTCCAGCCCAACACAGATGGAAGAGCCTTTTAAAGCACTAGTGAAGAGAGAGAAAAACAAACAAAAAAAAACACGGCATCTCTTGAGGTGCTCCAGTGGTATGCAGGCAAAAAACTTTGGAGAAAAAGTAAAAATGCTCCCAATTGTACATTAGCACCAGAGATATCTTTAGTTAAAAAACATGGTAAGCAAGTAAATCTGGGTGAAACATCACCACACAGATTTCTTAACTAATTATTTATTAGTGATCATGCAAAATATATTAAAAGTAAAACCAATATGAAATGGCATGAGACAGTAAGAAGGTGGCTGTGACGTGAAAAGGCACGGTGTGGGTAATGTGTGTTACTCTTACTACAATATGAAAGTTACCTCTTTGCTACTGGTCAAAATATCCTAAGCACCAGATCAAGGCAGCTTAAGGGATTCAACAGCTTAGAAAGCTGAGATAGAGCATTCTTTATGCATTTGCTGACAAGGATTTCCTCCTCAGAATAAAGTTTTTTGGTGGACCTTTTATATTTACTAAGTAATTGTGACTGCATAAAACCCAACAGTATAATCTACATTGGAACACTTTAAAATATACTCGTGTACAGTTCTAAAGTAAATTAGAAAAAACGAATTGAAAATTTTGTTGTATTTTATGTTGTAGTCAAAATCTCAGAACACATCAAAAATGAGTAGGAGGCAAAATGAATTGCTACATAAAGAAAAGAACTGTAGAATACTTACAGTCTGCATTTTTCAGTGACTGTTTCTTTTTAGAAGGCTTGGAGATGACTTTGATTCGTTTACTGAGGAACACACCGATGTCATCACTATTGCCATAGAACATTTTTACTGATAACATGAAGTGCTTTCTCTTGTCTGAATCTGATATGTATAACGTTTTGGCAGTGCAATAATTCTGTAGGTAAAAACATACTATTGTTTCTTTTTTCAGATTAGCCCAGTTCAAGAAGCTATACACATCATTGTGAACAAAACTGGAAACTGACAAATTATTTTCTAAAGCAGATCAGAAATTGCTTTTTCCATCTCTTCCCCCTACTGACAACGCCTGATTTTTTTTCCCAATTCATATGGAACACTTCCATATGGACATTTTCTTATGAACTACTGCTTAGCTTTGTGAAGTTTAGCACCTGAGTTTAATTTCTTTAATTTCTTTCTAAATACCCTTGCTAAGGCTAGAAAGCAGATGATTAGAGACTAGCTGTATCAAAGCCACATCTGAATGGGTGAAAGCACTACTAAAAATTACGTTCAAGTAGAGCTATAAAGGCAGTACAGCAGACGTGCACAAGAAGCTGCTTGGGCAAAAAAATGCATTGAAACAAGCTTTTCTTGAAAAGATAAGAGAGGATTGGGTTTTGAAGCCAATGGAAAGTTACTAATAGCTAAGCGGCTGAACTAGGTGACAGCAAGAGCTTAAAAATCTCAAGAACTTTTATTATCCTTCATTTTAAGAAGTGAGTACTCAGAACCCACACAAAAACAGTGTCTATCTTGGCATAACAAACACGTTTCTGAGAAATTATACTATAAACTTTAAAGCTGTAACATCTTCAGTGGGATTCTGTGAAATCATGTGTTTAAGCTACAATGTACGTATGGTATGCATTTTGCAAAAACTCCTTGAGTTAGTAATTGCTCGTGGAAGCAACTAACCAGATTTCAGAACCGTTTAAAGAATCTGTTCAGATCAGACCCAAATCATCCATCTAATTGTGGTGACCTAGTCAATGGCTTCCGTGGCAGCAAATAAAAGAACTCTGAATCAACAACCTACAAATGAAAAGTTAGTATCTTGCTATGATCCCATGAACCAAGTCCACTGACTGAATTGTCCTATATTTTTGGAGGTATTTTTAAAACCACTTACGCAGTATCTGCTAGAGTTTAATGAAAGTTACAATAAGCCAGTGCATTCCTTGAAGGATGCACCACGTAGTTATGACATCCTTTGTGGTAATCTGAATGTTTTATTACACTTCTACCTTTCCTTCCAAGTTCAGCTGCTGCATTTCTTGGTCGCTGTTTCCTATCCCAATGAAGGCGCAGGGTTGTGACTCTTGCTCAGTACAACCATCCCGTTCCATTTGCTCTTTTTTTTTCTTCCATCCACTGCCCATAAGATACACACATGGAGGGGGACAAAAGAACCTAAAAATGAAGTGAATTATGACATTACACCCAATTTTTAAGGAAAAAAAACAAACACTGAGACACAAACTGTTGTAGGCCCAAAGCTTTCTCAATCAATTTACACTTTGCATTACAGTTTATACATGCATGCACTTCATTTGCATTGAATATTTCCTAAAATGCAAATCAAAAAAAGAGAAAAAGCAAGGAAAATTAGCATTAGATGCACTGTCACTAAGCATCTTTCCAGTTCAATGACAGCTAACAGTATCTCTATAAATGAAAACACTTTTTACCTTTACAAAGGGGAAATACTCTTAAAGAAAGTAGAAAGGCCTTAAAAGTGATTACACTGTTTTGCTTTTGTAGGTGATTAACAGGATTAAGACATGCAGGACTGTTCTAGAAACTAATTTAATGAACAACTGGTGATTACAATCCCTAAACATCTTGGGTTTCATCATTAGTAAGGGAGGGAGTTTATTTTATCCAAGCATAAATCTCTTTTAGGTGATTTTACATCTTCATCAGTAATCATAAAAAACAAGATTTACTCTTTGGCAGCACTGACTGAAGTCAGTCTAAATGCTATTTAAAGCATGAAGTTCAAAAATAATTACACTATTACAATACCATGTATTAGTCTTGAAGTTTCTGCAAAATGATGAAAGGCAAATCCTATTTGCTTTTGTGTTGAGTTTAGCCAACAGCTGCAGTGTTTTTATCATCACTTATCATCACTTTATCATCAAAGTTGAAAAAGCAAAAGAACTACTAGTATATGCTAGTTATGGAGGAAGCTAAAGAGGCATGAAGGGAAAGGATAACTGAAAAAGTTTCTAATTATTCTAATTCAAATTGGAATACAGTACTTAATTTGGCACTTTTGAAATCCAACGAGGACTCCTACCTTATCCCTGTAGGTAGGTACAATTTTTTGAAAATTTGGTCTGGAACAACTAAGCTCATGGACAATTTTTCTTAAATACTACAATAACCTTAATTAGTGTAAATCAGATTTAGTATGAAATCAAGCTTAATATACTTCATCACTTCAACTATTCAGCACTATTACCTTTAACAGCAATAAAATTATTTTAAGTAATAGACTTCTAAACAGAAGAAACCAAAATCCTTCATTAATAACAATATAATAAAAATGTAAATAGTAAGGACCCATACAACTAAACGTAAAGATTTGTAACTATTTCAGTTAAGGCATGCAATTAACTTATATTCCTTATTAGAGAAACAAAAACAAACAAAAAAAAGAATACAAAAAAAAAGCCAGCTTTTAAAAGCTTATCTTGCCAAATAAACTCACAGTCACAGATTTTCACTTAAACTTCTCGCTCTTTCAGGAACACGTCAAAACTGATGATATACCAATATACCATACAGCTTAAATATGTAGGAAAATCTTTCGAAGTACAACACAAACTCTGCTTTGAAAAAAAAGACTGCCTACAAAAGGGAATTTGTAGAAGGTAGATTCATATAGAAGGTCAAAAGATTTGCATGTTTGAAAAACCCATGAAATTAATTTGTGGAACTGCTCATACAGATTGCTTTTTAAACTTACTAATTCAAAACCAACAGAACTAAATGATCTATTCCCTCCATTATGATAATCCACTTCAGCAGAGACATAGCATAACAATTTTTTGCTCCTTTTATTGCCTTCACACTGTTGTGAAGGATAGAAATTTTGATAAATATGGAATTGGGAGCTAATGGAAAGCCACTTGTAGAAGTGAAGTATTCAAAGTTTAACAACTAACATTTTTTTTGTGCTTATTGCATCAGTATTAACTATTTGCATTTCATTTTTGGGGGTAATTATGGGTCAGATGAATACAGGGATTTTTTTTTTTCTTCCAGTCAAACATGCAGAACATTAAAACAGCAGGTAAAAACTTGCCAATTTGCAAAGCAGATGTTTCCTGATGAATTGTCAACTTGAAAAACTACACAATAAACTGCCTCAAAAAAAAAAATTAACAGCTTCACAGTAGTGACACAAGAGAATACTTCCACTAGCCCAGCCTTTAATGAAAAAGCTGAAATTTACTGTTATCCGACATTAGAATGCATTATTCACACTTTACTGCTGTAAGCAGAGAAGTTCTGAATTTTGAAGATCACTTCAAATAGAAAGAGCAAGTGGTAATAAATAACTCTTATGTGACAGCATACACCATCTGTACCACCTTTTGGCTTATTATATCTTTACTATCTTTTGCTACCTGACATCTGTTCCAGCTTTCTTTGTGAAGATGCTGAATGACGCAGCAGGGAGTATTTAAGATCACCATGAGTATCTCAGACTCTAATCCCCTTCCCTTCCTACTACAAAGTTTTCTCCTCAAAACCACTAATGCATTTTCTACTTTTCAATTGCATTTATTCAAAAAAATTAGATCAGCGCAGATTACATGACCTCATTTCCCTCAAATGCTTCTTTACCTTAAAGGAAAGATGACCTTAATAACCTTATGTTTGTAATGACAATTATGTTCAATATGTCATTACGTCAACTACGTTCAATGATAATGGTTAAAGTCACAGAAAGGTATTAAAGTGCAGGGCGTTTACTTTCTGCAGAACAACCTTGTTTATATTCCTTATATTCCCAGCTCTAGATGTGAATACAATAGTCGTTGTTAAAAATCTATTCTGAGGATTACCTAGTTGGTTGCTGTAATTTCTGGCACGTTGTAGGAAAACACACAAAAAAGAAAACAAAGCAAGAAATAATACCTTTAGCATTACACTGAGAAAATTCTGTCTGCAGCCGTGTGATCATATTTAAAGAAATGTATCGATATACACAGACATGTATGTGGGTCGGAAGGAAAGGAGGAGAAGAGTCCCGTTTCTGATAGACCAGCATGGGGCCAAGCAGGGCAGTGATTATGCCCAAGTGGTGTTTAGGAAGCCTGCTCTACTTCAGCATCCCAGACGGACCACCACCGTCTTGTTTCCCCAGCAAACAATGCTTTTCAAATGGGGGCTACGAACCAGCTCCAAGGTTAGGAAATGTCATGGGGTTTTGTTTGTTTTTGGGAAACTGGAAGTAACAGATGCATCTATACAAGAGCTGATATTTCGGAAACACACCTGGATTGGCAGAAAAAACACATCACATAGTCAGCTTCTGAACTGTCAAACTCCAATGCCAATCCAAGACCCCTTCTGAGCAGAACAGTGTTAACAGAAGCATTCCCCCAACTTTGTGATCAACAGTTGTAAGCTATATCCAATTAAGAAATTATATACAGACTAAAAATTGATATCAGCATTTAACAGAACAATACTTAGCAAAAAACGAAACCAAATTCCTCAAGCTCTGTATTACAAACAGGTATAACACCATGAAGAAAGCATCACACATTTGCTTTTCTTCCTCATGTAGTCTTTTTGTCTATATTACTGGTCAAAACACCTGAAAAAAATCCCGAACTTTTTTCGTATCTATTTGCATTTCAGCTTTACTCTAAACCAAGTCCTTGACATGACTACGGCCGCTAGGTGGCAATAAAGACCTGTAAGAAAGAAGCTTTAACCCACTGCTGAAGAGAAAACAAGCCACAACAATTACAGCTCTTTCTAAATTGAAACTGAGAAAAACATTGGGAAACTTTGGATTACTGAACAAAGAAATAGACCCTTAACTTAGACCATTTTAAGTTAAGTTTCAACTAGAAAATGAGAGGAAAGAGTGAGTGACCATGATTTCAGTGGGTTTTCTTACGTGTCAGCCTTCAGATACAGACAAGTACAGCACGGGGGCTTTTCACTTCTTCAAAACCCCAGCAACCCACGTATAGAAAAGGTTAACTAACAATTTTCTATGCAGAAGTGTGAATAAAAGGCACAAGTATCCCCCTGTTTCTAATTTTCACAGAGTATTAAAAAATGTGTCTGATACGTATAAACTAACTGCTAGGAAGCGTTTCTCCTTAACAAACCATTTCCCATGTAAATAGGAATGTAAACATTTATGATGAGAGGCTGGCTTTCAGATAACTGTGAAATGGAAAAAAACAAGAAGGCAAATCGCCTCCCCAGAATAGTTAATTTAGGTAATTTCCAGTGTTGCTGATGGGGAAAATGGCAGGACAATGCTTGGTGGAACAAATGAAACTGCTCCTCCTTCAACAACCTTTGATTTACAGGGCCTACCTCTTTTTTCTTTAACCACAAGCTAAAGTAAGAGTGAGTGGGAGGCAGAAATTATTCTGAAGTATTAATCTGACCTATAGCAGAAAATGATAGCTGTTGTGGGGAAAGGCAGCTGCCTCTGGTTCTTCTGAGCTTGGTCAGAATTTTCAGTACAGAAGTGGAAAATCACAGAGGATGTGATTTCCTCTTTGGATTTATGACATTTTCTCTTAATACCTCTTCTCTGTGCCACGAATGGACTGGTAATTCCTTGCTGAATGAGCAGTAAAACAAAAAAGGGCATTCCTCCACGAGGTAAACACCTAACAACTTGATCTGGAAACCGCACGAGATCTGATCAGCTCTTTAAGCTTGTTCATTACTGGAGTGTAGCAACCAGGAACAGCTTCATCGGACAAAACCCACTCCACGCTTGCTAAAGCCTCATGGCAAGGTGCAGATTCAGTACCTCCTATTTGCTGATTTAAGGCACAGTGACTGGCTGAACCAGGAAAATATTTTGGGATACCAGGTTAAATATACGAAGTACTTTCAGCAACCTAACCCCACAACATGCAGTTGAGAACAGAGTTCTTGTGGACACCTCGCTTCTCAAGCAGAGGCTGCCTTCCCTGTGATGCCCCAGCTTTGCACCTTCCAAGGATTTGTGACTGGTGTAACCAAAATGACTGGCAGTTTTAGATTGAACTATCAGTGGCACTGATGTTAGCCAGGAAAGATCAGAGAGAGGATCAGTCTCCTAAAATCAAAAGGCCTCCACCACTTGCCTTCTTTCAGTATAATTTCGTTTCAACCAAGGAACGGACACAGTACTACCAACTATATTAAGGCTACAAGCGCAGAAACGCGGTACAGGAAACAGAAGCAAGCTGTTACTCATTTCTTCTGACACATCCAGCCCACCAGACTGGAAACCGAATGTTTTTTCACGGCAAGAACACCAAGCTGAGGTGTCTAAGGGAGCTCCCCTTCATTCCAGACGACTTCAAGGGAGGAACAAGATAATTTCTATTAGTTTCTGAGTCTTGACTGCAACAATCAAAAGAGGAATAGGAGGAGCCTTTGGCAGAACCTGCAATATTGTTTTTAATCAGACAGTCACCCAAGGAGAGGGCAATATTCCCTCAGCCCCTTCAGCCAACTAAAGCCGATCAATACAGAGAAACACGGTAGAGAAGCTACCCTTACTGAACCTGCCAAGAGAGGAAAGGGCATAAAGTAAAAGCAGATCAGGTTATGACATTGCTACCTAGCTGTGATGCACTCGATGCTCTTTTAAAACCACAGGGTTCTGTTCCCTAAGGTTTGCTCTTTTCAAATACCCAAGTCATCCATCCCTCTGTTCATCTTTTCAAAGTCAGTGCCTTAAGGAGGATTTAGAAGTGTCTACCACATTTTCTTTAACTCCGGGGTGCCATTAGCAGGGAAGTTTTTCCTTTGTACCCGTTGGTCAATTGGGCCAGGGCAGGAGGCTGTCAATTACCCACCCTGCTCTGAGCGTGCAAACACCCAGCAGTCTTCTCTCCTTCGGAGCTGGATGGACTGACAACATCCACTGAAGAACACAACACAACAAGAAACAAACTAAAAATAATTGGGTGCTAGAGTGCTGAGGATAAAGAAGTGGAGCCATGAGGTAAGCCCTAGAAAAGGCTACGCTCTCAACAACAAACACAGCGCAGTGAAGGGGAGTGTTTGAGCAGGAATTACAGAAGGTCCTTCACCAACAGCCGTAAAACAAGATGCAGCTAGAACATTTGCAGGCTAATCAGCAGTGATAATGTTTAAACTGGAACAGCATGTAGCCCACAAGTACCAGCCTGGCCCTCAGCCTCTAACAAACATCATCTTGGAATCCAAAACACTTGAGTCCTTCAACGTGTTGAATGTTCACACTGTTCAAACTGCGTCCCTTGTGCTAAGAAGGACCGACTCTGAAGAGAGAAACCTCAGTGAATAGAAGTATGGGGAGGAGGGAAGGGACACGACAAGCACAAGCCAAACACCCACACTCGTTAGGACTCAACATCATCTGAGCCTCTGTCAGCTGAATGCCCTGACAGATGGCAGCCATCCAGCAGGAAACATTAGGCAAGAAGTCTTTAATTCAGCTCAAGTCCAGCACCAGGCTTATAGCCGCCCGACTTCTTCGTTAAATAAAACAACAGGAACTCCAGACAGGGCAAGGCTACTAAGAAAGGTCCACTCAAAGAAGAAAGAAGCCTCCCTTCATTAGCACGCTATTATATCGGGACGAGTATCAGGAACACCCTCAAACTGATGCAGAAAGTCTCCACCTACGTGGTAGCAACCTGGAGCTGTCTTTCTGTGAGGACACTTAAACCAGACCATATCACGAGAGATCTGTGCAGTCTACAACCAGCTTTCAACAGAGCATTTCACCATCTACTAAACCTCATCAAAACAGTGAAAGGCAGTTATTGCACCAGACTTCTAATTATGCCATGCAAAGTTTAATAATGATAAATATCTTCCAACACTTCACAACAAACAAAGCTTAAGGAGTGGAACAGAAGCTGGAAGGGTGTTTTTTTTTTGTTTGCTTGTTTTTTGCCTCTATATTTCTATATTTCCTTAAGAGACATGTCATTTAAGAAATCATTTTGTGACTTTTTTTATTTCTGAACATAGTGCAATATACCTTATTCTTTATGGATCAAAACCTAACCAGTCATACCCATGCCGTACTGAAGTCCTGTGGAAAATCTGGCATTTGTCAGTAAAAACAGGTATGAGATATGTCTATAAAGATGTACAGAAAACAACTCTCTTTAGAAATGGTATTTACTATTAAAAGGGATGAAAACTTGATTAACTAGTTGCATGAAGCAGCCTTAAAACTTCACTAATTTTTCCTCAGTCCAACAATACAAAAGATGAAAGGGCACTTTCTGCTATGAATAAACCAGAAGCAATTTAAAAATTCAATAAAATAAAATAAAATAAAGAAGCTAATTAATCATTCCGTTGCACAAGGTACCTTGGGGGCACACAAGGATACAACGATTTAATAACTAGAATTTTTGTTTATGCTGACAATCTAGATAACAACAGGACATCATTGCTGGTGCTTACAGCCTGGGAGCTAGCAGAACAGTACCAGAAATAGTCTAAAACGTGGGTTAGTAACACAAAAGAGGTTTTAACTGAAAAACGAATTATTAGCATGTATTCCAAACACCTATTTCATCCCTGTACCAGAATGGCAATCAGATCACCGAATCATCCAGGTTGGAAGAGACCTCCACAATCACCCAGTCTAACCTCTGACCTAACACCGACAAGTCCTCCACTAAACCATATCACTAAGCTCTACGTCTAAACGTCTCTTAAAGACCTCCAGGGATGGTGATTCAACCACTTCCCTGACCAGCCCATTCCAATGCCTAACAAACCCTTTCAGTTGTTCTTGTAAGAAGTTCTTCCTAATATCCAACCTAAACCTCCCCTGGCGCAACTTCAGCCCATTCCCCCTCGTCCTGTCACCATCATATTATTTTATAACAAGCATCCAACTGTTTTCATTCCCAGCCTTCTTTTGCAGAGCTCTGAAATCCTGCACACAACAACTGACACGCTCCCATTTTTAAGCAGTGAAACTGAGATACCTTTCAGGAACGACTACGGCAGTGCTGAGTTAGGCAACTAAACCGCACCTCGCAAAATCCAGGTGGTAGAAGAATGCCTAATGTTGCTTTGCAATCATTTCAAAGCAGCGAGAAACCAATTACTAATTTACAGAGTGTTACCAGTACTCGAGAGTTTAGGCAATGCATGTGCCAAAGTGACTTTCACAGCATCAAACGAAGCATACACACATATTCAAGGCAACAGAAACTGTTAGCAGACGATTTGAAGCTCTGCCCTGTGTTCTTCATAACACTTCTTCAAGTTTTCCAAACAGTAATGGAACATTTAATAATCAAAACAATGTACTTTATCTTCTTATTTTTCTCCCTTCTTCTGATGCAATTTGTTCTCCAACCTAATGAGACACAGGGCAGGTTTGCAGAATGTTCCTGCTTTCACGAGAACTGCTCCAGCCCCAGGAGAAGAAACTGACTGAAGTTACAAGCAAGCTGTTTCGAGATTTGCTTTCATATCTGCTGGCACGCACCTCATTTTTCTGGGACTAATGCGCTTAATTCCTCTGCAATGAGCCTTAACTACGCAACTCTTGAATGACAATAAATCTGAGAGGAAAACAGACTGAGGTATCTATATTGCCATGGTTAATCTTTTTGGCTGTTAAATCTGCTGCAAAGGGTTGAAGTTATTTACTGCTGGTAAAGCCTTGCATTACAACTCTTTTGCAGGGCAATGAGCAACAGAGGGCTGTGTAGATAATACACAGTAGAGCCACAGCACACTTGCCTGCTTTTGTGCCCTTCCTCCTGCCCTGACTTCCCATTTGATTCTCATCAAGAATCTCAGAAAGATCTAAAAAGCACTCAGAATGAGTACGCAAATGGAGCTGCTGAACCAGAAACTGCAGAACTGCCCAAAAGAAAAGATTTGAGACACTGGCTATCAGGGAAGAGGACACATCTTGGAACAGAATTACCCAGGCACAGAATACTAAAGAACAGTTTGCACCTCCATGACCCACAAACATCAGGAAATGTGTTTTAGATTGGTAGTATTGAACAGAGAACTTCATAGGCTTAATTCTACTATATTCCTATTTACTAACACTTTCCTAGGAAAACGAGTTAAAATCTCCAATCTCAGAAAGCTGTAAAAATCAGTGATGAAACAGTAGTTACACAACAATGGGAGAAAAAGGTTGAAACTTCAAACCCATTAACTTGCAGAACGTGCTCCTCTGTGGCGAAGAAACATTAAAAATCCAAGTATCTGAAAACTCCTAATTGAACACTGCACTGTTTATTTTAGTGAAATTCAAGGTAAGAAAGTTAACATTTATAATTAAAGGCTAATAATATAATATTTCATCCTAAGAGGACTAGAATCTGTATATCAAGAATCACCCTACTTGCTTCTACCACTCATGCAATAAAAGCATCACACAGAGAAGACTACAGGAAATACACCTGTGCATAAAATGCATTCATCCTCACATCTTCCTGTAGGGTCTGTCCCCTACCTATTATTGTAAATTGTACTGTACTGATTTTTGTAACAGAATGCTTATCACAACCATGAGGTGAACAATTTCTCTTATACCGATTTGAAATTACTCGGGACAAAACTTCTCCACAAATAGTCACCAATAATCACCTTCTTTACTCCGGGCTTAAAATGCAAAGTTTACAGTTAGACATATTAGATGTTTTAATTCACTATAAAACACTGAACTATTAATAATGGTGGAAACATTTAGACTTTTTTTTTTACATATTTGGTTGAGAGTTAGTCAATAAACTGAGGTCATCATTAAGCTAATCTGAAAAAAAAAGTTAAATTACGCCTCTGACCATTATGATGTGTTCTTTATGTTGGGATAGGATGGGACGGGACATAAAAAAAAGCATCCAGCCTTTCACCCAGTCTTCAGTTCTCCCTTTTAGAAAGCAAAAGGTACAAAAGGTACAAGGAAGAACCTCCTTGAACATCACATTATCAATGGAGCCATTTCAACTCAATGGAAGAAAAATTCCACCCACAGAGAGAGAACCTGTTGGCAGGAACAGGCATCACTATGTCGAATGCCACAGGTTTGCAGCATGTTACATATTTGTATGATTTATATGGACACTATTTTATTTAAGCTTCTTCGGATTATAGAACAATCTGAGGGATTCTACAATGCATTACACACCAGACCACACACTACAGCTTCCCTAGCTGGGAGCTGTGGAAGGAAGTCAGGAAGGAAAAGAGACTTACCTTTTTTCATTTCCATATGACTTCTGCGCAACTTTTGCATGGAGTATTAGCACTGTTTGATCACCTCGCTCCTTTAGGTAATTTCGCATTGCTTCCCTAAAAATTAAAAGAATAAATTTTGAAAATTCTTTTGGTTTTGGTTATAATTACAATAATCCAACGGCAGCTTTAGGACAAAAAAAAATACAAATGAAATTGAAAACAACAACTGTTATTATATTAATTGGGTCAAGATAAGTTGTTTTGTTTTCTCTGACAATTGCACATCAAAAACAACAAACTATCTTGTATCAAGCTAGCAGTGCAGCATTGGTTTGTGGTCATTTACAGCTACTACTGCATTGTCCACAAAAAAGGATGTTTGTGATATGAAATCATCTCAGTGCCCATCACTATAACACATTCAAAATCTGACTTTGTAAAATTCAATCCAAATATTTGATTAGAACATCATTCAATATTGTCTCTTTAACTAATACAGTTTCTGATGATAGCAACAAATTCTTCTGCAATTTTGTTTAAGCTATTAACTGAATCAATACTTTTGTCATGTTTATGTTAGTTTTCTTTTGGCTATGAAGATAAGAAAAAACTTAAACTCTTTATTGTTTGATCTAGTTTTCTAGAGAAATCTTTATTTCCTGCATACAGTCAGGCAAAAAAAATAGATTTTTCTACCGTTCATCATCACAGTAATGACAGAAGTCATAAAAGCTGTAATTACCTCAGACACACCAACAGCCATTCCTTGAGAGAAATAAGAGAACAATACACCCTATCATTCCTCTGTATAATAATCTAACTGCTCATTAAGCAGCACGCCAAATTCAACACCCTAGGGTTTAGCTGTGTCAAAGTGCTGACAGAACATTTTGAAGTCCCTGGAGGAGCTTTTGCAGGTTGAATGCCCACCAATGCACTCATCTTCAAAGTCATCGACCATACAAACAAATTATGAATTTAACAGGAAGTTATATAAAGAGACGAAACCTTACAGAAGAGGGATTTTTTATAACTGCTGTTGAACTCCCTTTAGACAGACCTGTAACACCAAAATAAACTGACATCTTGGCTTCTCTGTAAAAACATTTCCAGTGAAAAAATACGGAAGACAAAAGCAAAATTTTGTTGACACTTTTTCCAAAAGAAATCCCCCACATACAGTTTCATAAAGGAAAGCAAGTTGATAGGGTGGAGGCAGGGGGAAATGACAACAATCCAGCTTTGCTAAGGACGTGTTTTAAATTCTTGCATTTGCCATGCCTGTGTAAGACAGTGATCAGTGTGCTAGATTTTCTATGAGAACAGCAGCATGTAAGAGCAGAGAAAAGACAAATTACTGTTTTAACTTGAATTAACTCAATCTATTTACATTTGACACTGGTAAAACTGATGTTTATCCATGACAACACAAATTTTAAGAACTGTCTCAAACTGCATGAACACTTTATTTGCAATCTTTGTCTACAAATATATTTTAAGCCATAAGATTCTTACACCTTCTAATAGACTAGCTGCATTTAAGTAGGTTCAAAACTTTATCTGACAATTTGAAATATTCTATCAAAATATTCTATCAGTTAGGTTGCTTGCTTCTAGCCCCTCGTATAGACGAGGTTTACAAGCTCCTGCTTTGAAGGATGGCTAGCAGCTCCCAGATGCCTACTCTATAATCAAAGTAAGAAGTACCTGACACATCTAATAGCTAAATCCTGCACATGAAATTTAGAGTCGCTATATAAACGACAACATAGTTAAAATACGTGAATAAACAGTCATTAAGTTTGTTGTTTTCAAATCACAGAAGGCAAACTCTATCACGAACTTCAAGGGGATACTAAAAGGTGTTACTGCTCTAGATGGAGAGCAGTTCATGACTTCAAACAGTATCTTTAAATATCCCTGAAAAGGGGTAGGTCAACAGGAAACAGCAGTGTCTGTCCAATTAAAACTTAAGTCACTTCAGATCAATTTTGCATTGAAATGAAGTTTAAGACAAACTAACCAGAAATGCAACAAGACAGATATATCCCCAACACAAAATGCAGACATTTTTCCCACCGTGCTTTACACAGTTTAATTCAAGACAGAAGCAGGCCTCAGTAACACTGTGTTTCCATGTCTTTATACAGCAATAACATCACACAAAACTGTAAAAAATTGCAGATCTTGTATACTTAAGAGGATTTTAACACAGTAGCTGCTTTTGATGGGGACAGTTTGTGGCAGAGAAAAATAAATATTTGCACTGACTGTGTTACTACAGTTTGAAAAATGTTGACAGCTTCTAGCATAAATTCTTTCCTAGAGAGCCCAGAACCAGTTGAGGCACAGCACTGCACAGTCACATGAAACATTTTCCAGAACGAATTGACTCGATGGTACTATTTCATGTCATCACTGACTTAGGCTTCACCAAAAATTGGTTAAGACCACTCCTGGACAGCACCACGTTAATTCTGCTCTTACCTGCAGCGTGACAGCACTAACGGAACAGCTGCATTTTGCCAGTACAGAATGCTGTTTTATATGACTTCACAAGTCACTTTCAGGCAATAAAAGACATCTGGCTTACCTGTGGTTATCTAAAACTAAGCAGATTCACATCCTACTGAAGTCAATACAATTTATTAAAAGGCATTTTGAATATCATACTAAAAACAAACAAGCCACTGGCTGTTCAGAGTTTTCTTCTGAATGCTAACTGCATACAATAATCACATTTTTTTAAAAAGCTTTGATGTTTAAAATCCTAGGATTAGCAATTCACGCTTTTTAAACGTGGAAATCCTTCTGGTGATGAAAAAGGAAACTTCTGAATATTCCTACAAATAGAATTTCTTTAATGCTTACCTGGTAAGCCGTTTCGGTTGAGGTCGCTCTCCAAATTTCCTGAAATAAGAAGAAGTTGCTAATTTAAAACAAAAACGTCTAGTCATAATTTCAAAATGAAACACTATCCCAATTTTACAATTTCTGAAAATGTACTGGAAGATGGGATAATTTCTTTGTCGTTTCCTAGCTTGATTATTATTACAATGCCATTCATCTTGCAACAGCTCCTCCCGCAATAGCAGAGGCATTTTTTATTCAGAAGACTAGATAGCTTTCTTTGCTGAATATCTACGAAGTATTTCATTTACACTAGTTACTTTAATACTAAACAAGTCTTTCATTTACTTTACGCTTATAAAAAATGCCTCCAGCAACTCACTCTTTTTCATTGTCTTTTCTGTTAGGGCCACGTCTACTTTTCCCCCAAATTACGTTGGAAGATTTACGATATCACAGCTACGCAGATAACCAGAAGCTCTTTGCATTGACCAGAAGTGCCAAAAAAAGCAGTTATTACCAACAGAAATTAACAGCCTTAGCTCTGCGCTAACAAATCACAGCAAATTCTCCCCATTGGGCTTATTTCTCAAAAATCTGTTTCTCTTTACGGCGTAAAAAGGATGACAACATACTTCATGTGTGCTGGTACAGAAGTATACGAAAAATCTCTTGTGAGTTGTAGCAAAGCACAAGCCAGAAATACCCTGGTATACACCGAATGTTGTTTAGTCGAAGTGTTTTGAGACAGCTGTATTTCCTCCAGTGCTTTCGCTTGCTCTTGAGAGACAGTACGCTCTTTAGACAAGCCTTAACTAACACCAGAAAATGAGTCTACACAAGGCAGTAACACTTTTACTAAGAGAAAACATCCTCAGATTAAACCAAAATCGCCAAGTAAAAGACCTGAGCAAAAAAGGACGGCTGTACACAGCAATATACATCTGCTCAACCTGGTACGGAAGTATAACCACAAAATAAAATGAGGACAAAGAAAAGGGGGAAAAAAGGCACTTATCGGCTCGAAGACAAACATCTAACAGGCTTAGCTTAACACTTTTCTATCTAAAAATAAACCGAGGCAGAAGAGAGAGCGCTGCTGCTGTCAGTGCTCATAACTATCGCTGCGCCTTGCCAAGCCCTTCGATAAGCAGGCATATCTTTCCCTTCACGCTTCCTGGATAAGGGAAAAACCCGCCTCTAATATTTCCCTACAGGAGCAGCGGAGGCTCCCTAGGACAATGAGGACCCGCCGGGGGAATTCCTGGTGGCGTCATTTAACCATTTGTGCAGCCAGGCTGCCCGCAGCTCCTCCACCACAGCTTGGGGAATTACTCGCTGCGTTTCGATTTCATTTCGGTACTGCTCCAGATGTGCGAAGTGTAAATACGCAGCTCAAGTCGTTTATAGCGTTGAGCAAAACAGCACTTTGCTGAAAGGGCAGTGACAAGATCGCTCAGCAAGGTTTTGTTATTATTCCACTTTGGAGAAATTTGCCTTGTGAAGTGCTGGTGGTCCACTCCATACAGAGGAATCAAATAAAGAGGATTAAGCCAAATGAGGTTGGTCTTCTTCCAGTTTCAACAATGAAATATACATTTATTTTTCTGAACACGCTTAAGTTCCTTTCCCATTTTACTTTGGTGGTGTTAGTGTATCGCTCGTGTTTTGCCTTATTTTAAGTTAAAATGCAACCTGATAAAATTCTGGCTGCGAGATTTGTTTTTGTGTGTTTTGAGTTTCAAGCTCTATCGGACATGTACTTTATTTGGATTTTTCTCTGTGGTACACGTGGCTGTGTTGTCACAGTCGTAGGGCAGAAAGTAAGTACAAAACCCGCCGGCTTTGCACCTGGGCAGCAGTACCGGGTGTCTACACCTGCACAAGCCGACACTCTACCAAGACGAAGTTATATTCCCAAACCTTTCCTCTTCTACCCCGTCTTTTCAGGATCTGCCTCACTCCACCTCCCAGGCATGCCCTCTGATTCGAACAAAACCCTGTAGGTTAGCTGCCAGAACCATATTCTTTGTTTCAAACCCTCTGCACCTTTTAATTCACAAAGAGAAAAATGAAGAGGTGCCAGCTTGGAGTGAAGGAAGCATCACACGACACCTGCTTGGCCAACAGATCCAGCCCAAGAAGAGGCCACGAGCACAGCAGAAACCATGCAGCCCACAACATCCCTGGACCAACCCAGCCGTTCTCCAAGGCAGCATGTGCTGGTGCTACCTCTGGGCGCAGCAGGTACTGTCCCCTTGCAGGTGGGCTTATCGCTGCCTAGTAAAGCTGTGCGAGCACGGCATCTACACGGAACAGGTGCAATTACTCCAGGAAACAAAACCCATCCTCTTGGCCCTGTACCAACAGGGCCACTTCAGAGGCAGAGCGAAAGCCTGGAGCCACTCTGGAGATGTGCAGTGTCCCCTTGCAGGCCCCTGACTGAGTCAGAAGTTGAACTCGGATGACTTGATGCTGGGCGCAGCACCTTCCTAAACCACCTGGCAGCTTTCCCCAGCCTCTGCCATCCACAAGGAAGCTCATGGCTTCGCTGGAGTCGGCTTGGGAACACACACAAATGCTACCTGTAGCAACACGAACCTTCTGCAGAGATGATGTTACATACACATACAAGGCAAGGTAAAACAGGAGGAAGTTACAGACTCACATTTACTGAAGTCCAATTTTTGACACGCTAATTAAATAGAGCTATTGCTTCTTTAATAACGTCATCTTACAGAATCACAGAATCTCCCGAGTTGGAAGGGACCCAGGAGGATCATGGAGTCCAACTCCTGGCTCTGTACAGGACCACCCCAAAATCAGACCATGTGTCTGAGAGCACTGAGCTCCAGCAGGCTCGGTGCTGTGACCACTTCCCTGGGGAGCCTGTCCCAGTGCCCGACCACCCTCTGGGTGAAGAACCTTTCCCTAACACCCAGCCTGACCCTCCCCTGTCCCAGCTCCGTGCCGTTCCCTCGGGTCCTGTTGCTGTCCCCAGAGAGCAGAGAACTTGACCAAAGACCGGTGGTCGCACGCCTCATCCTTGACATCAGCGATCAGCACCTCCCTGCACCACCTCAGCATCTTTTCAAGAATCCCATGAATGTTACTCAGAACTTACAACTCTTACGATCTAACCTACAAACGACTCCAATTAATAGAAACTTGGACAAGGATAGCTATGATATTTTAGGAAAAGTTAGTGTTATTCTTGTACGGAAGCGCTACAATTATAGATTATTTAAATAATGTGTGCATGAATAATGTTGATTACCACTGCATTCTTAGACATCCAGTAAAGAACCTCTCTAGCCCAATGACAGCACTGGTCAAAGAGGTCATAATTCAAGAATTAACAACTCAGACGTGATTATGCCGTGGCACTGTTCTGCCACACACCCAAAAGATTGAATGCTGCCTGCCGTCCACTGAGAACCACAGTGAAAAGAAGGAATCTCAGAGTACAAAAAGATACCAAGAAAATTAATAAGCACGATCAATAGTTCTCAATAGGCTCAAACTCTTTAGGCTTTAGTGAGAGAGAAACCCTGAGAGAAAAGTGACAAACGGATGCAACAACCTGCAAGAAAAAGAAAAGGTATGCAGGATGTGAAAAGAAGATGGTTATTCTCTATTTCTCACAAACAGGAATTAGGAATTATATCTAATGTCTCCCAATTTCATTCTAAAAAATGATTTTTTGTTGCTCTACCAACACTTGTTTTTTTAGACTAAGCTGTGAAACATATTTACTGCTAGAGGATGCTGTGGAGGCTGAAAAAAGGACTTAAAAAAAGCTTATACAAAAGTCTGGTACAGTACTCTGTTAGTTTCTATTAAACATAACGACCTATTTTTTTTCACAACCTTGTTCTCAGGAAACCCTAAACCATGGTCTAGCAGCAGCAAAGACATCACCAGCAATAAAAAACAGTCAACATTTGGAGCTATCTTTGATTCTTTCCTTGGTCATCTGCAGCTGACGGCCGGCAGGCATGGTCCAGTATCTACGCCCCTGGGAGCCCGACTATTCCGCAGCAGCTGTTGCATCCAGGGCACCACACTTTCAGTCGCATTGCAAAACTCAAAATACACAAAAAAGACAGGAAAACTAAAAGTAGCACATGTATTACATTTAATGGTTCATTTGGTTTGCTCTTTCCGTATGTTTTCAATTTGCTGTCGATACCTGTATCACCAACGCGGCGCACAAGGACTACCAGTAACTGCCATGAAGAAGGCTCTTTAATGTTTGTGAGGCCAAGACAGACACTCTGGAAGTGCAAGAAACATTTACAGTTTTGTGCTAAATGACAGACAGTGTATAAGCTATGATTGCAGTTATTTCAAGCTATTTGACATGTTGAAATATAAGCCAGTTCAGTTTTGTCAGCATTACCTGACAGAGCTTGCAATATTTTTCTCGTGTAGGCTTTTCCTGGATTTTCTCTGTTCTGGGATTTCTTTTTGTGTTCAGCATTTCCCTTACTCCTCTTTGCATACATCTTGAAAATATGTAAATTGATGCATTAAAAATATACAGGAAACAAAATGTATCACAGACCATTTCCTCTAGTGGTTATAAAATAAGCTAAATATATATAATTTGAAGTCCTAATAAGAAGTCGTATATAATTATATCTGAATGCCCTCTCATTTCCTTGTTTTTTAAAAACTATCCAAGACTAAGCACTGCTTCAGGTGTACTGTACTGCAATGCCAGACACACAGCCAAGCTGCCATGTCAATTCACAAAACTGATTCAGTGCAAACTGCATTTCACTAACACACTGCACTGCAAACAGCAGTGCGAGCGCGAGGCTCACCAGGACCACTTGCTGTTGCAGCTAGTTGTGCCGGTTCCAATAATTCTTTTCCCAGTCCTATATTTTCTCCAACCACTGCTCTGTATCCTATTACTTTATGTATTTTACTTCTCCTCTGATACTTTGCATAAATTAATTTCACTTGCACGTTCCGCACTGTAGGAATAGCTCTGCTCGCACATCATGTCCCAAATCACTCTTCTTTTCAAATCCATCCTTTTCATTTAGCAAGCCCCAGTTTGCCATTCAAACTTTTATTCAAACTTTTCTCCGTTCATGGAATGGGAAGAAAACGCACTGCTTCTGCCTCTTCGCATGCTGTACCTGCCTGCCTCTCAAGTAACCCTGGACACGAACAATGCGCTACCATGAACCTTGTACGAACACTAACTACTCCTGCTCAATTTTTTAACATTCTCAGGTTAGGTAAACATGACAACACCAATGGTAATTCTCAAATGTTTTCAGACAACATCACAATGCCAAATCCTATTCGGAATGCCTCACTCAGATACAATACACATTATACCACAGCCTCCTATCACTGTGAGAGTGGGAAGTTCCATCATTGCCAACATCTGCGTAAGAGCACAAAGAAAATTGATCAGTTACTGTAACCATCTACTAGCAGTACCCAACTTCTTTCTGTAATACAATCTTATTTTCTGTTGCTAAACTTAACTGTTCTGGCTGAACATTTTTTTTCCCCAATGACTCTGTGTTTCAAGTCAACTTTGGAAGGAAAAAATAAATTAAAACCAAGGCAGTTTTGCATTTGCAAGAACTATAAAAAAGAAATCCCAGGCTGTCCCATCCTCAGCTTCGACTGAAAATTGGTGGTCGCTAAACTGCTGTAGCATCCTCATGCCTGGAATATGAACTTCACATTCTTCCGGCACTGGCCTTTAGCCAGGAACAACCCTTTCACAGTCCCTGAGAAAGTCCATTCACCTTTATTTGCTGAGCTTATTAGCCTTAAAAAAAATCAATCCACAGCAATCAAATAGAGGCAAACTTCAGCAATTTGCCTTAAGAATTCTGTCTTCCCTTGGCCTTTTGGCGTATAGCATGAGTATCATGGATCTTACTGTAAATAATGGTCTCCTGAGAGGCAAAAAAGCAAAGGGGAGCTGTCGAATTTGAAGACAGTAGGAGTTAACAGCTGAGTGGAAAGAGTACGCTGATGAGGCCAGCAGGCAGGGAATACCAGGAAGAGCAAGAGTTGGAAGACATGAGTGGCAGACTAAGGCTGGCTAGCTGAGAAGAATGGGCTGGAGAAGCACATTATGGGAAGTGAGGCACCAGAAAAGCTGGATTAAAAATAAAAGCGAAATACTTGACCTAAATCATCCCAAAACATACAGCAGATATCCACGTGTTGATATCTGAGTAAGCACCTCTTTTTGCCTTACACAAGCAGGAAGGGATCTTCATGGTGTTGTGGGGTTAGCCCCGGTAGGCAGCTAGGCACCACACAGCTGCTGGCTCACCTCCCCCCACTCCCAGTGGGATGGGGGAAGAGGAAAGGAAGAATAAAAAGCAAGAAAACTTGTAGCTTCAGATTAAAAAAAAAGATGTTTAATAAATGAAGAAGTGGAAGAAGACAGAAAGAAAACAAGCAATGCAAGGCAATCACTCGCCAACTCCCACGGGTGGATCAAGCTCGGCCAGTTCCCCCCCAAAAGACAGCTAACCTCCCTAAGCCCCCTCTCCCATTTATTGCTGAGGATGACACTTTATGGTAGGGAACATCTCTCAGGTTAGCCCAGGTCATCTGCCTGCTCGTGCTCCCTCCTGGCCTCTCACAAGCCCCCAGTGCACTCACTGCAAGGCAGAAAGGCCTCGATGCCGGGCAGACCCTGGTCAGCAACACCTAAAGCAGGGGGGTGTTAGCAGCAGTGCTTTGGTCACAAACCCAAAACACAGCACCAGAACAGCTGCTAGGAAGCATGTTAACCTCACCCCAGCCAGCCGCAGTAAATAGGATAACTGAAGGGAAATCGTGTGCTTTCTGCACGGGAAAGGAAGACTGCTCAGAAGGGAACTTTCCTGGAAAAAAAATGTTATCCCATAGCTGTTTAATGCAACAGTTCCGGCTCCTTCTCCTGAAGCAGAAACCTCCCGATGTTGTCAGCCATAAAATATGGCAATCACTAATCCAGGACAGCATAAGGCCCGGAGCCTGATGGAGTGGCAAGTCCCACTTGCCTTAAACAAAGCTGTCAAATGAATGGGCTTTGAGACACGCACAGTGTACTTATTAGGGGATAGAGATGATTAAGAACACTAAATTAAATACAGAATAGAGTGACTAAAGAAAGTTTTACTTCCTCAGAGGAGGTCTGAGGGAAACAATGCTTGAAATAGGAGGAATCTAATGAAAAGATCTTCAGATTTTTATAGCATCTCCAGAGACGTTTCAGAATACACTGCCCAAGTCAGAAAGAAAGAACAAATTCCAACCTCTGCTCTCCAACAACATGAAGTGACAGTGAAGTCTGATGAGAGGTTGAAGTTACGTGCCAACAGCTCTACATCTCCGATTTCTGGGGAATAGGTGGTATCCCAAAAGCCACTCATTGTGACGGGGTGGGGAGTGAAGAAATACTAACATTTCAGCCACTACAGGTACGCTGTAGTTGGGAGTGTGCTAAACGGAAACTTCTGTCCTTCCCCTGATCCCCGTTCTAAAAGCAGTCTGCTGTCAGATGCAACCGGCTCCTGCAGTACAGCCACGTACATCTGTGAAGGAATGTGAGGAGTCTGGGGCTGGACAACGAGACAAAAGCCTTTTAAAGAAAGAAAGAAGAAAGAAGACAAGTAATTTGCAGGCTTTTTTTTTTATTGTTTTCCCTCAACTTAAAATCAACAACTCCAACATATCTGGAAAGGCAGAAAATCTTTGAAATGTAAGTTCAGCCTTCAGCACAGGACAGCTAGTCACAACAGGGCCTACCGCTTCTACCCTAACAAACAAAAATAATCTTCACAGAATTCTTTTTGAGTCGCTGTGTGGTCAGTTATCACGAGCCTATTAAAAGTTGTGTACAGAGTTCGCCAGGATCGTTCACTTCGCGGTGCTATTTCGAGGCTTACTGAGCTTGCTGAGGTTACCTAAGACCTGGGGAAGTGAAATGCTAAGTTTTCAGTCAGTTTTATGTTTAAAGTCTGTATAGAGGATTAATACAGAAGTATCAATTTTCAGCAGTTAACTGACACATTAGTTGTTTCTTTTTCTTTAACCCCCCTTCAGCTGCTGACCATTTCCAACTTCAGAGGATCCTGGAACAGTTTGGGTTGGGAGGGACCTTGAAAACCACCCAGTTCCTACCCCTGCCATGGGCAGGGACACCTCCCACCAGCCCAGGCTGCCCAAGGCCCCATCCAGCCTGGCCTTGAGCACCTCCAGGGATGGGGCATCCACAGCTGCTCTGGGGAGCCTGTGCAAGTGCCTCACCACCCTTACAATGAAGAATTTCTTCCTAGAAAAAATTTCTTCCTAATTTGATTCAATTTACTTACAGAGAAATTAGGGAGGTACTGAAGAAGCACGGAGGAAAGTTCATACTCAGACTTCAAACATGCTTAAAATTATCAGAGCCACCAGACACAACAGCGTCCATGTCTAGGACATACTGAACAGATCTCAGGAGCCATCCCTTCGTTGCCTGTTGGTTAAAAACACTTCATACGAGTTAAGCAGTACACTGCAATCTACATGGCAAGACAACTGTTCTAGATCAGCCTCATCTTGTTTTTTACAGATTTCTGCATTTGCAGATTTCCACGTTCTCTACTAAAGTTAAATTGCAAATACGTTATAAGAAAAATACACAGGATTTTTTTCTTAATGTAAATGTATTTTCTGGCGCATGTACCTCTGTGAAGACAAGATGCAAATACTGAAAATATTTCTGCACATTCACCTACACAACCATATTTTCTCACAAGCATGTTGGAACACAACTCCCACGAGAAAAGATCGTCTAGGAAACAACGTCCCATCTGGTGGTTCACACACACAAAATGCCTGTGTATTGAAAAACGGCCATTTGTGATCCTGCACAAGCTTGACTACCAAACTTCATACAGTAGTTTTTTCTATCATTGGTCTGTGAAATACATATTAAATATATCTGTTGATTCACACCATTTTTAATATATTTGCGTATGTATTTGATTTCTGTAACTCCACCTCATCCCCCTCTGATTATTTGTAATGAGGCTGGAAACAGGGTATTGTTATGAATTGCCAGTGGCAAATACAACTGAGAAAAGAATGCTATGGAGGTTTCACACACACACACTTGTGCTCAAATAGAACATTTCACACTTAACTTTCACATGGATGAGGGTAGTGAATGAATGAAAATACAAGTGGCTCAACAAAGACCTCCGGAAGGAGAATTTTATCTTCTCCAAAACACAAATGGGTTCACTACACACAGGTGAGATCGCTAAGGGAAACAGAGAAGGTTGTACTACCAGTAACACCCGGTGCTAAACAACCAACACATCAGAGGCACAAACTAACAAGAAAGAATCAAAATAAACAAAATTATATTGTAAAAAGATGAAAATTCTTCTCGCAGCCCCTCTTCAGCCCATGACTCCACACATCCTGAACCATTCACAAATTCGGAGCAGAGTTCCTTTCCCCAGGCTCACCCACCCCAACATCCCACACGTGTCTTTTCTTTGCCCTCCCCTGATCTTTACAGTTTGCCACAACTCCAAGCCATGCAGCCGAATACGACCCAACCCGCACCGGGAGCGTTCCTAACTACTGTGGCTTCTTTATCTGTGCAGCATCTCCGAGAAAGGAGTTTTTAAATCCTCAGGCTACTCGCGCCCTAAACATTTTATGGTCTTCTAATATTTCCTCTGACTTCGCAGAACCACAGTTGTTGTTGCTGTGCTACTTCTTCAATAAAAATACTGCCATGGCTGGTATTCAGTCCTGTGCAAGGTGCATCAGGCGCTGAAGGTTATGCAGATCCATTACTTCGCAGCAGTGTGTGCATCTTGTTCTTTCTTGCAATGAACGTACTTGGACTCGTGTAGTAAGACACATCTAACTAAGCCGCAGATAAATGATGCATGTCAGGAGCTCTTGCTCCTTCGATAGCACCACACACGTGAGGTATGGCAGCTGCTGAAGTGACATCTGTCTCCCTCCAGGTGCAACTCAGGAGGAGCACACGCAGCTGCAGAATCGCACCCGGCCCTCAGCTCGCTCTCGCTTTTGCCTGCCCGCAGCACTTAGGCCCCAATCCTGATCAGCTGTCTGCCATTACAAACGTTGCTATAAAGACTTTGTCCTGAAGATTAGGAGTTTAACCTACTTTTAAAATAAACCATGGCTTTCACATCCACACATAACGTACAAACAGCCAACCTCAGATAACCTGCTTTGAAATACTACTGACCCAACGTACCCTCTCTTTCCTATCCATCCTGCAAAAGGAGATAAAATTAAAGCCCCACCAACTGAGGACGTTTAAGGGATGTGAACAATGCTAGCACTCCTGCTGCTCCCAAAGTCCTTTCCTCCCCGGAACGAGCGGACGATGGGCAGTCCAACTGCACTCTGGCCCTTTGGCAGTAGAGAGCAGCCCTGAAGTCACAAAACCAGGACGCTCTGTTGATCAACACACAAAATGTTCCCTCTCTTCAAGGAAAAGACAAAAAAAAAGACCCACCTGCTCCAGGGTGAATGCCAGCAGCCACGCACTATCACATCTCTGTACTGCATGATCCTGCGCTGCTCCGGCCTGCGCTCACGGAGCCCTCCAGCACCGGGAACATGTTCCGTGTTTGAAGCAAGCCTTGTACTGTACAGCGCTATGTACACTTCTGGCACCATATCAAATAATACTGACATAAATACAATAGAAAAGGCTCCGCTTCGGTTAGTCACGCCCTCTCACTGGAAGTCCCTGGTTCAATTAGGAACTCCCTCTCCCTCTTCTGACCTGCTTTCATCCTCCCACGTTGCTTTCGTTATTGTCCTCGCTCTTTTCCAACCCCCAGATAAAGGAAATCACAGAGCTACGACTGCAGTCGACAGCTTGCACTGCTATCAGCAAACACGCTGACTTTTAAACAGCTTACAGAAGTAAACAAAGTCCCTAGTTTATACTAGTCATACACATTTGGAGAAAAAACTCCATCCAGTAAATTACTATAGCTTCACATGATTCTAAAAATCAAAGGTCTGGTCCAAAATGGACATCATTTTACTCCAGACAGGACCCACACAACTGTGCCACGACAGTAAGGCAAGCAAATCAGTAATCGCAGCCTATTTAAGAACAAGAACGTGACCGAAACTTTTTCTGTAGATGCATTTTCCCTGCTTTGATTTTTGCTTTAGGTACCTGTTGCAAGAAGCTACAATAACTCAAAAATCTCAAGTACACTAACTTCTCAAATTGATAGTTGATAATAATCGACTTAAAGCATGCAAATAAAATGGTAGGATGGTGCAGAATGTAAGAATCATCATCAAAAATGACTATATTTATAAAGATTCCTTTAAATTCACATGCTACTAATTCTTTTTGACTGAATCCATAAAAATGTTGGCTCAGAAGTTCACTGGAAACTGGAGATTAGCACACACCTTAGCAGCTGCAAGGGTTATCAGCTTGAAAAATCAGTACGCCAACAGAATCTCCGTCCCTAAAACAATATAATTTGGCTCAGCTATTGTAACTGCATGGGGAATGTGCACTATAAGACTCATTAATGTTATCTTCATTCACTCAAAAAAAAAGTGACTGTTGAGAAAAAGGAAAATAAATGCACATAGTTCACAAAATTAGCCACTAAAATAATGGTAAACTCCTAAAGCATGAAAATAGTCTGAAGCGCGGTCCCACATTCACAGCTTTCAGTGACAGCTCCTTTGCTGAGTGTACACTTACAAGGATTCTTCTTCTCCCTCTAGCCCCATAAATTTCCCCCTGGACTTGACCTTGCGCATCACCTGTGAATAGATATTTCACCAAAGAACTTGGTTTTTATTTCTTAAGAAAGTGATTCTATCTCCCCTACTAAACTGTAATTCAAGTTATCACCTGGCCTTTAAAAAAAACAAACAACAAAACAAGTGACTCCCTTGTCTTTTAAGATACTAGCTTTCTAAATATTGTAAAAACACAGCTATTGAGTAGTAAAGCAATGCTTTTTATGGCCACTATCTGCCCATAACTGCAATTACTATTTAGTCTAAAGCAAGATTTTTTTATTACATAAGGAATCAACTTTACTAAATGTACTGAATGTTGCTTCGGATGCCTCATTACTTGACAAAGGTCACGATACTTTTTAGACTATGTTTCTGCCAACATAGGAGCCCTCCTCTGCACTACAGTACCTGAGGCTTTGCACGACCTTGGTTTCAATGTTTGAATGCCTGCTGTGTTCAGAGAACAGTTTCCCCTCTTCAGACCTTCCGTCCTTAGCTGGGAGATAAGCATTCATCTTCTGTGCAGAGGGCACCTTGCAAAAAATAGTAGTGAAAAAAGCACAAAACCTAAAGGTTCCTGGTTTTCTCTGAATCGCCACTGTTCGCTGTAATGCCAAAAATACACAGTAGAAGCAGAAATTGTGAATGATTTGCAAGGAAGTGGTAAAGAGCCATATTGAACTTACAAAGGAGGAAGATCCTCAAAAAGCCAGCCTAACCTCACTAACCATAAAGGCAAGTCCGTATTTCTTCTGAACAGCTCGTAAGGACACAACAGGTTCCTGACAGGGACAGTCACTGGTCAGCCCCAAATCTCCGACTGCTGTTCTATGAGGGTAACAGGCAGTAAGTCTTCGGTGTGCCTTTCCTTACCCTATAGCCACACGAGCAACGGAGCTTCGTTACTTCAGTGACTGCTTCCTAGGCATAACCACAAGAGCACACCTAGCTGGCTCCCAGGGGCTGTGTCCCCAGGGGCAGCCCCACTCCAGCCTCTCAGCTGCACCACCTGCAGCGCCCAGAGCTGCTCTGAGCACCAGTTCAGCCCAGTCTGCCACACCACCAACACGCTGGGAAGCGGGAGAGAGACGGGGACACAGCGTCTTTTGGTTGCAGACAGCTGGTCAGCCTCCTCCACAAGCTCTAACAGAAACCAAAAGAGATCACACAGAAGCAGCAGCTACGCTTGTCTTCCCTTGCATTCTAGCGAGCCTGTAACTCTCAGAGAAAAGAATTGTGCGGAAGAAAAAGCACAAGAGAATTCTGTTACCTATAAAGTTAAAAAAATATATATGCTATATATATATATTTTTAGTGACTCAAATCACTCGTTAAAAAAATCAGGAAAGAAAATTAATCCTCTTGCATATGGAAAATGACTTGCAAAAATGTCTTTATTATACTTCAGAGATCTTACTGGTAGACTAACGCTCTCAGTAAAGGTTACCTTAGAAAAGCAGAGGCCTGTTGCCCCAGCTGCAGTCAGAACTTCATGCAAAATGCCAGCTACGTGTGCTACATCTATCTCTAAGGTTTAAGAGGGCCAACTCTGACAAAGCCTTGCTGTGACAGCACAAGTCACTGACACCCAAAAGGCCTCTCCCACCTCGGCGCCAGGCCAGGGTGAGCAGACGCAGGGCTGTGTCCCAGCCACGCCACCTCACAGCTGGGCTGCGGCTTCACAGCAGCCGAAGGCCCTGCTGCCACCACACCAACCCGGGGCTTCCTCGCGGCCACAGCCCCCTACCCTTCCTCACCCAACTCAGCGCCCGTCACACCGCCCCACAAGCTGGCTAAAACCAGTGGCCCTGCCCAAACACCTCTGGGCAGGAGGGGGACGGAGGGGCAGCAGGAAGGTAAATCCTACTGGGGTAGTGCCAACCACCACGCGATGCGGCCAACGGGAGCACCGAGAGGTCGACAGTATGCTGTTAGAAAGCTGGTGCGTCTTCCCTTCAGACCCGTTTTTATGGTGTTTTAAATTATGTAATAAAATATGATTTGTACGTTCCATTTACTGAATTTATCTTGTTTCAGGACCTGTAAGCTCTGACTGGGATAAAATATGCAATGCTCAGCCCACCAAAGGATAAGTTTCAAGAGCCATTTATAAAAATGTTTACTGTATTTTCATACTTCTAAACAACACCTGGGGGAAACAGGGACCATACCCCAGCATCTCCTTCCTCCAGCAGCTCTATCAGTTGAGTCAACTTCTTATATTTTAAAATCTTTTATTTATTTTAAACACTATTCTTACTTTTTGTATCCTCTCCCTTCATTCCCTTCCCCCCTCCAACTTCCCCACCGCAGCAATCCTTCAGAAAGCAACATGGAAGCAGCTCCTCCTATTAATTAGAAGAAAATTACTACAGTTATGTAAGCTTACTTCTCTGCAACTGTGTCTCATCCCCTGCTTCAAGATCTGTAAAACAACTATCAGCCTTTAATCAGAGCACAGGTATCAGCTCACAAGCAGGTTTTCATGCACGCGGCGTTCTCCAAATGGTCAACTAAAATTTGTCTCCCCAGTAGATGCAAGCGATGACACAAAACCCGGGAATACACGCACTTTTTAACAAAACCCTATTTGGCACCAACCTGTTTTACAAAATTACAGGTTTTCCTAGATTTCAGACGTTTTCTTGGTGCATCACCCAGGAATTATGTGGTTACATCAACATTAGCTGGGTGCAGTTGCACAAGGAGCTGTCACTATCCTAGAATTAATCGATCTCAAGTATATTGTTTTGTAATTAAGCTTGTGAATACATCGCCCCATGAATATAACAGCAGCAGCAATAAACACATCCCAGAGAAGAGGGAGAATTAGAGGCTCTCTGTCACTGTCGAGGACAGCTAAATCACTCGGAGGCCATCCTTCATCAGCAACCTCTCCCTGTGGTTGCGGTAGCGCTCTGCAAGCAGGGAGCGTTTTATACGAGCAGAGCGTTCTTACGCCTTTAAAGTCACATAACTAGTCCTTCATTTATACTTCAGCTACAGCCCCTGCACTAATTACGCGTTCCCACAAAGGAAAGACACAAATTCAGATTCCCATTTAACAAATCGTTGACTTTTGAAAGAAAAAGATAAAATAGGGCACGTGTAAAAAAAAACGTTATTTGTTTAAATAATACAAGCCAGAAAGGCCTTTCACTTACTGCTATTGTTGATTTCATAATTCATTTTTAAAGCCGAACTGCTAGAGAAACATAATCTCTGCAATGCCTTATCATCAACTACAATAATACTTTTTATAACCGTTATTGCAAACAGATCAGTGATCCCTGAAGAGGACAATTAAACTGACACTCCAGAACCACGGTTTTTACTCCTTATCGCAGTACATTTACAATAATCATCTGAAAAGTTTAGATTGCGTGGCCGGGATGTCAGCAGGCTAACACCTTATTATCCTTTCTTCTGGTATTATGGCATTACAGTTCTCGTACACAATTATACGTGTTCCTCTCGTGCCAAAATAGCTTTCACGGGGTATTTTTCATAAGAAAAAGAATCTGCAGAGCACAAAATGCAAAGCAGTTATTATTGTCCATTTTTTTAAATGGAAATTGTGTGAATCATACTTAATTCAAGTAGGCTTGCCTTTCAGGTTTGTCAAGTTTAAACTCCACACAGATGCAAATTACTGCTAAAACTTCTCCCTGCATCTTAATGAGGTACATTATAAACTATGAAGCCAACTCGAAAACAAGAGCATTTTTGACGGCGGTTTTACTCGAGCTAGGTATTCTAAGCGGTTAAAGGACTCGGAGGGCAGGAGGAAGCTGTACCAGCAGCACTTGGATTCTGCCTGATCCCGAGCCTGTGCCTGCTCCAAGCCTGGTTTCCCAGAATAATGCTTGTGCTGGCACAAATTTCTGTGCGAGGATTTGACTGCATGATAAGCGTGCCTAAGCAGCGTTGCGAAGACTCCCAACTGCTGAGCTCTGAACCCAACCTCTTTTCAAAACATTGTCTCATCCTTTCAAGTACGTTCAGGCCAGAAGGGAAAGTAAATTGTCAAAACTGCATGCAAGTGGTAAACAACCAGGTTTAAGAAGACGTTTTAGTTAGCAGCTACCAGGGTCTCGCTTGTATCTTGACTGGTTTAATGATGATAGCCAACAAGGAATTGCCAATTGCGAAGAGCATGGACCGCACTCATCGATGGCGAGGTTTCCTTTCGGCAATTCTGCCTACTGCTGCTTCAAACGGGGCCGACTGGGCTCGCCAAGAAAAATGCTAATCATGGACAAATGCAATAATTAAGGGTCAGAAATCAGATAGAGAAGCCGAATTCCTGAATTCCAGAATGCAGATGCTTGTGCAGCCAAGATAAATGAACAGAGAAGTCTCACTCTAAGCAAAATCACGGGGTGACCTATATTGGAAGTCAGGGCTCAGAATTCAGCAGTGTAACAGGACAGTGCCGTCTTCCAAGCCACTAATGCATGCTGGAAAACAGGGCCATGCTAACACGTCCACAGAGCAGGCTTATTAGTCTACTAACCGCTAATAGTCCTTCGTTGCTTTTGTTTCCCAGCTTACTAAAAAAATGAACCTCACGTATGAATCTGATTATCCATCCTTGCAGTAACTTCGGAAGCCCTAATTCAGTTCTGACCAAGTTTAAAGAGTGGAGAAGAATTAAGCTGCTATGAGTTTTACGAAAACTGGAGGCTGGAGAGACATTTCCAAAATAATGATGTCATTGGAAAAGACACCCAGAGCTTGGAAATCACGAACTGCTTCACAGCTGGTCACCGTGCATGTGCCCTTTGGACAGAGCACAAGCGCATGCCTTCGCTGTGCCACAAGCCGCGCTCTGCCCATCAGGGATGAAGGAGCTCACGGTATCAGCCTGTAAACTTTCCTCACCATACAAGAGGAAGCGTAAGTTCATTAGTCCTGCTGTTTGCAGAACAACTTGAGGACAAAAAACCCCACCCTGTTCCTTGACAATAGCATATGCAAATATAGTCGAAACAAACGAAGAACATTGAGAACGTCAATTTTGAAGTGCTTTAATTATCTTATAGAGTTATGGGAAACTTTGAATATTGTCAGCATAGCATTCGTGCATACAGAATACTCTATCAGCGTTTCATCGTAGAAGTCTTAAATTTGTTATCTACGTGCTGTTCAGTCAGGCATAAGAAATATAAAAAGCAACAGTTAGCTATAAAGTCAGATTATAAGAGGGTCTCCAGAATGCTAACAGCAGCAATAAGTTATGAAATGTAACTTCACTGTTGAGTTGCACACAATTTTAGGGACGCTGCCCTAAGTAGATTTTTAAACAAGAACCCTGGGTTGAATGTTAGATTTATGACTATAAACCTCTTGAAACAGGTATGAAATTGTTATGTTTACTAGCCTGAAGAAAGCCTAAATCCTAGTAATTTGAAGACAAACACCAGTAAAGTATTTCACTGCCTTATTTAAATTTTTTATTTCCCCAGTGGTTCACAGGTTGTTGCAATTGTGTGCCAAGTCACCTACCATGTCAGCTAGGATGGTGCCTGATTCTTTAAATAGATGGTAGTGCTGTGGAGACAGAGGAAGAACTACAGGACTGCTTCTGTGACGAGGAGGGCAGTGGGAGAAGTGAAATGTGAGCTGCAGGTTTGGAAGCCTGAGGTATCTTTCACTTCTGTTTTGTATTTTTTCCATATACACAGGAAACTCCCTTGGGGGGAGGAGAAAGACCAACTTCCCTACAGCTAAACACAAGAACATATGTAAAACAGTCAAGTCGCAAGTCTTCAATGTTTCCATACCTTAATAAAAAAGAATGAGGCAAAAATTTCAAAAACTGAGATAGCAAAGTCTAATTTTCCCACCTCCAAAATGTCTTCAGACAACCCATGTGGGAAGTAGTAGGAAATCCAAGAGAAGCAGGAGAGAAAAGAAGAGCAGAAAGCCTCCACAGACACACGTGCATCACCACCCACCTCGCCCTTGCACAGCTCAGCCCCTTCCCCAGCCCTGACCCCTCTCCCCCCATTTCCCTCGGTCCCCCTTTTGCTGCTGCAAAGCAGGAGAGGCAGTGAGGAGGAAGATGGGCAGAGCTGACACTGACGTTGAGAGTTTTCTGCTCCCACTGCTGTGGGATGTACGGGTTACACCGATTCGGTACAGCCCAGGGTCCAGCAAGCCACGTGCTGGTCTCCAACAGCAGGCTTAACGGACAGCTGAAGGAAAGTAAGAGCCAGACAAGCCTGACGGGTACGTACCCCAAATGTTCTCCCTGTCTATGACTATTTTCAGTTCAGGGGATTTCTGGACCCAATGCTGATGCCAGGAATGAACGCAGCCTTTATTAATAACTGTGGCCTCACATGGTCCAAGCACGCTGTAGCCAGCAAAGGATGTGTTTGGAGACCAGTGGGGCAGAGAAGAGACCGAGGGAGATTTCTGCTATAACGCAGGGCTATGCGGGATGTGCAGGAGAATCCCAAGGCACCAGGACATTATCAGCCTGATCAGCCCTGAAAGGTCACCCCACCCCAGATCTAAAATTCAGTTCTGACACGCCAGGAGAGCCAGTGTCACATCGGAGTGACGCTTGCAAAGCCTGCAAACCGCACGGCTCGGGAGCCACAGATACTCCCTCCTGACCTGCCCACTGCGCTGGGATGCCACGGCTCAGCCAGCCGGCCAGCGCCACGTGGTAACACGAACCCCTCCGCAACCAAAAGGGAAAGCACAAGGAAGCTCCACTGGCCGTGTAGCTGCTTTTCAGAAAGCTCATTTAATTACGTAAGAAAAGAGAGCTTCTGAGAGTGCCAGTAGTTGTGCTTTGGCCCCATGCAATACAGCCCCAGGTGCTTCTAAGCTTTGGGAACACAGTAAAACACGTTGCCTGCGCACCACTCTTCGCAAGGAACACAGAGCCTGTGAGCTCCAGTTACCCCAGTTGTTTTGGGGATGAAAAACTAACACAGTCCAGCATTTCAAGTAAACTATGGCCACTGCTGGAAGTGTGCCGAACCCGTATACCACCCTCCAGATGGAGTGTGCAGAAGCTAGAGATAAGTACAGGCTCATCACAGGAATGAGGCCATGCCAAGACCCGGGGCACTTTGAACTCAAAGTCCTCAAGATGTTTCTAACAGCTACCACTAACTGCAGGCGCTGTATAGCACAGATTCAAGAGGAATGAGACGGAAAGGCAAAAAGCAAGTGGACAATGCGCTGAACGGCCTCAGGAAGAAGAAAGTTTAGTGGATTCCATTACAGATATTTGGCAAAGGAGAACCTGATAAATGACTCAACTCTTCGGAGAGCAGCGTGAAGTTACTTTTGGCTTCCAAGACAGAAATTAAGAAGGCAGCTGAAAAAAGGAAGAGGCCACAGTCACAAGGAGCAATGGAGATCTGGGACAAAGCTTAAGCGCTTGCTTCCTGTTTCTACAATTATGATCCAGTGTTGCAAGACTGAATTTTCAAAGGTTCCTTTTACTGAAGGAGAAAGGTTGCACACATCGAGGCTCGCTGGTCAGAACCATTATTCCGTTCTGATGTCCGCAGGACATCCCTGTTTGAATTTTCTTGCCAAATGAACAGTGGAATGGAGGAATGCTTTAAGCCAAAGGGCTACGTGAGCTGCTTAACCAGAGAGTAAACAGGCAGCAAGTTCATTGCTGAAAAATCAGGGACCATTGCTGCACCCCACCTTCAGTGACATCTTGATGTTAGCCTCTAAAATGAGAGGATTTTGTGATGCAGCAGCAGTAGGCAAGTTCATGACAAGTGCATCGCAAAATCTACAAGCTACTGAAGATTCCTTCTCTGATGAGAACAAATGCTGAAGAGAAATATTTAAATTGAACTGTTGGTTTTTAATCTGTATCAGAACACTCTGCATTAATACAGTTTCTGTAAGGTTCTGAAAAGGTATTAGGAAAAGCAAAACTAATGTACTGAACCAGTGAACCAGGCAAAAAGAAAGATGCAATTTTATTGAGAAAGTTACACGTGCTCTTTTAAGCCATCCTAAATTAGGAGAGATGTTGTGTACAGTAAATATTAATTCAAGATTTATAACAAAGCTGTATAACAAACGACCTGAACTGAAGCTTATCCGCATGCACGCACCCACATTTAGGGCACTGCTTAGCTACAGAATTTAGCTTTCAAAACCTGATCTCAGCTTCACTTTGTTTACTTTCAGCATTTCAAAAGCAATCCTTTCTCCCAGCTCTGTGGCTTTAGAAATGCATCATATTAGTAAGAACAAGGTGTCCCATTCCTTCCCAACTTTCAATGTATTTCCTACAAAGCCACTAGCAACTGATTGCAGCAACTCTCAATTCATTCAGTTATATTTTATCCATCCTTGGAGGAGCAGAAAAATGTAGTAGTAATAGCTTCCCAAACACTTCGAACGTGGTGAAGAGGACTGCAATATGCCAAAAGACAGGAGGTAAGTGAAAAGAAATAACTCTGAAATAAAGTGCTCCTCCACTATTTCTACCCCCGCCTTCACATCATTACATTTTTTTATTGCTTTTCCTTTACAACTTAATTTTCCTCGTTGCTCCATATCCATATTTTGTCTCTTGCTACAAAAGATAATTTCAGGTTCTTGAACCTGTCTTCTCCCCAGTCCTCCCAAGTTCTGTGAATGATGGCAATGGGCACTTCAGCTGGGAGGCGAGCGGCATACAAGCACTCATTAGAGACGACTTTTCTCGTGATGGAGGACACCAATCTGGGCAAGCTCCACGTTCCCAAAAGCAAGGAACAGGGTTTGGACTTGACTTAAAGCAGACAGTTGTTAGCATATTATATTGGTTGAGTAGTAACAGTGACTTTTCCACTGCACAGATAATGGTGGTGATGCTCTAAGCACACCCTAAGTCTTATAGGGCCAGTAATAACAGACCTGGGGGGAAATAAAGACCATGATGGATCCAGAGTAGGGAACAGTCCAGTTGGGAAGTCCTCTGGAAGTTCTGCTCTGAACAAAGGCAACTGGACACAAACTGCCCAGGAACAGAGAGAACAGGGCTTACACAGAAACTTCACAGAAAAAAAAATGGGGAGATAAAATATTCTGGTGTGATGATCCATAAAAAAGGGTATGTAGGAGCAAAACGAATCGAGAACTGGTCACAAAACTCAGGAGAGAACAAGACTGAAAGTCGCTAGGTAAAAATAATAAAAGATATCTCAATATCCCGTATATAAAACAAGAGGAAACATTGACTGAGTCTGAATTCAAATTAGAGGAAGGGAACGTCAAGCAGTGCCTATAAACATTCTTCAACTAATTTCAAAACAAACAGGAGAAGGTATTAGCTGGGACAGCAATTTGGACGCTGCTAGGATAGTAACTTTCATCTTAGGGAAAAGGCTGCCATTACTGAAGGAAAACACCTGAAATCAGGACAATACATGGGAAAATACTGAAGACAACAAATGTTATCACAGGTGTAACCAGTAAAATCTGTATTGAGAAAGTACATGAAACAACAATATCCACAACTTGAACCCTACGCACCAGACTTCTAGTAAGTGAAGAAGTCTCTTATCTCTCCAGACGTAATACTCATCACTGCCTAATGACTTCTGGAAAATGTTGGTCTGGTTTTTGTTTTTGGTTGTGTTTTTTTTTTGAGAACTGTTCTAACTGAAAAAGATAAACTTCCAAATTTGAACTGATGCAATCTGACCTTCATGACTATGCAAACTGATGAGTCAAACAAGTCTCCTGCTAACTTGAAGTGCCGTACAGCAGTAAGGTGAAACAGCAGAGAAAGACTTCTTTTTTTGATCGTTTGTACAGTACTGCGTGGTATTAAAAAAAATAATTCATCCAAAAAGTATCCATATGAACACGCGAAACCCTCACGGCATGTCCAGAGAGTCTTCTTGTACATTTTATTCCCATATGAAAATTCAGCCTAGATTCAATGCACACTCACATTGGCTTCAAACTCTGCCTCGACAGGCACCTTCAGCACATCTTCCGAGGTCAGCTTTCACCTCCTGCTGTCTCAAAAGCTCCATGTCGATGCTGCAGCCGGTCAGAAGGAAGAACAATTTTCCTTCCAGCTCAAGGGATCCAACAAAACGAGTTGTCTTCTACTTTCTAGTAGCCTGTAGCACTTGGACATGGCTGTAAGCTCCTGATCCATCTTCCCTTTGCTATCATCCGAAGTATGACTTACCCCTTCAGCAAGCTCGCTGTAAAACTTCCCAACGAGACCTTTTTTTAAGCATCATTTCGTAACCATTCCTTTGTTTTGTCTGTTAGCTATTGTGAAACACAGGTATTTTGCCCATTGCAAATAAAAATACGGAAAGTTGTGACGTTTTAGTGCAGTTCTCATGTTTGTTTTAACGCAGTTCTCCGTATTTTGAGAGCATTACTACCAAAACATAAGCACTGCAAACACAGGTTGTATTTACTGTGTTATCAAAACTGAACACTAACTTGGCCAACACTGGTATAATTAAAACATAGGAAAATAAGTCTTTATGCTTTAGTTTTCCTATTTCTGATGACCTTTACAATCAAAATACACTTCAGAGCTGGAGAACTCCCTTTTTTCTTTATACAATATTCATCTGTCACACTTACCCATAAACCAGCACATTCACCTCCACACCCAGCAGCAAAACACTTAATACTGGAACTAAGAGCCACCCTTGTGCATTCAGTGCTTATCCAAAGATCTCTCAAAACCTAGCTTTTACATCATCAGTAGGATTCATTCAGCATCACCTGTGCTGACTGACACAGCTTGTCACAGTGTGCCATGTGCCACAAGCCTCTTCCAAAGAGGAAGCCTAAGCCCAAATGCTTATTTTGATTGACTGCTCAGCACAGTTTATTGACGAAAGATTTGTAATTCACATGTAAACAAAACAAAACCAACACCAACCAGGCAATCTTAAAAAAAAAAAATGGAATGCAAAAAGGAAAATAAAAACACCCCAGGACTCAGTGCTGGCAAAGAAGCACTGAACAGCAAAAGAAAAAAGGTTGGCCAGAAAAATACTTGGACAGAAAAGACACATCCAGAATAGTTTTGCTATATCCCCCTCACTTCTGGAAGATATTACATTATTAAGGATTTTACTAGTCATCACTGTATATCTACTACAAAACTAAAAGAGCGTGAAAAGAAACACACACGCAGCATAATACCAGGCTTTCAATACAACTTCTTTTCTGAATTCTTATGCTCGCTACTGAAGCCAGCGTTGGCTGGCTGAATTGGAAAGCAGGAAAGGATTTTGAATTTTAAAAATAAATACCTATACAGAATAATTTCTTCTGGAGCATGAAGGCATGGCTCCAGCCCACCACAGCACCACTCTGTCTTTCTTTGCCTTTATCCGCTGGTCATGCCCCATCCCTTCCTTGTGGTGCAGTTACACCAGAGCAGCACCTCTCTGTTCCAGTATCCCCCACTCCTACCAAGACACATTTATTACGGACACGGTCACACTTCATCTTCTTTACCACATCTGTTTGTTAGGCAGGCTGAATGCCTAAGGAAGCGCGATGCCTTCCGCGCACCTTTCACTCTGTGACCCAGCTGCAGCAGGGAGGAAGGCACGATGCCACCTGCCGAAACACAGCAAACCCACCAGGGCAGGGCCCCCAGGCACACGGGGCAACGAGAACGGGGCCGGGAGACACTAACTGAGCTTCCACCTCTCCACCAACCCTGCGTCTGACCTTGGCAAGTCACTGGCTTTTTGCACTTGCTTTCTGATGTTCAGGACACGAAGCGCTTTTACGCAGACGGCTGGAACAACAACGACAAGATAACCGAGTAAGTTAAATTATTATTTATTCTGCTGTGCCAGGCCTTAGATCCCTTCTGCAACGGCACGAGCCAAGAACGAGCACAAGCACCTCGGATTGCCCAGACCTCCAGTGTGAAGGTCCCCTCGCGTCAAAACACCGGGGACAGCAGCAGCCCATCAGCAGACTCCCCCCTGCTGTACCAAAACCTGATAAAAGCTTTGTTTCACAAATTGTGCTGCTGAGCAAACAAGTTTAACCTTATTTTGTACACGGGCAGTTCCTAATCTACAGCTTGCGAAAGCAACGCTGCCTGCGAGACCCTCTGCCACTGCTCCCAGCCAAAATTGAATTACAGAGTTAAAATAAGAGCTGCCAGGAAAAGAAAAGCAGGATATTACCTAGAGAGTATTTTTTACTCTGCGCTGTTACTATGGCCCGGCAAAAATTAGGGACCAGTATTTTACACAATTCAGTTCTCTCTGTCAGGCTTAGAGAATTCTGAATTTCACGGCTGCCTGATCAAGTTTCCTTCTGATACCAGGCTTCCTGGTAATCTCCCAAAGCACCACGCACTGGAAATATGCCACAAGTACAAGTTATAAAAAAGCGCAGATGAAATAAATGTTCTACAGACCGAGCAATCTTATCAAGAACAGCAGCAGAAAGACTGTTGTCTGGCACATACTGAAAGATGCCCACATTTTTCTGTGCTCCTAATGGAAAATTAAATAAAATTAAATATTTGTGTTGCTATTCAAGTAACTATAAATAACGAGATTAACGCCGACTAGGACCCGTTGCAATACGTACTCTTGCCTCTCGCTACCAGACGTAGAACAATTAAATGAAGTAACAGGTGTAATCTCACATGGAGCAGTCAGAAAGGACCACCTGCCAACACAGCTCGTTGCCTTTTACCACACGTGCTCTGGATTTTGGACGTGCTGATTAAATGCCTCTTCATACAAGTCAGTCGTCCAGTTGCAACAAAAAGGAGGAAAACTATACTCCCATACAACCATCTTAATGCCTTCACGTTTTCCAAGTAAAGCAACAACAATAACTTTAAATCACTCATTACAAAAATACATAAATTCAGCAAGAAAGTTTTCAAGACTTACTCACATACAAAGACGCGTTCAAAAAAGAGCTCGACAAACTTACTGTAGATACATGCTGCAGACCGAAATTTTCAGATCGCTTTAGAAAGAATAAATCATGTCGCAGCATCATGTCATTCACTGAACCACCTGAGTAACTGGAATAGTAAAACACTGGTATAACTAGTGGTAAAATGTTATAGATAAATCAAACTTCTCAAAAATTAGAAAAAAAATGAGACGGGAAACGAAAACGGTTATCCTTGCAAAGCTACAGCCTCCGCGTGTTGTAAAGATGTAGAAATTCAGTCTTAATCAAGGGATTTCTCACATGGTGCATACTGAAACCCCTATCTTCTCTCTCTTCTTGGTAACAGAGTTTACCGCCACAAACACGTAGTTTACGCATTTACAAGCATGAAGATGTGTATCACTATCTGGTTAACCACCGCAGCAGAAGAGTACCGAGTATTTTTTCAGAAAACGAGATTATTTTAAATTGCTTACTATATCCTGGCTCTGTAAAGCGGCCTGTGATGTCACACACAAACAGGCGATGAAAGAGTTTCTTCAGGTTGGGAAGGGTACTTCACATTTAAAAAAAAAAAAAAAGGTAGCAACCACAAAACACACACACACACACACTCGCACGCGCGCGAATTATGAGTAAAAAGCACCACAACACAAGCAGAACCCCAGGAAATGAGATAATGTCAAACTCCGAGCTTCGCGTTTACTTTTCCACAACTCGGTAAGGATATAATGATATGGAAATTGCTACTTTCTATTAATAATTTTCTCTTGAAATTTATCAGCTGTTTCCTCTTCTGAGCTTGTATGCTGGAAAGGAATGACCATAACACCATATTACTTCCTTGCCTCGTATGATCTTACTTAGTTCTTTCTGCAATTACGTTCAAGACAAATATGACAGCTGTACAATATTAGATCATAAGCATTTTACATAAAAATGAAACCTCAGTAAGTTCAGAAATACGATTTTGCATCTGTAACTGTAAATTTGCCTTGAAATAACAGACTTAAAAGGCATACGCAGTTGTGCTAACAGAATTAATTTCATCCAACAATGCAGCTAGTGATGTTTATCTTTTTCCCCTCTTTATCTAAGCATACAGGAAAAAATAAGCAACCCTTTAAATGCAGGCAGATGCTACAGTTGCTTTTTTTTTTTCTTTTAATAGCGCAATAATGTAAACTAAAAATAAAACAAAAAGCACTTAGAAGTACGCCTTCCCTGGGAAATGCTCTTGGGAGGCAGCGATTCAGCACATCCCAGCGCCACTCAGGTCAGTTAATAATGTGCTTGCAATTAACAGCCAAAGCATTCAGGGTGATCAGCACTGCCAACAGAGAAAGGATGGCCCCAAACTTTAAAATTCTGCTGACATGATTTGCTCTCCACATGTGAAGCTAGTATGTGGGATCAACTACGTTCTCCATTCCCAACAGACGTTGACATGCATTGCGTAAGACACAATACTTGTGTTGAGCACGTACTTCACACATCTAAAACTACAATTTCTCTGCTCAATTTTACCAAAAAACACAGAATAGCTATGTAGTGCACCCACCTTAACTATACTCTTTATAATGTAACTGTACTCTTTTAAGTAACTCAAAGAATGAGTTCCTAAAAGCTTTTTTCCAAGCCCGTGCACATGAAGGTGCAGCAGGTCTTGCAGAAAGCCTTCACAAGCCACTGCTGCTGCAGGCTACTTTAGCTTCTTTGTGCGCTCTTTTTAAATGTAGAAATCGTTTCAGTTCCTAATAATGATAAAAAAAAACTCGAATGAATTACTACTGCAAAGTAGAATGTAGCAAGTCAGAGGAAAGAAAGAGTGTTCTCTCCCACTCACAAATCGTTTGTGTAATTCATAGTAGAGAATCAGAGCTCTCTCTGCACAGAGATACTGGTAAAGGATTCTGCCTTTTAAGTAGCAGTTTAAAAAGCCAACGCATTTTATGCCTATTAAAACAGACTACAGCCTATTTCTAGAGAAATCAAGCTATAAAAAGATGACTTTCAAAGCTTCCTTGTGCCATACATCAACTACAATAAGTCCAAAATGACTAAGAGCTACTTAAAACAACGAATAAACAATGGGAGCAAAATCCTAATCGAGAGCTTAACGTCATAAAATCGCTCCTGCCGAGCCTACAAGCGGTGAGAAGAGCATTTGTAGGCATCTCAGAAGACTCTCTCAGGAACACAGTGCTCACAGAGATTTCCCAATAGCCAGAACGAAGACGCTGACATGCCCCTTGATAATGATTTAAATGTTAGTCACACAAAACCATCTACTCATTTGATTGTAAATGAGTTTCTCCCAACAACCTTTAGCACTCATGATGTGTGCGCACACAACACAATAGCCACGGTTATGCTATTACTCAAATCTTAATAAGCGCTATGTTTAAACCTCCAGCAACAGTAAAAAGTGTAGCCCGAAGATCCCATTCCTTGGATCCTACTCCTGCAGTCCACATAATCCATTCTCCAGCCCCTGAGCTCCACGGACACCGTTCTCAGGAAGACCTCTTGCAGCCACCGCTGCGACGCGGCTCCGGATCCAGGTACAGCTCTTATCTCGCCAGCCCTGCCAATCACCCAGACTATCAGCAGCGCTTCTTCACCGGAAATATTCTCCCTGACTCCCTTGGCCCTGTTCCTCTCGTGACTCAGCCCTTATCGTTCTCATTTTCCTTTCAACACATCCTTCTGGAGGAGCATCCCCGTTCACCTTTACTCTTTTACGAACTACTTAGCAGCCTGTCTCACATCCCTTTCCTTCCATTCCCCTCCACCTCACCTAGCACCACATGAAGCTACTGCCGGCTTGCCAACAAATCAGAAACGCACTTTCTACGCCGTATCTGCAGTGTTTGACCGAGCTAGCACCTTGGCTGGCGCCACCAGTCTCTCCGTCCAGATGCCTCGCTATCAGCTCAGCCCCAGCCCAGACAAAACACGGGCCTGACGGGCTCTGTCACTGCTCCAGCCTCCTTTCCACTGCGGCAAGTCGCTGCATTTCGGGACTCCTAAAGCGTCAGCCCTCAAACCGTGGCTCTCTATACATCCTCAGACCTACAGGTTTTGAGACCCATGTCGCTAAGATCTGCCTTTAGTAGGTTAAATTTTATCCTGTGACCACAACGGCTCACATCCCAACCACCGAAGCACCCTTCCAAAACGCAGAGCTGACCCTGCTCTGTTTACTCTGAACATCCCTCTCCAGGCAGCTTTTTCAGACCGACGTCGGGTCACACAAGTCCTCCTCCCCTCCCACCTCTCCCAGCACCCGCTTCACCCTCTACTTCCAGACCCTTGCTGGTGAACCCCTCCTCACACGGCTGACCAGGACGCAGAAGGGGCAGCTTTCAGCGAGCGCCCTCTCACGTTTCCACCTGGCGCCAAGCACTCTCCTGTGCCACCACAGATCTGCGGCGTCTTCCCTCACCCTGAAGTCGCCTGGTGTTCAGGAAACACCTCTTCGCCACCCGACTTCGGGGTGACTAATTCAGGCACCTAGCAGCCTGGTATTTAGAAATGTGTTACTAAAACACTTGTCTACAGAGCCTCTGGAAAACCCGGGAGAAGCCTGTGCAGTTGTTACCGTCTTTTTTTCAGGGTTTATCTGAACGCTGCTCAAAAAATAACCCAAATACTGTCTTGTTTACTGCTATTATAACGGTTTTCACTGGTAATTGAGTACTCAAACTTATGGCTAGCATTTACCATTTTTATCTACTCTCTACAATTTTTTTTACTCGCTTGCTGGTACAGAAATCTTTGCAAAGGTTTTTGGCAACGGCTTCTTGCTTTTTTTCCTGATATTTTACAGACGGGGTTGTCCCAGACTAGAGAGCAAGCCACAGAAGACACCACTCCACTTTTTAAGCCATTTTAAAATGACTTAAAAATAAGTTTTTAAGAGCAGAGATTCTGTCACATTGTTGCAATAGGCTTAGCACAGCAATTTTCGAGCTAATCAAGACCTAAAGGTATTTTTGTAGTATCAGTAACTATTTAAACAAAGCGCTTTGCACCCAAAATGTGCAACTCCAGTTAACTAACATTTTCATTAATTTTGCCATCTTAAAACATCGAGTTTCCCTAAACTGCTCACAAGCCAAAAATGCTCCACAGAATCCCCAAACACTATCCTACCATTGCAGCCCTAAATTATCCACTTCGTTTAAAATCGCCTTACAAACAGTTCATTTTCAGTAACCGGCCCCCAGTTTCTGCGTACCTTATTAGCCGCAGTTCTGACACCGTGGGCTTTCAGCCATCCTGTACACGCCAGCAGTTTTGATCGCACCGTTCCTCACGATGCGAGAAGCGTGCAACGTGCTGCAGGTAATAAACTGCTATCGTACCCTGACTCCCCCCAGAATTACTCTAGTAAATTCATACTATCCCACCCAGCACTGCACAAACCATACTTTAGGCTCAGGCGTGCAGCTTTCGCAGGAAAAGCTGCGTTTTCACACGCAGCCTGCACTGGCTACGGAAAAACCATGCGCTTTATCTCAACGTTCGAGCACCCATAAGAAAGGCACGCTGCTCATTCAAATACCAGGCAGTATTTGGGCACTACAGACTTCAGTTACAGCTTTTTAATTTCAAGCCCTTTTTTTTTTCCTGCTTAATACCCAGCTTTTGCAGAACAGCCGAGAAAGAAAAACCATTTTTACTGACTTACTTGGAAAAAAGTCAGTTACTGGAGTATCGTCAAATCGTGTCGGGTGTGCTAATGTACACAAACAGCTCAGCATCACAGCTGTAACCCAAAAACACTCATACATAAAAACCCCAGGCTCCTCGATGCAATCTAGCTACAACGTTGACCGATCTTAACATACTTCTTTTTATCAATGTTAAAAGTAATAAACAACAAGAAAATGAGACAACTTTTTCAGAGAATTACTCAACTTACAGGTTTTGAACAGTAACTTCAGGGTTAAAATCCAGAACAGTTTTTTGCATTCTTGTTAAAACGCTTTTTTAATTTGATCGCCCATTTAAAAAAGAAATACAGCGTCTGTTATTCTCAATATTTTAACGTATTCCCACGAAGGCTAACTGTAACGTCATAAGCACGAGAACATTTCTGACAAACCTGTAATAATCAATAAACAAAAGGAAATGGAGCCCAAATATTCAGATGAGTAAACTAACACAAACGTGGAAAAGCTTAATTGCTAACTAGGACACAGACTACTACTCGCAGCAAACTTTAAAAGCATTTCTTTCCTTCTTTCAACTCTAACCTCTAAAATAGCACACCCCAGGAACCATAACAAATAAGACCAGCTTCACCAAAGAACATTTAATTGGGAAAATGTGTACGAGCCGCAAGATGCCTTTATCAGGAGAGAAATCAAGCAAGAGCTTCGATATAGTTTTCGACAGACAAAAGCGAGGAATTGGAAACACTGCTGCAGCCAAACAAAACAACAAAATACCATAATGCTACCTTCTCCACGAGAACAAAAGCATCAACCACCAACTCCACCCCACCCCCAAGCAGGCTGTTGCGCTCTCTAACCACATAGCCCATGCTGGAGACAATGTAATCCCACGGGGAAGACAGAAGGTCACAGGCACGCTGTGAAATCACAAAATAAGGTCCACTTTTTAGAAAGGCTCGGCGGTGCTTTCACCGCTCACAATGTCATTTGGAACAAACAGGTGGAGCGCAGACATGGCCTGCTCTTCTCCTGCTGTCCCTTCCCTCGGCATATAGGAGGTTACACATGTCCAGCACGGTCCAAAATTACAGGCACGGCCTTTACAATAAGCAGGAGCAGTCAAGATGTGGCAAGGGTGGCAATACTCAGTGTAACACTGCAGGTGAGATCGGACGCTGTGCGCCAGCAGCGTGTCTGTTATTATCCACGGGCTGTAGGTGGCTACGAGGGTGTCGCTGGTTACAGTGACACGCACTGCAGCGGGCTAGCCACGATTAGCTATTACCCAGCGTGGCTGAAAGGGTCGGCAGCTATCATTCATTGCGATTCACGGTGGCTTAGTGGGGCGGGGAGCCTGCTCCCCTCGGCCATGCAACATCAGGAGCTGAGAAAGCCCAGCAAAGCCCAGGGAGCGGGGAAGGGGGACGAAGGGGAGGCGAGGAAGGGCAGTTTCGCCCCGCGCCCCGACAGAGGGGCTGCCTAGCCGGCACGACCCGCAGCCTGCCCGCACCCCAGCAGCCGTGCGGGGGCCCGGGGGCGCTGAGCCCGGCCGGGGGCTGAGGCAGGGCAGGACCGCGGCTCCCAGCCTGCGGCCGGGGCAGCAGCCTGGGTGCGAGCGGAGCCGGGCTGCGGCATCTCGGGGGGGCACAGCCGGGCCCACGCCACCCCTCGGGGACCCGTGAGGACGAGCCCCGAGCTCGGAGCCCCTCAGGCGGCGCAGCCCGGGGAGGGGGGGGGGGGGGCGGCGGAACGCGGCCGGGCCGCCTCAGGGAGCCCGGGGGCAGCCCCGCAGGCCCTGCCCCGCGCCCCGCGCCCCTCAGAGCCTTGCGCCCACCCGGGGGGGACCCCGACGGCGGGGGCTCGGCTGGCCGGGGCCCGCCCGCACAGCCCCCGGAGGCGGCCCCCGGGCTCCCCGAGGCGGCGGCGGGGCCGGCGGCGGGCAGGGGCCGGGCGGGCGGCGGGCGGGGGCCCCCCGGAGCGCGGCGCTCCCGGCGCGGCGCCGCCGTCCCCCCGCACTTACCCTGTCACAACAGGCGCCATCTTCCACAAACTCTCGCCAAAACTCCTACTCTCGCGAGAGCTGCCTCCTCCCCCCCCCCCTTCCCCGCTCCCCTTACGCCTCCCCTCCCCGGGATGGCAGCGCGCATGCGCCGAGGCCGGGAGACACACGCGCGCGCGCGCGCGCGCGCACCGCCCACTCAGCGCCCGGGCTCTCCCCTCAGACACAACAGCCCCGGCGTGGGAACCGGCGAGGTCTCGCGAGAGCGCGCTGCGCTGGGTAGAGGGCAGTGAGGGGAGTCTCGCGAGAGCTGGGTGGTGGGGATTCCCTCTGCCCGCTCGTGCGTCTGGCTGCCCGGCGGGCGGGGCGGGGCGGGGCGGGGCGGGCCGAACCAACGCGGGGACAGCGGGGGGGAGGACAGCGGCACTGCCCGCAAACCACGCGGGGCGGCAGCAGGGGGGTGGCTGCCAGCACGCCTAGCAGAGCCTCCCGGTAGCGGCGGCAGGCGGGGGGCTGGCGGCTGCCTCCTCCTCACCACCCCCTTACCCCGAGCTCCCCCCCCGCGGGAGGCGCGGTGGGCCCGCCCGCCGTGTGCCGGGTGAGGGCCGGCGGCGCGCGCCGCGCCTCGAGCCCGCGGCAGGGTCCGGTGGGGTCCCGCCGCCATGTTGGGGCTCGGCCGGCCCTGGGGGTGGTGAGGGGCTGGGCTCGGCCGGGGGGGCTGTGTGGAGCCCCCGGGGCTTGTCCGCCACGGGCCTGACCGGGTCCGTCACCTCAGCGGTGCGGGCTGCCGCCCAAAGCCTAAAAGGCCGTATCCTCGCCCTCTGTAGCTCCCCGTGGGAGTGCACACCAAACGTTCCTTCGTTCCTAACTCTTCAGTTCAAAAGTCTCCTCACGCAGAGCCCAGAAACCAGCCAGAAAATAAATTCTTTTACAAACCAGGGGTTGGAGATCAGGCTTCAGAGGTGTGGGTACTCCAAGGACTGCTCCCATTTCTTACATAAAATCATCACATTTTTGAAAAATAAATTTTAATAAAAAGCCTATTTTCTTAATTTTGGTGTTTTCTACAACCAAAAGGCATAAGAATATAAAATCATAGGATGGCCTGGGTTGGAAGGGACTTCAGAGATCACCCAGTTCCAACCCCCGTGCCATAGGCAGGGACACCACCCACCAGATCAGGTTGCCCAGGGTCTCATCTAACCTGGCCTCAAAACACCTCCAGGGATGGGGCATCCACAACCTCTCCGGGCAAGATATATTTGTTTAGCAGGTAATTTTGGAGTCTGCTAAGACCCAGACCAATAAAGTGACTCTTGTACTGACCTCTCAGAAGTCTCAGTGTGGATGATGTAACAAGAAGGTATCTGCAAAAAGAAAGGACCTGGGTGTGCTCCGACATCTTGACATAACAAAATGAGAGGAGCCTGATCTTGGATCCACTTAACAACATGACCATTTCAAGTCCATTAGAGGACTGTCTGAAAATTAATCCCTTTCTGACTTGGATTCTATCCTATCCATTCAACCTCTTCATGCCTTTAGTATAGCATATCAATTTAACTTCAAATACATATTCAACATAGATTTAAAGATCCCCTGAGACTCCAAAAAGTGCATCATTTTTATTACTTCACCTCCATACCTCTGCTGTTTCCCAAGGTAGGAAAAGCGAGAACATTTTCAGTAACACCATTAGTTTGATGTCTTTCCTAAGTACACTCATACTAATTCAATGAATGTGTCAGATGTATAAAGGCATGCTCTAAGAGATCGTTTGGCCACCAGGTTTACTGTAATTCTGCTCACTGTACAAACAGCTATTGTTTGCTATTATCAAAGGCACTTTTCCCCATCATGATTTCCCCTTCTGAAAGGAGTTACGAAATGACGTTGATTGGCTCCACGAAGGAGCCATGAAGGCGCAGCTCTTGTCAAAAGCACGATGCATACTGGAAATCCTCTGTATTGTTTGTGAAGAGCAACTCATAATCCCTTTGGAAATCTCTTCCTAAAAACATCTTGTCCTTTTTTTTTTTCCCTCCAAGGCTAAAGAATGATCTCAGCTCATGCTAGCTCCGTTCCGTTAAGAATGGTTCCTGGATATTTGCCATGGCCTGTCTCTAGATGGTCATTTTCTGGGGCCCCTCTTTTACTGTGTTTTGAATTGAACTGGAAGATCTAAAAATACAGCACACAATAATATGCCATGTCTAGACTCTTAATATTTTACAAAGAAGTCATTTTGACTAATAATCAAATTAATTGGATACTGGAGCAGGTATATTATTTTGAAGAATAATAACAGAAATGACTGTAGTCCTTTCCATCACTGACAGAGGTACATTATAAAACAAACAAACATTGATTTTTTTCCTTTCTTTTCAGTCATAAACAATCTGTAGTGCAAAAGGGCAGGAATACTGTTCACATCAAAAACAATAGCCTGAAATTATGTGAATATCTTGAGGTGGAAGGAAAGACAATAAAACCACAGTGGTGTGTTTAGTTTCTTTCTTTCTTTCTTTCTTTCTTTCTTTCTTTTTCTTTCTTTTCTTTCTTTCTTTCTTTCTTTCTTTCTTTCTTTCTTTCTTTCTTTCTTTCTTTCTTTCTTTCTTTCTTTCTTTCCTTCTTTCTTTCTTTCTTTCTTTCTTTCTTTCTTTCTTTCTTTCTTTCTTTCTTTCTTTCTTTCCTTCCTTCCTTCCTTCCTTCCTTCCTTCCTTCCTTCTTTTTCTTCCTTCCTTCTTTCCTTTCTCTTTGTTTTTTCTCTCTTTCTTTCTTTTTCTCTTTCTTTCTTTTTCTTTCTTTCTTTTTCTTTCTTTCTCTTTCTCTTTCTCTCTCTCTCTCTTTCTTTTTCTTTCCTTCCTTCCTTCCTTCCTTCCTTCCTTCCTTCCTTCCTTCCTTCCTTCCTTCCTTCCTTCCTTCCTTCCTTCCTTCTTTCTCTCTCTTTCTTTCTTTCTTTCTTTCTTTCTTTCTTTCTTTCTTTCTTTTCTTACTATTGTTCATGCATTGGATTTTCTCCTCGTTGCTAAAAGTTCCTACTTCACATGGTACAGTGTGTGCAATTTCAGTTGCCTTTAGTGGAAACTGAAAGCATCTCATAGCTCAGTGAACTAGACCCCCCTTTCTGATCTGTGGTGAAGGTAAACACCTCCAGAGCTGAGGTAGGGGAACAAATATAACTACAAAGCTTGCAAGATTTAAATTTTTGTATTTATTTGCCATGTAAATCGGCAGTCAGCCTTTCCAACAGAAGGTGACTCAAGCCGTGCCGAATTCAGTGGCGCAGCTCTGCATGGAGCCCCTGGCTTCCAGGAGGATGTGGGGACGCCTGGCGCGGAGGCACCGTGGACACAGGGGCTCCCAGTGGGCACGGGGCCTCTCCTTTCAGGAGGGGGCTTTGCCCAGTGGGGTGCCCGCAGTCGTTAGCTGCCTTTGGAAGGGGAAGGTTAAAGAAGAAAATGGCTGTTACTCTTGTTTTGTAAACCCTCGGACAGGGCCGCCTCCTACTTTTTTCGGTTCACTGACACGTACAGGTGTGGACAGGGCCAGGTCCATAGGTCTGTCTGTCAGTGGTCTGTCCCAGGTCTGTGCTCTGTGCAGACACCTACAGCTTCACCTGGGAATTCATATGGCCCCTCATCCTCTCAGGACTCAGGGTGGAAAGAAGAGAAAAGACAGGGATCAACAGCCAGCAAAGCTGTTAGGGATCAGGCCCTCTCTGTGGTCTTTTGGCACTTCATTTTGGCTGTCAGGTGGCATTTAAGGAGTTGCCTTGCACAAACAGCCCAGCTCTGGAGCGGAGGGCAGGCGGGATCGGGGAGCACTGGGTGCAAGCTGTAGTAAGAGGCCTCAAGATTTCAACAGCCTGCTCGACCGGTCCGGAGCAAACTTTCTCCGACTCAACCCTGACTCTGTCCTGCCCTGAAGCTCTTTCCTTCGGTCACGGCACAGCTAGCACTGCTGCCTGCCCTCCTGCTCGGCCACTGCCCCACATCCAGATGACCTGGAGGCAGCTCAGGGGACTGCAGATCTCTTAGGGACTGCCCCCACTTCTACAGAAGCACCCCGTGTCTGTTACGTGCTTAGCAGTGAGTCCCCTTCCCAGTCGAGTCTCACTTCTCAGAAAAAATAACTCATAGCATATCCTGTAAAATCCTAGCTATTTATAAAGCATACTGACCTTAAAAACATCATAGGCAGTAGATTCACGCAGCTATCTGAATCTGCAGCTCATTGTAAGTAACAGGTTTATCTGTAGATGCTGCAGTTTGTATCTGGTAATGTAAATCACACATTCGAGTAGTGCATGCTATGATATAACCCTTCTGGAATTTTATAAGCACAGGATGTACAGTGTGGTTTAACCGCGTGTCTAGGAAAGAAAATAAACAGGCAGTTGCCCACAGAGCATATCTTACATCTGAACTTCTGTGCATATGCCAGCTCAAGTGATCGCCTTAACCGCTAGCTGGACAACTAGATGTCAGAAGTGCCTCTGCTGTTCGAAATGGAAGCTATTGTTCAGTGTAGCTCAGAGGATTTGCGACACTGTCCTGAGGATGGTAAGGATGAAGAGGAGGGTAGTTAGCAATCTTAAACCGGAGCATTGTTAAATAGTTCTCACTTGTGTGTCATAATCTCAGCAGCGCAAGGAAAAGTCGTGACCTGCATCTTAATGCCAGCTAGGGCATAAGCGTGCCCTTAGCACAGTAGCTCCTGAAAGCTACGGTCAGGCTTGTGCCTCTCGAGAGTGCCTTGCAAGCAAGTACAGTCCCTCCACCGAGCACTTCTAGAATCTAAAGGCAAGATGCAAAAAGTGAGTATAACAAACAATAGGAAGGAAGAGGGGGAGGGAAGATGAGGTTAACAGTAATAACATCATGTGGTTATGTAGGTTAACAGTGTGAAGGGTTTGATGACTGACTTCTGAAACCTTTTATTTTTAAATATTTTTCTAAAACACCCTCTGAAGACACGTTTTGTATTGAATTAAATTTTGTGTCTCACCCCACTGCAGTTATTTTCCATTGGGTGAAGTTTTTCTCCAATTGCCTGTAAACCACCCTGGGTATCTGTACTCCTTTCAAAGAAACAGCTGCCCATGTGCGAGCCTCCCGTGCGCAGCGCTCCTCTCCACTCGTGCGCGTGCGGGGCGCCCGTCCGACAGATTTTGTGGCACCTGGTTATCGCCCTGGGCCACAGCTCCTTCTGTGCTGCCCTCAGCCTCCTGCTCTTCAGGCTGCCCTGCAGATACCTGCTGCAGGTGAGTCTGAATCCGATGGCACCCTGGAGGCTGGCAGTGCCTGCCCGCTGCCCGGCAGCATTCCCTTCGGCTCCCGCACTCGGGCGTTCACGACCACAAGGGCTGGCCGAGGTGAGGTCCGTAGGGCCCCACCTTTGGGCTGCTGCGACCTGGTGCTGCCGGTAAGCACACGTACCCACCCAACCAGTTCTCGGATTCAACCGCAGCGCTCGGGATCACCAAGTGATTACCGCAAAGGAGCACGGCAGGATAAACTGTATCAAAAATCTCTTCCGCACTTCCAAAACACGCTGGGGAACATATTGTTCCTTTTGTGTACGGCCCTTTGACGTTTCAGTGGAGCGCAACAAAGGTAAATTAATTGCATCCCACTGAAATCAAGAGGACAGGAAAGCCTGAACTAGTCAGTTAGACTATGAATTATTACAAACAAAACAAAAAGGAAGATTTAAAGGTTATGACACAGCTCCAGATGTTTTATCAATTTTATTCATATATAAATACAAATTGAGTTTGCAATGTTACAGTTCTGAACCGATGTGGAAACAGATGTCTGTGCAGAAAAAGTACTTAACCAGAGGCACTGTCTCAGTTCTGATGTTTTCGTGATGTATATTTTAGTGTACTGGCTACGCTGACGGAGGCACGCTCGCACCCAAGCCTGCAGTTCGGTGACTGAGAGAGGATTTTTTCAGATAGTCCGCTCTCCCATTCATGAGGCTCTCTGAGAAAGTGTATTCTGACATGCCTCACCTTTACCTGCAAGTAAAATGTGTTTGTGGAAAAGCCCCTAAAGAGTGAAAACTCATTGGTTTGGCAAAAAGCGAAAAAATAAACACAAACTCTTGATTATACACATTTTTCTCCTGTATTTAGTGCTAAAGGGAATTTCAGACTGACCATAAAAAGGTATTAAAATAAGAGCTCAGCAGCCTACTCTGAAATAAAACCACAAACTGCGCGTAACGCTTTGATAAAACTACTACTGGAAACATATTTAACATTATAATCCAGCCCGTTTTACTATGTACTAGGAAAGTCTGGGTCCCCGTCATAACCACATGCTGTGTAGAATGGGAGGAAGCATAGGCAGAAATCCTTAACCTGTAATCCTCCATACAAACGTGCACACAGGAATTTTCCTTGCAATGGCTAGAGAAGAGTTAGGAAATTGCTTTACAGAGTGCAAAGCTAGGTACCACATACATGCTATTTTGAGAATTTAGCAGCAGCTAAGCCTTATGCAAGTCCCATATGAAGAAGTTAAATTAATTTTGCATGTTTGGTGGCTTATGGAGAATGCCTATGGTCTCGGGCTATGAAGATAATACTTGGTTTTGGTCTATTTCTTTATTTAAAACATTGAGGAAGTTAGACATTCCTGAAACAGAAGATTCTTTAAAGTATTCTAAACATGTGGTCAAAGAACATGTAATCCTAAAAAAATAATTCTCTTGTCATACTGCTATCTTGGATCTATTTAGACGATTTCTTTTGTCAAGAACAGTCACACAAATTTTAGCTGTTGTGAACGTAGTCTAACTTCCATGCCAGTCTCCCCCAGAACATGGGTTTGATCCTCTGCTGTTCTGTAGCCCTTTCTCTGTAATCCCCTCTCCTCCCCAGTCTATTTCTGATAGTGAGTGATGAAAATAAAGTCCATACAAATTGCCTGAGGATATTTCATTGCTCAGATCCAGGGTGGCTGACACCTGTGAATAAGATAACCTTTTGAATTTATTTTTTCCTTTTAGTGGATTAAAAGTGACTTTTTAATGCTAAAGTTCATTAGTGCTTGGATATCATATTGATAAGCTTTGTATAAATGAATGGATGAACAGATAAGTCAGAACTAAGGTAATGAGCTTACGGCTGTTACGGAGGTAACTGCAGCCATGCCACTGATGCTATTTAAAGGATTTCTGTATGCTATTTATTGGCAGTCTTGGTTCAGAAGTCACTATCACTTCTTTGATCATAACCAACGGTATTTTGTTTTTACTGTTGTAGCTACATAAGTTTCTAGAAATCCAGATAGACGGCCATTCTTATTACTCATGGCTTCATTATCAGTTTGTTTTTCTGCTCATTACTGGCACTGACCTTGCCAAGAGCTATGCACATGCATAATTTTACTCACGCGATTAGACTCATTAAAGCTAATGGGATTAGTCAAGAAAGTAAAGCTACTTCTGCCTAAGTGTTTGTCGTTTGGGGCAGATCAACTAGGAACAAGATCAGGAAACTGGAGAGAATTCAGACCAAACAATATTTTTCCTTAAAAGTCACAGAAAGGGAAATTCAAACAATTTTTCCTTAACCCAAGCCTGGTAGGTGATGAACAAGAGATGCCGCTGTTCTCAAGGAGCTTTCCAGGTACTTAGCCTTCAAGGTCAGAGCTACAGATTGCCACAGAAAAGTTTTCACTTCTGAATTTTCTTTACCTTTTCTGCCTTTCAACTATGTTTTCCCCTTTCCGAGTTTTGACCTGCAAAAAAGTTTTTTTATACTTATTTTGTCAGACACAGCACAATTCATCAATTTATGCAAAGGTGGTTTTGCATTGGAGGTGAACAGAAATTTTCTAACATTGGTTTCTCTTCAGAAAAGGGTGTTTTGTCCAAACCGAAGCTGGTTTCAGCAAACTTTACCAGGTCTTTCCTCAAGTCTAGGATGAAATTTCTACTGAGAGGTAATGAGAAATATACGTCCCGGCCAAGAGCCCAGCGGCAGAGGCTGACTGTAACCCGACAGCTATGTCACGATGCTGCAAACCAGGAGAACCCAGAACAGGTTTTGCTCACACAGAATGAGGGAGATTGCCTTGAATTAAACAGCATAAAAGTGTCTGTTATCTCAGAGGACTGGCCTGACAGCTAGGACACGGGCTGGTAGGTTTAGGGTCTTTTGTGTGAAACCTTCAAGAGATGTTTATTTTGGTACAGAATGGGGAATAGACCGTGAGGACGTTTTCTGGAAAAAGAAATCCATTTCTTTCCCAGTACTTCTGTCGTACTTTTGTACCTCATTTCGAGCACTGCGAGTCTGCCTGTCTGTGACCTGCCTGCTGAAAGCCTCGCAGAAGCATTAGTGCAGCCAGAAATACAATATTTAGAGAGCAGCTGTGTTCCAGCCCCTTTCTCTGATAGCCGTCTTGGCTTGGGCTGAGAGAGGAGTGGCAGGGAGCAGTTATTCTGTCTGTTTTCTACCCCAAGGAAATTCCCTACCGGATTGCCGGGACAATTTTATGGCCATCGGAACAACAGACCAAACATACAGTGAGTGATTATTAACTCCGATTTTGAACAAGCTGTTATTCTTATTTGTCATTTTTGACCTCTGGTGGGATGTCCCATATACAATAAATTATAAAAAATCTGGCCTCTCACTTAGAAAAACAAATGCCAACTGCCCTGCTATCATTCTGAGGCAATAAATCTCCCCTGGCCCTGGAAAAAAACATCACTTGTGGACTTTCACCCATTTTATACCTTTTTTTTTCAAAACAAACACTTATTTTGATTCCTGATAAATACAAACAACAATGAAAACTGAATAAAGCTACAGTAGTGTAGTCTGACAGTCAAAAATCTTAGTGCATACTGACTCCCGTCCCCTGGCTTTTTCCGGGTAGAGGTTAAAAAACAGGAAATCCACCACTACCAAGTCCAATCCTGGGGGTGGTGGATGTTTATAACTATTATTCCTTTTTTTTTTTTTTTTTTCTCCCTAGGCTAGCCGCTGAATTATGCCCCGATGCACACAATTTTATGAACGCTGGGGAGAGCCATGTGGTGCTCATGCAGTGCTTAACCTTGATGAAGTCCCAGCGCCCAAGGTTTTGCGATTAATGGCAGAGGAGGAACACCCGAGTGACAGTTAGGGTTTTGCCAGTTTGTACTGTATATACAGCTGTTGCTGCACAGGGGAGGGAAACGCCGGGTCTGGCTGTCTGTTCCAAACAAAAAGAAATGGCACATGCTATTACTTCCAGATCATTGCAGTCCCTGCACCACCATCTGCTGGGGGTCAGAGCAGTTGTCCGGGTCGGCGTCAGTCATGCACAAACTCAATGCCTTCCCCGGCGCTGCGCCCAGCAGTACATATTTACAAGAACAATAAAGCGAACCTGCTCCCCGGACACAGGCACCACAATGCTCCATCACATTCGGAACAAAGGGGCACAACGAAAGTTGATATGCATTACAAAGGGGGTTCTCGGGGATCACAGCTTTGTGATTTCAGGCCGTAACACAAATTGAAGTGAAGAAAAACTGTCACCAATAAGCTCAGACCTAGGGATCATTGTGTTTGTAATTGACGTAGCAGCTCTAAAAGGGTGCCTGGCTCTCCACGTTTCCCCTTTCCCTTTTTACAAAGTCCTATGTAAAAGATAGCTGAATGGGGAAAGCTTTGACAGTAAACGTTAAGCACTTTGATATATTATTCTGTAACAGCGGCCAGAGGATCGCTCCCACCTTCCCCAGCTTGCCCCTGCCCACACCTTTTACCAGGGTTCTGCCACGCGCTGGGGCAAGGTGCGGAGAGCCCTGAGCTGACGGAAACTGAGCAGCTCCTCGAAACAGGGCCGGTACCACTGTGATGCTGAAACCAAACGAGGAGTTTTAGCATCTCTTCAGCCCAAGCAACAGCTAGTGAGTAACTCATTTCTTCTGCTAAAAAGGGCCGCTTCAGTAACACCAGCGCGACACGCCGCCCAGGAAGGACTGTGGGGTGCTGCCGGCCCTTCTCTCAGTGCTCTCCTGGCCCCATGGCTGAGCAGGGACAGGACGCCTGTGGTTCCTGGAAGGGGATGTGGGGCTCCTTGCTACACGCCGAGGCGCAGTGCGGAGGCACAGAAGCAAAGCCCAGCTTCTCTCCTCAACCTGGGCTGGTTTGCTGCAGGGTTAAGTCCGATGTCCCTGCACTGGATCAAAATGGAGGCGGTGGAGCAACGGAGCTCGGAGCAAAGACGTCTGCATTGCTCGTGACAAACTCGGCAGTATTCATCCGATTTTGGTCTCAGCATCAGTATTATTAAAGCAGGCAACAGTGCCAGCATGGGGTAAGAGGCATGGGCAGCAGCCCTGGAAAGCAGTGAAGAGGGCAGGTGGAGCTAGACCCAGAATATTTGTTAAGTGAGGCTTATTGCCAAATAACTAGAAACCATGCTGTACTAGCGAGAACTCACTAAGGACTGCTGTACTCTCTGCCTCACATAGCTGCAGTATCTGTCACAGCGCTACCACATACATAATCTTTGACATTTCATCTGATAATTAGTGGTTTTGGCACAAGCAAACCCGATCTTGTTAGGTCCTCTCCTCAGTTGTTTTCATATTTTAGTAAGCTCCACTCTGGGCATTATTTCGTTAAGCCTCTTGAGTGCGTGTAACATTTGAAAGCATTCTTGGATGCACTCACTTTGCCTGAAACGTAACGCGGGGCCAGAGACCTCCAGGTAGCTGCACCCACACGCCTTCCAAACCCCACCTCCTCGGCCTGCCTGGCACCAGGACGCCCCGCTGCCAGAGCAGCAGAGCTGGTTCTGGAGCCCGCGGGGGAACGTGGAGCAGCGTTTGCTGTGCTCCCTTGGAAAACGTCACGGGACTCGGCTGTGTGTTTGCAATTTGAGGGCACTTACCCCGAGCTGTTCAGCACTGAGCTAAACCGCGCTAGTTCGTACTGCAGCGAGGCAGTCCTTGGGGTGGGATCAGAATGAAAAGAAGGATTTTTTAAATCACAGCACTGAGATTGAAAAACCACAAGAATAGATGCCTTCTGACCTAGTGAAATAACTTTTAATATTAAAAAAAAAATCAAGCTTTTACCAAACAAACAATTGAATGATCACATTCGTACTCTTATTTATGGCATGTTCCTGCTGAACTGTGCTCTTTGATGAGGACGCTGGTGAAATACTCCTTCCTCCTCCACCGTACTGTGGCATATGCAGAAGACATGGTGCCCTGCATGAGCCATATTCTTAACTTCTACTTCATAAAACTGTCATTGTGTGAACAAGAGGGTTCTGTTTATTCTTCTTAATTGCCTAGATAAAATGAATGTATATAGTGCACACAGTTAGGTGCTACAGCTTAGGAGTCAAATGCTGAAACCACACAGCATCCAGAGGTTGCAAACTTTTTGTTTAGATTCCTAACTAGGAAACAAGCTATTGGGAATATCTAGGCCAAAATAATGTTTTTAAAATATTTTTTTTATGTTGCCTCTTTATTTCATTAACATAATCCATTATCTTCGAGGCTGCAGGTAGTGTTTTTATAAAGACCAGTTCTGTGAGTTACCAGATCGCAGGGCAGTGTAAACCCAATCCAGATCAGGCACAACGAGGTGTCTGCTGAGTTAGCCAGGGCACATAATGCAGTGTTTATGCCAGCTTTATTCTTTATGCAGCCTCAGTGACAGCTATGGGAGAAAAGGCGGTGCTTGATTAAACCTGAATTGCACAGGGGCAAGTTTTTGCCTTTTTGAACAAATTTAATCCAGTGCTGCAAGCTGTACCAGTTGAGTACATTGCACCAAGAGGTGCTGACATTTTTGATCTGGGATTAACTCCTGTAACTTTGGATTTACTGCCTGGTGGAGCCTTGGCCTGATTTTTGCTCCCAAATGATTTAGATAGTGTTTCTTATATATCTGCCTTGAACTCATTTACAACTCTGCTAACCTATCTTCTTCCAAACCTTGTCTCTGGATTGCCTCTGCAATACTGTCTGCAAGAAACTTCTAATGCCTAATGGCTAGATAAGTGACCATTAGGAAATAATGGATTCATGAAATATAATTATGTAGCTTTACAAAGCAATATTTTAGTGCTTTGCAGCAGGCCTAAGGCATACATACGATTACTGTGGACTTCTGGTGCTTTTGTCCTCCATCCCTTCTCACTGCTTGCTCTACCCACTTAGAGCATTGTATTTTACCCTCTTGAATTTGACGGATTGAATAAGTCTTTGCAGCAGTATTTCCAAAGCTTATAATACAGGGAGTTCCCCAGCATATTGGAGATTCTTAAAACTTCAGGAGGGAGAAAAATATATTCAAAGCTTTTAATATTTAAATATATTTCCCCCCATTGTTTATAGTTTTACTTTTCGTAGTTATAGAAATCTTCTGAAAAGGACCATTGAAAGGGTTGTCTTGCTTTAATCAACTTAGTAAACTTTTGTTTTGTCCTTTATGTCGATTACAAAAGAAGCTGACATTACTCCATTCCACTTGCACCTTTTAAGCCACTGCGCTGTGTTAATGGCCGCGCACAACCTCACGGAGCCGCAGAACCCGGCCGGCCCATCAGCTGCTTAAACGCTGCTGCAAGAGTAGCACCAGAGAAAAACGTTGTCTGCAAGGCCCTATAGAAACTCTGTAGCTGGGGAAGTGAACTGCAAGGAGATGTGGCAGGGCGAAACTGTAGATGGAGAGGAGGAAAAAAAAAACGGGAAAAGGGGGTGGAAAGGCAAAGGGAGAGGCTGTTGCTTCAGTAAGTGGAGAGGGATGGCTGAGCAGGCAGCATCAGATTGCTCCCAGTCTCTGTTCTGGCACTTGCGGGTCTGTTGAAAATAGGCCAGAAGGACATGCTGAATTTGTTGCTCCCGTGTGCCAGCCTTTTCTGCAGCAGCGAGAGAAACCAATCAGTGCTGCTTCAAAAGCAGCTGGAAACTGAGAAAACTCTGGTCCCCTGCTGCCTGGCAGTCTGCAGGACAGGGTCTTCTCGGTTTCCAGCCACTACAGAGGCTCCATTGACAAAATGTGTGCTGCATTTGAAGGAGCACAATGTGACAATGAAAGAACCTGAGAGAGACAAAGCAAGAAAGAGGGGGGAAAAGAGGGAGGAGGGAGAATTAAATGGGACTGGGGGAGCAGGCTAAAGGGAGGGGGGACAAAATCAAAAGAAAAATATGCTAATCCGCAAAAGTGGTGGCAAAAATAGATCATAATTGTCACATTTGACACTTCTTAAAATGCTTTATCAAAGAATATAGCTGAGACGGCAAGAATTGAGAAAACAAATGATTACTTTACTAATGTTAATCTCACCACCCCTCTGAGACAGAAACAAGCTTATTTTAGTCTCCCATTTTTACAAATGTTCTTATGAAATACAGACAAGCTGGAAGGCATCAGGTCCCCTAACAGACTTATAGAGGCACTGCAAACAGGGGTTCACATCCTCATCCTTAGTTTCAGAGAGAAGTAGGTAAGAGCTCTGCAAGTCAGGAGGCTGGCGTGTCTTTCTGTTGCTCAGAATAACTGGGAGAGGAAAAAAAAAAAAAAGCCACCCCAAACAAAGCCATTTCTCCTTTCCTTTGTAGTTCATTAAATCCGCAGAGAGAATATATGGCAATGTACAAACCGGGGTGTTGCTGATAGCTCAAATCAAAGCAGTGTGGCTGGAGTTTTATCACGGTGTGCCTGGCTGTGTCGTGGGACACCTAAGAGGGGCATCCAAGAGCTCAGAGGAGGCATGTGTCGTAGTGTTTTGGTAATCTCCCAGCTGACCCTATTTGCCATGCTTATCCAGAAGGAAGAGTAGGCTGGGAGCACCAGAACTGAATTTTGTTACGAAGCAACTAAACTGGAAGGATCTTCCTGGATGCCCCACATTGCTCATGGCCTTTCAGTCCACGGGTCCAGCTCTAGCTGCTTTAAAGTAAAATCCATGAAACACATACAAGAGTGAACACAGGGTCTTCAGCACCAACAGTTCCACCCTAAGTATCTGCAATAAGTTAGGAATAACTTGGTAGACGTGCAAAAGAGAATATTGCTTGGGAGAGAGCACTAACGTCTACAGATTTTCTGGGAATTCCTGGTAATTTCTGAAGGGTCAGAGAAGTGCGCCATAAAGATTGAGATCAAGTAATACAAACGACGATAGCAAATTTCAAAAGGTATGTCAGCCATGAAATGAGAAGAGGATAAATCCTTGATTGCCCACACTGGAAGTGGGTACGCTCAATTTGCCTGCATTTGCCTGTGAGCACCCTGTTGTGATCATTTTAGATGAGTGTTGTTTATTTTTTTATTTTTTATTTTTTTTCAGCAAAGGAAGGCTCCTGCCCTGAAGACAGGATTTTGAAGTTAACAAAACATTTAAAAAATTTTCTCCATTATCATTCAGGTTCAAAATAAACTGCGTCCTTTTGCTCTATTAAGTTGGCATTTACTTTCAGTCTTGGGAAATTACTCTCTAAAGTAGGTCAAAAAAATAGTTGTTTCTCCAAAGCAAATTTAATTTGAGCATGACCCATGGCATCTATACAATCCCCAATTTTTAGGTCAGTGATGAAGCTGTCTTTCTCTGTAGGAATGGTACGTAGTGTGGAATGAAACTGACTTTTTCTGTGAAATTTTTGCAAGTTAGCATGTCATAATTTTGAAAGAACTTGCAGATACTTTAGCAGTTGTAATATTAGACCATCATCCTGTGTCCATCATCAGATATCCTGCATTGGGTAGTAGTTTAAGAATGGGATAGTGTTTACTTTATTATGTCATCTGCTCAGTTCATGCGTAATAGAACATAATTAATATCATATTTTTGAATTTAGCATTTCAGGAGTTTCCCATCTGAACTGTAAGTTTATTTAAAATAAAGGTATCTTGCTTCAGCTGTAAAATTTTAGCTGCACCTCTTATGTTGTAGGAGGAGGTGATGGCAAGGGCTGCAGAAAAATAAACATATTGAGGTAAGTTTTATAATATTGTGCTAAAACCTACGTTATGATTCTCAGGACTTATTTTCTTTTTTTTGATTATGTCTCATAGGTGGCTTTGTCTGTATCAATGAGTAATTCATCATAACAGATCACCATACTGATGTAGTTAATGCTGAGAATCAGCATGTTTGTTACAAGCCCTTTGCGGATTTGAACTTCAGGCTACCTTTGACTCGATCCCTCGGACTGGCTGTTCTCACCATACAAGCAGTTTAAAGCTGTCCAAAGGCCCACTGGCTGGTTTGGACTCTTGCATCCCCACTGGAGTTTGGAGTACATTTCCCACGCACTGGGCAGAGCTGCGGGGTTGGCTTCCTCTGAAGGGAACCTGAGCTGCTCTGTGAACTGAACCAATGAGCAATAAAGGGGTGTGATGAGGGATTTCTTTCAAAACTGCACTACTGCTCTGAACCAAAATGCCATTGTATATATAACTATATATATAGTTTGCAGTTTGGGGAAGATACTGCGTATTTTTCTGCTGTATATAAACCCAATAATTTTGCATGATAATGGTGGTATACCTTCTTGTATACATTTCTAGCCAGCAACCTCTAGTAAGTTCTCTATGTTTAATGGTGCAAGACAAAAGCCAACTACACTGAATCACTGTGCAAGCAGATAAATTCTTACATGTATACTTTACATGCAACTCAGAAGAGCAGATTTTATTTTATCAAGTGATAATAGTTGTGGTCCCCACATAAGCAATATGAAAAACTGTTTTCCAAGCTGTGATGAAATAACTGCAATGTAAATTGAGGAAGTGTTACTCCAAACCTCCAAAAAAGAGAAAGTGATGTGTTTGCCAAACCTGGAGAAGAGACTTACTGTCTGTGATCAAAGGCAGCACTGCTCTACACAGAACTTCATGAGAACACAGAAAGGGTGAAGAAAAAAAAAAAGGTCTGGAATCATGCAAGTTTCATTTAGAGCAATGTACTTGAAAATTCATTCACTCAAATACTGGATATTAAAATAAATGAGTAAGTCCCTTTTGTCTTCTCAACTGGAAAAAAAAAAAAGAAGAAAAAAAAAAGACAATAGTACTGATCACTTCCCGTAGCTAACCACCTTTCCCTGTTGCTGTAGTTCAGGCAGTCTGCATGAAAAAGGACACAGATCTAGTAACTTAAAATGATGGTACTTGGGATAGTTAAGTACCTGGTATTTAAAACTCACCCACATTAAAAATTTGATTTTTCTGCCAAGATCAACCTTTCTGTTTCATCTTTGCTTTTATCATGGACTTCTGTTTTTGCTTATATTTTGGGCAATGAGTACAGCACATAAATATATTTCAGGGTCTCAACAAAAAAGAACATTTGCTTTCCAACTCATTTATTTTGATACTTAATCTTGAAAAGCAAGCTGTGCATTCTAGAGCTCCATGAAAGGCAAAGTCTTCTCTTTCTAAACTTGTCAAGGAAAAAGTTATCCCAAAGTATCAGTCAAAATCTGAAATGTATCAGATCTGAAGTCTGAAAAAAAAGTAGTTAACTTTCATTTGTTCTTACTCCTCTCTACCAGAGGTTATTAAAAGTAACATTAGAAATGCAGACACAATCTACTACATCAACATATTTCTCATGAGATCAGAAGTCAGAACTCGCAAATGCTAATTCTGACTTTGTCAATGATTTTCATGTCTCTCAGGTTGTTACTATTCTAGGTTTCCCACCCAAGAAAAGGAATATTAATGCTTCAAAAAGCACAAGCAAGAGTTTAACACAGTAATTTGCCTTTCCAATCTCTAGTTTATTTAAAGGAATCATTATTACTTTACTCTTAAAACGTTGATGCAAATTTTGTTTACTACTGCTGTCTTTTTGCACTGAATGTTTTGATTTTGAGCAGTCATTCATCTGTGTAATTTCTGTTCCCTTTTTGGGTTGCTATAACTCAGGCAAATTTCTAGTGTGGTTGCTTGTACAGGCACAAAATCTAGTTTCTCTTAATTATTGTGTATATGATTTTTGCATTTGCATTTGCTCTCAAGTAATGATCAGGCACATTTTCAGGAGCACATTTCCGGAAAGCCAATAGAAAGTGAATGGTATAAAAGTATTTGACTGCTAAAAAAAGAGAATTCCTCAAGTATTGTGCTCTATTGGCTCAGCTCTAATACTCTTGAATTTCTTCCACTGGGTTCTGATCCATAAAGGGATTTGGTCACTTAAAATAGCAATTCTGTCCTAATGTTTGAAGTAGGTGTCGTTAGAGCTGCACCTCAGCTTCTGTTAATAGAGGGCACCCACATTTACACTGCTGATTATACTCCCAGGCTGCCTTCCTGCCTTCAAGGTTGCTTTGCTGGCTGCAAAAGGGAATGATGGCTCCTAAAACCATGGGCACTGCGGTAAATCTAGGCAAAAATGCTCAGCTGCCATGGAGGTGCCTGATCTCAATTACAGCTATGTTATTTTAACCCAGAGGCTCTTTTGGAACCTGTGGGTTTGCATTTGCACACGTTCAGAGCTGCATTTGTTAACTTGCTGCTCACTGCCATCGAGGCCCAGCTGATAACACCAACTCCAGTGTAACCACACCAGGGCTCGCAGAAGGGCCGACTTTTGTAGGAGCGACAGCAGCAGGAAAGATTTTTCCCTTGTAAAAGGTAGAAGTAGGAATTGCTGCCATCCATTTTTGTGAAATGTCCAATTTGGTCCAGTTTCCTGCAAATAAAATTTGGAGAATAGTGTCCCAAACTGGAATTTTCCTATCCCCAGACCAGAAGCGGAATTTACCCAGAGAGCTCTGAGATGCTGCTTCCTGGGGAGCTAAGATGTTGTCAGGCAGTTGTGGCTCCAAACTCCTGGCAGGCCACACGCTAATTAAAACCTGCTTCTGGAATGTCGTTTTGCACTTCTGCCTCGAAATGTCATTCTCGTTTAGGAAACTTACAGAGACACCCATACTCAGCTCCTTTCTGAGTTTGAGGGCTCAAAACTACATTTTCAGCCTCCTGGACTTTCTCTACCTCAGCACATCTCCTCTCTATTTCTCATTCTTGTCCTAGAACAACAAAAGTGAATTTGTTTCCTGATCAGAAGACACTGTTGTAAAGCATGCCACCTCATTTTTTACCAACTAGGACTTTCCTCATAGTCAGACATTACAGATAGCCTCAAATTTAGTTTTTAAGTTTTTTTATTTATTTTTTTAATCTGAACTGGAGGTGGTCCACAGGGGTGTCCAGATAGGAGACCTCAGTTTAGTCCGATGAAAGATCAGGACCTGTTTGTAAAAACTGCATCCGGATTTTGAACATCCCCTAGGGGTTTCTGATTTTCTTCTCTCAATGTAGCACAAAAATGTAAAATATCTTCCCTTCCACCTCTGGTCTGGAACACATTTCGAGTTGCAGGACTTATGACAACTCCATGTCTCAAACAAATGTCAGTCGTTCTAAATTTTTTCTCTAAAGAAAGCTTGCAGAACCCCTGAGCAACTGTTCATGGGTGCCCTGATAAGTCACTGAAATCAGTACTTCTTATCCTCAACCATTATGCACCCTACTACAGGTGAGTACAGAGAGACAGACGGGGCAGGCTTTTACTGAAGCATAGTCAGTCTGTACAGATTCATTAGAAAACAGGCCCAGCGCAGTTGATGCCAAAAGAAAAAGTCCAAAGCATGAAAAAAAAAAAAAAAAGAAAAAAAAAAAAGAATTACATCATTTCCTTGTATCTTCCCTGAGGACAAGGGATTGGAGAGTATGAGTCAGTCTGAAGAAATGAAATGAAAACAGCCCAGCTTTTAGTGACTTTTCCTTGTGCTTACCTTATCGAGCAGAGCAGGCCATCGAGAACAAACAGTACAAGTCCTACCACTTGCTAGGTTTTAAAATAGGAGTGAAGGTGTGCACGTGGATAGTTTGGCCTTACAATTCCTTACAAAGATAGAGTGGACAGGAAAATGTGGACTTGAATATGGGGCAGCACGGCCTTGTGGGCAAAACCTTTACATGAGGACCTGCTGCCTACTGTCAGCTGCAAAGTAGGTGGGCTCTGCAGCTGGTGGGTGAAGTGTTTTCAAAGCTCCTCAGATAGAAGGACACCTTCCACGTCCTTTTAGGTGCTCAACCCTCTGCTTTCCAGTCTACAATACAGAGCTGTAGGGAGGATGAAGTAGCGGAGGACTTACTTACACACTGCTTTCTTGGTCTAGGGAAAGTACATTTTGTCTGTGTCTTGTGACTTATCACTTTGCCATTTCCTCACCTTGCTGTCTGACTGACCTCACAGTGTCAAGTATGCTGGCAAATGACATTCAATAATGCAACCTATTTTTCTGCTTAATAATTCATTAAGTGAGAATTATCTGGATACTAATGAACTTCCGACTGGGTCAAAATGCTATTGTTCACTTCTGTGTAAAAATGCCCAAGATAATGAAGGATTAGCTGCTTGAGACAGGGGTTCATTTGAGAGTATAATTTGTAATTCCTTTAATATCAAGGATATTCACAAGGTCAGTGTGTCTAAGAAACTAGGTACATGTATGACCTTTTTATTTTTGATGTGAATCATAGAATATCCTGAGTTGAAAGGGACTCACAAGGACCATCAAGTCCAACTCCTGGGTCCCCAGAGGACCATCCCAAAATCAGACCACATGTCTGAGAGCGTTGTTCAAACGCTTCTTGAACTCCAACAGGCTCAGTGCTGTGACAACTTCCCTGGGAATCTCCCAGTGCCCGACCACCCTCTGGGTGCAGAACCTTTCCCTAACACCCAGCCTGACCCTCCCCTGTCCCAGCCCCATGCCGTTCCCTCGGGTCCTGTCGCTGTCCCCAGAGAGCAGAGCTCAGCGCCTGCCCCTCCGCTCCCCTCGTGAGGGAGCTGCAGGCCGCCATGAGGCCTCCCCTCAGCCTGCTCTGCTCTGGGCTGAACAAACCCAGGGACCTCAGCCGCTCCTCATACGTCTTCCCCTCTAGGCCCTTCTCCATCTTTGTAGCCCTCCTTTGGACACACTGCTAGTTTTATGTCCTTCTTATATTGCGGTGTCCAAAACTGTACCAGTGCAAAAAAAAACCAACCAAACAAACAAAAAAAACCTCTAAACTTTTATTTTATCCCTTATATGTTCCTAAGTTTATCTATCTTACTTACAATCTACTGGTTCATGTATTATTGTGCTGTGGTATGTGCTCCACAGCCAGCACATGCTACACTCACAGTCTGAGAGTGCTAAAGGTGCTACTTTCAGTGACAGAAAGAATGGCAATTAAACAAATTACTCTGATAGACATAATTCAGTTATTGACATCGGTTGAGAAAACCAAAAATGCAATACAATGTATTTTTTTTTCATACTCTCCAAAGTCCGTGACATCGTTCAGTGATCAAACCCAGAAAGATCCAGGATTGTCATGGACCCTGTCAGACCAGAGCTTCCAGTGTGGAAGACCTAAATAGCCAACTCATGCCCCTAAGTTTCACTGTCCTCCAACTCCTGAGATTTCATTTTAGAGGGAAAGGATTTGGAGTCTCCTCTTGCCTGTATTTTTACCTTTTTATCTTTTTGTTTTCTGTTTTTCACTGTTAGGTTCTGCAGTCAATTCTGTCATTTCATATCGTATTCCTCCCCTGCTCCAAACAGATAGTCTGGCAAGCACAAAGACATTGAAGTACTACAACTAAGTTAAGAGTGTGTGTAGAAGTGATGGAGGATTTAGGATGAGAAGATGGAAAAGAACTACCTGGCAGTATATGTATAAGTTATCTGAATAGTTTTGGACCAAAACATCCTGAGGTTTGTTTGATTTTATCATGGTCTCAGTTTTCATTTCAAAATAAGTCCCCCTGAAGAAATATTTATGCCAATACCGATGCCTGAGTGTGCAGTCTGGAACAATAGCTGTGAGTACCGCCAATCTGCATCACGAGGTTCAAAGAGAGATGTTCAGTAGCTCAGGGCTCACTGACAACCTTATGAAGTGACTCTGTGTGCCAAGACAAGAGAAATGTGAAGACCCTATTAAACTGAACCCACTAAAGCCTTGGCTTTTGGAATAATTGCCAAGGCCTCTTTGCCTCCATCAGCCTGTGAGAGGAAATGGGAATGAACTGTAGGATGGCCGTGAGAAGCCAGAACCACGCAAGCTTCATGTCACGCTGTGCCTTGGGCAGAGGCTTGCTGTAATCTGACCCTGTCCTCAGCATCTCTTTCCCCGAATTGCAAATCATTCCATTACCATCATGCTGTTTTACCATCATACAAATGTGAATTTACCCTATGACAGAACAAGTCATATCTCTTGATGGAATAGATTTCGCCATCCCGTCTCGTGTGTGTGCTTTATGCTGCAGGTCCTACGTAAGCCTAAGAAAAACCTTCTGATGTGTACTACTGATTGTTTACATAGGTTATCAGAGGGGGGAAAAAAAAAGAAAACAGGAAAGGAAAGCTGGCAGCTGACACTGCCTAGAGACCTGGCAGTGTCTAGAATCACATTCAGATCATTTCCAGTCAATAGGCTCTGTTTTCATTTAAAAAACAAAAATACAAAAAAACAACACAAAACCCTTCCTAGAAAGTTGCTGCACTGTTATTTTTTCTCCATTACAGTCAATACAGAGGAATACTTGCACTGACTCCTGTCCTCAGACCCGAAGCAGGCGATACCGTGAGATACTTCCAGGCAGAAAGTGGAAGGCATGGCTTGCCAATAGGTGCGGTAAGATACGGTGGTTTATACAAGCTCAACACAAGCAATGCTGCTTGGAGCTGTGATCACAGTTCTGTGCGATAAAGGCCTCTTAATGATAATGAAATCACAGACTTGTAATGCAAACAGAAATCAATGCCAAAATAAGAAGGAAGAATGCGATAAAGCTTAGGACCTAGGCATGTTTCTCATCTTCAGGTCAGGCTCTGCAACAGGGCTAGAAAAGACGCATGCTGGAGGACTAAGAATCCAGCTGCCTGCATTTCAGATTTGCCTGTAGCAGAGGGAACATTTCTTTGACCAGCTCAGCCAGCCCTCACAGTACTCTTCTGAAACTAAAATGTTGGAGAGAATATACTAATGCAGTTCTAATGAAAGTCCAACTCAGATTGTGTCAGACAACAGAAATGTGTTTAAATTTGTGTTGTATCAGCCTGTCTGTTATCAGCACATTCACATGTACAGACAATACAGGAGACTTTGTTAGGGTGAAATCAAAGTTGCAAACTCACATCGGTATCTCAGGTGCTCTAATCCCTGCTAATCCAGGCTCAAGCTTCAGAAGTCTTTGGCTTTAGATATAAAACTATTCCCGTAAAGTTAAGCATATGAGGATCAAGACTGTAATTTTTGAAAATGCTGACTCATTTTCTAATAAAAACTTGCCTGAAGAAATGCCACATAAGCAAAACTCGGATTTAAACTTCAGCATCAGCATAAATATTAGACATTCGTGTTAGCATCAGCCAGAGAGGAAAAAAAATAAAAGAAAAAAAAAAGAAGGAAAAGAAACTCAAATGCAAGTAGTCACAGTGGCAAGGAGCTCTAACAGGAATACCGTGTGAGAAGATGCATCAGCATTTCTTTTGACATCTTAGTCATCAGGAGCACAAGGATGGTGGTTGTAATGCTGTAGAAGTGGTGGTTGTAATACTGTAGAAGCAGGACAGTGATAAATTCACTTCGTGTTCTATTATGGTGTCGGATTCCAGATCCAAAACATAAGGATTATCTCCTGGCATCATAAGCATGTAAAAAAGTGACTTTTATTCCACTTTCAGTTATAAAACCATTAAAGACAGGAGCACTGCAGGGTTTCTGTTAAATTCTACTCACTCCCATCAAGTACAGATATTTTACTGAAATGAAAACAGAACAAACAAAAAATTTCCCTTTTGAAAAGACTATTTTAAGGCAATTTTCTAATCAAAAAAGAAAAATGAAGAAACAAACAATGTTAGTCTTTTCAGAAGTTGTTGACATGGAGGAAGATATGCTATTTGCTTTTCGCATTTAACTGAGACACACTCAGGAGACTTGGGATCCCAGTTTTACTCTGTCATCCCTAGATAAGAGAAGACCAAAGAGCACCTATTAGATACTGGAGCTGCCTACAGGTTACAGTCTATGTTACTTCCCTCTGCTCTCCAAGGCAACTGGGGTATTTCATTTCGGAGATACTGGCTGTTAGATCACGTGCTTCAATACACCAGTGCAATACCAAGAGCTGTTGATACAGGGAAAACAAAGCAATGCTTGTAGGCTGAGATGTCAGAGAGATGACAAAAGCTTTATCTGAGAAGGGAACCAAAAAAAAGAAAAAAGAAAAGATGTTATTCATTCGGAACTTGTTGGGAAACTACCAGTTTCTGCTGTTTTTTTTCTTGCCAAAAGGACAAAAACGTTTTCTCCTGAAGGCTGACAATGGTAGGACATCGGCATGCAGCAGTTTCATACCTGGAGGTACTCCAGGCCAATGAAAGTGTAAAAGAAATTGAAATGAATAGACATAGGTTCCCCAATCTTCGTCAAGACCTAATCCTGATCTGAGCTACTTCAGATGGCAACAATCGTCTGTGCCAGACTCCCAAACATACCTTTGTCAATGAACTTTTTATGTGTTTGGGAGAAGGGGGGAAACGTTGGATGAGTTAAGTCTGGCTGAGGAAATCTTGGTTCCCCATTGCAGGCTGAGTAGGAATATTTTTGAGTTTAGCTCTTCTGCAAGAACTGTCTGACTTCTTTCCATGAGAAGAGTAAAAGTGGACCAACACAGTTAATCATTTTACAGAAAAGCCTTTGCCCACCTTCATTTCATGCTCATGACTCCTGCAGATGTTAGGCACAGTTTGGCTCATAGCCAGCGCATGGCAGTGGCAGCAAAAACTTGTTTCCATTAGTTTCTTTATTTCACTGTTTCCCTTACAGACCTAAAAAGAGATGAATCAAAAATAATTGCTTGCTTACAGAGTAATAGTGACTTGTTCATTAAACCTTGTCGGGGCACTGGATGCAGGCACTTGAATGATCTGGAAAATATGAGAAGAACTTGGCTGGGGAACAAAACCAGAGCTGATATGTGATAATGGCAAAAACAGGAGTAGAAGCTATATAATGCAAGTGAATTCCTATTGAATGCCTCTTTGTCTTGCTTTAAAGAAGTACAGAGAAGCACTCAGGATGTACAGATAACCAGTCAGCGTTCCTCACTGCAGAGCTGAAGGAAAGAAGGAAATGCTTCAAGGGTTAGTGCCTGGCTATGTGGAACGTTGCTGGGTTGAAAGCAGTCAGCTGGAGTTCATCGCGATACTCTCTCAAACCACTTTATCACAAAAATGTACAACAATCAGTAAGAAGCAGCCGCAGTATTTTTCCCACCGATTGTGTTTTGTAGGCACATGGGGAGACAGGGAGAGAGCGTGGTGTTCATGTCAATAAAGAGCACTGCATCAAATAGTGAGATAGGTCTGTGTTTAAGTGATGTATCTTGTGGAAAGGGAACAAAAAAGGAACTGTGATGGCATGTGAACTTCCTGTTGCCTACCAGTTAGTTGTTCTGCTAAGCAGTAAGGGCAGTGTTTCGTATTTGTTCATATGCAGAACATGGAATAAAAAAATAATAAAAAAAAGCAGGAATAAAGATGAGTCAATAAACGTATGGAGGCCTCATTCAGGAATTTCTTTGCATCTGTCTCCACTGCTACACTACCAGCTAGGGAGAGCCTCCAGAAGCATCAGTCCTGCTTCACAGGCTGATCAAATAGTTTGCTGAAGACAACATTTCTCCCTCTTACAGAAGTATGAAGTTAGAAGTTCCCAAGTATTGTATCTTAAGAGAAACTGATATTGGTTGCTTTCAGAGATAAGAGTATTGGGTTAACCTTCAACCAAGCCCCACACGAGTGCAGTTTTGGCACCTGTTTTCTATTTATACTGATTTACGGATCTGGGTCTTAAACTGAATCCTTTTATTTCAGTGTGATGTTTCTTAATGTTTTCGATATACAGCTTTTACCCTTTGTAGGTAAGGGTAAAGGTGTGTGGCGTGCCACCTTACTCTGCAGTTTAGATTCAGGAGAACAGTCATACTGCGGGTTATATTCCGCTCCCGGGTCAAAGTGCAGACCTGCTGTCATTGCATCCTTTGAGCAATGACATTGAAAAAATGAATTATAGTGGTAGTAACATCAGTGGCAAAATGACCCAGTGATATTTCTGTTTCAGGCAAGTTCTTACGCTGTTGTCCTTCTACTAATTCACTTCCAGGTGACACAGGATGTATAGTTAGCTCTGACCCAGTTATTGGACAGAAAATCCCAGTCTTGGCCTTAGTGAGATAATTAAGACCAATAGAAAAACCCTATTTTGTAGAGTTAAAAGACATAGGATTGATGGCATGAAAACAAATGCCTCTTCTGGCATTACAGAGATATGTTTACCACCTCTGTGAAATTGTGATACAGTCTTTGTTCAGTCTGAGTCATTTCTACTTTCCTCTTATACTTCACATCCCTGCAGGAGGATGGAAAGAGGAGGTCAGCTAGTCAGTTAGCATTTATTTCCAAATAAATAAATAAATAAATAAATAAACAGTTTTTTTTCTACACATTTGTCAAACCTGAAGTGCTCCCTCCCGGTCCTGATGGACTGCAGCCACGTTGCTGTAAGGTTTCTGTCCGGGAGCCCACAGCTCCAGAACAGCCCTCCTACACGAACAGTCCTGGGGCTGGGGGTTTTTTGGGATCCTACTAGAGCCAGAAGCAAGGAAGCCTTGGAAGCCCTGGCTTTAACTTTATTTTGGCCTCCATCTCTACAGCAGTCAGCTTGCAACCCCAGCTGAAGCCAAAACATGCCTGCTTGCCAGGCGTCCTGCCACGGAGGAGGCTGCGGAGGTTCGCTGCTGATTCAGGCTGACGTGGGCTGAGGGTCCCAGGGTTTCCAGGCTCCCCGTCCAGCTGGCTCACCGGGCTCCCCAAGTCCGCCTGGAGCCTAGAAGCCATGGCAGATGCTGGTGTGATTCCTGTTGACTGAACTACCGCTTACCCCCGACTGGCAGTGACTTTCTCAAAACTGCTGCTCTGCTCCTCGCAGAGCACCTTCCTGTTTGGAAATTTTGTATACTTGGATTTCCAATTTTATTTTCACTTTGCCTGCTTAGCAGGAAATTTCACAGACTTTCCCTCCCCACTTTAATTTGCACATAAACCAATTTCAAAATGCCGAAATGTCATCGCTTCAGATATTCTGGGGTATGTCCATTTCCAGTCTAAATGTTTGTATTTAAATTCCAAAAAAAATATAATAGTTTCAAATGGAGAGACTCTCCCAGAATGTAGCAGATTGCACAGGGTTACCCTAGGAGATGAAAAGATAGAGTTCTGCTGACATGGTCCACCTTCTTTATACTAAAATTTGAGAAAGTTCATCCCATGAAGGGATTGTAGCCACTTTTTTCCCCCATTTTCTTTAAGCTGAACAAAGACACTGGACAATGCTGAACAAGATATGGAAATTCACAAAAGCCATTTTTTTGCTCTCTCCGCAACTGTGGTAATGTCTCTGCCCAGCTGTAGAATCATCAATAACTTTGGGAAGGCAGGAGCTGTAATTTTTAATGCTCTTCTTTGCAGGTTGTTTTGTAAAATATCTCCTTTTAAGGCTGTCAGACAAGTGCCTAATTGCTCATGAAAAAAACTTACTGCTGATGCATAAGGAAAAGTCCATGGCCTCCTAATTCTTAAACTTCCTGTGCTCCTGCAGCTGAACAATATAGAATTGTGTTGAGAAGGAAAGCACATTCCCAGTGGTACCTGTCTGAGTTTGGGATTACGCTGTCACTTAAGGATGTGCCTAAATGTAGTTTTAGAAGGCTCCAACGCTGCCATTTGCCTGAACATGTAGTATGGCATTACTACATCCTTTTATCTGCCTTCTGCAACTAAAATATATGTATTTTTAGAAGCTTAGATTCTTGGGTACTAGTGTTTTGAAACCAGGAAGCCCTTGTGGCCATTGTGCTGGGTCAGATGAGTAGAAGAAAAAGAGCAAAGCATCAGTGCTTTGTAAACTACCATATCTCTGTGTGGTGATTCTGAAAAATAAATAAATAAAAACAGCTTCCTGCTTTAGCAGGAAACTTCCTGTTATTCATGTAGTCCTCTCTGTCACCTAATGCAAGGTGTCAAGTTTATAACTGAAATGCAATGCATCAAGTTTTGTACTTCCAAGAAGCTGAGCCAATTCTAATTTCCACTGCTTCATTCTTATGGGCACTGCTGGGAGTGGCATGAACAGAAAAGCGAAATGAGGAAGTTTCTGGATGACTATTTTGCTGCTAGAAGTTCTCATTATTTTTATATTAAAAGGAATTCTGTGAGTGGTGAAAAGAGTCTCTTCTGTAATTTACCCACAACATCCTGTATATGCTTTCAGCTCTATTTTGCCTCCAACTGAACCTCCAACATGAACAGGGTCTTTAACCCTGCAGATATTTGAAGTTTCAAGGCTACAAACAAGATAGAGTAGAACATGATTTCTTTTGCATGTGTTAAGGTAGAACAGAAGAGTGTGTTATAACAGAATGGTATGTGGCACTTTGAGACTATGTGGCTAAAAATCAGGAGACTGTGTTATTTTCCCTGCTTCTTTAATATTTTAATTTTCTTAGCAAGTGTGTTCTCTTTATGTATTACACCTTCTAACCCTTCTATCATAGATTAAAGGCTATTAGGGAGTGTTTGTAACAACAGGACAGGAAATATAATGTGGTCCTCCTACTGCAAAGTTAGTCCACTGCTACAGGCTGCAACTGAATTTCCAGAAGTGGAAGCATGGAAATGGGGACCTGGCACCACGGGCAAAGTGCTGCTTTACAGGTGCTGATCCAAGGATCCAAAACCCTGGAATCACTAACCAGCAGATGTCTGTGTGGGGGCTTTTCTTTAGGGAATGAAGGTCCTAACACCAAGCAAAGTATTTTTCTTGCTCTTACCACCATAAGAGGTTAGCTTCTGTCAACAGCCGCGTACAGGTTCCTATCATTTTAAGTAATAAACAACAAGAAGAGCATCGAAAGGCCCTGCACAAGCAAGTATTTCCTGCAAAACCCTCTCTGTCATCTCTTCCCTCTCCCTTGGCACCGACAGATGGAACAAATCTTTCCCACTTACAAAGGTGCAGTAGGCTTCTCTGCAGGTTGTTTTCATTGCCTCTCCCCAGTGTTTTGGCTTTTGCAGCAAGACTGGTTTAATTTTTCAGATCTGCTAGGATTTGGCCTGCGTGTCTGGCTTTCCCTTTCCTGTGTTATTGCAGACTTGTGCCCTTCTTGCATACTTATTGATGGGCAGCCAGATAATGATACTCAAGAACTTATTTTTGTCTTCTTTTTTTTTTTTAAGATTTTTTTTTCGTGGTAGAAAAAGGCATTGAAATTAAGTTTAAAAGCCTTGCATTCACAAGCATTGGTTTTGTTCAAAATCACTTTCAATTTTCTCACTTTAAAATACAAACAACCGGAACCGTTATAACAACAATGGTGTCATAACAAGTCCCAGATTTCTTCATTGTTTTCCAGCCTGCTTTTAATTGTCTGAGTGTTACAAAAGTAAATTCAAGAGTTTTGAATTAGCAGCATTTAAAAATCTCTGCATGTCTGGAACTAATCAAGCTTGCACTGAATATTAGTTCTAAAAAGAAAGGGCATTTCAAAAGATATTAATTTGTGGCCACTGCAATATTGGCATTAAGTTTTGACCTGAGTTGACTGTGTACAGAACTAAGGAAAATTATGTATGACGTTAAGAGAGAAACCAGGACCATAACTCAAGAGAACAGACAATGCTAGATGGGATCAGAGAAGTAGAGGCTCCTGTTAATGTAAGATCACTGAAGAAATCACAACCATATTCCTCTAAACAATGCATAAACAAAGGCGCCAAGCATGTGGCGTAGGTGCACTTTCGAGAATGTGTGTGAATGAAAGTATCACTAATTCAGATTGCAAACGAGATGGGAAAAACTCCATTTGAACCTGCGTAGCCACCTGCCATTAAGTAACCTAAAGTCAAGTGAAAGTTATTGTGTGGCTCGACAGACAGAAGGGAAGATTACTGAAAGCATTCAAATGAAACAGCTGAGCTTTCTTACTACAGCTACAGAAATAAGGCATAAAATGAAAGAATAATCAGGGAGAATTTGAACCTAGTAATCATTAGATCAATAAAAAAGAATTCGTTTAGGACAACTGGGAACTTAAGAATGTAAAAGCAAGCACAAAAGTGATGCTTTGGCCAGGAACGTCTGGACAGGGAAAATAACTTTTTTTCTAATGTCAGCAGAAAACTTTGTCTAAATGTCAGCAGCGAGAAGCAAATGTGAAATCGTCAGCAAAAAGAAACATTTATCATTCCTGAACTTCCATGTCACCTATGGCAATTTCTGGGAACAAGATTTTCCACAGGGAATATTATGAATATTTACTGGCAATAGATTTCAAATATTTTTAAACATCTCCCTGAAAACAAAATATGTCATTGAATGTCCACTCCAGAATGGCTTTTTGTATCTGAGAGGAGAAAAAAAATGAACACCTACTTTTGAGCAAGATTCAGGAAGATTTTCAAATAATACAAAGACCGAAGAGGGTGGGTGTTTCAGGTCTTGCTGTAGAGATGCAGTTGGTCCTAAAATGCCAAATAACTGAACCCTATGCAGTCATTGTTCATCACAGTGAAGCAGTTATGTAAGAGCCCATTAAAAAATGCTGAATCGATCAGAACAGGTAGGCGAAACCCAGACCAGGTCATGTGAAACTCTGAGGAGAGCCCACCACAACGCAAACCACTCCATCTACAAGGCGGCGTAGTTCACCTTAGCAGAAGACCGGGTTGCTCCCTGTCAACCAGTCCGGTCAAGAAGTCCCTCACCTGCTGCAAAATATCCCTTCTGACCAGCCCAGGGTAGGAGCTTATACTCCCACTTCTGGCAAGTATTTATTCATTTTGTGGGACTGGTTAGAGTTCTGGCTTGAGACTGATAAAAAGGGCCTACTACGTTCTTGGATGGAGAGCTGACTTTGGTAGGATGGCGGAAGGGGTGACACTGACAACAGTGTCCTTATCTTTGCTAGCCGTAAAACCAAACCAAGTTATTCCTAATAAGGAAAATATGTTTCACCTGCAGGTAAAGGGGTGGGTAAATATTTCTCTGACTACTAACATCTGAGAGGGATGCTAGTTTTCAAGCTACGCTTAAAAGTTAGAGTGATGGAGTTTAATAACTCAGGACCTAGAGACAAGGGGCTTTCTTTGAGAATTTTTTTTAAATTATTTTTTATAAACTGTGAAACTAGCTGCACAAAATGTATGTATTACCACAGAGTCTAGCCTAGACTATTAAACCCAAAATTTAAATCATGGCATAGTTTAAGACCCCAATAACGCAAAATTTCTGGAAAAACTAGAACCATCTTCTGTGAGTGTTCATCAGTAAACAGCACAGACTCTTATTTTTTCGGCATAGAAGAAGACCCAAATAAACCCAAAGGGCTCTCAGAATAACTAAAAATACAATACCCATTTTTGTACCAAATTCATGCCCTGCCATATGCTAGGATTTTCATTTTACATTCTCATGATCATAGAATCATAGAATATCCTGAGTTGGAAGGGACCCACAAGGATCATTGAGTCCACCTCCTGGGTCCCCAAAGGACCACCCCAAAATCAGACCATGTGTCTGAGAGCACTGTCCAAATGCTTCTTGAACTCCAGCAGGCTCGGTGCTGTGACCACTTCCCTGGGCAGCCTGTCCCAGTGCCCGACCACCCTCTGGGTGCAGAACCTTTTCCTGGTATTCAGCCTGATCTACTGGACTACATAATCTGTCACATTTTTGAGGGAGAAGACATCTAAAAGCTAAGTTAACCTAAAGCGATTTGTACTTGTTTTGCCATAATTGGAGGCACTCCTGTTTACAGAAAAATACCCCTGAATTTTAAGAAGACATCAAGAAAATGGCACAGTCCCCTGTCGTATACAGGACTGCCATGTAACACATTCAGTAGGGGAGAATTCAAACCACTGTCTGTTGTGTCACAGGGCAGGAACTTTAAGACCTGTCCATGCAGAGGCACAAAGAGGATGTGCTACAACTCTCAGGAGGCTGTTGTGGGCTACTGAAATAGTAAAAGTGAGGAGAAGGAAGTACTATCAGTGCTCAGTGCAATAAATAAACAGGATTCTTAGCAAATAGGCATGTAGGGGGTTATCTTAGGAGCTAACATCGAAAATCATAATCACTTCCAACCACTTTACCCTCAAGCTAGGAAAGCAAAAATCCTAAATCTCAGGAAAAAGGATCCTCAGAGTACCATATAAGCCTTTTGACCATCAGAGAGCCACACTATGGCTCCAGGAATTTAAAGGCTATGAAAATAAACCCGTTACCATTCAACGTGTAAACAGGAGGCTTCATCATTACCTAAATGTCCTGCCAAAGCTAGAAGCAATTCTAATATTTCAAGAACACCCTGATGATGCTACTTGGAACTTGAGATTGCTACTCAAACCTTCTAAAAGGAAAGCTGCCATTTATTGAGGTTTCTGAAGATAAGTTGAAAACTTGGCTTCTTGCCATACAGCCTACCTGAATACATGTTATTTAAAGCTCCTATAGTGCCTTTCATAAACGAAGCCCAGACTTATCGTTGACTGGAATTGTGAAAAATCTCTTTCTAAGGGAGATAAGCATTTGCATTGCTTCTTCTGGGCTTGCATAGTTCTGGATATATTACTACCATGGAAAATTCAGGAACATTTGACTGATTCTGTTACAGAAGAAGGAAAAGGTTAACCAAATCTCATGCCTATGCAGTGATACAATGGATTTATGATTATAAAACCCAAGCTCATGGAATTTTGAAACCAACACAGTTTTTATTTTGCTGGATTAGAAGAGCAGACATTTTATCAACACACAGGAGATCCTGCAAATTTCATTTGATCATACTGCATAATTCTCTTTTCCTAATTTCAATCTGAATTTCAGTGATTCAGAAAATCTGAAGTGCCATTTTTGGATACAAGATTTGTAAAGTACTTTTTATGTACACATATATCATACACACATACCTGTGTGCCTGCACCCATGTTCCCTTTGCTGTCATTTCACCATTAAGTTCTATGTAAAAATAAAGGAGTTTTTTTGGCTGGTTTTCTAATGGCTTAGAATACCCGCTGAGGCTGAAAACAAGCCAGAGTTTCTGGAAACCTAAATCCTCTCATTTTAATAGTTTTTAAAATCCTTGGCGTTTAGCTTTGAACTTTTACTAAGAAAAGTTATATCTTATAAACAATGGCATTTGTTGATTGGATGAAAGACTAGATCAATATTGGTTTTGGCAACTTGTTTTGGCTCTGTTTGCCTGAAGAAATATGCTGGTTGTGGTGTTAAAAAGTTATGTCAGTTCCTTAACATGTGCCTCTTTTTCTTGGAGCACTGCCTGAAAATTAGTTTCCAAAGTTACTTCCAGAAGTTAACCTAGAGGCTGGCCTCCTCAGCAAAGGAAGCTACACAAAAAATACTGCAATATAGTCTATTATTGTGAGCTATCACCGTGTGTGAAATAAAACAATTAAAGAAGAAAGACTAAAGACATATCATAAAACAACGTATTTCTGTTTCACAGAAGTACTAAACCATAGGACACAATTTTCATTTCCATTAAGTCTGATTTACACCATTCTTAAATTACGCTATGCAATTTAAAAGGAGCTTGGAAGTAAATAAGTAGAATGATAGCAACAAGATTTTAGGCACTATGGGAATAACCTAGACGACACACAGCAAAATACAAGCCACGTGGTTTCCATGAATCAGTTCCTGATTCAAGGCCAGTGCTATGAATGAACAAAAATATATCTTTGAGGGAAAATGTGCCATTTTGATTTCAAAGTTTCCATTGAGAGGAAACGCAAACTGACAAATTGCTACAATTACCTTCAGAATTAAAATTTTCATCTTGTTTTGATTTGAACTTCTCTCGTTTCAGCTTCCAACCATTTCAGCCCATGATATGGCTGCTACAGGAAAGAGTCACTTTGAATTAAAATGTCTGTCCCCTGAGCTGATGTTGATGGTTCCTCTCTTGGTATTCTCTGTTTTTCAGCATGCTGGTTGAAGGTTGAGCTGGCTGAACTCCAGAGCCAGACAAAATAGTCCTGCAACTGGTACAAAGGTACCAGCATTAAATAATCTCTCATGCTTTTCTCTTTCTCCCAGGTCTTCCTCATGAAAATCACCTCTGGTGATTTTAAATGACTCCCTAATGATTAGTGTAAACTTGATAGTGGCCCTCTACTTATCTATCTATCTATCTATCTATCTATCTATCTATCTATCTATCTATCTATCTATCTAATCTCTTCCATCTCCTGTATACGTTCTAGTTCACCCATCTTTCTCCTTTCATGGTGCTTAGCCCTGTGATGTGTTTCCAGAAAGCAATCTCATTACATCCCAGCCTTTCTTTTGCTCTGATAAACAAGACAAGCTCCTTCATGCCTGCTCTGGAAGAGGTTTTCACATGTCATCCAGGAGCCTGCTGGATAACCCATGTTTAAGTCTGAATTCTTGAAAATGACTGAACAAGTTTCCACATAACATCTTACCAATAGTCTTGGTGAATAACATTAGTATTTTCCTATTTAAAAAAATAAACTCCTTCATCTGATTCATTCTGAATTTACTTATCCCTTTTTGCATTTGGGTCACTTCGTTCCTCTGCCTGACAAGAGCCTTTTCCACTTTTTTTGTTGTGCCCTGATGAGGAAGGCCACTTAACAACAGAAATTCGTGTTGTTTGACCCAGAGTATGGTATTCATCTCCTTTCAGAAAGTACTGAAGTACTTTCAGGCACTTTCAGAAAGTAATTTAGTCCGTCCTGAGAAAGGAATCCCGGACAGGTAGGATGAATGAGCAGCAAAAAGCTTCCATCTTTATATGTTAAATATAGATGTCTTTTGATAACAGCTGTAGTTATCAAAACTAAAGTATTTCATCAACAGGTTAAATGAATAAAGTATTTTATTTCCCCTCCCCTGAAAAGATCAAAACCACCTACTGAACATTTCTGGATTTTCTACATTATTTTACATTTTCCTCTAATTATGGCTAAATGGATTGATTGTCGTCCTCTCTGTCCTTACTTTTAGCACTTGATCTTATATATAGAAATAGAAAAAAAATATATAATTAATATACTTTATTGCCTTAGAATCCTCCTTTACTTCATCCTATTCAGACCAAGGATATTTTATTAATTTTGGACATGTAAAATGATTATTTCTTAACACAATATAAAGGAGACAAAACAGCCCCATCCAATGATATGCAAAGTAACATGAACATTTGACTATATATACCTTTTTTTTTCCATTGTACTGTCCTTTATTAAATGGCTTCACTTTCACTTTAGTGTCAAGTTTATGTTTTAGGAAAAAATGTGCTGTTTCAAGTGCTTTATTGTTGTAAATTATTGTTAATGAAAAATGAGTCATGAATGACATAAAACTTAAGTTTATGTTAAAGATGTTTATCCATCATAATTTAAGTGTCTTGCAGTTAAACTAATGCAATTCTAATAACCTATGAAGCAACATATTCATTCCATAGATCTTTTTCCCTGCTATCATGATAATACAATAGTTCTATGTGATTACTTTATTAATTGCCTTGTGTCAAACTAAATCAGAGGAATTTGTGTACTGTATGGGTAGCTGCCTTTGTAATTTTAATTGAGCAACTTCTTCCTTAAAGAGTTCAAAACTACTTTACAAAAAATATTCCAGCTGTACATTGGAATTATTCTATTCAATAAAGGAACGCAGGTAGCACTAGGGTATGAAGCAGTTTGATAGTGTATGTCAGTTTAGACAAATGGTGGAATTCAGGTGGAATTTAATTATGCACTGGAATTTGGTCGGTTAAATATTACTCTGCCGAAAAAAAATAGAGAAAATTCAATGGCAGTAGAGATTCTGCAATTGGCTTTGCTTAGTTTTCCTTGATACGGAGAATGTAATTTTGAAAGTCTGCTTTAGCCTCCATTGGCACAAGAACTGTACAGTGATTTATGAATAGGGCTGCTCACGGGCTTACTAGTGCCCACAGTAGAGTTTCTTTGAAGATGTTGTGACGGCTTTTTCCATTCTCCATTCTTTCATTATTCCAGAAAACTTTTCCAGTTTAGACTCAGTTAAATGTAAGTTTTTCATCACCAAATCTAATAATTTCCAGAAAAGGAGAAAACATCTTCTAAAAGCTAGGTGGCCCTTTTCCTTTCCTTTACAAGAAAATTTTCAGCCACTTTTGTAAGCCCAGCACTTCCTGCAGTCATTGGGAGTCTGATGGTTGAGTTTTGATCAATTCTACTTCTGATGGCAGGATCTGTCATCAGTTCGAAGTATATTGTGACAGAAAATACTTAGCATTTTACAGTAAGTTTGGATAGAGATCTGAAATGCTCTAATCCTCTTTTACCTCAAATGCTGATTCTGAATTATGATGAGAGCAGAAATAATTTCCTTATTGCCAGAATTTGTCAGACATCTGTGGGAGCAAGCTGTATAATGGAATTTCAGTGTCTCTGCCTATAACCCTAGGTTGTCAAATTCAATCATTTGAACCCCCCAAAAATTTTTAAAAGTTCTTTCTCCAAGGGCCAAAAAGAGATTTGTTTCCCTTTTTGGTCCTCATTTCTTTTGCCACTGTTTGCTCAATCTTAATGTATGTTAAAAAGGTTGCTTTACCCGTAATACCAAAATCAATCCGCACTTCTTGAGAAGCTCTTGACAACTCCCAGGCAGCCTGTCAATGATACAGCCATTATAGCAGCTCCCTCCTCTACCATCTCAGTTGGACCAAGTGGAGCTGTTGGACTTTGTGGGGAAAGACTTTATTTTCTGCTGGGCTTTCAGGGGAGGCTGCAGGTCTCGTTTACTCGGTTTTGTACATTTTTTCATTAGATTGGAAAGCCATTTATCATCACAATTTTTTCTCTTCCTCAAAGAGCATGATTTGCACTCTCTTCCCCAAATTTATCATCCTAATGCATAGCTTGAGCGCCTTCAGTCTGTCTCTGTGCATTTTCCTGTTCTTTAACGATTGTTGTGGATCATCTTTGGGTACTCTCCATTTTTTATTTAGATCACTCTTGAATGGTAAAAACAAGAGCTGTGGTATTCTAGAAGCTGTTGAAGCAACAGCTCAGTGCAGAAGCTCTTGGCCATCTCACTGGCTTGTCTCCTTGGGTTGATGTTGTGTCTACTGACTCCAGCACTTAGCTCTGCCCTCCTGCTGGGAGGCAGAGAGTAGTCAACGAGATTATCAGCGATCTTTGAGATCCTTATCAAAAGCCAGCAAGTATGATACATCAGTCCCCCAGCTGTGCAAAGGCTCTGTCAGCCCGTGCAGCCACATCCCAGGTCCCAGTTCGGTGAGATTCAGATGCCCGCTGTCTCCCCACCAGCTCTGGGGATGGACTCATGGGCAGGGAGGAGCCAGCACACACTTCAGCCAGGTGCTTAAATCAGACAACCACAGCACATACATGCCCTACAATTTAAGGATATCCATGGAGACATTCAAACTTTGCTCAAAGGCTTAAAACCAGCCATACGGCTCTCAGAGAGAAAATAGCTTGAAATACGGATTCAGAAGTCTCCTCATCTTCCAATACGAGATCTCTCAAAGCTAGGCATGAAGGGCAGGCAAAATGTAACTGACTTCCATGAAAACTGACATAGTTATGCCTCTTTACAGCACCAGGCACAGATAATTTAATTAATAATTCAGGTTTTGCATTAAGTCCTCCTTTCTGGAAAAGGAATACAAAAAAAGAGCTAATACAAGGAATAAAAGGAATACCAAAAAAAAAAAGAGCTAATACAAAGTAAGACAGGGGCAGAGTAACAGCGCAGAAATGTTTAAGAGTACATTTAAATACACAATAAGCACTTGCAAGACATCTATTTTGCCCAGTGTATAGTGTCAGCGTGCGATGTCCATGCAGTGCTTCGACGTCCTGAGGCACGGGACTGACGGTCTTACGGCTTTATCCCCATCCCTCTGTAACTCCCAAGTAGAGAGGGTTCCTGGTTGGGCTGTGTTGTTTTTAGCTTGAAGTGGAAAAGGGAAGTTTTTCAGATCTTTCATCTGAAATTCACTAACTCTATGTAAAAGAGCAGACTTCCTGGTTCGAATATGGAGCAGGTTATATTCCTCTTTCACTATGACTGTCAGATCTGTGATATAACCTTCACAAACCCACTGCAGAGAAATTCAGACAGATTTTAGAGAAGTAACTTACTTTTACTAAATACAAAATGCCAGGGACTTGCTTTTAGTGCTCAAATTTTGCTTTAAAAGTGATCTTAGTAAGAGAAGGAAAATGAGTCATGCGGAACATATATCACGTGTGAGACATCCTACCCACAAAAGGGGAGAGGGAATACAGAGAGGAGTTTTTTCTGCAATTTTAACAACATCTGAAAGATTTTTTCTCTTTACCTTGCAGTATATTTCTTTATTTATATACAAAAGCAGTCATTATGCCTATCCTAACTTCTAATTGACTCAACAACATCCTTCCGTCTTGTATGAGCACTTAGGGGGCTTTGCCAATGTGACCTACTGATAGAAACTTCAGTGGCCAAGAGAGAATCATCTAAGTTTCAGGGCAGATCCTGACATAGGGTGCCTCCCATCGCACATCCTGCTATGGCAGCAGCAGAAAAGGGAAGAGGCTGGAAAGCCTCTGACCCAGCCAGCTTTCTGCTGCTTTTTAAGTCTTCTGTAACTCACACAGCCCCAGCATCAGCTGCACAACTCTGTCTTTCCCCTTCCTCACCACTCCTCTGGACTGCTGCATGCTCCAGACATAGATGTGAATGACAGGAGGGAGAGAGGATAAAAGCAAGGCTATGGATAAAATTACGAAATCACATGGCCACTTGACATAATTCGGCAGGTCTAGTATCCTTTACAAGAAACACCCACATGCTTTTCTGTCTTCTAACGTTTTCCCCTTTACATGTGTGCAAGGCAGGAGGAGGCTATCACTGCTCTCACTGCACACCCAAAGAACTGGGACCCAGAGGTCATGATGGGGCAGCTCTCTTAACATAAAGGGACGCAAAAAGCAACTGTACCCACATCTGTTTGTCAAACTGGCCCCAAACTGTTGAACTGCGTGTTGCTCTGCCGATGGCCACGGAGACTTTCGCCTACATGAAAAAGCTTTGACTTGGGCTCTTGGGTATGTCAATGGTTCCACTGAAATTATATTGCTGTTTTCATAAGCTATTTATTTCCTGTGAATACCTTGGAAAAATTCTTAGAAGAGACTTAAATTAAGACAGTATTGTAACTTGGCAACATCACTTCAAAATTCATTAGTGTTCCTTTTCTGTTTTCCTTTGCAGAGCTCTGGTGCCTGTCGTCAATAGTCAAGGGGAGAGTTGGGGGCTGTTTTGTTTTATTTTGATTCTACAGAAGAAAATCCTATTGGCTTCAGTGTTTGGCCCTAAAAAATTATTGAATTTCCCCTAGGAAGCTGCAACTTCAGGATATTCTGCGCTGATGCATTTTTAAGTCTGCCCAGATGTAAAACGCTTACATCAATTAGCTTCACTTTTTGAGTACCTAGGACAGAAAGATTTCCCAATTAAAGAAGATATATCCTTTATTAGTCTTTTGTATCTATTGTGATTCAAGCCATACGATCAATATATTTTCTTTATGTCGTGGATTGCAGAGATCATTCAGCTGTGGTGATTTAACATAGTGCCATGCCGTGTTTGTGCAGAAACATCGCACAAGGGAGATTCCAATGGGATTTTAGCAACCCCCTTCCAACACAGGAATTTTGAACAACACTACTTGGCCATAGGCAAAAGAATTTCCTTTTGGCAGTTTTTCTCTCCAAAGAAAACACAAAAAGTGGAAGTTAGATAGTACTGTTATTAGAGCTTTGTTGCGACAAGAGCAAAAGTGGTGCTCGCAACAGCACGGATACAGCAGCAGCTGACAGACAGCTTCTCTGCTCGATCTTCCCTTCACTCAGCCTCTTTCCTGGATTCAGGTCTTTACAGAGCTAATCCCTCACTTGGACCATGCCTGCACATCCCACTTCCTTTTCTTAGAGTCCTCCATATCATGGGGAGTCTTGGAGGGCAGAGAGCAAGCGGTGAGGCCAATGTTGAGATTTTTCTATTTTAAGTGTTAGTTACTAAGGAAATGCTCGGAAATACTAAGGTTTGCTTTATGTTAAGTTCTAATGGAAGTAAGAAGATGAAGACTGAACAAACCTGTCAAAAAGCCACACGCAAAAAAAAAAAAAAAAGCACCCCACCCATACTTCCGCTTGGCTGCCATCTGAATGGTGTAGAAAGCACCAGAATATAGCAAGTCTGTTTCATGCACTCACTGAAGCCAGGGAAAAAATGTTAATATTTTCTTAGAAAACATGTCAAAATAATGTCCCTTCTGCCTTGGTTTTTGGGTTCCGTTTTCCTGGTTTGCTTTCTTTTCCTGTGTTCTCCTTCCATTTCACCTTCACTGGTGAAAGAACAGAAAGGAAGAAACTTTTCCACTTTTAAAAAGAAAATCTAATGAATGATTATTTCTTTTTCCAAAAGATGTACTCTAGGATGTTATCCTACTGGAAAAATAGTTCTCCATGAATAATACCCATCAGTTCTGGCCACATCTGCATTCATGGCTACTGATGTGGCACTGAATATGACTTCACTGTCAACAGAGTCTGATCGATATATTGCTAGTTAACAACCCCTCGGCCTTATGTTCTGACTTGGTTTAAGTTTTCCTTGGATGACAAACTCCAAGGTCTCCTTCTCTGTCTGCTGGGCTTGGTACTTTCAGATGAGACAAATTCCTGTGTCCGAGTCCTACCAGAGAAGAGTCCTAGGCAGGACAACCTTTGGCCACCTTCCCTTCACTAATATTCCCAAGTCTTTATCTAAACGTTCACATAAAATCAATTTTAATGAGGTATTGTTTCTAAAAGGCAACTCTGGGAAACTGTTGAGAAATGAATCTTTGAAAAATCCGAACTAACTGTGGGAAACAACTTCATTTCATTCTGTATTTCATGGGAGTCCTCAAGATACTTAAATTGGTGAGAAGACTTCTAAACCATTCAGATGTCATTTTTTTAGCTCTGTTTGCAAACTTATTATACCCTCAGCACAAATATCAGAATGGGAGCACATTGTAACACAATTTGGCACACATGTAATCATGTAAGAAAACCCACAATAGATATTTCTTTTTTTTTTTCAAGGAAAATACAAAACTACATCAACTGGAAGTAAATATAACGTTATCCTTACAATTTTAATTGATGGAAATTTGAATTATCTTTATCAAGAATTCATTTCAAATCTATTTCAAATGAACAACGAACTCCCTTGGGTCACCTGCTTTAAGCTTTGGAAATAGTGGATGACACTGGCAATCCCATGACACCCTGGAAATTTCCCAATTTTCCAGCACTTGTCAAATGTTTACCAAAATGATGCACCTAAAAGATCTTTTGACCCGTTCTTCCTCCTGCCCCACTACTTCCTGACTCTGCTTTTGTCACCAGTTCTTAGTGGCCTGTTTCTTTTTCTATCACACAGGGTGACAACCTCTCACTTCTCACTTGCTAACACCTACCCCATCTGCACATGAATGAGCGGCCCCTTACTATCGAGTTATCTGAACCGTACAGCTAGGTTAAACTGAATGGGGGGGACTGTGGGGGGAGATCAGCAATTAACCTAATTTAAGAGATCCCTCCCCTCAAACAAGGCTCCTTTCCTCACTGCACCAGGTTGCTGTTCCCCTGGCTTGTGCCTGTATTGGGTTAAAATGAGAAGTGGGTGGCAAAACGATCCAGGCACAAGTTCACCTGGCTGAGTTATGGCAGTGAGCGATCTAGCCAGTGAGATACACAGGCAGGCACCTTGCAGTGACAGTCCATCTATTCTTTTGACTTCCCTTCATCACCTCTACACGTTGACTTGGAACTTAGTCTTGTTTCCATTTACTTTTCCTTTATGCTGTACATGGAAAAAGCAGCAGTAGGTCCTTGAATACTTCCCAATTTAAATTAACAATTCTCATGTTAAATTTCTGTTCCTAATTAACTATGCCTCAAACTGCTTTTGGCTTTAAAGAATTGGCTCGTTGTTTTTCTTTAATCATTTTTTCATGCCGCCTTCTGACTGCATAAGGTAACAAAATCATAGAGCACTCTTCCTCTGTTAGGTGGAGCTCCTATTTTAAGTCATCCTCTTGTGGGTGCAAGACTTTCTGTATTAAAAGTTGGTTCTTATTTTTAGAATCTCTTTTAAAAGAGTTCTGCATTAGGCACCCAGAAAAAGCAAGCTGAAGGCACGCAAGATGATTTTTTTTCTTCTTAGTGCTACCAAACAGACATCCCAGCCAGTTGCATAAAAAGACGGGGCAGTCTCTAAAAGGTAGACACTAGTTCCTCTTTCAAATAGAGGCTGCGTGCGTAGGGGAGGCTTGGGCTCGCTAGTCCTCTTCAGCATGGTGCACAGCACCTTCTCACCCTGCACCCTGCCCCGACCTGCCTGCTGCCCCACAGACACTCCAGCTCCAGCCGCAGGGCCCCCCTCATGGCACTGCAGCCACACTCATCAGGTCTTATTCATGGTACGCATGGCAGCACTCAGTAAAAGAGGAGAGATGATTTTTGAAATGTGATTTAAGATGAGTAACTGCACCAGAGGATGTTGCAGAGAAGTGGAGCTAGAAGGGAAGCCAACATATTTCGGAGAACACAGACATGACTCAGAGTCACAGGACCACAAACGCTCAAAGTTCTAGTATGTAAAACTAAATATGAAAGACTATTGGCTCTTCCATCCATCTCCTTATTTTGTCTTTCTTTAGGACACTGTTTATGGTAGTTTTTCCATCAACTACAGGGAATACCAGACGAATTTATGGGAAAAAAAAAAAAAGTGTGGCTTGCAAAACACTGGTTTTCTGCCTTTCATAATGAAGTGCCGTTTGCCACAGGGTGATCCTTTGTACCATGAAGAGGTCATACACACTAGAGGGTGACTGATTCCATTTCAGAGTGTTACTGAGGGAGTGTAATAAAACACAGCATTAAACTTTGAAGAACTTGAGTCAACTTTGACAAGTATCACTTCTGAACAAAAGACTTTCTAGTCTATGTTCCACCTACCACGTAATGGCTAATAAAAATTAGGCCGTAAGCCTGCTTCCCTCCTTCTCCATTTCTCCTTCTGCTAGCATTGCAATTTACAGAAGCAAAAAGAGGAAATCTGATGATGACATTTTTCTAACTGCAGAACAATTTTAGCTTAGTGTTCCCTGCAGTGTTCTTTGCATAATGTTCTTGCTTCTTATTCCATTTGTAGATGTCAGTAGGAAGAAGTGATTGCTACAAGACTTGGTGTGCCCATGCTTGCTTTTAGCCAGGCAGCAAGTGAAGGCTGAGGAGTCAGTTGCAAGACTTTTAGCAAAGGTCCCGGGAGGTTCCCAGTGCCCAGGCTGAACCCAGTGCTACCTCATGATCACTTTTGTGAACACTGGAGAGCATCTTATAACTGACCGTGCTGAGACTGCTGTGGGAATATATCCTTAACTTACTTCTGATTATTATGAATCTTTATGGAGACAGGCACATAGCAGAGTAACACTTCCACAGTGATATCTATCAGATGATCTCAAGCTAATTTGCAAGGCACATTTGTGAGAGAAATACACCCTTAGAAACTTGCCATCCACTATACCAGAAGCCCTAAGACTGCTGGCATATCAACGTTCAGTGGCCCTCTCTGATGGTAGGCAATATCAGATTTTGTAAAAGACGATGAAGAAATCTTTGTAAAATAATAATAATTTTTTTTTAAAGGAAACTAATTATGGTTAGTCACTGGACCAAAACAACTAATCCAGAACAAGATGTACTGCAAAGACATATCGCTGTCCAGATAGCAAATGTTCCCTCTGCCTGTTATCTAGAAGACTATATAAAGTCTATAAAGGTTATAGACAAGAAGGCTAAAGATGTTCAGAGAAAACAGGCTTGCTGAATGAAGTGCTGTGTGAGACTGCTGCTGCTTGAGGATCCTTTATGACACTGCAGGACTTCAGTTCTCCTAATCCTAAAAGATGACGTGGGCAGACAGAGTCAATGGGAAGGATCCAAAAGATAACCCCATTTTTACTAGCTTCTGTTGACTTCTGATGGATATCCAGCATGTGAGGCTCAGGTTCCTGTTCTCAGCCTCTCCCTTGTATCTTTTCTTCCTTCTCCAGTTTAGTCAATCTTTCTCAACTTCTGCCATCTGTTTAGTTAGTGCTGTCCTAGACTTTCTTTTGCAACACTGCTGCAAGCCGGCAACCAGAAAGATAAATGAGCACTGGCTTTGACAGCCCAACACTAGTGTAAAATTGCCAGGTCTCAGAGTGGCTGATAAGACTTTCAGCTCTGTTTTTCTTTCTTTAGAAAGAAAGAAAAAAAAATTCTTTCTCTCCTTCCCAAGGAAATGGTGAGATGGGCTGTACAGAGCTTCCAGTAATCGCTGTGGGCTTGAAAGTTGGTTTTCCACACCTGGGAGAAAGCCAAGGCTCTTCTCTTAGCTTGATCTCTCTTTCCTTCCATTCTTCATCTTGAGAAGCTATTTGGTCAAGTTTTGGTGAACTGACACTTCAAAGTTTGATTGCTACAATAAAACGACACTTTCTGACAACAAGATTTGTCAAAAGACTCCTAATGTTTTATAGTAGAGTGCCCAAATGATGTTCTGTGCACAATTCAACCTTGTGTAGTTTTTTTGAAAAGAAGCAGCCCTCTAATTTTTGTCTCTCATCAGTCTCACTTAAGACAGCACTCCAGTCTCAGTGCTTAAGAATCAAGTCTTATCCTACAACTTTGAAGACAAAACAACCGGAGGACAACTACTTGAAAGCACAAGATTTAAGAAACCAGAACTGTATGACAAAAGGAACACATAAATGAAAATCAGACTAACTTTTTTCTGAACTTTTGTATTTTTCTGCAGTATTACTTGCAGGGTCTCATATGCATTACTTGGCATGAAAAAGAAAAAAAAATAAAAATGCAAACAACTGAGCTATAGATGGACCTTGAGCCAGAGATGATAAAATGAGGTCTTATTGTCGCTGAACTGGCAAAGCAGCCTGACCACTTCTGACAGCTGAAAATGTGCCCTGAAGTGCACTTGGACCTACTTTAAACCAGGTAAAATGGGACTGCCACTAAAAATTTGGATCTCACCCCTGGTGCAGTTAACACTTTTCTTTCCCACCTTTGTGCCTTGTCTGTATGATCCTTTCCCCTGCAGACAAACCACAGGATAGCTTTAGCTGGATATGATTCTTGATACTGTTCACTGGGAGGCCTCCCAAGTACATGTGACAGGAATAAAGAATGGGGCAGAACTGGGAAAGGAGCGAGAAACCTGGTAGTTTATCCAGTCAAGGTCACCAGAAGATGCACATTTCTCTAGAAGAGTTGGGCTATGGGGAAACCTACTTTTTATATCAATTATCCCTCCGTGCTTTCAGTACAACAGAAATAAAGCATATTGGGACCATCCTGAGAAAACCCATTTTCCTGAAATGTAGCAGATGGCCATGAACTCTGTAAGAGGTGCTTGGCATCCCACAGGCCCGGGCTGTGTTATGTCAAGGGTAACCTGTCTGGCACACACAACAGCAGTGTGTGAGCTGCAGCACAATGCTGGATTCCACTCTCCCATCGGAGCTGAGAAGACTCGCGTACCTATTATTTCTCCAGCTATTGTGAGTGGGAGTTACAGGCTTCAACTCCTCACTTGAGAAAAACAGACTAATTTATTGACTAAAATAGTATTGTTCCTGTAAAAAACACACACACAAGATGTAAATGCAGATAAACTGTTAAGTAATTTCCAATGGTTTGAAATGTACATGCTCATACCATTCTTGTACACTTTTTTCACCAGAATACATTTTGCACTCTAACAAAGATGCTATTCCATTTAAGTCAAATTGAGCTTCTCTGGTGTATCTTAGAACAGAATTGGAGCCAAGATATGTATCTTGCTCAGTTCATTAGGCTCTCCAATACTGTAGATTAAATAAGCAAGTATGTCACTAAATCTGTTCAGCATTAAAATGATACAAAATGTATTTTTCTTCTTCCAACGAAATAGTTTTCTTCAAATCTGAAACAGATGGAAACACAGTGAGTTATCTTAGATGAGCTCATCTGGACTTCTGAATGGAATGTCCGACATTTGGTCACACATCTTGAGAAGTGAATAGGGTCTGAACAGGGAAATTTTTATTATCTTATGTTTACTCTTGTGGATAGACTCATTAGCTTCAGTGGACAACAAGTAAAACAAATGACACGCACACACAGAGCAAAAGCATGCGGGGTAAGTTTCTTTATAAAATTTCTCAAGTGTAGTTCACATTCCCAAAGACAGTTGTCCCCAAAAAGTCCAACCAACACAGTAACAAAGCATAGGAAACTCAGCCTGAAAGTTGGCTAAAAATCTGGAGCAGATCCTTATTCTATGTCTTCCATTAAACCTGCTTTTAATGTGTGCCTGAAAGATTAATATTTCTTGGGGCACACTGACTTACAAGTCTTTTATGGAACAAAACATCATGTTGCCATTTGACTAATTAAAAAATATATATATAAAAAAATAAATATAAAAACAGGAATGTAAATTATTCCTTTTCATACTCATGGAAAAAATATGAGGGGAGTTTATAAATGTAGAGTGGCAGATATTAAATTCCCTCATTAAAAACAAACACTTCCAATGAGAACTTACTCCCATGCAGCAATGCTACCAGGATCTGCATAGGTTTCAGCTGTAGAATCACATTGTATTGGCAGGTAGGCTGAATGCTGCAGTGAAACTGCTCCTGTGTTGAAGAAGTACTTGTCCTGTCCTTTATTGGCCTGATCAGGCCAATCTTGCCCTACTGCAGTTCAGGAGAGCTTTGCCATTGATTTCCCTGATGCTAGAATTTTACCTTTAGTCAAGAGCCTGAATATGAAATGTGTTGAGCTCCCAGGTCTTCAGGAATGTAAATGAGACCTGTAGTGCTTAGTACCTTCTCTACGGTATGCACATCTGATTTTTAGACTGGTGAGGGCCGCTTCAGGCTAATTTACCAGCCTTCCTTGATAAGATAAATTAGCATATCTGGAACTCCTCTTCATGAGAATTAAGCTGCTTCTAATTTTTAGACTGAACAGGTTTGGTTCTTTAACTGCATTGAAGTGGGGCCAGCATACTTTAAATGTGCAACCCTCCTGACTCCCTTGAGCAAGGTAGAGGAGTCTGTTCTGGGGCACTGAAGAACAGAAAATCTGTATATCTAAGAGAGAGAGTTAGCATCCATCTGCTTGAAAGTCTCTCCAAACTTTATTATGTTATTTAAAAATAAATAAATTTCTTACCACAGTCCTAGAATCAGGACTCACTTAATTACCCGAACATCACAAATTCAAGCAGAAAGATTTCTAATCAGAATGGGCTGTCTTTTTTCCTCCTGTGATTCCACTGAAGTTCAATAAGTATTTTGTATTTATTCTTTCCCTCTTTTGGAAGGAGGACAGTGAAAATAGTTGCATTTAAAAAAACTTCAGGCTCACAAGACAGCTTTCTTTCCTGGAGAATTCAGAGGTTTTGTGGTTTGTTTTTTAATCAAAATCAGAGACCCAAGATGTGATTTATATTGGCTAAATTCCACTTTTTTCTTCTTGCCTAATGTTTCCTCCCAGCTGGCCTTGCACCTTTAGCTGCCTGTAGCCAAGAGGAATCACCAAGCATGGAGACTCAAATGGAACTTAAACGGTCTAAATCTGGGCCTTGGTGTCTTCGTTCTGTGACTTTTTTTTTCATATCCCTGAGTTGCTTGACAGAAAGTTTGTGGTTCGAGATCTAGGTTATTATCTGAACAGCAGAAGATGAAACAGAATATTCTGAAACATAAATGAACTCAAAGCCGAATTTATCCGGCAGAAATTTTTCTGTAGGACATAACGGACACCAAAAAGAATGAAAAATAGCAGAATTTAAAAAAAAAAAAAAAAAAAAAGGAAAAAGAATCATACTTACTGGAGCTGTGGACATTCTCCAGATAATTAGTTACATATGTTTTGGTTGTGCCCTAGGGTAAAATAAGTTCTGGGATGAGGTAATAAATAAATTAAATGTGGTTTTGGAAATAGTTATCCCTAACTACCCAAAATGTCCACTGCTAGAAAAAATTTGGATGCAGCCGACTTTGGAAATCTGAAAGGACCACAGAAACAATTTTTATAAGAGCAAAAATACTGCAAAGAAGACACCACAAAAACTGAAGTCAGCACATCTCAAATGCTGCTGATTGATGCACTGAGCAAATCTAATTGATATATTTTGGAAATATTTGTTTGAATAAGCTAGGTAATTTGGAAGTGAGGAATATAATGTACCCCCACATAAAGTCATCAGTTATTATAGCATCAATTATTACAGCACCAATTGAAATAATAGCTGCATCTTTTGTTCACAAGGCTAATTTCTGCAAATACTGAATTGTTTTCCATGACCACCACCCTCTTTTTCTTTTTCTCACTTTTTAGAGCAGAAAATGTAAATACAATTCAGCTTCACTTATCATGTCATACATTCATCCACTAATAGGTCTGTTGATCAGCCTTGCTTGCAGTACTTCTAGAGCAAACATTTTAAAATGTTATGGGTCAGATCCAGATTAGGTCCTGTCCTGCTGCTGTTATGAAATATAAAATCTGTTTGACCCAGCCACTCTGAGAAGACAGATTGTAAGTCCTTCAGTAATAACTAGGGTTGTGCTTCGACCAAATTTCCATTTTCAGTGGAGAAGTCAGGGATTTCATATGGATCCAACCACTTTAATAGTACTAATAGTATTCATACTTAGTCTACAGGATCATTTCTACAGGATTGATTCCTATCTATCTTATGCCTTAGGTGACTATCAACAGAAGAACTTTTCAGAGAGACAGTGCCCAGGTCTCCAGCCCCCTGCCATTAATATAGTCACTTGCACTAGAGAAGAAGCTCTGAACATCTATCCTGTGAAGTTAGCAGAAATTTACTCTTCTTTCAGTATCTGTATATACCTATACAAGGCCACTAACAGAATCCAGCTGAAGTGTTTTACTCTAGAGTCAGGTCCTCTCTCATCAAGGCAACTCAAGCTTCAACTCAAGCTTCAACCTCTCTTCTCTTTGAGTCAACAGAGATGTCTAAGAAATGAAGGAAGTACCCAAGCAGCATAAGAAATTAGGTACTTAACGCAAAACTTGAAGTCAAAAGATATCATGGGACTGCTCAGAAGAAAAATTCTGGACTGTCAACATGACAACAGAAAGATGAACATTGCTGTACAAGCAGAGGTAAACTGATCGGAGACGAAAGAACTTTTCTCCACACAAAGAGCTAATCAGTCTTTGCTTGGCTACTTACCTCATCTGAAAACTGTTTCGGCTGTGGTAATACTTTATTTCAGACTGACTAAGCTAAACCACAACTTTTCCCCTACTCTTGTCATGAAATCAAGCACTATGATTTTACCTTGCATTATTTACCAAGGTTAGTCAAACCTCATGAACACACACCCAAAAGAGGAGGAAGAGAAGATGGGATTTATGGATAGCTGATAAGAACATATTTCTGATGCTAATTATCAACAACTGATAGGAACACCCTCACAGATTACCCAGTGTTGAATCATATCTTACCAACATGTTTTTCTAGAACCTCCTTAAGTATATAGGTTGCGGCAGGGAGATATTGTTCACTTTTTTTCTTATTACCAAAGCTTCCAATGCAAATCTGATAGTTTGCAAGTTCTAGTTTCGTTTCCCTTGTGCTAGTGTAGCAAACACTTTATTAGTCAGCTCTCTGTCAGAGCTTGGAAGGCTCAGGGACTCCCCCAGCACTGCCTCTCAGCAACAGCACAGCATGAAAAAGTTGCTCTGGGACAAAAACTCTTTCCCCATCCTTGTCCAGTACACTGGACATCCATGCAATTATGCTGTTAAACCTTTAGGCACTGACCATTACTTGCTCCTTTGGTATTTGTTCCACATACTTCCAGACTGCCTCTCTCACAAGGTCTCTTTGCTGGTAGCGTTACTTTTGAAGCCTCCCAACTTTCTATGCACTTATTCCTTTTTTTTTCACTGATCCCTTTTTCCTATATACTCAGGTATCCACAGTAAGAATCCTGCAAGCAAATAGCTAATGAATCAGAGGAAGAAACTATCCACTTAATGTCACTCATGCTGGATGCCTCACTGCTGAGTTCCTCAGCGTTTTTTTCCCAGATGTGAAATTATTTGGAGTGACTAATGGAGTTTTAAAAACTATGAATATTCACCTTGGGCATGAAAGCTAATCCAGGATGTTTGTGCAAGTACCTCAAACCTAATTTTTGTGGACCATCACCTGACTATGCAGAATATCAGCTGAGTGTTTATTAACACAGCCAAAAGTTCTGAAAAATTGTTGTGATAATTTCCTATTAGAAAGGTTCCCTCCAGGAGATTTTCTGATGATTTTGTCCAGAATCAGGTTTGCAAATATTACCCATACCCAAATCCATATCACACTAAATATCTTCAAAATGATCTTTACCTGAAAGTAGTATTAAGTAATGATCCAGTTCAAAGGAGAATAAGGACCAAACCTACCTCAGAAAGGCTACACATCATTGGGGGACATGAAGTAATCTGGGAAATATTGCTGGTTTCTAGACCTATTCCTATACTCTTCCCAGAGTGCCTGGAGTTGGTCGCTCTTCCTAGTGGATTTTCCTCCAGAAGTTATGAGCCTTAGCCAGTCTCTAAGAAAGCTGAACACCCTTAGCCCATAGTCTCCTGGCAAAGTGTGTGAGCAAAAGAAAAGGGAACTGGGGAGAAAAGAGTGATGGGGGGCAACAAATGAGAGAAAAAAAATAAAGTTCATGGTCACAGGTTAGAAATGAAGAACACTATTTGAATATGGAAGGAGACACCACAGAGAAAACCCTTCTAAGGGTCCAAGAAGCTGGTAACTGCTGTGCAGCAGTACTCTGCCGAGAGACATGACAGATGATAGAGTGAACTTGGGCTTCTGTCCCTGGGATCCCCTTCAGGTATCTCCTCCTGAGCCTGTGAGAGGGGAAACTGATGGGGAGGTTTCCTACAACCTCCTGGATCTTGGGTGGGGGCATATAAGCAAAAAAAGCAAGGGAACAACTGAAACCAAAACTTGAACAAGAAGTTTTGGAGGAGCCGTAAGAGAGACTGCCATGTAGTGAACTCAATGCACTTGTGCCTCATGGTCTTCCAGTTGCCACAGAGAGGACATGAGTCAAGGGACCCACAAGAATTGCACAGAAGCCCATGTCCTTATTACACGAGCACTTTTACATAGTATTAAAGAAACACGCTACATCTAAGAAGTTGTGTGAGCAGCTATATATATTCACAGTTGAATTTAGCAGCACATTCTGTCCCTAAAGAATAAATAAGGAATGAAAATAAACTTTTAACAGCAGTCACCGTCTATGTTCTACCAGCATATTTCTGAAACATTCAACAGTGTTACAGAAACAGGAGATATTGTGGGTAAGGTAATCTCAACTCTGCACTTAAGCGGGCAGTTGCAAAGCATATGTTAGCCATAGCTGGTGACTAGAGTTAGGAGAGGCTGTCTTATTAAACTTCTTAATTAAGCAGTTTCCTATAGGATTGCACTTTACTTTAGTAGGAGGGAAATATCTTTATTACTTGCAGCAGAGGAAAAGTAAAATAAGAAGTATTTGTTCACTTCTTGCCATAATGGTATATCAACAGTTGTAGACCTTGCTCCAAAGCCCTGCACTCTGAGCAGCAGCCACTTGTAGTAATGTGACTGGTAGTACTTAAATAAACTAGGATTAATAATTACTAGATATAGGGCTATGCATTCCATCATTCTGAATGTTTAAAATTAATAATCATCTTGATATTTTTTTTTACAATTTCAAATATAGGGCTTTAGCACAACTCATTTTTCTGGCAAGCAGAGAGCTGCTGCTGTAATTGCACCACCACACTGGCATTCAGGAGATGTAGGTTTAGCCACACGTTTCCTGTGTGACTTTGTATAAATTGCTTAATCTCTGTTTCTCAACTCCTCATCCATTAAATAGAGTTATTTCCATGTGCCACAGGAATGTGTATTAAAACAAATGTATTAATGAGCAGGTACAGTTGTGACACAAACAATATAAAATGGCATGTAGACAAATGTTAGTATGAATTAAAATTAACAGTGAAAGGTCTCTGTATTCATACCCATAATTTATTCCTAACTTCAGCCTACAATTCTGCAGGCCTATGTCAACACTTCAATGGGATTTTATTTATTTTTTTTTAATTTTCTGCTTAATTATAAATCATGGGAGGAAAGAATACAATAAAATTTTGTTTCCTGCAACAATTTTTGCCAGTGGTAAAAGTATTGTTGAACATTTTTCCGATGTGAAATTCATATATGTTAGAAATGAAACTGGAGTTAATTTGATAGATAGAAAACATGCAAATAGATTATAGCAATGCCTACTGAAGGGCCTATGATTAAAAAACAAGTCTTTGGTTGGGTCTTGAATATATTGGAGCAACTCTTTTCATGGAGGGTAAGAGGAATAGGGAGGTGAAGAGTGAGGGATGATGCAAGATTGCACAACTGCTCCACGTGGAGTGAATCTGCTCAAGCACTGAGGAACAGTTTGAGGAAGCTGGGAAAAGGAGAAGGGTGTGCGTGGTGAAACTGTGTCTCTGACAGCCATAACCACATGTTTAAAATAGCACTGAAAAAATAGACTGGACCATTTTTGTTGGTTTTCAGCGCAGTAAGCTTTCTATACAACGTATTTAAAAGAAGCAAGCATACAGAAGGAAAAATACATTAGTGACACCGGTGTCCTTAATTTTCATGCCCCTCTCTGTTCTAAGTAAGAAGGAGCTTCCAAATCCAAGACTCTATGTAGATTATTGTCTAACTGATGAAGTAACATCTCTAGTGATGTACAGTGACAGAAAATGTAGATTCTGTAGAAAATGAAAGCACAGAAAAACAGGGAAAAGACTCATTCTCATTCATAGTAAAAACAAATGTGTAGGCTTATGCATCATGGGTCTAGACAGGTCACTGTCAGGAATAACATAGTATTCTGGTAAAATGGGTTTCCGCTTTCTACATGATAAAAGTATTTCATTTAGGCAGGCTGAGAGATTTTTCAGTGCCAAAGAAGTAACAGAGAAAGCCACGCAACTAGAAGCAGTAACTTTGCTAAAGGTCTCTTTCTACCCAGTTATTTAAAGGGAGGGGAAGTAGACATGGAACTACAACAATCACGGCTACTCTTTGAATTTGACAAAATGCTTTAGGTGACAGTAAAATGACAGAATGAAAACAAAGGAGATCCTCAAAGTGATCCATCTCAAAACAGGCCAAAAAGTCCTTATGTCACTTCATGCTAGCCCCTCTCTACAATTTCCCCAGGGCTACAGTCCCACATCTAGCAGAGACTGACTCAGTTCTGAATAGCCACACAAGAGATGTCTTTTCTGCTTGCATAGCCTCTTTTTTTTTTTTTCTTTCCCCCTCCATCTGGACAAGCATGAGGAAAGGCACCTTCGTATAGTCACAGAGCTGTAGCAACATTTTGTGCACTGCTCCTTACATTAGAAGCACATTGCCTACCCATGTCCCCTATTAGAACGGTCTTCTTAGTGTACTTACTGAACTACCTTAGGACCACTGTTTTTGTATTGATTTAAACTGAAGGGTGATATAATGGCATGTATCCTTGTATGACAATGGGATTTGAATTTTTTATCGTATGCATGATCAATTACTAAGGTAAATGGAGGCCTGAATAAACAAGTACAGCACATCAAACAACCAAAAATATTTTCACAGAATCACAGAAGGGTTGAGATCAGAAGGGACCTCTGGAAGCCATCTGGTTCAACCCCCTCTCAAGCAGGAACACCCAGAACATGTCACCCAGCACCACGTCCAGGTGGCTTTTGAAAATCTCCAAAGAGAGGAACTCCACAGCCTCTCTAAGCAACCTGCGCACAGTCACCCTCACAGTGAGAAAATGTTTCCTGATATTGAGAGGAACCTCCTGTGTTCGTCTATGTACTCATTGCCTCTTGTCCTGGCACTGGGCACCACCAAAAAGAGACTGGCTCCATCTTCGCACCCTCCCTTCAGCTACTTACATACATTGGAAAGATCTCCCCTGCACCTTCTCTTCTCCATGCTGAACAGCCCCAGCTCTCTCAGCTTTTCCACATATGTTTCAGTCCCTTGATCATCTTCATGGCCCTTTGCTGGACTCTTGCCAGTAGAGATTTTACAATAAATCTCCTCCTGCAATGGGCCAAGTTGATGAAGGACTGTATTTATTTCTTACTTTCCAAGAAAGAAGCATTGGCCAATACCAGTCTTGTCTAAGAATCTGTCATAACTTTCTATAACATACAACACTCTGTCTCTTGCCTTCCAACTCCACACACTCTGGGATCTTTCGTATAGGCAAAGCAAGCTTATTTTAGGGCTGAGTGAACTTCACTGTGATCAAATAAGCTTTTCTGAACTTTCAAAGATTTTGGGAAACTAATTTGGCAAATTGACCTTGTTTTCATATGAAGCACCAGCCTTGCATGCAGCAGCAGAGGAAGGTCCCAGATTTGCCCTCCTGTGTGGGGCAGCCTGTGCTGCACCTCCATTCAGATCTCCAAAGTGGCTCCTCTGTATTCGTACGTTTGGCTCTAAGCTATTAAGCAGAGGTTTCAGTTAGAGATGTGAAAGACTGTGATAAGCTCCTGGGAAAAATGTAAAATCTCATTCACTTAAGGTTTATAATGACTTTTTAAAACTGGCCTGCCAGGAATGTGTATGGACACTACATCAGTGTTGGGTAGTTTCAGGTCCAAGTTTTTTCCACCCCACCACTTTTACAATACCTAGCTAAGAGCTTCCTTTCTCTACTGGGAATCAGTCTGCAGGCTGAAATTCTCCAGCCATGGAGATAGCTTCTTTATTGCAGAGCCATGCATAGGCCAGTTGAACCTGAATAAAATAGCTTCCAGCACTAGTGCTTCTAGTTACTTCTGACTCAGTCATATGGACAGCCTACATCAGGATGGCGTCGTGCCTCCAGCTCACACCGCGATCCTAGTCCACCAACACCTCCTCCACTCTCCTTCCCACGCATGACGACTTTAAAGAGCCCATTTCACCCTTTTTGCACCTGTTTCACATTTGCCTTGATTTATTGATCACATATCGAACATGTCACCTTATAAGTATTGTTCTTGTTGGGGAGCTCACAACTACTTCTGGCCTGGTGATCAGACTGACTGATATGAATACTGTGGGAGCAAGAGTCTACCAGATGCTCCAGAATACTTCTGAAGATTGATTGCAAGTTTTTTGTTGTTGTTATTGTTGTTTAGATTCAGCTGACTTTAGATTAATTAGCACTGTTGTTAATAAACAGTGGATGACTTCATGCTGAATGTTGCTGCCAGATACTTCATTTAACTATGCTCTCAGTGAGTATTTAAAAAGATCTTAAGGGAATCATTACATTCCCTCACTGTGAAGGGATTTCTTCTTGTTTATCTTATGTACTCTCACTGCCAGTTCAGGCACTCAGCTTTTTGAAAGCTCCTTGTCACTTTCTTGGCGTGACATTGCCAATTCTGAACCACTGCCACCACCCTATTACCAAAATGTGTACAAAGTCTGCCATTCAGACCTCAACTGCTCTGCCTTTTTATTAAATAAGTATAATACTACTGTTATTATTACAATACTAATACCAGTCCCAGTGTTTATCACGATGGTAACATTTCTGATATGCAAACATCAATTAATTAATATCACAGCTTGAAGTAGTTACAGCATTTCCCTATGGCCCATTGGTTAGGACTCAAACCCCAGAGCTATATTTTTGTATTCTCACACTCGTGCCCACTCTGCTATCTTGGGCTTGTCTTTAAGTGTTCACGTCCTTCAGTTTCTTTTGTGAAACAGGCAATGACAACTTTGCAGAACTTCTTTGTAATGTTTGTGAAAAGCCTTGACACTCTGGGATGAAAGACACTAGCAAAACCCAGAGTAAAGTTAGGAGCCTCATTTGTTTGATTGTTTCTTATCTAGAATCTACGAGATCAGAAGGTCCAACTCTAAACAGCCTGGTGACAGGGAAAGAAAAAATCCCCAGACCATAGGTGTGGTAAAAGATTAGAAACAAGTCTAAAACAGGCTTGCCACCTAGCACGCCCAGGGCTTTTGTTTAGCTGTCCCAAAGATCTGCTCTACTTGTGCTCTGTTGGTGTAGTTGGCCTCCAGGACACAGGAGCCCATTGCCCATTCTCCAAGCCAGCCAGCTGGAGCTGGATCTGATTAGCAACACAGGCAACCACGGCCAGCTCCAAGGACTCTCTTACTGTCTGCACCAGCACCAATATACATGGCCATACTCAGTCCATTCCCCAAATCCAGACAGGTATGGTTGCTGTTAAACCTCACACTGAAATAATTTTGCCTCTCACACGTACTAGGCCCGTATCTACCTCTGTTCAGAAACTCATGCTCTCAGAGCCTCATTCTTTAGGAAAGGGCATTACGGATTACTGTGTAGGAAGGGACACAGATTCTCAACAGAGCAGGCAAAACTTCATTTTCCTCCCTGGGGATGAGAGGTCAGGCTATTTCTGCCATCGGAAGGGAGGGCAAAGGGCAGAGGAAGGACAGAGAGCGAGGGGAGAGCCCTCGCCCCCCACCCTGCCCTTGGGAGAGGCCCCAAGCCCACCTGCTCCTGCCCTCCAGCCCACCCAGGCCCAGGAGCATGGTGGCAAGCCAAGGTGCAGGACCTCGGACAGGCCAAGCAGGCTGCAGAGCCTTTTTGCTACCTCCAGACATCTGCTGCTGCTGCTAATGCTCTGCTTTGCCTACCCCAGCAGCTGGCCCCTCTGAAAGTACACCTCGACAGACAGCTCTGGCCCTGGCCAGTGCCCCCCAGGCTGTGAATGTGTGCCCCCAGGGCACTGACAGACACTGTTGTGGAAGCAGAGGAGCTGCTGTTGTCCTTGTAGTCTAAACCTTTGTTTCTGACAGTACTTAATGCCAACTTCATCTGAGAAAAGCCTTAGAAAATCTGTGCAAGCAATTAGGGGATGAACTGCCTCCAAGGAAACTTTCTCTCTAACCCTTATTAGTAGTTAGAGGTTGGCCGCAGAGCAAGTAGCTTTACATTCTCAGACTTGCAGACACCACCATGATGGACACCACGATGGGAGCCAATTCAAAACAGACACATGGCACTGTGCTCAGTAGCATGGATGCCCTGGTGCAGATGAGGTACTAGCACTGCAGCTCCAAGCTAGATTGACATGGATTTATCTTTTCAAGGCACTGGTCTTAAAGAGATTTTTAAAGTTTTTGTTGTTGTTTTTCTTTCTTTTTCTTCCTTCCTTCCTTCCTTCCTTCCTTCCTTCCTTCCTTCCTTCCTTCCTTCCTTCCTTCCTTCCTTCCTTCCTTCATTCCTTTCTTTCTCTTTCTCTTTCTTTCTTTCTTTCTTTCTTTCTTTCTTTCTTTCTTTCTTTCTTTCTTTCTTTCTCTCTCTCTCTTTCTCTCTTTCTCTTTCTCTCCTCTCTCTCTTTCTTTCTCTCTCTTTCTTTTCTCTTTCTTTCTCTCTTTCTTTCTCTCTTTCTTTCTCTTTCTTTCTTTCTTTCTTTCTTTTTCTTTTTTCTTTCTTTCTTTCTTTCTTTCTTTCTTTCTTTCTTTCTTTCTTTCTTTCTTTCTTTCTTTCTTTCTCTTTCTTTTTTAAATTAAAGCCAAAATTAACTTGATTTTGACAAGATTTCAACTTGTCCTGAAACCAAAAACAGACAGCCTACAAGCATCTTAAAATGAAATCTGTTACGAAAATACGTTTATTTGGGGGAATTTAAAAAAAATATTGACATCTCATTTAAAAAGTACTGACATCTCACGCAGTTGTGTTGCAGTTCTGTCTCATAGGACATGTAATGACTTACAATGCCTCCAATATTCTATTAGCTGATTCTCATATTTTATTTTATATATAGACAGCTGTGTGTTAGTGAAGGCAGAAACTCTTATTTTATGGATTGGAACCTCTTCTGTTTGTACCGTGACACATTTTTTTACAGAATATTTCAACAGAATTTCCATTCCATGGGAAGTTTCAGACTGTTTTCATTCTGAAGGAGAGCAATTTGTGAAGTGACAATATTTTCCATTACATGGAAATCCTGTCTTTTAACTCATTCCTGTCCTAAAGCAAGGAAGTGTTTGTCTGACTCCTTCCATCCCACTCCCATCTTCATTGCCAGTCCTGCCACTTCCTACATTGCTGCTGCCTTTCAGCTCAGGATCTATGTCTCCAAAGTATGATTAAGTTGTCTTATCAAGGACAATTCTGAGTACAGACCTGGGAAGATGTCATGAAATAAGAATGCAATTTTTTGCAGGTGTCTCTCTTCAGATCAGAATCACACTCTAAAAACAAAGCCACAGCCCCAGATTAAATATATATTGTGCATGAGCAAGCCCTTCATTTTCCATGTCATAAGAGTTATTACCTGGCCTTGAATGGATTTGGATCCCTAGCTGTGCAACTATTTTGCAGAGCCTTTTATTTGCATGTACAGCTTCAGCTGTAATCATACATGCACCATATGCAAAGTCCTGCTTGCAATTCACATAAATTATTAATTCACAGCTTAAGCTGCACATTTCCTTTATTAGTCACATTTCTTAGAGGCTTCTCATTACTGCAGCATATGGAAGTCCTCCTTCCCTATGGTGCTGTGCAGTGATTAATTGTGGGAATCAAAAGGTATGTAAAAGACATAATGTAGGACCAAACTCAACGTCGAGATTTCCCTAGCACAAGCCTGAAGCAAGTAGAGTTACTGAATGTTTATATTACTGCAAGCTTTTCACTGTTTGAAGGCAATGTATTTTCAGCTTGTCTGATACCAAATGGACAACAGGAGTTTGTGAACTGCTTGTAGGGATTAATGACTAGCTGGGAGGAGCTGATGGCTCAAACGCAGTTGAGGGCCATTAATCGTGGACGGTCATTAATTCTCAGGCAACACCCAGTGTCAGAGTTGTTACTCTTATGAATCGTTGTTTAAAATCATGTGTATGAATGTTTTTAGGGTTAGGCGGTTATAGTCAGCACGTATGGGGCATCTCTAGAAAATTGATGTTTCACATGTTAGGCAGATAGATTGCTTATGTCAGCTCTCACTGTGGCTCTCATTTGCTAATGTAATTTATTGTTTTGCTGGATTGTGCTTTCTGTTCCTATTCACTCCCAACAAGGACATTTAAATCACACCTCCAAATCTTCCCAGAATGTTGCAGGTTATGTGAGTGTGCAAGAAAAGGACAAAGGCAGGTAGAGCCATACCTGCAAGATATTTCTAAGTCAACTGTAAATTTGCAGACACATGCTGGTTGGACACACTGCAAACCTCTCTAAGATGGGTACAGGACAGGTAAAAATGAGCAAGTTCAAAGAACTATGAGGAGCTCGGGAAAATGGTACTGACGTATGAACTACTTTTCCAGTTAAAACTTTGCCAATGATAACCCATGTCTATTTATATGAGTTGTATGAAATTAAGGTGCTTTTCCAGTTCCATTCTCAGCACAGGTCCATTTGCATCACATAAGTCATCATCAGAGAAGATGTTAATATGACTTCCTTGTTGGGGAAGCCAAGACCTAAAGGACTATGGAAAACGAAGCTTCCTTTTCCTATTAGATTTATTTTCTTCAGACTGAGTTGGAAAGACGGTAGTGAAACACAAAAAAGCTTTCTTTACTATGTATATCTCTCAGGTGTCTCAGCATGCCTATTTAGCACCTTTCAGAAGTGCATTTTTAAAGATTATTTTAAGGAATGAAAAATCCTTTTTCTTTTTTCTTTTTTTTCTTCTGTTTTTCCTTTTTTTTTTTTTTTTAATATGACTACTAAAGTCAGCAAGCAGACATATAAAACAGCACATGAGCAGCTGCAGATGTCATCCAGGCAGCCAAAAGACTAGTGTGAGCATATTCTTCTAGATCTCAAACTCTGCCAGAGAACATCCATCCTCTCCTTTGCTCCCTTTCAAAACCCTCTTTGCCATCTTGCAGATTTGTTTATTTTCCCTACAAATCCTTAAGTTCTAATGTTTTTTAATAAATAAGAAAATAAAACACAAGTTGTTGGTGGCAGGACCTAGAAGTCCAATTGAGATCAGAGTTCTGTATGAACATACCAGTCACCAATATGACTGTATTCCTAATCTTGCTTCACATTGTGCTGTCTCTGAAAGCAAAGACTTCTGGAAGTGTTAAATTGCTCTGCAGGGAGAACTTAGAGCTTATGCACAAGGAAAGCATAAGGGTCAGGGAAAGAAGAAAGGAACAAATTTAATTCCCAGATAAAACTGGGTACTTAATTCACCCTTATAAATTATAGACACATCCATGCAAATTCAAGAGCTGTATATTTCCATGTTAGGGAACTGCCTCATCTGCAGACGCAGCAGTGTATTTTATGCACACCTGTTTGACTGCACAACAGCTTAGATTCTTGATCTTGCAATGAACTCTCCATAAGCAGGTCCCTGTGCGTAGGTGCTTATTTTTTGATAATGTAGCCTCTAAGTCTCTCTTCAGAATAGTTTTAAGGTTTCCATGAACTTTACTCAAAAATGTGCCAAAAGACTTCCAAGTAACAAACATGCTTTTGCAATTTACTGAAACTTTCCCCTTGTGTTCCAGAGAAGCAACCTCCCCATTACTCACCAGAGAGACACATGAGCCAAGGAGGAAGGAAAGGGAATCAGCTAGTAAAAACAGGCAATTCCCTTCTTTAGTGTCTACACTTAGTCATTAAATAAAAAATAGAAGTTAAATCCAAACTTTTATTTTTTTTTCCAAATGGGTCATTGCCTGAGCAAAGATCGACTAGGTCAGGATTATTTGTATCTTGGTTTTGATCAGAACTTTTTGTATTCAGTTGCTTTTTCAAAATAATACTGCTGTGCTTCATACCGTAGCAAGGGGCTGTTGTGTCTTTGAGGTACTCTGCATCCTTCCGAAGCAACGCAGCCTCCCAAGTATATCTTTTTACACTTCTTTAAATGACTAATGAAGTATATTACCCAATAAGCAAGGGGTTTGGGGTATTTTTGCCAGATACTAATTTTACTTGGAAAAGATTGAGTCAAGGCCAGGGCACAAAGTTCAAATCTAAATCAAATTCACTTTCCTCTAAAGTTGGAGTGTGTTGCAGCCTGAGGTTTCCTACTGCCTCTTCTTAAAAATGGTCTTTTACAAACTTTTAGTGTTGAGCTTGCTTGGGTCCTAGGTTTGTTTCAACTGAGAACTGTAAAATTTTGCAAACTGTCACGTGGAAGGACACGCATAGGTGATCATGACGTCCCTTCTAGCCTTAAAAATACAGCAATCAAGTAGAAGTTGAATTTTCAAAGGGAAATGTCAGTTGATACATGATTAAATGGTAATTCCTGTTCATTTCACACTATAATATATTCAAGCCACAAGAGTGATATTCAAACCTTACCTTCTGCAAGACAGTACTGTACTTAGTAATGCACTGTGTAGTATGAGCTGTACACTCGTAACTCAGGAATCCCCCCTGCAAGTTTTTGAGAGAAGTCAATGGTAGGTAGCAAAAAGCAAACACATGGATCCTCTTTTTTGAGTCATTCTCTAAAACCTTTCTCCACAAGATCACTGGAAAGACTGGGGCAGTGAGGGAGGGAGTACTTCCTTGTGCTTGCTGTACCAAAGTGACCACAGCATGGAAATCCATAAAATAATCAACATTACATAGTCAGAGAAACAATCTTTACATGCATCCTGGCCAGAGCAAATTCTAAAAGGTTTTCTGGTGCCAAAGCAGTTGAATCAAATTAAAAATTGGCTATATTTAGACATCCCTCAAGATTTCAGTTTCTGAGGATCATTTGGATGCACATGAAGGTGCAGAAGGACTCACAATCACAGGTCAAGCTGTCATAAATCATCTGAGGCCCAGGAAATAGCTGGCTGTACACTTTTAATTTGGCCAAACACGTGGTAGTATGGCTTAGTTTAACCATCTTTCCCTGCAGGCAAAACTATGTCAAATTGCCTGACATTTTCCATGGGCTAAAAGCATTCACACTGGATTTACCACATCTCAGCTGGTAACTTATTAAACATCAGTATGCTGATGAAGATTTTAATCCCACAAGATTTCGGAGTCTTTGAAAATAAATAATTTCTAAAGTGTTCTGTAAAACCTCCACCTACACCGATACCTTTACGTTTGCAAATGCTTTGTGGATAGAAGGTGCCAAGCAGATGTGGCACTTCAGCCTTTCTCTCTCCTCCCTCCTGCTCTCACAAATTATCATCCTATTGAAGCAAGCAGGCTATTTGGCACAGTTGTAAGCGTAGTTACATAACAAAGCCAAAAAAAGCAGCTCCCACAAATCCAAGCCACAGATTAAGTCAAGTTTTAGAAGATAATATGCACAGTAGTGACAAAGAGATTTATGCTGTAAGCAGGAACAACTCTCTGACTCCATTGCTCACAATAATTATGTATTTAAAATGCCCATACGTAAACATTCCAAAACACAATGAAAGTCAGGTGTAATAGCCAGGATGGCATTTTCCTTTCATATTTTTTTCCCACACCTACAAGCCTACATTGGAGGTAAGCAAACTAGCTTGGACTGGGCATTCCGTCAGTAATGCAAGAGCTGTCTCTGGCAGCTGTGCTATCAGCATTCCGTGCTTACACACACAAGGTGATGGTGGAAGAAGGAAAGGGAAGAGAGGATGTAGACTTAAGAATTAGCGTGTCTTGAATTTCTTTTGGAAGATCCGAAAAAGCCCACCTACGGAGTCTTCAGAACCCTTCGCTGACCCACAATACCATTGACTCCTTTCTGAGATACACATATTTTAGGGGCAGATGCATGGCCGCACTCATCTACCTGTGGGTACTGAGTAACAAGTGCCTGGAGATTCTTGGTGAATGAAACATTATTTTTCTCACATCATTTGGGAAATGCCTCTCATTACTACCTTTTCGAGCAGATTAAAATGGGTCATAAAAGAACTGGCTGAGTGTTAGATAAGCTGTCTACGTGGGGCTCGTGAAGTATATATTCTCCTGTGGAACTTGACAATCTTCATTGTATTTGCTTTGTAATTTTGTATTATCATTAATGAGGATAAGAATAAAAATGAAAAGCTATGTACTTTGTTAGTGGGAACTGTAACAAGAACAACATGGTTTTGGCTAAACTTGAATAGAACAGTAGTTGAGGATACAATAAGAGAAAAGAACAAGAACTTTCAGATGCTGTAAACTGCAATATTCTCAGGCATAACAAAGTGTCACACGTGTCTTGACGTTCTGGCCCTATTATGCATATTTATCTTTTAGTCCCATTGGCTGATGTAGGAGAAAATGTGTAGCTACAAGTTTGTAAAATATTTGATAAAACTGGAATTGATTATGAATGACAAGAAACAGAAGTGAGTTTCAGACATTCCAGAGCTAGTCACAGCTCTCATAAAAAAAAAAGCAAAACACACACACACACATTAAAAAAAAACAAACATATACAAACACACAAAAAGCACACACACACCCTGCCCCGCCTCACCCTAAAGCTAACTTGTAGCATATGAAGCACAAGGATGAATTCATTATTATTACACTAACAGTTGTCTTAGATTTGTTGGCAGGTTGAGTGTTGAGTAAGGACTAGCCAGCCTTGTCCAGGACACAATTTCTTGTGTTTCTTGAGTCAACAGAACTCTCTCTGTGAGAACAAATCACAGAAGGAACAACTAGAAAACAGAGGATGGCAGGATTGCATGTGCCTAGCCACTTGGCACCAGAACCTTCTAACGACAGGAGACCAATGGGAAAATAATACCTGTAAGATTTGCACTGGAAGTGGTCAAACAGAAAGCATTGAACAAGGTACGTGCCCTACAGATCTTATGCAGAGGGTAGAACACTTAGGAGTGGCTGAGGGATTGAAATCAACATACCACTTTTCTGGTGTGATCAGGACATTATCAAGCCCAAGTTCCTCTTTTCACCACTGCTGTCTCAGTGCTTCGGAGCTTTCTCACCAAACAGGTCTACTTCTAAAAAGAGCCTCCTATCTGGAATGTTTGCTCACCTTATAAGAACAGAAATACTCTCTCATTAATGCCTTAACCAGCAGCCCAACTATCTGATGATAGTTGTCAGCAACACGTGAATGCCAAACTGCCCACTCTGATAGGAAGTTCATCATGGTTCAGAGATGGCTCAAGACCAATAAATCAGGCAGACAGAAATTACTCTTTAAAAAGTATAGCACAATTACAACCACAATAGTTAGTTCAGTACCTAAACCAGCTCACCAAGCCAGGGACTTTAATGAAGAAGGTAGGCTGAGGCCCTGGAATCTGCAAAGAACCATCAATATATGGTACTGGTGACATCAAGTGCATAAGAAATGTGGTTCCATCTTTTAGCAGATACCTGTTTTGTCACTTCTGGATGATCCTATCCCATATATGTATGGCAAAGCTCACAAAAAGTGGGGAAAAAAAAGAGCCATAAATTACAAAACAGTTTTATGGCTTTCAGTATTGGTAATGGTGAAGAACAAGTTTGCCTGCCAAAGGTGGAAATAGCCAATACTTCAGTTAGAGAGATTCACCTACCGAGCTCCTTGGAAAATAAGCAGTTTTTCCACTCCTAGGGAAGGAAACACTATCCCCTGAAGATCTCTGCAATCGCCATCTCATTCCTGGGCAAAACTATCAAAAAAAGCAGTAACCAGAAAGTGCCAACAGCATACAACTGCCAGCTTTCTGGAGGCCTCACAGTCAGGGTTCACGTCAGGACACGGCATGGAGACTGTCTTTACTGCCACTCAGCCTACCACTAACATGCAGAAAACGTTGATTATATGGAGAAAACTCCATATACAGCCATATGCAGGGATGTAATAATCCACAAAATGCTGCATACTGAAAGAGGTGACCCTGCACTGTGGTACCTGTGATATCATCTTTGAAGCAGAGCGCAGAATGATATATGGCTGTGTCTTCTGTCCAAGCGTATCCTTCATCTTCTCTCATAGCTACACAGGTTCACTGGTGGATGCTCCAAGGTGGCAGAGGTATTGCTGATAACACTGCAAGAGACACTTGGTGTGAACAGCTACAGCGCTGTTACTATTATTGAAAAGGCAGCACATTTACAGGAAGTCAAGTCTTAGATAAAGCAAGGTTCAAACTGAACTTAGGCAAGACTGAGTCAGTGTTCATCAGAATGGGGAAAAGGTTTGAGCTGCCTGAAAATATAGCGGAAACCTTCAGATTTGAGCTATCACTGTCATGTGGCACATCAGGGCATTGACTGATGCCCTGCTAGGTGTGGATGGCCAGAGAGCATCACTCTCCTCCTCTGCTCTGCTGGAAAGCTTATTCTTCACTCCTTAGTGACAATCAACCCACCCCTCGGTCAGATCCCACCTTAGGCAGCCTCATTTTCTGCAGCTAAACAACCTGTAGGCGGTAACAGACCTCCTCTGTCCTCTTTCCCATCGACTCAGACCTCTGTATGAATATGGCCTTCCAGAAGCTTCGGAAGCTGGTTTGAAAATCTGCTCCTAATTTCTCAAGCATTCAATGGACTAAACTGTAGAAATGAAAATGAATTTTGATCAACAAGCCCCTGCAGCTGCTTTATCCTCTGGGACAACACGATCACAATGCAGCAAAGCCTTCCACCGCATCATGGCCCTTGTCTCCAATAAACCCCAAATATCTTCCTGCCCTGCAAAGAACTCTACCCACACCGTGTGAATGAGTATGGGCAACGTACCAGAAACAACATGAAATATAATAGGCATTTAGCTAAGTTTTTGAGAAAGCATTTGCACAGTGTAGTGATGGACAGTGATACCAATCCCATAAAGAGGCAATAGTAATAAATTCTGTAACAATAAATAGTAGGTGAGTTCAATGTTGAGGAGGAAGGAAGAGAAACAGGAACCTAGGCAGTCAGAGTGATAGGAAAAAAAAGAGAAAGATAAAAAATTGAAAAGTTGAAGGAAAAGGAAGGCTATTTTTTTTTTAACTCTTATGGGAAGAAGATGGTTCAGAACAGAAAGGTGAAGCACAAGTTTATGAATGTAGGCTACTCAGCTGAGTGTCCTAAACACTGCTCTATTTTGTGGTGGATATCATGAAATTTAAAGTCTCCTAGTATTGGATAATACCCTATCCTTTTTAAGATGGACCATTCTAAGAATAAAAATGCAAGACTAACAGATTGTGTATCTGGGCCAGACTGAATGGGACATTTTTGTGCCATTCTGGTAATACAGAACAGCTGGAGTGGACCTTGTATGTATGGCCATATTTTTGACAATGTGAAATCTAAACTGGCTTCTCCCCTTTCCCTTCTGTTTTCTTCAAAACAGTCCCCCAGCAATTCTGGAGAGATGCTCCTCTTGCATCCTGTACACTAATCCCCATTTGTGTGCTCCTTGGAATTAAGCACTGACTTCATTGCGTGGAAACTCTTTAAAAAATTGTGGAGGTGTGTGGGGGAAGTCATTTCCAAGTGGCATTCCAAGCCCCTCCTTCTCGCTGGCTCCGAGGAGTAATTACTCAGCTGGAAAATGAAACAACGCTGCTATTTTAGTGTGGCTTAGGACCTTGGGCCTGGTTTCATGTTTCAGATTAATGCTTTCTGTGCCTTCTGGAAATTCAGAAGAGCAGAAAAGCCACTCTTCAGATAAAGCGGCATCCTATAGTTGCAAGGCATTCTGCAGACATGTATAACTCGCTGCCCCGTTCCTATTTTGCTGCGTCCCATTGAGACAGACATAGCTATTACCCCTCCCACTTGAATGAACTTCTAACCTGCATCTATAAAGCCACATCTGTTCTTCCTGACCCCCCGTCCCAGGTCTCTGGTTGCTCTGTGATGAACACTCAGCATACTTTGTTGCAACACACCAATAAAGTAAAACAGACTAAACCGAACTGTTTAAAAATGAAGTACTGACATAAACCACGTCGAGTCACCCAGAAAATCTGGTCTTATGATATCTTACGATCCTAGGTCTAGTGGAACAAGGCTGACTAGAACCCCGGATCTTTAAAAAAGCAGCTGAAATGCTTTCTGGAGCATATTCTCTAGTATTTCAACAAGCGAAGAATAAGTCCTTCAGTCCTTCCTTAATATGATTCTACCATTTCTTATATTCCAGTGTGGTGGTTGATCCAAGAATATGGGCACACCAGGGCAGTGGTGAGATGCCATGCAAGGGGAACTTTGACATAACATATCAGTCTGAGGAACAAATCAAAACAAGGTACCAGTTAGCAGAAACAAGGCAGTCTCAGACCAGTTTGGAAACTGAGAGCTACTTCCAGATTGTGAGAGTAAAATAAAGAATAATAGCTTCCAAAAGCAACACGATCAAGTAATAATCAACAGCTAAGGAAAAAATGAGGAGAACACTGACTCAGTAATTTGCCTTTCCAATCAGAATGAAATAAACTATGAATTTTGTGAATATCTCTATCCTCAGGTCCATACCTTTAAAGGTGTATGGAAAGAAACAAATAGTGTTTTAATAGCACTCTGCTATCTACTCCTTTATTTTTATATTCTAAAAATGGCTTAACATTTAGCATAGGAATTGCCAAGTCTGCTCAGAGACAAGATCCATTTAGACCTGAATACTTCCTTTCAAGTGTTGGGCAGGAAATGTTCCAGCAAAGGGCACAAGAAGCCTCAAAAAAAAAAAAAAAAAGCCACATGTGGTATGCTCTGTAGCCTTACTTCCACCCCAGCTCTCTATACACTCTCTTCTCTGGCACTTAATAAAAGATGTAAAAGATGCAGGTCCTTTTCAAATGTCTGCATGCTCTTCAGTGTACCAACAATAACAATCCACGCTGCTATAAATTCTTTCAGCAAAAGCAAGACAGTTTATTAATAAAGCATGAGAAGAATGAATTCCCAAAGCTATGGGTAGGCCATTCACCTATAAATCCCACATACACCGTTGCCAGCAGTAACAGTTAATAGCAACTAGACTGTGCAGCATCAGATCCCACTGTCTGCTCTCCACTGAGAATATTATTGACCAGGTGATTCTTTCTGTTTGTGAAGTCTGGGAATGTTTTCAACAGTGCAAAAGCAGACATACATATACACCTCGGATCTGCCATATGTGTAGAACAAGTACCTGGTTGACTCGGTAAAGTTCTGAGCTCTTAAATATACTGGCAACATCTTACACTTAGTTTTACTAAGGTAAGCAGACATTTTGTAGGAAAAGTACAAAAGTGAAGTATCAGTACTCCATAAAATCCATTCACACTTGAAGAATTGTAATAATTTTAAATGAATCATTGATCTCAGACACACTGCCTGGAGATGATCACAGAGACTTCTGCAAAGCTTTGTGCGTTGACACGTTTCTCCTTGTGACAAGATACCCAAAGGTGGAAATAGCCATCCCCTTAGCTCCTTAGCAGTGAACAGAAATCAGTCTCCAAAAAACAAATGATCGCTCTCTTTTCCTTATGAAGTGCCACGATAACTCCTTCTGGCTCAGCAATAATAGGACTAGCTTACCATGCCAGTACATAAACACCTCCCCGCTCTTTTTGATGTCTCACATCCAAGTTCCTCCTTCAAATCCCCATAACAATTCATCCCTATCTGATATCAGTCATAAGAGAAAGTAAAAAGCCATGCTTCTTCAGGCGAGCTTTTGTTTTCTTTTCCCACAAGTGCCACAAGTATCTCCTTGTTCTTTGAACGTCATAGCGCATCACTGCCACCAAAGCAGTGTCATCACCTCCTCCTAGTGCTGCTGAGTCTCCACTCCAAGCAAAAACAAACTTCTGTCAATCACAGCCATCTTGCAGGAGCTTTAAGAGGAACTTCTTCTGTCAACACTGATCTTGTGTTTTAGCCTTTGTTTCGTGGAAAAAAAAATCTCAGGAAGTGTTATTATACTCCTTTTACCTCCAGAAAATGGTGGGACTTTGAACTTTATCCTATTTCCTGAAGTCATCCAGGAGCTGCCATAAATTGCTGCATCAGGGAGCTGTTCCAAGAAATATGAAACAGATTTCTAGAGAATAATGCAATATAGTGGCAAAGTGACTGGCGCAGGGGCATAAAATACAGGGACAGCTGAAGAAAGATGGCTGTTGTTCGCTGCTGTTCTTCGTGCTAACAGTATGAGTTCATTTCTCTAGCCCAAGCCACAACAGTTTATATGTTTCTTTTTCAACACAAGTAAGTTCACTTAGGGAAAGAATATATAGATCTTCTATCAAGCATAGAAGTTTACTCCAGAAAAAAAAATCACTTCCTTCCTCGAAGCATGACAGGTTTCTTGGTATTTTCCAATCCCATGCTCTAGGCTAGCAAACTGAGAAACACACAAATCCTTAGAACAAACAAACCAAGAGATGTCAAATGATATAATTATTTAATAAAACATTTAAATGAAGGTTGAGCGTATTAGGGACAATTCTGTAATAAACTCGGTCAGTTAACTGGCTTTTGACTGAATACCTTTGATTTCATATTCTCCGTTTTCCACATCATGCCAGCAAAATGATTTTCATTCAAGATCATTGAAATTGGAGACAAATTATGGTGCAGTATGTGAAAAAGAAGGAAATAAATTATGATCTTCGGTTTCTGAATGATGGGGCAACATTTTAAACGCTTCTTCTAGGGAAACTGCCCTGCATGCCCAAATTATTTCTCTGGCATTTCAGCTAACACAGGTGAATGGAACAGTCTGAGGAATCCAAGCCTGAAGTTTTCTATCACCAACCAAACATTACTGCCAGTACAAGGTCTGGATCCAAAAAAATGAACTTCATCCAAAACAAGTTTGAGGACTGAAAAAAATAAAATTCACTTGAATCTTTTCACAGAAAATTTTAAAACAAAATCCAACAAAAGATTTCAAATTGAATTTCTTATGTCTTTCTCCCTCTCTTCTCCCCTCTGTGGAATGTAACAAGTTCAGCAGAGTTTAGGGGATGTTCCTTCCTTTACTATTTTCATGGCTATTGTTTCATTTACTCAACAAACTTCCTTCCAATTGGGACACTTAGGGAGCAACAAAGCATCACGAGTGTGGTGTCTTGCAGTTACAGAGCACGAAAAAAGCTCATCTTTGTATCTAGAGAAAGCTGGACATTATAAAATTTTGTGATACTCTCTCTTAAAGGAGGGGAAAGGTTAGAATATAAAAATAAGTATTCCCCCTTTATTTTTAAATTAAAATTCATTCCACTTTAAGCCCCATGATGGAATTGCAGCAACAACATTCTGATACTTAGTTTTAAATAGCTTTCCATATTTTCACCTGCTGTATTCACTGGTCTGCCAAAGCTGGCATGCCTGGGTTTTTATTGATAACCACAGCACTTGCAAGAACTTGGACACAGTGGCAGAAGACAAATGAGGATCAGGACAGATTTGACCTTTTAGAAGTGAAGTAGTGGAAGATGAGATCTTGTTATCTGACAGAGCAGGTCACACTCACATGTGGGACTGACAGATTTCCAGTGTGTTGGAATAATCTTCCAATTAATTTTCTAATAATTGCCTTGTCTGCTTTTCTCCCACATTTGTGTCACTTCTTTCATCACCTGTATCTCCTTCCCCTTTTGCTCCCTTCTCTTTGTCTTTCTTTACTATCTCCCAAGCCTTTGGTCTCAGATGGGTACTCCTCGTTCTTTACCAGTGCCTTTCCTTTGATGTAAGGAACTTCATTGGTGGCAGCATTAGTTAATGCACTTTAAACACCTACAGAAAAAATAATACAGTTTCTCTCTTTGTGATGATTGTGAAAGGTCTCAGCACTACCATTTTTTCATATCCATTTAAGTTCCTTGCTTCAGGAATTCTACCTAAAATTTATTAATCCCTTGCCTGTGTCTTCTTATTTCTCTCTAAAATAGGAAGGAATCTATTTCAAGAGACCAAAGATTCATCACCGCCCAGGAGTCATGACAAATCCAGCCCTGGGGAGGAGCGGTGGCTCCACATTAGCCAAAGTATACACTGAAATGCTGTTCTGGTGCTTATGGTTTCCAAAGAAGTGTCATGTGGCAAAGATGTCACTTGGTATTTGATAGTTTAATCAAACCTTCAGGGTCAGCAGACGTTAATTATCTTGTAGTCCAAAAACATTATTCCCTTCCCAAAGTGACATCATTTAAGTATGACAAATGCATATCCTTTCACTTTTCTGACTGGAAAGCTAACACAAAATAATTCATCAACTGTATCATTTTTTCTACAGCAGCATTGTTGCTTGGGTGGAAAACGCTACACAAAGAAAGAATATTGCTATGAGCATGGCAAAAAATCAGATCAAAGCTTTCCCCATCACATCATCTTTGCCTTAATGGCAGGTAACCTTCAGTTCCGACTTACCTGTTGGAAACTAACCTTCACTTTGGGATCCTTTTACCCATTTACAGAAGTTTACCTCTCTGTGGAGTGAGTTATGTCAGTCAGGGACTGACTTATCAGATACTGAGTGCTTGCAATTCTCCTTGATTTCACCTAGCAGTGTTACAGGCACCACCCAGCTGCAGGAACATGGGGTGACCATCACTGAGTCCTGCAGCTAGTCTGGCCGCCATCACGTGCAATCTTGTCAAGAGCCACTTCCAGTGGTTCTGCCTTACATGTTCCTGAGAAACAGACTTTTCCATTGAAAACTACTCTGCTGATTTTTAAACTTACTCCAGTTTGCAGGGAAAATTTCATTCAAATAGGCATGTATACTTTGTTTATAGTCAAAAGACCAAGCTGATGCTTAGGTTGTGTGCTCACCTTTAACAAATGGTTTTGTTTACTGTCTGGCCAGATGATGATTTTGTCTGGCTACACTCAAGAGACATCAGCATTTGTAAAGCATCTCCAGCTATCCAGGAAAAAAAAAAAAAAAAAAGGCCAGACTGTAGCAGTCACCTTCTTCTGGCAGAAGCATTAAAATCTGGTATTTGATTAGGTTTCAGGTTTATGAACTGGAGAAGGCACTCAGGGAAGTTCTCTGCTTGGAACAGGACCAGCATGGAGCAAGCAGGTGTGTTCATCTGGATGTCTGTGGCCCATGTGTGCTACTGCTGGCGGGGCCCTGAGGGTCCTGCCAGCCCCAACTGTCCCTGACACCCCCCCCGGATGTCTCCACCCTGCCCATGGCCCAGAACCCCTGGGGACATCAGCCCCTGCCCCAGCAGCACCACAGCAGGGCTGGGTTTTGTCTCCCCACAGCCCTGCCTGGCCATGGGCCCTGCTGAGCCAGGCCTACCCGTGGGCTGACACCCCAGCCTGGCCTTGTCCTGTCCCTGTCCCCAGGGGGCTGTCCCCATTGCCCCCCGGCCGTTCCTGCTCCTGGCTGGGGTGGTGGGATGCCCTGCTGCCCCATGGGGATCCCCCACATCCCAGACCCTGGGGCCTGCCAGTCCCCACGCACCCCCTCAGTATTAAGCAGTACCACCATCAAAAGTACCCAAAAGGGCGGCCCTTGCCAGCAGGCTGTCAGACAACAAAAGCATCCTGGCACCATTTTAGCTAAGCAGAACAGCTCTTGAAGCTGCTCTAAAGCGTCGACAGCTACCAGCGTGGCTTTCATTTATTTATGTGAATGACCTTATGTGCAGCAATTACTATGCAAGCGGTACATTTCATTGCAGCCAGCTGAGCTTTTGCTTTTAGCTAGAAACTGGTTGGATGGCAAGAGTGATTTCAGAGCAGCTGGTTTGTCAGAAATGGCCATCCCAGAGGCCATGGGCTGCTGCACATGGGCCAGCACAAGAAAAGCAGGCATCACCCCACTGGAGATCCAACAGTAAAAGGCTAATTTGGGAATAACACCTCTCAGTACGGCTGTCTCCTTGCCATGCTGTGTGACTGTAAGCACACATCTAACTCCCAAGAGTGACACAGAAGTCAGATGTGCTCCTCTGGAAAATGGGGCCCTTTGCAAATGCACAGGCATTTAAGTCAGGAACGGGGTTAGATGGTGTTTACAGATGGCTACTTGTAGAGCAGGCGGGCCTGAGAGACAGAAATTAGGGCTAGTTTAGGACTGCTGTTTTCTCCACTATCCCATCTCCACCCACAGCATCCACTCCCAGTGAGTATTGCAGTTTCTGGCAAAGGTTTGGAGACACTGCACGTCTTCTCAGTGGGATGTTTGGGAGCAAGAAACTAAGTGTGAGGAAGAAGGAGACAGAATAGAGAGAAAAACTTTAGTCACAGAGTAAGAAAGGGGTAAATGAAAGCAGGGCAAAAAGAATGGATTTTTGTCTTGACATAAGAGCACAGGGGTTTCCCCCTTTCACCTGGAAGTGAGAGCTTAGCCAAGTGTGGCTTGGCATAGAGTTTTATATTCCGCAGATTTGCCCCCTCAGAGCAGCATGTTTTGTACCACAAACCTATGCTGCTCTTCAGTACATTGGCTTTTCTCTGTATGGGTGGCAGATAACATAAAACAATGGGTGCCACTCACTTTCACATTATTTCAGCCTCCACCTCTGCATTTCTGATACAGAGTCATGGACAGAAGAAAGGGCAAATACATGAGTCAGGGCATTCTCCGGCAGTTCTGCTGTGCACATCAGCTAGGAAGGATCAGGACAGGATTTCCTCTCCAGCACTGTGCCATTTTATCCTCATCTATATCTGAAGGTCTGTCTCAAGTTGCAATCCAATGGTCTCACAACCTGCAAGTTTACCTTCATTTGTGCTTTGTTGTTCAATATTTCCAACACATTTTTCACTTTACCTGCAGATATGACTTACTGAGGTCGTACATCATTTACCTCTTTTGGACTTCTAACTGAAGCTTGCACCATCCATGGCATAAACAGGCTTCTTCCAGGCTTCTTATAAAGGCTTCTTCCATGTGCTGCTTAATTGCACACCAAGAGTCCTCTAGGAAGCCCCTACATTGACTCATGCGGGGTTTATTTACAAGGTACATTGCAGACAGATGTTTTGGCGCTGAGGGCTGACTGGAAGCTGTGTACCCATGTTAGAGAAGTGTTAAGCCACAGCTGCAGGTTTATTAGTTGGGCTCTGCACCCTGCTAACTATGGTCTCAGCTCAGAGCACAAGCAGAGGGAGCTCATATCTGCTGGTGAGCAACCACATAGCTATACACGTAGGTATAAGGAAGTGAATAATAAGAAAACCCACATACAAAAATTTGCTGGAATGAAGATGTCTGACACATCTTACTTTGTTGAAGAGTATAAAGTTCAAAGATGGCAACTCTAACTTTATGAAATCCAGCAATGAGGAAGTAAACATATCACCGTAATCAGGTTGTTAATCATAGCTGGATCAAAGGTCCTGTTTAAAATGAACAGATTAAGGTAATAAAGACTATCTGTGGGAAATGAAACATCACAAAGAAGCAATCAAATGAGTTATAAAAATAAGTGATTTTTGGATGACAGTTTGATCTGCATTAGTGGGGGAAAAAAGTGTTTTGTTTTTTTTTGACAGCAGCACCTGTAGGTCAAAACAGGCTGAAGTTTATCCTCTGCTTTATGAGACTGAATCATATCATGTGCAACAAGCCTCAGGTTATGGAAAAAAATCCAGTGTCAAAGGACACCAGGGCAAGGTAGCCTCTGAGCCCCCAGAGGCTTCCTGGCTACCAAGCTCAGAAGTCTTCAGAGCATCACTGGCAGTTCATCTTCCCCCACCTCTCTTCCCCTCTCATTTCCCAGCATTTGGTACTGTCATTACTGATTAGGATACGTTTACTGTTCAAGTGACCTAAGTTACTCCTTCGTGGCTGGTAGCCACCTTCTCCCCACCCTCAGCTAAGATACAATACTTTACAACAGATAAAAAGTGTGCATGTGTCATCTGGACTATGAGATTTACTTAAACCCCTCCAACCCACATCACCTGTAAAGACGTGTTTCAAGGTGAGTTATTTCACTTTGCCCTAAAGTAGAAAAGGAGCGTGCAATTAGATACAGAGTTATCTTATTCTGTCTTGGGGAAAAGATGAACAGAGGGACAGGATAACAGAAGACTAACGTGCGCACCATCTTATCTGAACTTGGCATTGATCTAAGATTTAACTAGTGCTAAACTTTTGCAGGTCACTCATGAATAGGGAAAAGAGTACAGTCTGCCTTCCTTCCATGTTCTGCCTCGTAACTTCAGGGTTGATGCTTTTCAATCCTAAACCCCTTTTCTCTTAGTTTTCTTCCCCAGGGTCTCCTTCGTCTTGGACACTCACCTGTAGTGCACATCAGGAAGCGGCGGTAAGCCCACAAGTCTCAATACCTGAATTACTTGCCAGGCATCAGTGAGTATCTGCCTACACACAGCTACACATCTGCAGGAAGGAAGGGGTATAACCATCTTAGACTGAAATTATCACCTGCCCAGTTGTAGCTCACACTGTGGTATAAATAAAAAAGCAAAAGGTACACATAACATGCAAAAAAAAACCCCTCTGTCTTACTACTTAGCTGTACATGGCAACTAAGGGAGCGCATCCACAATAAAATCAGCTTAATGTAAGAAGTCTCTTAGGTGAACGGGGAGCTAGAATGTAAGTGCACTGTCTTTATAAATTCCTATATACTTGAAGTATATGCATCTAGAATGGTTCCACATTTTCAGTGCATAAAATCTAATTTTGTTTGCTAGTCAACAGAAGCCAGTGTCCTGGATCAACAACATAGCCTGATAATTAAATTAGGTATTTAATACTATATTTTTATATATTTTATACTATATATATATATTATTTTTTTTTACTCATAGAATATGAGCTTTGACAGGTCCTGATCCAGACTCCTCCCTCAACCCCAAGTGAAGCCCATAGTCTCATTCGGTTTTGGATTAGACTTGTCTTTACTTGCTGTAAAACGGTGCACGCAGAGAGAGGGCAGGAGAGCTGCAGCCTACTTATGAGAGTGAAAGCTGAGGACTTTGCAGGCACAGTGTCGAAATGCCCTGAAGGTGTTAAAAAGTGACGCTGTGTTAAGTAAGGTCACTAAATGGGTTTCATCCATTTTGACAGGCTCAGTTCTCCACAGCTAGAGGAAGGAAAGCAAAGGATCATAGGCCTGGAACGGATCTCTAGGCACCTTCCAATCTATTTGCCCACCTTATTATTTCTTCTAGTATTTAAGACAGGCTTGGAAATTTATGTTATTTCTCCCTTCTTTACCATATTTGAAGATTTACAACCCTCCTCAATTTGGTAATTTGTCATAGTTAAGTTTTGGGGTTCCTATCCTCTTAAAAGCAAAACAAAAGAACAAGTCACATATCCTAAGCGTTGTTCCATCCCTCCTGGGGTCAGAACAGTCTCACAGAGCAAGCTGTTGCAGAGGGAGGACTACACGACGTGCCGACTCCATCTGACCCTGAAGTGTGCAGCACTGGGCCAGCAGCGTGCTGTGCTGCGGCTCTGTTCCACGGAGACACTTTCCCCGTTTATTGTTCTTGATTAGAAAAACATTCCAATTTTTAGAATTGACATTTAACACTGAATAAAGTTCCAGTTTGGTTTTATCAGGGCAAACTTTAAAATAGATCGTCTATTAGCCTTTGTTAGTGTATTTCTTTTACGAGTGTGAGTGGGAAGAGCATTAAGGAAAGCCATAAATCAGATGCATACTTCTGGTGAGTGCAGGAAATCCTTTAACCTTTATGTTTCATATAAATAGGAATAAATGCGGATTTATTCATATTGTCTACATTTTCCGAAACATCACCAGAGGAGGCATTTCCAGAAGCAAAATAATAATAATAAAAAAAAAAAAAAAGCAAAAATCCTCCCCCAAAACACAGCGGTGAAGAGGCAAAAAAGCCCTGCATTTTTACCTTCATTTGTTACAGGGATGGGTGGGGGGGCGTAAATTAAACAAAAATCACACACCACACCACGGTACTGAGACTTGAGACAACTCTCTTAACACCAATAGCGTGCAAGTATGTCCACTGGAAAATAATCTGCCCTGAGTGACTGACTCCCAGCAGAAAACTCGGCGACTTGCCAAAATGTAAATATCCCTTCGTGTATGCAGGAAATCATTTTCAGCAAGCCCAGAGCTGGTCTAGCAGGCTGGGAGATTCTGGGCCGTGCACCGTGCGTCTGTTCGTATTGGAACGGGTTAAAAGGCGCTCACAGCAGCACGTTATGGATGACACCAGTGAGAATTTAAGCATGCAGCACAATGGTAAAGCAATTAATAAGGGCAGTTGCTAACAGTTGCACAACGGAGGAGTGTTTTAAAATTCCTGTGCTCTTTAACAATGATGTGGAGAGACGCTGTGAAGGGGGGGAAAAAAAAGCCTGGCATGGAAGGGACATTCCTTCAGTTCCTCTCAAAAGTTTGAAAAACCTCTGGATAGGAAAATACTATTGAGCAGCCAATTCTTTCCACATTTGGCTAAGCCCAATGCCCAAAATACACAGAACACTACTTCACTTTGAAAGGATTGCAATACTCCTATCTGAGTCATCTGAAAGCAAATAAAATGAGACCTAAACAAATAAACCTAATTGTGCATGGAAACAAATCCAGCTTTCCAGCTTGGCCATGGCTTTGTTTTTGTTAGTTTAAAGCCTGCATATGCAGTTTTAGTGGCATCAGGAGTTATACAAATATTGACAACAAATTGCCAAATGTTGTTTTTTTCCCCTCAGTGCACAGTGTGAAGAAGCTGGGGGAATGCTTCTAGGAACCTTCCCTGGTGCACTGAACCAAATCGCAGCTTGATGGGATCCGCTCCAGCCTCTTCTCTGAAGGGTAGACACTAATGAGACAGAGCTTGTTGTTTGTTATCCTCAAAGACTTGTATTTTTCACTCGTGAACCCTGCGGAACACAAGCCCAGGCTTTCGAAACGTAGCTCAAATGTTTGCACCACAGCCAGGGCATTGTCACATGCTCTGTCCTCCACCCCGTGATTTGTTGCTCGTTTGTGTCATCCCTAACCTGCTGCTGGTGGTTCGGCCAGGACAGAAACAAATAATGATGACAAGTGAGAAAACCAAGCTGCTCTCTGACATTCTGACATCCTTCCTTTAAAATGCGATTGCCACTTGCTGGCCGTGGAGAACAGGCAGTCACCGTGAGGCAGACATCACACTCACGAAGTCCCGGTGTCGTCTGTCGAAGAGGATAGTAGGTTTTGATCAAGTTGGGCCGAATCCTTCGCAGCTCCCAAGGAGAAATGAGAATGTGTTAAATCTTGATCTGTTGTAAGCCAAAGTCAGCAAAAGGATCTTTATATTTGACTTTTAAATCAAGCCCGGCCTTTCCTCTCACACGGAGCGAGTGAAACAACACATTTTCTTCTTTGCCTCGCGTTCACAACACACCTACAACTTTTAATACTCTAGCTGGCCAGATAACAAGATTTCCATTTTGCAAAGGCATGAACTTTCAATCTCAGGTTTAAAAAAAAAAAAACAAAAAAAAAAGGAAAAATGGAAGAATATAAGAATTAAAGGAAGACCCTGAGAGTCTTCACACAAAGAAACAGGAGAAAACAGACTCACACACCCTCCTGAGCACTCAAAAAAGTCCAACAGTTAAGACACTTAGATCTTGGCCTTGTACATTTCACATATCACCCTAACTACCAGGTTTTTTAATACCCTGCAATGAAAGGCCCCTCTCTCTTTTCTATCAGAAGTTACATGTATGTATAAGAAACTCCCAGAGTTGCATCACAAGTACGGAATTTCCATGAAAAGTTTTAGGTTTTGGTTAAAACATCTTCCAGCAAAGAAAGTTCTTGGCTAGCTGTATATATCTTATCTTTCACTATTAAAACATCCACTCTTCAAGCATTATGGTATTACATACTCATTACATTTAATAAAACATTAATGCAGAAGCATCTACCTAGGCCTCCTGTATTGTGTTTCTTACTGTGGTGCAAGTGCCCCTAAGCTCTTGCACAGTAAAGGGTGAATCATTAAATTGGTGGAAGACATAGTGAAAAGGCATGAGAATTTGTGGGTTTGTGAGAAAGTGGAGGAAAAAGAGGTCCTCTCTCTTTCACTGACTCTGGACCTTCATAAAAAAAATACAAAAATACCAACACAATGCTTGGGACTGTTCATGCTGTGAGCAAACGCTGAAATATGACAAGGCATCAAGGCGTGTTGCGTTACGTGATATTCAGACAGCTGCTGTGATGGCAGTTTCAGTCCACCAACTGGTGCAATGAAACAAATCTGAAATGTAAAAGCTAGATTTCCACCAAAATATTTCACTAATATTACATGCATGTAAGTCAGGGAACTCAGACCACTAATCCCCACAGCTACGCCGAGCCAGCCCTTGCGGACAAAGCAGCAGTGCAGCTGCTCAGATAGGGTCTCAGAAGGTATTCTAGGTTTCAGTTTGCCGACTGGAGCGTGCAAAATTTCTCTAACAATGTTTTGTTAGTGTATTTTCTTTGAAAATTTGTGAAGGGGGAAAATACCCACCGCTGTTCTGTGGAATGCAAGTATGAAATGACTGCGCACCAACATATGAAGATACCCAGATATAGCCGAATTTGTATGAACTCCTACCAGTGGAAAGTCCCGCCCTGTGCAACAGACCTCAGCAACATGCTTCAGGTCAGAGGTGGAGAGCAGAGCCGAATCTTCTTCCGTCCTAGATTGCAAACTGGGGACCACCCAACTTCCATAGCATTTGCCACCCGGGCAACCCGTCAGCACAGGCGATGGGGGGCTGTAAGCCCTCTCAGGAGGTGCAGCCCCTTGGCACGCAGCAACAGAGCTTTGCCTGTCCCCTCTCAGCTGAAATACCCTGCAGGTCCCTCCTTGTGGGGGAGAGACAACGACAACCAACAAAAGTCACCAACATGGGAGAATGACATAGTTCCTAGTGAAAGAAGTGAGAAAGCAGGAGGTTGACTTCGGTCTGGTTTAGCAAAGCACCTTCTCTTCATGGAGAGATCCATTAAAGCCTCTTTCAAATTTAAATTCAGATTAAAGCAACGGGGATGAGGAAAAGTAGAAAGGAAAACAGCACCTGAAGCCATCCATAAAATACATGTCGGATAACAGATTACTGGACAAAGGGCACCTCACCAGCCTGCTCCCTCCCCACCTCTTTTCTCTCTCTCACACACACTCACGCACTCTCCTTGGGCTGGGTGGCTTTCAGACAAGTCAATTAAGATCTAATAAAAACTATAAATACCACACAGAGGAAGAAGACTGCCCTCCCAGCGTTAACAGCTGGCACTGCCGACCCGAAACGCAAAGGGACAGTGCTGTACTTCCCTCCCACAGCCCCCAGCACAGAGCCCGGCTTGCAGATGGGGAGGTGCCAGTCTCCCACTGCAGCACATAAGCTCCCCCCCAAGCATCACAGGGCAAATTGCCATTTGCCACCCTTGCTGCCATCACGGGTGGCCACACTGGTGTCCGCTCTCACTTGCACGGCACTGGATGTGTGCTAAATGTTGGATCTGGCATGCAGAGGAAGGTGTCCCGTGCAGAGAAGCCGGTGCTAGCAATATGTGACAAAGCTGCATTTAGCAGCAGTGTTACCATACAGAGCCCCGGGTCTGTATTCAGACTGGAACTTCTGAATTATTTGAAGGATAAATGAGAACACCGTGTTGCTCAGTTCATGAAAATGCAGGAAGAGAGCCTACTGGCACGTCTGTGTGCTTTACCTAGGGGTTTCTACCTGCACGCTTCTGCTTGGGCTTTGCCATACATTTAACAGCTTCTTACGATCTTCATTGTTCTATTTAAACATTTCTTACTTTTTCCTCTTAATTTTCTAGGCCACCTAGTTGTTCGATATCTGATCTTCTTGTGCTAATTATTTGACTGCTATTTCTGAGACACTTTATCAAGTTATTTACCTTGCCGAAGTGACATAAATTCTTCCCCCCCCACTCCCCATCCGCCCCCTGTCTGTCTGGTTTCCCCCCTCTAGTCTGGTTGAAGTGACAAACTCTCTCGCTCAGCCAAACACTTGTTTTTACAAGGTATTTTTATACCATCACCTCTTCCCTGCATCGCCCCCGCCCACCCACCACAAACATATGCTGTGGTGGGAGGACATACTGGTTTCACATCATTTGCAATGTTGAGGTGAAAAATTTCCCCTCCTCCAAGCCATTTTTTTTTATTTTCAAGACCTGGTTTGTAAAATGCAAATGGCACAGGGCTAGTTTCTCTGTATCATTTTTAACAAGGTGCACAGAGATGCCCTTCTTTGCTTAGAAGGAATCAGTGGAAGAGAAAGCAAAAAACATTTGATGCATTACATTATTTAAAACCTATTTACTCTAGAGAAAGAATCAAAAACACACAGGAAGAACTTTTGCCTAGGGCGATAGATTCCTTTTATTCATCCCAAGGAAGATGGGGATGATGGAGATTTCCAAGAAAGTAGTTAGGTGTAACCACCCTACTGACTTCATTAGTCGATCGTGGTCTGTTTTTCCCTATATTAAAATGCACATGCAGTCACATCCACACAGTAAAAACAACCTCAAGTTCTCTAAGCACCAGGCTTGGAACCATGAAAAACATGACTGTGGCTTTCATCATACCAAATTAGGGGGACGTGTACTCAGCAGTGATTCTGGTGTGGCGGAGAAATGCCTAAGCCAGCTTTAAATTAGGCAGGAACAGTCTAGTTAAAACAGCACAGAGCCCAGTTTAGGCTCAGCCACTCTAAATATTTACCCTTCTCTGAGCTCGAGGTTGCAGTGGCATGCACACTGCCACAAACAGAGAACTTCCAGTGCCTACAGTCACCCCTGTAAAGCCAGGTCCGATGTGCTATGTAGCCTGGTAAATCTAGCATGCGCACAGAATGGGCTAAATTAAGACTGTTTATGATAAGATTGAGTTTACATAGCAGGATGGCTGAAAAGCAATTTTCATACAGAGTGTATATCTATTCCGCATGTACCATTAGACTTTTTGCAGCAGGATAAAGTCATTTCCCTGTTTCAGGACCAGACTGAATCTTGTTCCAGGATGGCAGCTGCATTTTAATTCCCATTTTATGCAGAACTTTGAGTGCAACACAAGACAACCAAAAAAATGTACACACCAATAATGCATCTTTGTTAATGTAATCTTGTGATTTTGTCTCTTATACCGAAGGGAAAAAAAAAAAAAAAAGAAAAAGAAGATAAATTTGAAAAACAAACCAGGGTGTGTCAACTCACTGCCAGCAGCTGAGCAACAAAACAGGAAAGTACTAAACAGTGAAATTTATTTATACTTTGAGGCAACAGGCTCCAAAGAACAAATTATTAGCAGAAGGAGCCAGTCACAGCACATGCAAGGCTTCCCTCAAATCAAACAGATACGGCTGTCACAGTGGGCAGCCAGAGAGCAGAGAGTGTGGAACAGAGGAAAAAAATACACAGCTGAAAGCATTTCATAGTTAAGGGACTCAGAGTAGAAAGCGGGGAGGTCCTTTTTTTTCGCTTTGGTTGTAGCAAGGTCATTTGGGCCACGAAAAACCACCACTAGTGAACTGAGCAAAGAAGGAGAAGGGAACAATGTGAGTTTCTCGGTAAAAAGTAGGCAAATTGGAAGGACGTGAGCTGTTTGTCCATCCCATGATTTTTGTCAGAGATTGCGCCTTTTGCATGTTGTGGGAAGGATTTACTAGAGGAGCACTGGGCCATCGCAGAGGAGCCGTCTACCAGAAATATCTGGCAATACATCGGAGAGGAAGAGCCATCCCTGAGTCACCCCGGAGCCATTAGTCTGCAGGGCTCTGCTGGAAACTGTTCAAGGAAGCGCAGTCCTGCTGGCTCCTACCTCATTGCCACCCCCTGGCACGTACCCAGAGCCAGGTGACATTTATTTGGCAGCACATTCTTCACTAGAAAAACAACCTGAAATCCCTGAATTAACACTCTGCTGCTGGCTAAAGAGACAGTCCTCTTCTGTGTGCCACTGAAGACTCACAAGTGACCTCTGGATCTCAGAATAAACATCCAAAGAGGTACTTGTTGGTCCATGAGGAAAATACGGCATTAAGCCTAAAACTGCAAACATAAGAAGACACCACTTCTCTCCCTTTTGGATCACTGGACTTTTCTCTGCATTAGACATTAGCTGAATATTCAGTCAGAACATAGATATGGCACAACCTGGCATGAACCAATTTTTAATTGCAACAATCAACTCAGTATTTCACTTTTTCTGATTTTTCTCCCCTCAGAAGAAGCAGAAGAAAAGAGAGATGCATCTTTGAGACTTGTCTCTTGCCTTCAGTCCAGGTCTCAGATTATTTTTCCTCTTAAAAATAGGACAACTGCACGTCTGTGCTGAAATGACAGCATCTCATACGCTCCCACCTGAGCTAGCTGCACAGTAGCCTGCTCAGGCCCCATTAACAGCGTAGCTGCACCAGCATGAGCTCAGCTCCAGCCACAGACACCGTCTACGCAGCTAAGGAAATACTCGGTCACGTAACCACAGCAGTCCCAAAATCGGTGTGGGCTCTATGGATGGCAGTAACCAAAGCAGGTAGTAAACATCTGGCTCCGATAGGCCTGCAAACGCTGGTGTTAGCTTGCGTTTGTTAACGCTTTCAAAACGTTCTGAGATTTTGGGCGAAAGATGCTGCGTCAGCACAAAAGCATTCCTGCAGCAGTAAACATGCTTGGCTGGACCGCTGCCTTGTCTTGATTTGCCTCAAGTAAATACGGTCATTTACTGCATGCTTCACCTTCTGATGGAACATCTGCTGTCTGTGAGGAGCCAAATCGCAGACAGACTCTCAATCCTCCTGAGATACCTCTGGCTAACAGCACGCATAGCTTTCCTCCGAGGCCAGCATGTCACTGAACAGTTGGCTTACTGTAAACCATCGCATGCTGTAGGTGTTCCCAGCTGCCTCGTGCTGCGTTTGTGTCACAGCCCGAGTTCCTGAGGAGCTCATGCAGTCTGAGACAAGCTTTTATACCTACCATGGGAGCAGCGTGTTTCTTATAAAACAGTTCTTTCCACCAACAAAGCAGAAAACGGAGAGCAAAAGTACTGGCTCTCGAGGGAAGATGAAGAGTGGAATGTGAAAGGGGGGATCAGTGATAGTAACGCTGCTCAGCTTACTGGAGAGCACTTCTCCAGGAACAGGGAAGGGCAAAAAGAAAAATAATTAGAAGACCATGCGGACAGTGGTGAAATCAGAGGAAAGCAGGCGGTCAAGATGCACACAATGAACACAATGCAAGTGCTAGCCGAAAACACACAGAGCAATCTCATCCAAAACTTAGTGATGCAATGAAAACATTCAAAGGCAAAGGTAGATATGGCAGAAGTCAGAGGAAATTTTCCTGTATGATCACCACTAGATTGACTGGAAAGTAATGAAAGGAGGACTGTGGCAGGCTGTAGGAATGTGACTGTGAGGATCCTGGTCTGAGTCAGGCTGCTCACCATGAAGGAGGCAGTGCTAGGGCTGAAGTCTGAGGGCATCACGCGGTTGAGAAAGAAGAAGCTGGAGCACCCTTTAAGTCATATGAGGAAAAGGTAATATAGATTGTTCTTCAAAAACGTGGATTAGGTTGGGATAATGCCCAGATTCTGTACAATGTACTGTAGGAGAAGATGAGCCAGAATCTTACCAGTTTAGACCTTTGTAGAGTCTGGTTACACTCCTGCCTGCAAAGGAGCTGCTCTCAGTCTGTATCAGCTTCAGCCTTGTCCCCCTCCTTACCCAGTATTACCCACCTCGATAGCAGCTTCAGGCAAGAGCACAAAGTCACGCTGATCCAGCCAGGAATTCCTCAGCTCTCTCTCCCACCCAGAGAAAAGTTTTAGGTATCACAGATGGATAATGACAGATGGTGGCATGTAGACCCCTGTGCTAAACTAGTTGGTCAAAGCCCAGCAGCTGAAGTTTTCCCTACGTATCCAAGAAGGCAGGCTTACATCTATTACTCCTGCTTCAGAGTTTGAAAATATGAGGAGTTTTATTATTATTATTATTATTATTATGTTTTGTTTTAAATCTATAGCCAAGCTGTTCTGTTTTATATTAACATGTTGTATTCGCCTGCCTTATCCAGTTTAATAGAGATACAGGTTTCTTTGCCCCTCCACCCAAATACCTCAGAAAGCTTGCCCTACTCTAAAATAAAACAAGATGAATACAGTATTACCATTTTTTTTTCAAGGCTGAACAGTGGGAGCTGCTTCCACAAGGGCAAGATATGCCCAACTAGCTGAACAATATCTTGTCTATGAGACAATCAGGAGCTCCCTGTCGTCACTGGGCTCTGCACCTGGCGAGCCTCCTACCTCGCACAAGGCCAATGTCACTGGAGTTGTTGGCCTCAGTGCAAGGCAGCAAATGGTTCTTGCACCTGCACCACACTGACTGCAAGAACACAGCCAGCTCCTGAACTCGTACCACCAAGCTGAGCATGCAGGACAGAGCAGAGCGCACTTAGGGAGCTAACGTGTAGAAGAACATGCAGAAACTATAGATAAAAAATAAGAAATTCTACGTTCCCTCATGTTTAACACAAATCTTTCAATCATTATGACAGGCAGTATTTGGGGACTGACTTATTTTGAGGGTCAGCCTCTCTGGATAAGTACATCACATGGAGTATGAGTGGGATCCAGAAGCATGGGCAGAAAGATAGTCTGCAACCAAAGGCTGTGGTCACCCGTGTAGGCTGTTCAAATCTGGTGCACGGATAAATTTATAAAAGTGACAACAGCTTTTGGGGGAGACAACTGGAGCAGGTGACCTAAGTAGGCAGGTAAGGTGATCTTGTTACGGATACACCCTATGGGCACGTGGAAGACTACCAGGGACTAAAACTTGGATCCTTTGCATCCCCGTGAGTGTTGTAAACATCTAACTATTGGCTAGTTTTGGGGAGGGAACACTCATTCCCATATCTTCTCACAACAAAACCTTCAAAAGATTTGTTTCCATCCCTGTGCGAAAAGGAACATCATTTTAAATCTCAGAATTTCAAGGAAGAGAACAATTTTTTACGACACATGTTTGTAAAGAAAATAATCCAGTTGCGTCAAAGTACGTAATTTACCCTTATAGTACAAAGGTGAAGAGAGTTCGAACTAGACTTTTGAACTAAGAGCCAACGAGGGCTACATTTTAACTTCGCATTCCGAAAAATCTTGGTCACAACTGTAAGGAGGCTCGCTTGCCCCATCTACTGGTCAACGGGAAGGCTGGCTTTATGCAACAATTACACGCATCACTACCAAGGCCCCAGTTCAGCCTAAGTCTCAAGTTCTCATTTCTAATTTTAAAGAGATGCTTAAATGCCATTGAGAGTAGGATTTCAAAAAACACCTAAGTGCTTTACCCACCTGTAGTCTCAGGCTGACTGCTTATCGTGGCAGGAATAGGGTAATGACTTCTTTATGCCCAAAGAGTAAAATGCATTATTTTCCAAGAAAATAATAGGACAACCTACTCAGTAACACTGACTTGTTTGCCATGAGAAATTAAAATTTATGTCTTACTTTGTTCTTAACTAGGCTAAGATCATATAATACTGTAAAAGAGCAGCCTGCAGAACCCCCATCACAAGCAGCCACATGCATTGCAGCTCAGTAATGTCACCACAAAGTTAACACAGTTTTTTAGGGAATTTTTTAAAAAGTATTTACTAAATAGCAAGTAAGATTCCCCAGAGGCCTGCTGACCTTATATTTTCCATCGCTGCATTCAGTACATCCATCCCATTGAAGCAGGTCTGTTCCTGTAGGGGACAGGCTGGATTCTAGAGCGAAAATATGAAGTTTGGGTTGATTTGAAGAGGCCCGTTTTCTTTCCTCAGGTAGGAAGACCTGTCAGATGACTCTGAGCACATGCCTCATTCTCTTCGATGTTCTTTCAGGTCAGCACCTGCACTCGTATTTTAACATCCCTCTGCTCTATCACCTCCCATGCTGGTTGCAGATCCAATCAGATGTGCCTAGAGAGAAGCTGCAGCCAACAGAAAGGCTACCAAAAAGCCTTTAAGGTAAACCAATAAACCTGCAAGCCGATTCACCACGAGATCCTACACACAGGCATACTTTCTCAACATGACACCAGCAAACCTATGACAGCTTGCTGAAGTTAGATAGTCAACGTGCAAGTATTTACACTTCCCACATATGCACATCTCCCCTGCCCAAAGGACTGCTGCATTTTGAAAAGTCTAAGCAGAGACAGCACTAAACTATCAGCATGTATGTCTAGGCCCAGGCATGAAAGTTCACAGGGGGGTTATTGTCACGTCCACAACAGAAGATAATGAACCATCACTCTCAATAAGCATAGCACAGTATCATCTTTGGGAAACACAGGTGGCAAAGCACAAGTGTGACCACCTATCTTAAGGAGCTGTGACTAGTTACCCAGTAAACTTGATGAAAATAAACTGGCCACAGCAGGAGAGGGAGTGCAAAGAAGGAACATCTCCACCGAGGTTTATTCATCTTGGGTGATAAACCTGAGAAGTAATTATGACCAATTCCAAATATAGCAGGCAGTGAAAGGATGTATGGGGTGTAAATCTGTACCTACTGGTATACCTAATGTTGCGTTGTACATAAAAACTCATCAAGCACATGCACTATTCTGAAGACCATCATGAAAGATTTGCTTAGCTGCCTCCCTGGAGTATATTTTGATCTGAATTATTTGTTTTAAAGGTACAGTCAAATGACTCTGAAAACTCTAGAGTCCAAGACTCTATCATGTGAAAACCAATGGACAATAGTGTCTTAGAGCAAATGTTTGCATAGCCTCACAACTGCAGTGTAAAATTGAATCCAGCGTTTCTAGATGATATCCCTAGAGAGGTCACAAAAAGAGACAAGACATTTCTCAGATGAAGCATATAATAGCTAGCACCTCACTTACCAAGTAACTGGAGCAGAACTGTCTGAGTCCTGAAGTGTCTACAAGGAAAGTCCATTGAAGAGAGGTGCTGAGCACTATCTTCCAGGTACACAGTGAAAGATTTGAACTACAGGCAGTGCCCAGGACCACTTGTGGCATAAGCTGCCATCTTCAAGGACAGGCACATTGTGAGTCCTGTATCTAAGCGTACCTGGCTTCTTCAGGAATTCCTCAGCTGGGTGGAACCCGTAGCACAACTTTCCCCACAGTGAGATTAGAAATAACTTCCAGTATTTCAATTCTTCAGTCTATAAAATCCTGAGTGACAGAAGAGGGGCCAGAACAAGAAAGCAGTGCCTGGGCTTGCATCAGTAGTAAATCCATTCACCCAAGCTTCCTCAAGTTTTAGCTTCCTCACTCCTGTAAGGATGTGCTGCGCTGTGTTCCCCAAGCAGCCACCCCCAGAGCAAAAAACTTCAGTGCTGCTGTGCTGGGGGAGCTGCTCAAAAGGAGACACAGAAGATAGTTGTGAAAGAAGCTACCTAGCTGAAGAAAGATGCTAAAAGGACACCAGTTCAGTCTTACTAGCCATGGATTAGTATCGTGTTGAAAGCAGCTTCCACAGACAAGTGTTGAACTTCCTTAACTCTCTAGTCCCTCTTGACAGACCCTCTTGTTGGGCCAAGTTCTGGGTTATTAGCCTGGGAACACCCAATTCTTTTCCCTATACAAGGTCTGATTTAGATGCCTGGCTTACATCACAGGTCCAAATCTTATTTTGTCAGTCTAAGATGATAAATATTTCAGAAACTGTCAAAAGCAAATGTTTGGAGAGAGCTTTGAATATAAAACAGAATTTAGCTGAAAGCTATGACCAGAACTGCAGATAAACCATTGTCTTCCTTTTTCTGTCGCCATCAGTATAAGTGAGGTAATTCTTCTCATCACTTAACTCCCTGCCGATCTCTGTCCTGTTATCCTTGTTTAGAAACAATCTGCAATTGCTATTTGCATGGCACTCCACACCCTGTGGAGCCATTTTTTTGTAAAACAAGATGAATCAAAAATTCTTGTTCCTGGTTGTGAATAAGTCAATAAATTATTATGCTAGTTATACACAGTACTTTTGAATGGAAACATCTAGAACCATTCTTCTCGAAGAGATTTAATGTTCATGACTATATAACAGAATTGAATGCAGTTTTTCTTCCTTTACCTTTTTCCTGAGAACAAAATCTGTGTTCTTCAGCTGTGATCACATAGGCTACTGTTGTTGTGTTTTTTTAAAATAATAATGCACAAGAATAACATAAATACAAAGATCCCGAGAGACTGAACCATTATATCGAAAAGCAATTTGTCTTTACTTGGAAATAAACATCAAAGAAAACACTAAACAAAAGTTTCATTCTACATTCAGACAGTTAGGACTGGACAATTATCCAGTCGATTTTTCTCTGCCTGGGGGGCTTCTGGGGTGCAGGGTTGATTATATATCTAGTCTCAGATATTCCAAATTTCACAACAGAAGAAATAGGAAAAGCAACTAGCCCAGCACCTCTTGCTACCACCACAAGCTTTAAGAATATTCTTAAACATACCACTCACCAGGAACTAAACATCTGAAGGAGCTGGATATCAGTGCTCTGCCACCACTTTGCTTTGACACTGCCACTTTCCGTCTCCTTCCAGAGGTCCGGCAGCACCTTTCCAAGCACCCCTGCGTCAGGGCATGCCGTAATATCCCACGGGAGCAGCCAGCTCATTCTGACACAAACCTAGGCTCAGGTGCTGGAATCAGCCCAGGGGCTGAGTCCCAGCTGGCAAATCTAAAATGACTTCCAGCCCAAGGGAAACAAGACGAGTGTTTGGAAAGAGTTTGCACAGAGGGCTTCCAAATGTTAGTATCTCTCCTTTAGAGAAATGCGAATACTGCCTAGGCTGCAGATCAATAGATGGTTGTATGAGGTGTGTCGGAGGAATGGCTCTGTTCTTGTCCTGAACAGGGGTGAGCAGTCCTGGATACTTTGCTGCTGTTTGCTGGAATTTGCACAAATATGACTGTGGCTCTTGCTTTGCTGGGTGGAGAGAGGTGTGATTATCATGCATGCCCCACTACATGGTTGCTTGCAGCTGCCAAAGCCCTTCTACCAAAGATACTTCAAAAGGGATCATGGCTGGCCAGCGCACCCAGAAGCAGCTCCTCACCTCTTCTGGCAGTGCAAAAACCTCTTCAGAAGCTCATTCCATCCACAGTGTCACTGGGCAGTAACTGCTGGTTATTCTGCTTTCCCACCATCTTTGGTGGGAATAGCAAACAGCTCTCTAGCTTTTCTTCACATGGTGGACACATAAATGCATATGTTCATCACACCCACCCACATTCAGATAAAGACATCACAACGACCCTCTGCTTCACAATGACCCGTAAATATACAGCAGGCTGCGTGGAGCCTCCTGGAAAGATATTGATTAACCCAGTCAGTGACCAGTGTTGATGCCCTCAAGAGAGTACAGAAATTTAATCTGGCATTCATGGAGTATGCCACCTAATACACAGAAAAGTGATATTGCTGAACTTTTTAAGCACTGTAAGGGTATTTTCTTTATAGGGCATGGGTGCTAAGTCTGGAGACAATCAATACCATTGTCAGCGGTACAGTCTAACGAGCTTTGCTCAAAACCCATAATGATACTTCTGCATACATTTCAGACAAACAGGTACTGATTTACCATGCTCCCAGAGGTGATGATGTTTTGTACTGACTTACCAAAGCTTGAGTGAGTAGCTACAGGACAGCACTTAACCCTGAGACAAACATCCATTGAAACTTGATCTGACTCTGAAGTTAACCCTGCAAGGGATTGTCCTCCATCACCTCCACTCATCCATTCCAGCATTTAGTCTGTGTTTAGTCTATGTTAGTCACAGCCAACATGGGTCATGAGGGGAAAGTCCTGTTTAACTAACTTAATTTCTTTTTATGATAAGGTTCCCATCTAGTTGACCAAGGGAAGCCAGTAGTCTTTCTGGATTTCAGCAAAACTTTCAGTACTTCTTGTCACAGTATCCTTCTGGTCAAAATGCCCGGCATACAGCTAGAGAAACACACAATACAACAGACGAACAACTGGATGATGGGTCGGGCTCAGAGGGTTATAGTAAATGGGGTTACATCAGGCTGGAGGCCAGTCCCTAGTGGGGCATCCCTGGACTCCATTCTAGGGCCAGTTCTGTTCAATGTTTTTATAAATGATCTGGATGCAGGACTCAAATATATACTAAAGTAACTTTGCAGATGATACTAAATTGGAGGAGCTGTTGACTCTCCTAAAGGTAGCGAGGCCTTGCAGAGAGATCTTGACAGTCTAGAGCGCTGGGCAATCACCAATCGAATGAAGTTCAAGAAGAGCAAGTGTTGAATTCTGCACCTGGGATGGGGCAGTCTTGGATATATGTATTGACTTGGGTATGAGAGACTGGAGAGTAGCCCCACAGAATGGAATCTGGGGGCTCTGGTCGATGTCAAGTTGAATATGAGCCAGCAGTGTGCCCTGGCAGCCAGAAGGGCCGGCAGTGCTCTGGGGTTCATCAGGCATAGCATTGCTAGCTGGTTGAGGGAAGGGATTGTCTCACTCTGCTCTGCGCTGGTGCAGCCTCACCTCAAGCACTGTGTGCAGTTTGGGGCACCACAGTATAAGAAGGACATAAAACCATTGGAGAGTGTCCAAAGGAGGGCTACAAAGATGGTGAAGGGCCTAGAGGGGAAGACGTATGAGGAGCAGCTGAGGTCCCTTGGTTTGTTCAGCCCCGAGCAGAGCAGGCCGAGGGGAGGCCTCATGGCGGCCTGCAGCTCCCTCACGAGGGGAGCGGAGGGGCAGGTGCTGAGCTCTGCTCTCTGGGGACAGCGACAGGACCCGAGGGAACGGCATGGGGCTGGGACAGGGGAGGGCTGGGCTGGGTGTCAGGAAAAGGTTCTTCACCCAGAAGGTGGAGCCTGCCAAAGTTCAAGAAGCATTTGGACAACGCTCTCAGACACATGGTCTGATTTTTGGGTGGTGCTGTGTGGAGTCCGGTAGTTGGACTCAATTGTCCTTGTGGGTCCCTTCTAACTCGGGATATTCTATGATTCTTTGATTTTGTGATATCACTGTTTTTGAAACAGCACATTTATGAAGGAACAATTAAAATTGTGTGAATTGAAAGACTGCTTTTACCTCAGATCTTGGATTGAGGCGTTCAACTAGAGTTAACATCATCCTGATAAAGATTCTTGATGATCCTTGTGATCAATGGCATTAGAAAAAGTGGAAAGACACTGAACAGCATCCACAGTAGACTTGTGGCATTGCTCTTTCGTCTTGCTTGGTGCAGGGATGTACCTGCCAACGGAATGTCTTCTTTCCTACACATAATTCCTCTGCAAAAAAAATCCCTCCTAGCACATCTGTGGAGCAACTAAATATATTTACTGATATCCAGACTCTTCAGATTGAATTGGTTGTGTCTCCTCCTTCATTACTTTATAAAGAGTGTGTTGTTTTCAGTGGTGATACAAAATGGTATATCCATTAGATAGCATTTAACTCAGAAATACTCACAAGCATAAGCCTACCATAAAGCATCTATACTTAGAACATGCAGGCAGTTTTAAGGGGTTTCCCCTAACATACTTCTGAGTGAGATAATGATAATATGAATAATAGTCAATGAAAGTCAACACATTAAGTAACACACGAGACTGAAGGGTACAACTTCTATTTCCATTCAGGTAGTATCAGCAAAGCAGACATAAATATTACCACAGTGCTTGTATGCAGTAGAGGTAACATTTCATAAGGTGTTTCATACACAAAGAAGGCTATGCACTCTGAACATTTTATTGAAACTGTCAGAAGGTATTTTCAGATAGTTGGGACCTGAAAATCCAGTTCAGGGTCTATTCCAGGACAGATAGACCATGAGTAAAGAAGGGTCCCTCTAAAATAAGTATACATTAGTTTCTCTTGAGTTGTCTCAAAACCTGCAGAGGAGTCAACATTGCCTAATTCTGAAAGAATTAAGTGGGAAGGAGCCTTATACCTGCTGTATATATATACCTGCCTTATATGCCACAAGATACAGCTTCCTAAACAAGTTAATCCTAAATCCTATGGAATGCTTCTTCAGAATTAAACTGTATTTGTGACTAAGCATTTCTGCACTACTGGCAGAACACACAGCAAGGCCACTTTAGAATTGGAGTTGTCTGCCTGCCAACTTAGATAGGAAAAATGGTCTAGAAGATTAGAAATCTCCCCTATATCATGATTAGAGTCCGGAACTTGAGCCTGGTCTTGAAGATTTTATGTTTGTCTCAACAGAGAGTAGTATGCAAACTTATTTTTCCTTGAAGGCAGAAAATAAAAGGAACGAAATACTTTCTGCTCTTCTAAGACTTAGAGTCGATTGGAACCTTAAATAGAACACATTACCATGAGAAGACTCCTGGAAAAGTGTGGGGTGCAGTGACTTGCTGTAAATATAGCATAAAATTGGATGGAGTGAGGCATCTTCAGAATTTCTAGGATCCAATAGAGCATACCATACACGTCATATTCTAGGTAGATCCCAAAGGATGTGACAGTTCACAAATGAATCATAAAGTGTCGTATCAGTGTCTTTCCATTAAAACCATTGGCACAGTTGAAATATTACATTTTTTGCCTTAATCTGTACCTTTCCTGTGAATCCAAAGGATTGAAGCCAAGAGAAAGTTCCTATTTTCTTCAAGGCAGTCATTATCTGTATGTCATGCCTGCCTTGTCAAGAGCCTTACTAAGCAATACGCACCCATTGACCTGTGGAAAACAGAACCAGATGTAAATTAATTTGCATCACCCTGAATAATCTTGCTAATGAATGCAGAGATGACAACTGAAATAATCACACTTTGTCAATACGGTTTGCTAACTGCCCTTCCTCTTCTGTGAGTTTGATGAGAGATAGTTTTTGTGACTAAATAAAACTAGCCTTGTGTTCTTGAACAAAATTTCCAGCAACTTTCTATTAGTCAGGCCTACTTCTTATGAACCAATAATCAATGGCAGAGAGACATGAAGAATGTAAAATTTTGAGCTTTTGAAAATAACCGATACCAGCAAATGTCTCTCCTTAGGCTGGAAAGGCAGAACCCTCTCACAGTGTTTACTTAGTTCTGACAGTGCCAGTCTTTCATTTCATATGCATTATGGTGCATCCAGACAAAAAGAGTATGATGATGTCTGGGTACTTCTGTGACTTCTTTTGGAAAACTTCTGCCTAGCTGTCATTATTGCCAGAAAAAAACACGCAAGGATCATGGCAAACTCTAAAGTAATGAAAAATGGGGATACAAATAAAAATTTAAATAGCAGATCATGTCAGAATATCAATCTTGCTACTTCATCAGGTAACCATCTTGTTAACATGACAGAAATTCAGGGGATTTATTCTGTCTGGACTTTAGCAAAGCATTTAAATAATGTCACGTGGGAGGCAATTAGTAGTTATAAGACTCGCAAGCCAGGTATGGAACTGAAGCGGAAATGACAAAAGGAAGTCATTGGCCTGGAGGGATTTTAATAGTTGCACTCCTCAAAGAACTACCCTGGGACAAATTTAGTTGTTTGGCACAAAAAAAGTAGCAGTATACTAATGAAATGTTCTGATTAAATGGTGTGGGAGGCAATGTCAGTACAAAAGACTTGAAATAGCTGGAATGATAGCTATGGGACCAAAATTAACTGCACTAGTGCAATGGGGAATAATAACAAGAGGTTTTGCTACAAACCAAAAGCTTGTCAGCTGAAAACAACTAGGGGGAAGTCTGTGACAGGTTAGTAGGATTGCCAGACTAAATGTATGGGAATGCCTCTCCAGCTCCTTAGAGGCTCTTTCAGCCATTGGTGCTGCTGGCATCATTGCTTTGATCCATAGGCAGATTGGTAGGCAGGCAGTAGGTAGCAGAGGCCACAAAATCACATAACCCATATTAAAAACACAAAGAAAATGCAGGGGAAAGTAACAAGAACCAAGTTCTTAATATGAGGATTTTATAATGGGATTTTTGACAGAACCATGAGAAATTCTGTGCTAGCCACTCACAGGATAACTATAGGAAGGACTAAGGGAATGGAGAGCTTATTTCAGAGGAAGCTACAAGCAGATAATGAAGATTGTGTTACTGAGATTACCTGCTTTCCAGGTTTCAGAAGACTCCTAGTGGTGCTGCTCAGTCAGTAATGGCACAAGTTAGAGCTCTTGTATGAACCTTCCTCTGTAGGTGGGGAGGAGATCTGGATCTAGAGCTGGCCTGCTACAATCACTGGCACACCAAAAGTCACAGATAATCAACCAAGGAACTGGTTGATTACCCACAGTGGTTTCTCTTCTCCCAGGGTGAAAGAATAAATACATTCCTAAGCTGTGCTTGAGCCACCCAGTTCTGGGAGTGAATGGGTGGCTGAGAAGAAGGACTCCTCCTACAGGAATTTCTGCTGAAGCAATGGGAGTATCTTTCTCCTCTATCCTGATTGGTATTGCTGATATTCACCGTACTGAATTACAGGATAAAGTTGACAGTGAAGGAGGCACCTTTCCCTGTGAACTGGGGCCTAAAATACATTTTTCAACATGAGGCCCCTTCCAACCTGAATTATTCTAAGATTTCTGACTTCTCAAGGTAGGCTAGAGTGAAGAATAGTTATATTGAATCTCCTCAGGTGCTCTCCTCTAATTATAAATTCACTGTCTTGACTAGGAACTTTCTTTAGAAATGTTTGCCTCTGATCTGCTGGGGTGTAAACATATAAGACAGAAAGAGGTATCCCAGTTTGTGAGCAGGAGAGCTAATGAAGGCTGCTTTCCCATGGACTTATGTCCTATGTCTCTCACGCTCCTGTCCATTCAGCTGACCAGTAAGCCCTGTCTCCTCCTCATACCCACCACCCTACCTCCAAGGTGTTCCTCCAGGGCTACAGAACATTATTCTCCTGCAGTATTTCCAGTTCTTCCTCACCTCCTTTAACTGCCACTTGACCTCCCCTGCTCAGGACTTGCAGCTACTTTTTTTAACATGTGAAGGTGAGAAGGTAGGACCCATTGTTTCAGAAGACAAGGGAAGTAACAAGTCAAAACACCTGAAAATTGCTTAGAGCAGACACCTGGGTCAGTAGCAAAACCTGACCAGTTTTGTGCTTTTTGTGTGGCTGCAGTAACATACACGCTGGGTAGCAGTTCCACTTGCAGGTAGAAGTTTATACTCAGATTTGGAGATCTTGTAACAAACTGTCAATATTGTGAAAAACAGGTGAGCTTCCAGAATATCAAAACAAACAACCCCTGTATTTATCTTCATCCTGCCTTGCAAGGAAGAGGAGTACTATTACTCTTATTTTACAGACAGAACTGAAGCTGACAAGCTGTGTTACTTACCTGCTGGCAGGAAAAAAAAATTGTGGTGGAACAGGGAATTGACCACTACACTCCTAATTTCCAAGACAGTGTCTTAAACACCGTACCATTTTTCTTGCTAAGCTAATATGCGAAAAAGAAAGCTTTAATATGCTGTACCCTGCACTTTGTTTTTTGCCCTCCAGTCATGCATTGTCCACATAAAAACTATCTTTCGCAGCACTTTCTCAGAAGCTGGAAAATAATTTCCTTCCACTAGCAAACATTCTATCTGGGCTGTGTGGCACCACAGAAAAAGTCAATGTAGCTTTTCATTTACTGCTGTGTCTGCATGTTAACACGAAGAAGGTCAGTAGGAGTGTACACATTTCTGAGAAAATGAGTAGTTAATTATTGCTAGACTGCAAGAAGGGAAAATAGATTTATTTTGGTATGGAAAACTGCAAATCATAAAAACTGCTTTTTTTTCTGGACAGGTTTCTTTTTTTTTTTCTGGGCGAGCACATATACAGTAAAATTTGCAGATCAGTTGATGCTATTTAATGTGTTTACGTATAAAAGAAAAAAAAATCCCTTCTCACCTTACCAGTGAGAACTAGCTCAATAAATCAAGTGCAGTCATCAGCAAATATTTAAAAATACCATTTTTCTTTCTTGCCAGTATCCTTTGCCATGTTTCTTCCTCCTGCAGCGTTTGCATTTGAGAGCTTCATTGCATCAACAGTCCGCAATGTGTCTGAACCATGTTGCATTTAGACCAAAATGCCAAACTTATTCTTCATAGCACAAATTTTAACAATTTCAAAATTTATCAGCTTACTGCAGCAGGTCCAAATTTAGTACAACCAGTTGTTTTTGTTAGGAAGTCAAAGCAGTGTTTCAAACTTTAATCCAAGTCCACCAAAGGCTGAAGTTATATTTGTTGTTCATATTCCAGTTGAATAAATAAGTATTCATATTACAGAATAAATAACTTTAAAAAACATTCCTAGAAAACTTTTTTTTTAATCAAATGTTTTGTCCCAAACCGTCTATCTCAACAATCAGAACAAGTAGACTAAAACCATAAAATGGAGTCCTCTCTGAAGGTCAGATTAGACACAGATTTTCCAAGTGCTAGCGATTATATAAAATAATGAATTATTATAAACATCTAACATCTTTGTGTGCTTGTGCTGAAAAACAGTAGTTGCTGCAGGCTACAAAAGTAGTAAAACCTCCTAACTTCAGAGCAAGATAAGGAAACACTTCTAGGGAGCACAACTTGCTATCTATCCAACTTCACCTGCAGCTGAGCAGTTAGGAGATGGAAAGGCTTGTGTACAGTGCCCAGGAGCACAGCAAAGCATTGTCACCACGCCCAGAAAACCAACTGCAGGATCAGGACTTCCCACAGGAGTCTCGGGCAAGTCTCCAGGCAACTGGCAACTGCCAGAGCAATAGCATAAAATTTCAGTGTAAACTGAGAATTATCGCAGTATGTTCCTTGTTGACTTAACAGTTCTATTTTGTATTGGTTTGCAAGAAGAGTAATTAGTTTTATGCAGATAAAATACAAAAGATTTTGAAAAAGGCATTCACTCTCCTAACACTTTAAAGAAATGGCAAATCACCCATTTTATCAGGTTGAATACAGCAAATGAAAAGTTATGATCATTAAAACAAACATACAATATTTTGCTTCAATGTAGTTTGGTAGTATGCAACAAATATGCGCTGCTGCAAATTCAAAACAACAAAAATACAAAACTTATCAAGCTTATTTGCATGTGTTGTCATCTCATTTTTGCCCCAGAATGAACTAGAGATCATGACCAACAGACGTGTTGGATTTTATAAATTCTAAATAATTAAGTTCATGTACTCAAGTGTTTTGCAACATTTAAGTGAAATGAAGGTAAAAGGCTCAGAACCTGGTAGCACGCAGCTGCTGTTCTGAAACCATCTAATATTTGTCTAGGAAAGATCCAGACTCAGCAAATTGTTCACGTTCACAACACAGAAGAGTAGCAGGGATTGTCTTATCTCCTAACTCCAAATTAAATAATTTAATATCCTCCATCACATCATTTATCCTGAAGGAGCAGTTTAATAACTGTTCCGCATTACCATGATGTATGCTTTGTGTCACTAAGCAGCATTATTGAACAATACTGAACAATTTCCAGTTTCTGCTAGAACTCCTTGGCTTGTAACTAGTCAGTTATAGACAGATTATTTGTATTTAAGCAATGCTTTATTTCCATTGGAAAGGTATTTTAGAAGAAACAAGTGTGCTGCAACTTTCTGGTTCATCACTGTTTTGTTTTGCTCAAGAAAGCAAGGCTCCCTCATTTTCACGCTCTCATTGAAGAAACGTTTAAGTGATAAAAACCTCTTTGCTCTTCAGTTTGATTCTTCTTTTCCTAGCAAAGACTGAATTAGCTTTGTGACAGAGTTGTGCTATGCCACGTAGTGAAATTTGTGTCAACAACCCTGAGGTTGGATGAACTCTGGCTTCAGCCATCATCTACCATGTAAGAGCACCTGAGAACTCAAAAGAATCAAGTGTGCTCACATTTTCCCAGCAAACAAGCTAAAAATAAAAAATTAAAATTAAATAAAATAAAAAAATGTAAATCTTACTGGGATAATAGGAGATTCTTAAAAAAAAAAAACAGGAGAGGAAGTACGTGTCTGAATGGGAAGGGAATTACAACAAAAGGTAGAAAAGGAATAGCAAGTAACAGAATGGTGTTTTGGAAGAGAGCATCATAAAAGTCAAGTATTTTATCTGTCATTAATAAAGCCACATGATGTCTGTAAAAATAGAAAATGAATTCCTCAACTTTATAAATAACACTCACTGCACATACATTCTACATAATGTACATGATTTTGCAGTGGTCAAAATGTTTGTCCCACAATGAAATACTAAGAATAATCCAAGGAAAGAAGACAGCATATTCAAGATAAATATGTATGCGATACACCTATATTCAACAACAACATTTGTTAGGATACAATCCGTAACAACTGTAGGTTATAGAGTGCTTCTTCTGAAATCTGAACACATCATTTATTCAGAACCTATTGTTAAGAGAAACATCCAATTAGGGTAAAGATCTTTAGCGGGGGCAATTCTTTACTAGGCTGTTTTGATGATCAGCATGCTTACCATAAAAATACGTTCTAAAAGCTCAGCCCAGCAGCCAAGTGGTTGGCACCTTTACGAAAACACATTTAAGATAGAACAGCAGACAAGCAGAGTAAGAAAAAAAAGAAAAAAAAAAGTGAGAAATAGTAGCATGAATGCCAAGGTCAGAAAAGAACGAGGGGAAGGAGGTACTTCAGGCACCAGAGCGGTCTGTGCAGAGGACCATTGCAGAGCAGATATCCATGCTGCAACCCATGGAGGATCCCACATCACAGCAGCTGGATTATTTCCTGAAGGAACTGCAGCTCATGAAGAACCCATGCTGGAACAGGTTCTCCTGAGAGGAGCTGCAGCCTGCGGAGAGACCACGTTGGAGCAGGGAAGAAGTGTGAGGAAGAAGGAGCAGCAGAGGAACTGCTACAAACTCACTAGAACCCCACTCCCCATGTGCTGCTAGGGGGCTGGGGTAGATGAGTCAGGAATGAAGAAGCAAAGTTAAGCCTGAAAGAGGAGGGGAGAGGGGAATGTTGGAGTGTTTTATTTTTTTTGTTGTTCGTTTCTCACTATCCAAACCTATTTTAATGGCAATAGATTACACTAATTTTCCCTGTTTTTATTTAGATCCATGAGTTTCTTCATGCTATTTTCCCCCTTCCTATCCAGGAGGAGAAATGAGAGAATGGCTGGCACTACTCGCAAAATAAATGATGAAATAAAAATACACATTGGTTTGAAAGGAAGAAATTTTAATGTACAAATTCACACTCACCGTGTTATATTTTGCATAAGAGAGCACAAATCTGCAGTGGTCTCTCTCAGTCTAAACTTCTATCATGTTTTCATAAAACCACAAAAAGTAATTCTCAAACTAGGGAGGAAACTGCAGTGGTCTGCATGATTTAGTCTATTCATATTTTTTTCTAGAAGTGTTTACAGATTAACCACAAAAATAATTCTTCTTCCCTTTTCTCAAGGAAATAAATATTTCACTTTTAAAATTAATCCTTCAGCACTCTAACAATCTGTGCATTGTTACCAAAGCACCTTCTATCAAATTAGCATTTTTTTCCTCTTGGCATTCCAGCCAGTAGCATTTGTTGCTCCTCATGCGCCCACACAGCATATTCAGAATTCTTCTCCAGCGACACCCACTGGCACACTTCAGTGTAAGAAGAAACAGCTGAAGAGTCCGTCTTCAGTTCTGCCTTGCAATGCACCCAGCCAGCGACATTACTTTCTTCCAAAGGGATCAGACCACACTTTTAACCCTATAAATCAAATATGATAATACCAGCAGTTCATAACTAGAGCATTGGGGAAAACAAACAAACAAACAAACAAATCTTGTCTTCTATTCCAGCCTTGTGGACAAAAATTGAAAGAATCTAACATTTTCTGCACTGAGCTCTCAGCTCTGCTTAAGGTTGCAAAAATATTTATAAAGTCAACCTCATCTTGACCTTAAGCTTCAGATAATGGAAAATCTATTACACCCATGTGTAAGGTGTTCCAAGATCGTTGGGAAAAAAAACCACTAGAACTGCACCTTGGCTGGATTTTGTTTTCAACTAGTGGATTTCATAAATTCTTATTGGCAGCTAAATTTGAATTAAAAAATTATACTGAGGATGATTAGTCATCAAGTACCTGCATCTTGGATAAATGAGACAGTCCAATCTTCTTTACTATTTAATAAAAAGGCAGATTTACCAGGCTCCTATTTCATAATAATTTCCTGCTCTTCTTCAACATTTCACCACCTTCTTGGAAAGCAAGTCCTGCACTGACGAATTAACTGATGTGCGTAGTTAGGACATGGCATTAATCCTATTGGATTTTCCCCTGCTGCTGCTGTCAGGCTTTTCTAAAAATAGGAACAAGTTATCCTTTAACATATTCAAATACAAACTGTTTCATCAAGACAAGCATTCTTGTATCTTTAAACAAGAAATGCCAACCTTGCATAATGAATTGCCAACTCTGTTACCTAAGAGACAATAAACTATCAGGGATGGTCTGACATACTACAGTTTTGTTCCTCCATACTTTCCTACCAACAAGAGGTAGAAAAGAATGGGGGAATAGCAGGTATCAAAAAGCTATTATCGTTGCATTCAAAACCTCCATTTGTGTTACGGATTTCTGCCTTAACCCTCCTACCATGAGCTTGGAAGCTACTGATAATTTCCTCATAAACTGTGGTTAAGCTGAGTTGTAAAGCAGTACTCAACAAAACAAGGGTGCAACAGGGTATTTTCTACAGCTAGAGCCCAGACCACTCATGGTTCCTTTACTCTGAGCTGGTTTTCTGCTGTGGAAACTGTTTAAGAAAGACTGAAGATTACTGAATAACTACAATTTTATTTGACCAGTTAGATCAACTGAAAACAGGTTTAGCAAATCCGTAATTTGTAAACCTGAGAAAACACATTCTTGATAAGTTTATTATACATGTATTCTTTGAATGTAATCTTCACTGTATTGTTTAAATCTATAGAAATACTCAGGTCTTACTTCAAGACCTTTAAAGCAATCAATGCAAACACGTGAACTGAGTATACCTGGAGGCTGAATATCCTCTTGAACAATACCAGCTCGGTTTATTGACTGTTCTTTCTCTGGAAAACAAAACAGAAACAACACTACTTATAAAAAGAAAATACCAGACACCTTGCCTGTACGTAATAAAGCAACACTGAAAATTACATTCATTCTGAATCCTACACAGTAAAACTCTGGTGAGTATCTGTGTATGCAACACAAATGTAGCATTCACACTTAGCAAGGAAACTAACAGCTAGTTTGTTCTGAGAGATTACAACCTGTAAGATAGTCATCTTAAAGTAATGATTACTTTTCTAAAAAATGCTGATATACCTGTTGCGATGCCATAACTTAAGCAATGACCGGTACTTTTAGGAGCTACCCCTCACATGCTCAATGCAAAACTCCTCAAAAGATTTATTACTTCCAGAACCAGTGATCCCCATCTTCAGGTCCTGAAAAATCTTTTGTCTCATCACAAACAGATTTCATGGCAGCATCTATAAAATTACTGCTGGCAAACTTCATGAAATTGAGTATTAGGAGGATGTTTTCCACAGAGTGGGCCTGTCTCAGGGTTTTTTTGTTTTTTTTTTTTTTTAAATCAAAACACTTCCAGAAAGAGAAATGGACAAAACCGTATCATTTTCCCTGTTTCCCTCCCTTTTTTCCCCCTTTCCAGTCAAGTGCTTTACCACTGTAGTGCTTTGAACAGGAAGTCAAAGCTTGTCTGGATTATTAGCCTTTTGTCAATCCCACTGAATTTTTTAATCCTCTAAAAAAATTGTTGTGTGCACTGTCTCAGGTGAAACTCTGAACTAAGCCCACCTTAAAACTAAAGTTTTTGCACATCCTACCACACTTAGAATGCACAAGCACTGCATGTTATCAGGCTGTCTAGGTACATGACTAAGGCTACTAGACACTAGCAGGAATATCAAGGGGACAGGCACTCAGTTCTGTCCACTGAGAATAACAATTGCTGTTCCATACTCTTTAGCATACAAAATCTCAATCCATTTTCAAACAATAGGGTGTAAAACTCAGAGAAAACAGAACCAATTAGGGCAAGGAATCAGACTTATTCCTAGACATGGAGAAGGACAGCCAAAGAGTATGAGATAGATGCTAAAATAAGAGGAGAGGCAGAGATCAAAATGGGAATCAATTTGAGAGGTCTGTCTGAAACACACTTGGGGTGAACAGAAAGAGCTGTTGGCTGGTCAGGCAAAGAAACCAGCACAGAGAAGAAACAGACGAGAAACACAGAGACTGGACACAGAATGGCCAATAGGGAGTCTAGGATGGGGCCTGGAAGCAACTTGGAAAATGGGTAAAACAAAGAAAAATGAGAAAAAGCCAGTCTCGATGGCAGGACAACCACCTCACAGGATGCGGAAGGAGCAGAGTCTCACAATTCAGCAAAAACATGGATTCTACTGAGAAAATGCCTTATTCCCATCTGGCGTCAACCCAAATAGATTCTGTCAACCAGCTGCATTAATTAATCTAAGTGGAAGAGGTGGAAAGATCTCAAGGTTTCAATGCTGCCACTAAACTATGTGTTTAGTATGAGGAAATAGTCTATTTTAAAACTAGTCCCAGACATGAAAATATTAGGAACATCAAAGCTAGAAACGGAGATGCTAAAAAGCTATAAAATTATAGCATTTATTTATGAAATTAAGTCAGAAACCCCTGTGTGCACAATTTATGGCACAAATTAGCAATTTGATTACACGCTGTTTTCCCAAGTATCTTCCATTTTATTTGTTAAACCTCTAGGAACTCCTCTGAAGATGTGTGAGTATCACACAGAAAATACTTGTTCCTGAGCATACCGTGCCTCACTTGTGCAGAATTCAGGTGACACACAAGAAACACGAGGCTGAAGAAAGAAAAGATGGCTCTCCACGTTTACGTAGCTGAATGTCACTCGAGAACTACAATCCATTCTCGCCTCTTGCAGGATTACTACGGGATGCAAACCCAGATGTCCAACTGCAGACCCAGCTTCCCAATACGCAGAAATAATGAGTATTCACCCACAGCTCAAGTTAATTGGGGGGAGCAGCAATCTTCTGGAAGTTTTGTTGCTATACAGCTTACTAGACTGTACTCAGAAAATTAATACCTCTGCAGCCCAAACCCTAAAATTATTATTTCCACAGCAGTACCACAACCATGAAAGTCCATGTCCACTCTAAGTGTTAGGTGAGTGCTTGTGCTGCTCTCATGCAACTGGTGAGCATCAAGGAAAGCAACAGGGATCACAGAATATCCCAAGGTGGAAGGGAAGTTACTGACGGTGCAGTCCAAGGAGAGTTTGAGCAGAATGTGCTAAATAAAGTCTAGAATCAGGCACGAAATACCAAGTGTAAGTATTTACTAACTGTACACTGCCCATTTTATGTGTTAAACGGAGACTTAAAAAAATTCCTGACAGGGATCATTTGCTTATGTAACCTGCAAACACAGGTGAGGAAATTATCCATTGGCTCTCTCCCTTCCGTAATGATCAATCACACACAATATTTTTGGAGCCAACACCACAAGTAAAAAAGAGTAAGGTAGGCGAAGAAGAGTAAGGATTTTAAATGGGAACACAGGGGAGAACACCTGTCTTTGGGGGCAGTCTGCAGCTTCACCAACATTAAATAACTCCCGTTGCTTTCAGTTACATTTTACTTCACTTCCAAAGCGAGGCTAAAGTCCCTCGGAGAAGATCAATAAGTTTGCCGCCCTATTTTTGGTCATTCTTCCTAGAACCCCCTCAGGAGCCCCACCAGCCGCCGGCAGCGGGGTGCCGGGCGGCGGGCAGACGGCAGGAGCCCCGTGTGGCAGCGCCGAGCGACCTCCGGGGACACGGCTCCCCGGCGCCCCCCGGCTCCCTGCGGCCCCCCGGCACTCACTGTACTCGTCCGGCAGCAGCAGCGGCCTGAAGTAGATGGGGTACAGGGCCGCCCCCACCACGGCCACGAAGCCGCCGAAGATGCCCAGCGTGCGGCTCAGCCCCGCCATGATGGCGGCGGCCCCCTCCTCTTCCTCCTCCACCGAGGCTCCGCCGCTGCCGGTTCCGGGGCTGATGGCGGCCGCCCGGAGCCGTGCTCCTCGCCTCCCGGTGCGGCACGGGGGGACAGGACACGGCAGGCTCCCCGCAGGCCGGAGGGGACGCGAGGGCGGCGGCGGCTGCTGCTCGGGGCGAGCCGCTGCCCTGCCCGGCCGGCGGCTCCTCCTCCTCCAGGAAGCCGGATCCGCCGCAGCCCTGTCGGCCGGGCAGTGGGCAGCGCCGCCACGCCGATGGGCGCCTCCTCGTCCCCCTGCTGCTGCTGCTGAGCCGCCGCGGCAGCATGGAGCCCGCCGGGCTGCCCCGCCGCGTCCCCCCGCTCCTCCTCCTCCTCCTCACGGTGAGTGGCGAAGCACCTGCCGCGCTCCCCCCCGGGCGGCCGTAAAATGGTGGCGGGGCTGAGGAACCGGCCCCGGGGGGCCGGGGGGCTCGGGGCTGGCAAGCTTTGTGTAGTGAAGCCCTTTAAACTGAACCCTTTTAGCTTGAACCCCTTTGAACTGGACCCCTTAGGGTTGGAAGAGTGGGGTGCCTCTGGTGTCTGCCTCGGGGTGCATCAGCCGCTGGAAACAATCGCGTTGTAAAGGCGTCTGCTGAACTAAGCTTCTTTCCCCTCTTTGCTGCTGCGAAATGCAAACTCCTGTCCAAGTCTTCGTTTGCGTACCCGGTATGGGTACATAGGAGCAGGTCGGCACCCTTTTGTGGCAGGTCTCCTCTTCACACATCCTAAAAAAGCGTGACGTGGCGGGTGTGCGCAGGTAAAGGGCTGGGGTTACCTTCAGGTGTGGTGCGAACTGGTGTGATCCCAAAGGCTCATGTGGAATTTCTGCAAGGGTGAGCTCTTACCCCGCTGAGATCGTATTCCAGTGAGTGAAGGCACCGTTTCTGTGGTATTTCACCACTGCAAATGCTCACTTTCCTACTAATTGTTGTGATTTTCTCCCACAGTGATTTTACCCCAGCACTGGTGAGATGGCTCGGGCTCACTCCCTCAGGTTCAGCAGGTTTAAGAAAAAGATCCAAGAAGAAAACTTGGACGGCTTTTACAATCAAGTTGCCCCACACAATGAAGCCTCTGTGCCTTTCTTGCTGAGCCCTGCCTGTCTCATGATACCATTTTTAATCCACCATAGCTGGCCTGTTTACTACACTGGGAAAATTTTACTTTTAAATCTCATAATCACACTCATTGTGTAATCCTTTCATCCTAGCTCTCTGTAGCCAGAGATTATGTACAATTAACCCTGTGTTGTCTGAGGTAATGCTGAGGGAAGTGATGTTTAGGGTTCCTCACAGAAAGATTTATTTAATAGGCACGCTGCCCAGTACGTGAGAGCGATGTACAGAGGTAACCAGGTGGGAACAGACTCAGCCACTGTCTAGAAAAGTTTGCTGTCCGTGGTCTGCCACAGCTGCATCGCTGTGGGATCACTCGGGGGGTCTTTTCACTGTGTTCCTTGCTGGATGAGCATCCTGAAGGATTTATGAGGTGTGGTGCAACAGCACACCCGACTGTGCTTCGTGCATTTTTGCAGTTTGTGCCTCAATACCTGAGGCACCACAGAATACAAAGAAAAGATTCTTGACTAAGCCTGTGCGAGCCATTTTGCAGAGCGGGCACTGAGGGCAAGGCAGCTGAAGCTGACCTTATGCATCAGTGGTCACGCTTTGTCATGCTTAGGTGCTCTCGGAGCAGTTTGTACTACAAGGAGCTGGCTTTGAGTTGCCTTGGGATATCCCCACCACAGGAAAAAAAAAAAAAAAAAAAAAAACCACACCACTAGCATAATTTCTGCCAGTCAGCCTTTCATTGGAAGCCGGATGGCCACATTTCACATCCTGCTGCGTCTTTGCTAATGAACCCTGCCAGACCCAAGCTGTCTTTGCTGGGAGCCAGCTCCCATATCTCTGTGCTGGAGAAACCCCTGGGAAAACTGAGAGCTGCCTGGATGATTTGTAGCTGTAAATACGTGTATGCGGTAAGCATGCAGTGGTAACACGATGATTTGTAGTGTCTACCTGGTAGACTTCAATGTTTTGTGATAACCAAATGGCATGACTTTTATAAACTGGGGGCCATGCCATAAGGGAAATCATAATAAATCATACAGATCAAGCAGTTTTCACATACTGTTTCTTGCAAGGTCAAAAAGTATTTGATAGATATGGATGGTATCCATCAAGTGGAAGAGGTTTAGCGTAATTTGTGTTTGCTGTTGTGTCTGTTCTTTAGAGATATCTATAACCATAAAAGGTTTACATAAGAAACATGTCGTAATAGTATCTCTGCCTGAGAGGTATCGGAGTCAAAATCAAGGTTCTCTAATCAGCTTTTTAATTGGTGTTTGTGCAGGTGTTTTATTGCAGGTTGTGATAGTAACTTCCAACGGACACCAACCTCTTTCTGCTATTCCTTTTTTATCCCCTTCAGTAGGTCCTTCATAAAACACATCATATAAACACGGATCTGCAGATAGATTTGTTATATTCAAAGGAATATTTCTGCTGCGCTTTGCCACTAGTGACTGAAATGCTAATTCAGTTTTATAGAATTTTATAGGATGGGAAATAAGACGGGGAGAGAAAGGCTGTTACTCTGAAGAGACTACCTATTGTAAAAAGCTTAGATCCCAACATCATGGAGCGTTTTTCCTTTTTATGGCATTTTATTTGGTCAAAACAGACATTTGGGGGCTTACGTGTGTTTATGCTCAGCATCATTGCACATTTGGCTTCCTGTGTCTCTCGTCGGACACGAGAAGATAAGGAACAGTCAGTTGTTCTTGTGGGAAGTAATTTGAGCGACAAGTTCAAAAAGACCAATAAAAGTAAATAAATCTTGTTATCTAGAGTTATCCAGTTGCTAGCTGTGATAGCCACCTTTCTCATCCAAAAGTTTCTTCATTCAGTTATGTCTTCCAACTTCTGCTTTGAATAAAGGGGAAAAAGAGCATTTGGTCAGACAATTAAATCTAAAATTATCTGTAGGAAGGAGGAGGTAGTACAGGTAAACTTAGTTGTAGCTTTTCCTAATATTTACAGCTTCACATGTTTTGAAGATTATTTTTTTTCAGAGTAGCTTTCAAGGACTTGCAATGTATTTGTAAGAAATAAAAAACAAAATGATTTATCATCAGGGATTTTTACTGATCCCTATCTTGGAACATGGGCAAGGTCTTGTCCTGCAGGTTCACAGCACATGCTTCTAATAACTAGAAATGTACAAGCCACATGGTTGAAGCTTTTAAATATTTTGAGAATTGCAGTGAAAAAGCCATCAGTCCGAGGTACAAGATCCAAGATACATTTCAATTCAATCTGTTTAAGCTTAGCAAAGTTACAAGTCCCTGAAAACAGAGCCTCTCATTTTGAGTAATCCTAACTACCGGCTTGCCTGGCAGTCCTAAGAGGCGATTGGGGATGTTTTAGACAGATCAGGGAATCTGGCAGCAGTGCAGTGACAGTGGCTGGCCCTCTGAGCCGAGTAATCCTTGGTATCCTGGCAGCACATCAATCCAGTCACTGACCGCTGAGCAGAAAGAAAAAAAGCAGATTGAAGCTTTGGAGACGACAACTTCAGCGCAGAGGATAATCCTGGCGGGTGTCCAAGAACTCACGAAGTATATAATGGGCATAGCGAGAGAGAGCAAAAGCTGAGCAAATGTCTTCTGCTGGTCTCGCTGCCCAGATTTGTAAGCCCATTTTGTGGATAGGAATGTTTCTGTAGTAAGTTCCTAAATGCTTTCAGAACATGGATTCATTCTCAGGAAACCTCAGAGTGCTGCTTTAGTCGTTATTCCAGCTCTTTGGATACCCGCATGAGAGGTAACACAACTAGTTAACTTTTTAGAAAGAGAGAAATACCAGGCTGCAGCCGTGCCAGCCAGCAACGATAGGATGAATAAATGCCAGCGCACTTCTGTATATATTCTTTAGGCTTGATCCAGGGAACATGTGTAAATAGCATGACGTGAAAGTCAGTATCTTAGTAGACCGGATTGCACTTGCAGAAGGATACACCCTATAAGTACATTTTGTTGGGAAGCATATGTGGCTTTGAGAAGTCAACATAGGTGAGTTATTACTGTTAAAACCTTGATGGTATCTCTTTAGTAATTCATATGCACCTGCTGTGTGAAGGAATCCTGGTATTTTGGAGTCTGAGTACTGTGTATAAACCTCCTGCTCCTGCAGTGTCCTGTTATTGTTGACAGTGTATTGGTAATCTTGCACATGTCGGTTCTCTGGTTAACACAGTGGTTTTACTCTGTCTGTTTTTCCTTCCAGAATTTCATGCCATCCTTTGGAAAGGAGACGTTACGGACAACAGCTGTTACTCCACAGTTTGAACGAAACGTGGATTATGCGGACTTCATTCATTTAAACATTTTGGAAAAGAAAGTTCTTAACAATTCTGAGGTTTTAGTTCAGTATTTATGTTCTAAGCCTTGTATCGTCAACTTGGAAGCGGTAGCCTCCTCAGAGTTCAGGACTGGCGTACCAGTATACAGAAGGAGGTGGAAGGATGAGAAGAACCTTTACATTAGTCAAACTCGGCAAGTGCATTTGAAGTTCCCAAGCATCATGGTTTACAGGGATGATTATATCATCAGAAACTCAATAATGGTGCACAGTGTGATATTATATGCATGGATTAGTCACAAACTAGTTAGCAGCTATGATGTTGAGCAGAATGAAAGCTACCAGGAGGCAGTAGCCAAAAATTACACTTTTTTAGAAGCAGTTCCGCCTTTTGAACGCCCATATAAAGACCACAAAGTCTGTCTTCAGTGGGGCACTGACTATTTGTGGATGCTCCAGGCAAACAAGATACCCCAGTGCCCTCATGAAAGCGGTATGTGTAATGTCACTTTTTTTTTTTTTAATTTCTTCTGAGGGGACTAACAGGACCCAGATAACATCTTTGTAAGCTGTTAACATTTATTACAGGTACACGCTTTTTGTGTGGAACGATTTACTTGGCCCACATTGTTGACTGTGTAAGCTTAGTAACTGCAGGGTTGGAGCTTCAAATGACCAAAGTCATCTTGTCTTTCATAGTCAGCTTGTTTAATCACAGCCAGCCTGGAGATCTCTTGCAGCACTGCCTTTTATTTTCTAAGCATATTCACAAAATATTTATCTAAAACTCGCTGAGGTCAATGGACGCCATTCCTTCAAAGAGAGTTGTTCAGTCCCATATTGCATTATTTCAACGTCAGTCCTGCAGTTCTTACATATGTAACTCTCATATGGGTCATCTCAGGTTTTCTGCTTAAGATGAGTGCCATATACTTGGAAACAGATTTTTTAAGACTTTGTAGTGAAATAAACATTACGGTACTTTTTTCCTTTTTTTTTTTTTGCTGAAGCCATTATGAACAACCAGTTTTTATTAAATAGTTTTAAAATTAAAAATATGCTTTTAATAAATTTATTTTTCAGCAATGCTAATTTTTCAACATTTATGCTAGTGTTAAAAAACTAAATATGAAATATGCTGTATTTGACCATTTTGGTTGAATTCTGTTTTCTATTCAGGTATAGATTCACACAAATCACAAGGAAAAATAACTATCTGCTAAAGAAGAATTGTATCATTTACAATTTGCTAACATAACAAAATACTAACCTTTAGGAGTGGTATACAAAAAAAAATTATATCAGGCCTATGCTTATAGTTTTAGTATTTATGGGTCTAAATATGAAGTCTTTATTTTGGCCTGCCTGTTTTATATATTCTGAAACCCACAACTCTGCTTGCTGGGTTTTCTCGGAGTTATCTTGATTTTTTTTTTTTCCTGTCCGCCTGTCTCTAGCTTTACAATTTAAAATTTTTGTTGTTGTTAACCAGAAAGGTTATTTGCTTCTAAAGGGTTCTCTCCTAGAAAATCTTGTAAAGGTATTTGTGTCGTTTGGTTTTGCCACGTTGGCATGTAAATGCACTGAAAAGAACAGGGAAGCAAGGGAGTTGCTGCCTTCAGGGGCTTTCTAAAATACTTGTTAGAGACCAAGCATGTGAACTCTGACAACAGCGTGAAACATTTTACGGTTTATCTAATTGCTTTACAGGTAAGAACACTTAGAATACCAAGAAAAAGGAGGAAATAACATTTTATTCATTTTTTTTTTAAGAAGCTTGTAACAAATTGCTTGATTTTTAGGAAACCTCTTGATATGCCTTGAGTAAGCTTTGAACATCTTTTTCCAGTTTCTTATCAGGGCAGCATTATCAGTTAGATTTATTACAGGGTTACGTAAATCAGTTAAGAACAGAACTGGTATTTATTCACACGTACAGTATAAAGGGGAGACCTGAAAATGGAGAGCAAGCCCAAGAGCTGTGGAGTAATCTCACGTAGGCATAACCAAAGATAGAATGAGATTTAAATGAGCGACGTAAATTTTCTCCTTGCTAACTTTTGCTTAAGCTAACTTCTGCTTCAAATTTAAGCATCTTAGATGTAAATACCTGTCTTCCCTGCTTCTAACAGCAGCTGGGAATAGACTCCGTTTCACTTTTCTGTGGGTTATTCATTTCAAGACTGTAATGCATTTAAGAACAGTGAATGAACTTGTGCTTAAAGACTTATTGAAAGTTTGTGTTAATTTTTAATCTGTTGTGTACCTCAAATGTTTGACTATACAAGTGTGAGCTAATTAATTGCTCAGTTATCAATGGTTGTTTTCTGGCAGATTAAGAAAGACTGTATTTTGCAGATGGCGTTCAGATTCTCAACTTCATATATGCTTCCAGTGGGGAGAAGACAGGAATTGTGAAGAGATTTGAACAATTTGAAAACAGAGAACTTGAAACAGTCAGGCAACATCAGATTGATTATCCGATGTAAGTATAGGCAAGTAACTGAAGCGGGCCACAATTGGTTATTGAAGGCTGTAGGGTGTACTGAAATTCTTGGGCTGTATTCACAAAGTAAAGGAATATTGCCTGCTGTTTTGAGAAAAGGCTCAAAAGGAAACTAGTGAGCTATTCCTTCCGTTCTCTGATTTTATTTTTGGAGGGAATTAACCTGAACCTTAGAGGCATAATTACACAGCACTGCACTAAGATGTACTGTAGGAGATACCAGTGGTAGGTGAAACTGAGCTGGTTATGTACAGTTAGGGGAGGGTAGGTTAGCTGATACGTGCTGTCATGATCAGACAGCTGTCTCATGACTACCTAGCCCGAGGTTTTCTGCATTACAAAGAGATCTGCATTTCAAACACCATTTGCAGACTAATTGCAGTGGTTTCTTGCAAGGGCAGGCAGTGTAGAACAGCTTTTTTCCCTATAAATTCACACTAGTTATTTTGCAGAAGACAAGCTTTTAGTGATTAGAGTCCCCTGCCTTGATAAATCATCCAGTTTGAGCTTAACACTGTTTCCTTCCACCATCCCTGCGTAAACTGTCCTAGTCAGATGGGGTAAAACCACTTAGCTCTGCACACCATGCAGTTACAGAGAAATCCCACTGGTAGGATCATCCTTCTCTGCTCTTCTTCCTCTTCCCCAAACTGTCACAACTCTTCAGTCGTATTTTGCAACTTCAGACAAAAAAGTGTTTGTGCACGCATGCACGTGCATGCGTGTACATCCATAATCTCCCTTCCACCAGATGCCGTTACCCCAGCAACATTATCACAGAAATGGGAAATGGTTGCAGGAACTTGAGCTTGCCTGCTGCTTTGTGTTTGGCCTGTAATCAGAGAGTGCCAAAGACTTGTCGACCGGTCCAGGTTCCACACAGTTATTAGCCCTTATCCTGTAAGTCTGAAGTTGTCATTACAGAGCAGCTTTTAGCTCTTGGTCTCTTTAGGATGGGTGACAGCCGGGTTTACATAGCCTGCTGCCCTTCGCTCGCCAGTGCAGGTGCACTCTGCTTCTGGTACTGAAGCTCTGGTTGAGAAAACAGCGGGAATTCATGCAACTTCGTAGTGGCTCCACACAGTTCCAAATGTCTCTTGACTTCAGGTTATCTCTCCAGTGCTAACAGAAAGCATTGTCTGTGTGCTGTGGGTGCATGACAGCCTTGGGTAGCTCTATTAAGAAGTGGAAGAGATTTTTCCTTCAGCTGCTTGTATGTGAGTGGTGGTTCCCCCTGCACTGAGAGGCAAACAGGAGCGGATGGATCAAACTGAAGTTACTCGTTTGACTTCAGTCAAGGGTTTAGTTAATGAAAGCAGCTTTCCAAAATAGATTTGCCTTTATCGTTTAACAGGGTCGTTGAGCTTCAATGTAAAGGAAGAGGAGTGGAGGTAGGCAACAGTCATTTGAGGCAGCTGCCAGTGCACAGCCTGCAGCAGGGACAGGCTGGGACTGTGAGGGACTACTCGTCCTGCATGGCACTCTGCGGCAATGGAGGAGGTGAAATGAGTCAGCATTGTCCCCACCTGCATCCCCGGAAATTTGTCCAGATAGGTTATGTGCTCAGACTGACAGTCCAGGAGTAAATGGAGAGTACAGCATTTGAATTTGCTGTATTGCCAGAGACGAAAGACGGAAAGAGTGATGTTCAAGCCGAAGCGGTATTGCTGGAAGCACAGTGTCTGCCTGTAGATCACATAATGATATATTTACAAGCAGTCATGGTTTACAAACCTGTCTACCTCACCCATGTGCCAGCTGTGGAGGATATTATGTTACTGGCTATTTAAGGTGTAGTCTATGTTAGGGAAAATTTTATCTGCGTTTTGTTTTGTTTTTTTAACATGAGAGCAGCTGTTACACTTTCAGACTTACCTTGGTTAAGGCAGGAGGTACTGTGTGCCTAGAAACTTCTCGCAAGAGATGCAAGGCAAGCTGACCCAACAAATATTTGCATTGTGTCTTAATTACAATACCTCCTTCCAGAAGTTATTGAGAACTTTGTCAGAAAGCATTGTAATGCTTTGCTGGGCTGTATGTTGAAGCTAGGATTGTCAAAGGCATTCTGCATTTAGCTGACTTTGCTGTTACGGAAATAAGTGGCCAAGATCCTGTCAGTAGCACGGAGGCAGTTTTAGTCTGGCACAGAGAAACTCCTTAAAATCAGATCCAGTGGTACAAATTCTGCTTTTAGTGCCTTAGCAAATCTGCTTTGTAATGCCAGCAGAGCCAGTGAAACTGTTCCAGCTCTGTGCAGAAATTGCTCAGTAGATAACATTGTTGGGTCTTCCTTTTTTTTATTTATTTTAATTTGCACTGCTCCATAGTTTGATCATGCTCCACCTTTATTTATCCTTTGATTCAGCTCTGTGACAAGTATTCGTACCTATTTGTACTACCCAGACGTTCACGTCATTTTCACCTGCTCCTCCCAAGCACATTTTCACAGCTGTTGGTTAGTATAGCTTGGTAGGCAGAGCTTAGTTTTTACTGGCTTCTACAATTGAGATCACAAGAATGTGCACTTGGGGATTTTGTACTGTAGTCTGCATGCAGGAGGGTGGCTCCAAGTTGTCTCAGCTGCTTTTTCAGTTCCCTGTTGATGTGGGATCTGGCAGTAGCTCTGATTCACCATTCTGGAATTGATTCAGATAACACTCCCTTAACTCTCCTCTCATGTCAGTACCACAAAAGTGCTCGGTTATAAGGAGATCATAGATGCAACAATCTTACATAGAGTTGCTCTGAGGGTTTTTAGTGCGCAGGATGTGTGCTGTTCTGAAGATTACATGTGTGAATACAGTTGGCTAAATTAAAGTGAAATGCATGTTTTTCAAATTACGTAGGGAGATTTCTCATCAGGAGTGGATTTTTTTTGTTTATTTTTGCTCATGCAGGTTCACCGTTTCAATCTGGCTGTATTTACTGCATCACTGTGAAAAGGACTTGTGTGGTATTCTGTATTTTATTGATCCAAAAGAAATGTATGGTACTCCTGCTGTATTTCTAAGTGAGGAAGGTAAGGGATTTTATTAATGGCCTTCAGAGGGGGTCTAATACAGCCTTTATAGATTTGTGCCTAGGAACAACAGTTATAAATATATTATCAGCCCTACTTTGTGAAACTGATCTCGTGAAATGCTTTTTGACTATAATGTCTGAAGAGTCATGTTTGAAAACTGAAGTGTTGAAATTGAAGTGGTATTTTAATATTGCTCCCAATTCTTAGATACCTACTACATGAGATTTCTTGAGAATTTTGAATAGCCTCAGAAGAAGTTCAAATAATTTAAGTTCTTGCAGATGTTGTGATGTTCAAGAGCATAGTCTATTTCCCACTCCAAAAATAAAGGTTGAGGTAACACTTAGTCTAGCAACACTTACAGTCGAAGAACATTCCTGCCAGAAGAAGGCTCTTCAGTCTCTGAAACCGAATGAAATTCGGCAGATGGGAGCTGGCTGGCAAGCAAAAGATTGCAGAGTTTTGAAAGTGCACACCTGGCTTTCTCATTCGAGGTTGTTTTTTTTCCCCTTCTTTGCAAGTTTCACTGCTAATCTCTTCCTCTCTACTATTTTTGCAGTTTCTATTTTCTGTATCTTGTTACCAATTTAGATAATTAATCATTAGAACAGTTGGCATAACACTGCGGCGTGTTTTCCATTATCCATTGTATTTCCCTTATGAACTGGATGTGTTTCTTAGAAGACAAAACAAAAATAACAGCTCCCCTGGGAGTGACTAGCTTGGTCTGAGACTTGCTTGGAGAGGTTCTGGGGCCTGCATTTTTCAGTGGTAGACTAGGGTATCAGAATAGTCTGTTCTGTTCGTACAGGTTCAGACTGTGAGCCCAGCTTCTGCAGGTCCAAGGAACAGGGCTTAGCATCATCCTGTACTTGGTCATCATGCTCTCACGTGCTAACAGACGAGCACTGAGTAAGATACTCATGTGCCCTGTTTCCCTGTGCTGCGTGCTGCAGTCACGTCTAGTTTTTTGAGATCAACAGATAGGTTTAATGTCTGTCCCTCAGACAAGCTGGTTTTGATTCAGCGGTTTCACGTGGCAGTCTGTGCATTAGCACCTGAGGTGCATAACTAGGATTTAGAACGCGTTTCCCTGTGATTCTGTTAGAGTTGATGTGTTGCATGGTGAGTCCCCAGATGTCTGTTGATGACAGATGTCTGCTGGTGGACAGAGTCACTGTGAATAATACATTAGAAAATCCATTCTTAACATTTCTGTGGTGTTTATGGTCTTTTTCCTCCTTTGTTGCTCTATCAGGTTGCGTGCATATTCAGATGCACCTCATTAGAGGAGATGACCTTGCAGTGAAAACCAGCTTCAGCCTTCCTCTGAAGCAGTGGTTTCGACTGGATCTCTCTTTTAAGGGTGGACAGGTACGTGTGCTACTGAATCACCAGATAAAGACTGAAATTTGTCTAATTTGTTTATGCCTCTGACAGATCCCTTAACAGATCTCTCAGGTAAAGCTAAGAGAAATAGTATAATCTGCACATGCTCACATAGCAAAAGAATGAAAAATCTTACACTAGAAATTGGCCACAGATGTACAGACTATCTGACGTCAGGAAGTCATCTTAGATGCTTAAGATAAGTGCCTAGAATTACTGCGTATTCAGCAGGTATCCTGGTGCACAGTTGCTGTCTGGCAACTTTATTGACTGTATGGGCAACCAGAACTCCTGGGTTAGATACTTTATCTAGATAAGTTACATAGTGCGAATAGCCCCCAGGGACTTTGGACTCGGAGACTTGTGCATTTTTATTATTCTGATATGAAAATTTAAGTGTCTGGCTTCTGTGTACAGTAGCATGCCTCTTGTCTAGATGTTATTGTCAGCGTAGCTAAAAGAAAGCATGTGTAGTTTCCAAGTTTTGCATATTTGACAGAGCAGCATAGGATTGACTGCCATTAAAAGACACAAAAAATATTGCAGTATCCCTCTGTAGTAGATAAAATACATAATTTACATTTTGACAAATCGCAATTGTTTTTCACAAGAACCTTCCAAAAACAGCTCGGAAAACCATTCAGTCTCCCTTCCTGAGTTCTTGCCTGTACTTACAGCTATTAAGATATTAGGGTGTGAAAATAATCAAAAACCTTATCAGTCTGCTTTTCTCAGCTTCTTTCTCCTCGAAAATGGTTGAATAGATTAAATTCTGAATTGTAAAAATAATTGCTAATAAATTGCCAGAAAAGCTGAGGCAGATTTAAATTATGAGGTAAGTGACCAATAAAGCTGAAACAGTGCTGTGCAGAGAGAGTCCAGTCCAGTCTAAACTACTGCTATTCCTTTTGCATCCCACCTATTTAAGCATGTGAATGGTGAGCTGATTGATTGGCTTGCAAAAAATGAAGTAGCATTGTGCATTAACGTGCTTTTAAATGTATTGTTAAGAGGAGAAGTGAAGGGAGGGGTTTGTGTGCTCAGAACTGTCTTCTGCTTGTTTAAATTGTAGTTACTAATTTAAGCTCATGGGAAGTGGAAGAGCGTATGAATTTTGGAGGCGCAAATGCAGAAGTTACTGTCAATATTGATAAAAGGTTATATTAGTCTTGCCTTGTTGGGAACTCGAGGATTGCCTGTACAATTAGATTAAGAAAAAGCATTCTTCCATGAGAGAGCAGAGTGAATATATTCAGGCATGAGATAAAACCAGTGGTTAATTAATTTCCGCTTCTGGACAAAATAAGGGAGCTGAAAAGAGTTTAACGAGCACTCTTGTGGCAGGCAGAGGAAGTAGAACCAAACTTAAAAACATTTCAGTACTTAGATCCAGTCTTGGGACAGATAAAACTGTGGTTCGGTTACATCTTATTGACAGGTATTCCTGTAGCAAGTTTTTAAGTGCTACAATCCTACAAACGTGCACAAGAATCTTCTTATTCAATTACTTATTTCACTTCCATTGATGAGATATGCTTAGACCAATGTGATCTTATAAAAATATATATATATAAATTAGGGAAGGCTGTGAGATTGAGGCATCAAGAAATTAAGTCAGATTTTAAGAGCACTGAAAGATGTGGATGAATCCATAAGGATAGCTAGGCACTTGATAAAATTTTGCAAGGTTGTTTTGTGAGTCCTTAGACAATTTTTTAAAATAGCAATGTCTATGAAAACCTCATCTTGTCATCCTTTTCAGTCATCCTAGAAATTCTGGCACTGAAAGTCTCCTGTGGGAGTTGAACCCAGACTTTTTTTTTTTAATCATGGCCTGTTACATTAACTTTTTGGCCATTCTTTACCTGTAGGCTACAGCTACTTGAGATGATCAAATTTATCTTCATTACATAAAAGGAAAACAACCTTTCACAGTTTGGAAGAGTAAAAGCTTCAGCAAAGTATAAACGTCTTATAACTGAACACAGGGATGAAATAGCTGATGTAGGCAACATCTGTGCTATTTTTGTTTCTCATCATTGGTCAGCACAGACAACTGTCCATGTTTCCACTAAGCTTTCAAGACATAAATCAGCTATGTGACACCATCCTCTTTAGCACGGAGGAGATCCAACATGCTGCAGCTGTAATCTTGTAAACTGAGTTAAAGTGACTTAATAATGTGTAATATTTAGTCTACTACAATTAATACTTTGTGTTCTTTTAGATAGAAGTAAGCAGTGTTGGGAAGAATTTGAAAAGACAACATCATCAGTCTTTTATGTAAGCAACATTTTCTGTTTTGCTGAGTGTGTGTGTGTATGTTCAGGTATGGAAAATGGTAGGATGACAACACAAGTCTGTAACTGAGATTCCAGATTTTCAAAATTTCTATGTTTTTTTTTTACTGTCTACACTCTCAAAATGAGCTTGTTTTACTGTGATGACACTGAGAATGATCTGATCTGAATAATTTGGTTAATGCCATGAACTCATGCTGCACGGTCTAGTACTGGAGTCTGATTCCAGAATCACAGATCCTCCCACTAAAAACTGATTAGGAAGATCAGTGGTATTGGGATCACTCTTCAAATGAAGTCTTGGCCTTAGTGAAGTCAAAGGGAGTTTTGCATGAAGCAGCTAGGATTTCACCAGTGTATCTGCTTTGCTTAGGTAGATAGCAAGATTTTTAGTATGGAAACCGTATAAAAATAAATTGCATTGAAGGCTTCGTAGTTGGGCTTCCTCTATTGTGGTTTACAAACCAGAGACTGTAAATTTGTAGATGGTAACTCTAGGAGACAAATTTTGATAGGCCAGTTTTAGAGAAGTGCAGGGGAGGGATGGAATTGAAATCTTTGAGGTTATTTAATGATGCATAAAACTGCAGAAGAGTCCTATGGGTCAGCAAAATAAAACATTCTGCTGCTTTACTATTTTTGTAGACAAGGTGTTTGTTAAATCTACTGCAGAAATCATCATAGTAAATGACAAAAGTGGATTTTTAGAGTCGATTTCTTTAGATGGAAAAAGAAAAAGATACTGGTAATAAATTTAAGGCTGTTGGTTACTGAAATTCTAAGTTAAATTTCTTTTTTGTTTTCTTTCTTTCTTTCATAATACCTCTTGATAGCCAGCTTATTTCTCTTTCACGTTTTCAAGTTTTAGGGAAGATTTCTACTACGATGACACTGCTGGATATTTTGTTCTTGGAGGCAGTGGATATGTCAATGGTATTGAAGCATTCTTTGGACCCGTGAAATACTATCGGCTCAATGTGTTGGACACAGAACAGGTAAACAGCAGCATTACCTGAGAATGTTTAAATATTAGCAGCCAGCCAGCGGTACTTCACCAAGGGAAATTTCTTTGGGATCATAAGAGCGTTCTAGGCAGACAAACACAGGACTTTTTTTTTTTAAACTGAAGCTCTTACTAAATGATTAACTTGCTATGACGCATAAGAGAACTTGGGAATATATAACCAATATACAACAATCCGTTCATGTTCAAGTCTAGGAATGTTAGTTACCACTTCAAATGTTAAAAGATAAGACTTCTAAAACCAAGTATGTAAAGCAATGTTCCCAAATTTGTATTTAAATAAGGACTTACTGTAAGTATTGCTCAGTTTTCTAGAGTTTTCAGTGATACAGTATTGAACACATTTGATTAATTTAAGATTTTGTTAAAGCTGGTGGTAAGCACACAGGCTTCATCTTTTTTTTTTTTTTTTTAAAGTTCATCTGTTGAGTTACGCTGGCTATTTGAAGCCATAGTCTTTTGTGACCAGCATCAGGTTGCTTGGCACGTTAACATGATGTGCCAGATAAGCTGACAGTAGTAAACAATCACTTTCCTTTTGTTGTTATTTCCTAGAACACTTCTTTCTCACAAAGTGTAGACAACAAACAACAGATGCTGTACATGACATTTATTCATCATTTGCCTTTTTCTAGATTTCTAACCCTCTTTATGACAAAGAAACAGCGGAACAAATTGAACGCTACTATGAGAGATGTATGGACATTCAAGAAGTAGTTTATGAGTACAAACATATTGTAAGGCAAGGCCAGCTAGCACAAAGAGATTGTAAGTATCCATGAGAAATGAATTTAAAGCTGTCGTCTTTGGAGACCTGTTTTCTTTCCTTTTACCACATTCTGGCTAATGATCATCAAAAGTAAATTTAAATTTGGTCATATGAATAAAAAGAAAAGGGCAATTTTAAGAGTTTAATCTTGTTACTAGTAGCTAAAACTGGTTTTGTTCCTGCAGAAGCTTTTGTACAGTGGAATCCAAACTTAAATCATGTTTGTCATTTTTCTTCTCGAATAAGACAGGTACGCAAAGGGACAAAGAAACGTTTCCAAGTTTAAATGGAAGCTATTCAATTACCTGTCTTCTGTTTCATTACCAAATTACTCTAAAATCACTTGGTATTTTAAGCCCTTTCCCAAAAATGCATGCATTTTTGCTACAGCGTCTCTTCCACAGTCAGCTAATATAAAGCAATTGACAGGCTTATACCAAAGCACTTTAATCAAAGAAGAGTATCATAGTCTAAATGTGTGCTGAACAGGAACTTGTGTTTCCAATTAGAATTTGATTACGTGCATTGTGGCAATATTATGGAAGAGAATAGAATAAATCTTATGTATTTTTAAGCAGCTTATGCTGTCTGTATCAGTTTTCAATACTGCTTTGTGCTACAGAAGTGTCCATCTTGTCCATGAATTTTTAATGTACCCTTGAAACATCTTTGTTCTACTGGAGGCTTGTTTACAGAACAGCCAAGTCAGCTTTCATGTCTTACTTGAATATTCTGTTTTCTCAAGGTTACTCTGAAAACTATTACTTAGAGCAGCTTCGCAAATATGGAGAAAAGTCCAGATGTGATGCCTTCATGTGGGGAAAAGAATTCAGGGAAAAGTACCACACCTTGTTCAAACTGTTGCAAGAGATGGATTTCAGTGCTCCAGATGGTAATCATATTTCATGTTATTGTTCTGAAATAACTTCACAGTATATGTCATTTAAGTTGGTGTGCTTTGACTTCAGTTCATGTTTCATGGATTTTTGTTTTCACATCATCTGACTTAGTAAAGGCTTCTATATTGCACTGCAAACAAAGGATGGCTTATTATGTAGAAGGAAGTAGAGAGATGTTTTCAGGGGTTAGTTACTTTGATTTTGGATTTTTATTCACCCTTCCTATTCAACAGTACCTAGGAATTTGGTTGTCTGTATTGAGAATACCTTTCAGCAGGAGAAACAGCAGAATCTGATTCAGTTGTATCGAATCAGAGGGGAAATCCATTCCTGATTTTAACTCTGTCCCATGTTGTGTTTTTCTTGTTAGAAGATGAAAGTGATACAATTCTAGAAGTTGGCCAGAGGATATTTGAGAAGGTTGCAAAGGATTTATCCAGTGCTGATGGCCTAAGCAATATGGGCTCCTCTGTCCCTTTCTTGGTGGATTCCAGTTGCTGTGGATACCATAAGGCTTCTTATTTCCTTGCAGTTATATTTGAAACAGGGCTCGGTGTGCCTGTGGATCGTACAAAGGTAGTATATTTAATACTTTTCATTATGTGAAATTGATTACCTTTAAAGGCAAGTTAAAACTGGGATAGATTTAGGATCAGTAGAAATAAAAAAATGTGAAATGGCCTCCAGATCCCTTTTCAGGCTGCAGCTGAAATCATTCTCTAATACTGTCACTCCTAAATAACCCAATGTCACTGAAGTCTTAATGAAGTCCTTATAGCAGGGAAATGAATGATTTAATAAGACCTAAAAGTGGTGGCAAGGTGAATGGCATGGAATGTGCTTCTCTTCCCAGTTGCTGAGGAAGTAGGATGAGGGAGTAACATTCAAGTCACCCGTAGCCCTTTGTAGATGGGTATGAAAAAAATCTACCTTCAGGCAAATCTCCTGAAGTGTAAAGGTTGCATAGCAGAGTCAGAAAAGAAGTCCCATGGTACTGTGTACAAAAATGTGGCACCGAGTATATGATCAAATTATTAAAGGTAACCACAGTAGGAAGGTTTAGGTAGTTAATGTTTCTGTGGTAGAGACCTGGTAAATGCAATCCGAAATCTTAGCAGTTAAATCTTTGGTTTTAAGAAGTTATGTTCAGTAGTTAAAAAAATACGGCAACTTCTGAAACCACCTAGATTGCTTGTAGGTGTCTAAAATTGGGTAGAGTGGGGAAATAATTTAATATTTTTGGGAACAAAAAAAAACTGACCATGCTTCAGCTGAGCAACTGCACAATATGTGAACTCCAGACTTCTTAGGCAGGTTACAAATAGCTGAAATGTTTCTGGAGTCCATTGCGAGGTCAAATGAAGAGCGTATTCCTCACTGGAAGAGGGCTGTACTGAAAATGCCAAAAGATATTTAACGATGATATAATAGTGTAATATAAAATGCTTGTAAAGAATAACAGATCTGCCTCACGTAGTTACAGGACACTAATCAAAAGAAATCCTGAGAGACCAAGTTGACTTCAGTTTCACAAACCCAAGAAACCTTAGACAGGAATTGTTTTTTATACCATAATTATGAAGTGTACCTAGTACTAATTATGAAGACTAACAAATTTCTTTATTGGATCTGCTTCATATAGTGTAGGAAATAATTTAATACCCAGTGCAGATGGGGCACCGCTGTTTTTATTGCAGCGCAGGTAAAAAATTGTAATACTGTTGAAAGTGATGTTGGCAAATGTGCGGTACCTAGACTATTTCTAGCACCAAATAATGTGTAGCTAGAGGGAGCTTTGTGCTAAAATCTTGTAAGCCACAAGTCCCAACCTCCTCGTCCTGTCAGATCCTTAGGGTAAAGTTTTTACATGGTGTTTGTTAGCCTCCATCTGTTTCCACCGAATTCTGTGCTAAAACTCTAGTTGATGTCAGTAACAGTAGAGATAGGTCACTGATGAGTATAAAAAGTATCAGAATATAATTAACGCTATATTAAAGTGGCATTAAAAATCACCGCACACTTAGTGGTTGCAGTGTAAAGGCGATATTTTAAAAGTAATTAGAGAGTCTAACTTTTCTTTCAAAGCTTTCTTTGCATATAAAGGACATTTCAGCTACTTTGGGATCATGCTTGATGCTGTTACTATGTTTGTTATATAGCTAGTATATCAGCTACCATTATGAACTTTCTGTTCCCTGTAAATCACAAAAATGCTAAATGTGTGAGATGTGCAGTGAATTCAGTCATGTTTTTCTGTTGATTTTTGCCAGGGACTGCTGTATAGTTTGGTTGGTGCTCAGGGGAATGAAAGACTTGCTGTGATGAATCTTGGCTATAAACATTACCAAGGCATTAATAACTATCCAATTGATTTGGAGCTGTCGTATGCTTATTACAGTAATATTGCAATAAAGACATCCTTGGATCAACACACTATAAAAGGGGAACAGGTAAAAGAATTCTAAGTGTATCTGGATTTATTTTCTGTGCAAATGACTTTTCATATGTTAATATTAATTATGTGAACAGGATATTTTAATCTTCATTTACAAGCGTTAACACATCTGATTGTTATAAAATCCCCCAAATTATGTGTATCATTACTTCCTTTCATAGGAGGGGGAAAAACAAATCAAAGTTAGTCTAAAATCCCCAGAATTGTCCACGTGCGTATCTTTTGATAAAGTGTAAGTCTTACTCCTGGGCATTAATACCTCACTCAGAGTTTTAATCATTAATATTACTGGCCATCATTATTAAACATCTGGTCTGCTGTTTCAGTAGCCGAACATCATGAAGTACTCTCAGTACTTCTACCTTTTCTATAATCAAATCTAAAAGATTTGGCTGTTAAATATCTATCGGAGGAGGTAAAGTTACAGCAAAATGACCTCAGAAGTAGTAGCTGAGCAGCAGATAGCACAGCTTTATCTGTAAAGACTACTCAAGGTAGGCCAGTACTAGAATTCTGAAAGAATGATTATTGGTTATTGTACAAACAATAGAGAGATTTTGATTGCTGAAGAACAAGCAGAGAACCACCTAGGTACAAACACTGCATTGTAGGGCATGTCTTCATTAAGCTGTCTGCCAGCCGTTTTTTGTTTTGAGAGAAATTTGTATACAAACTAAAAAGCCTAAAAAACAAACAAACAAAAAAAAGCCTGAAAATCCTATTCCTTTTATTTTAAGTTTAGTCAACAAAAGCACTTTGTGCATTTAAATGCACTGAGTGTGTTTAAAACTAAGATTTTCTTTTGCTGTTTTATTCTATATATAAAAAAAAAATTTATTAGTTTTTATTTTATTAGTTTATTTTTTATTTTATTGGGTTTTATTTATTTTTATTAGTTTTTATTTTAGTTATATTTCTGCATGCTCTTCCAGTGTACAGTGAACTTATGGTTTTGTACTATAACTGGATGTAAGGGTGTCCCTTAATGTTCTGGCCAGCAAAGGGTGGTGAAAATTTTAAAACGCAGAACTGACCACTGAATTTTTAAGGATAAATAGGAAACAGACAACTTTTTCGTTTGAGGGCAGATGTATGAAATCCTTTGTAATATTTTTTTATTCTGTTCACCTACTCTTCAGGCGTTTGTTGAAACTATAAGGCTGATGGATGATGAACTGCTAAAAGCTCAAACAAAAGAAAATGGTGATGTCTTTATGTGGTTAAAACATGAAGCAACAAGAGGAAATGCAGCTGCACAGGTATAAAGTAATACTTTTCCCCCTTCTTGGTTTTATACACACGTTATGTATGTACATTTGTAGACTATATATGAAAGATGCAGAGAAGAGTGAAGCAGAATTTTTCTCTATAAACCCAGAATTACTTATTATTTATAAGCTTGAACTATATCCCTTGTTTTTGTCTGATAATGTCTAGTGACCATGTAAACAGCTATAACAGCAAAGCGAGGTAAAAGGGAAGAGTTACCGAGACTTAGCAAACTCCGTGTCTGATCGTTTTCCCTGGATTTGTATCTGACGTGGTGCACTCAGATCAGCCGCAGTGTTGTAATACTGAATCATTTGCATACATTTACTACTGCCTTTGTCATATACCTCTGCACTTAAATCAAGCCAGGCTTTCATGGTCTATAAAAGGCAACCCTGCTGGAGGTTTGTTATCAGTACATTCCATCACTGGGAAACCCAATGATTATTCCTGATAACTAGTTGCTTCCAAACTATCAAGGACATGTAACTAGTTTCTTCACACGTTTAAAGTCCATTTAAGCCTGCAAAAGTTGGTTCCACTGGAAATTCCGATCTCAGCGCTAATATTTATGGTGTTGGTGTTTACCTTGTTTTCTTTTAGCAACGATTGGCTCAGATGCTATTTTGGGGCCAGCAAGGAGTGGCAAAAAATCCTGAAGCAGCAATAGAATGGTATGCAAAGGGTGCAACGGAAACAGAAGATCCAGTGTTAATATATGATTATGCCATTGTGCTGTTTAAGGTAAGTCATGTTTCTTGTTTTCACTTCAAAAATCATTCCTTAGAAACATTCATGTTTCTGAGTTATCTACAATGATACGTTGTCAGAGTGTGTACAGGTGATTTTGGATTTACTCTGAAAACCAGTCAATAGTTCTTGAGCTGGTGTTGATTTTTACCAGGTATGTCCAAAAAATATTAAAAAGAACAAGTGAAAATGAGTTTAGTCAGTTTGCTCCTAGACAGATTCAGGATCAAAACACCACCTAAATTGTAGACCCTAATTATTCGTAACGGCTTGTCAGCTCAAAATATCTGAACAGGTAGCAGGCAAAAGCCTGAATGTAGAGTTGTAGGTAGAAGTTACGTCCTTCCTTGTAATGTCTTAGAATGCCCTTTATTAGATCTCTAAGTGGGGATTTCATTTGAGTAGGAGTTAATTGTCTCCCGATGCAGGTTTTCTTTTCTGTACTAGAAGCAATAGACAACAGGTGCTAAACTCGGGTCTAACCCCAGCTGAGTCAAGTAAGCGATATCAGCTAAACCGTGTTGTCTGTAAGACAGTCTACAGTATGAAAAATTAGAGATTCTAGTAAATATCTGGTAGATGGTCATCTAATTCCTTTGACATTGGAGGGCTGTTGTCTACAAAATGCTTGCTTAAGTTTTGTTTGTGTTAATTTTGAGCATCCATAGTCTATTTGACCTGTGTCTGGAATTTATTTATATGGACATCATCAGCATAACATCTGTGTATTTCCTCTGGAGGCACTCTGACATCCTTTTTCAGGCAAGCTGAGAGCTCTTATGCATTACCAAATTGTGAACAATCCATGCACCTATTGATACTATTAATTTTTCCTTAGCTGCTGAAAATTAAATGCGTGTGATATTATTTACCCATAAAAATCACATGGATCATATGGTGAAATAATTTTTCCTAGACTGAATCATTAAGGTTTTGTAAAGCTGTGAATGAAGGATGGGCACAAAGCTGCATTTTAAATTGTAGCTTTTTGAAGCTGAATGACAGCTAGTAAATAATGGTATCAATGTTAAAATGCATTTTGAGTGATGTGAATTTTCGTTAGTCTGTATTCTGTATTTGTAAGCAATGATTATTTCATATATCCATTTCCTAGGGCCAAGGTGTGAAAAAGAACACAAAGCTCGCATTAGAATTGATGAAGAAAGCAGCAGCCAAGGTAAAATGCAATATTTTGTCATAAAACTACTATGCCAGGTGCTAATACTAATGATCTCTGCTTTATATGAAATACATATTATCATAATTCTGTGTAAATAATAGTTGGTTTTCCAGTTGCTTTCACCATGAGTGGTGAAAGACTTATTTTTCCTAACTGAGAGACTAGAACACTTAAAATCAGCCAAACTTATGTATGAAAAAGAATTTTCTCTCCTTACGTCTTTTTGAACTTGATGATGGTTAAGTGACTTACAGAGTGAGTAGTTTATCCGAGAGTATGTTTTTGTCTCGTGTTCCAAAGCGTTTTGTTTTAGACCATGCTAAAAATGTTTTTTCATGAAAGCGCCCACCCAGCTTGAGTTTTTGACGTGCCAGTCTCTCTAGGTGGATGTTGGTGAATGTACAAAGGCCGTACTTGCTCTCTCTGGACATCTCTCCTATGTCAGGGAGAAGATCTGGATGTCCCAAAGCCTTCTAATTTTTCCATGGCTGGGGAAAACATTGACAGGCACCACAGAGAGGAGGAGCCTCACTCCTTTTGTTGATCTAGTGCTGTCAGATTACCCAGGCCACAATCTGTTTCTTACCTTGCTTTGTATAAATAAATAAATTAAAAAAAAAAAAAAAGCAGTACCTAGGTCTTGGTTACCTTCCTTGCACCAAAAAAACAGAACTAGTTAAATTTCTGATGATGTCTGTGGGACTTCATTATAGACCACCACCAGAAAAGAAACTACTGTGTCTGTCATCTCTTTGAAACACAAGACTATGTATTCTTTTGACAGTTAGGGAAAGACTTTAATAAACAGAATAACTTTCATGATATGACAAATGTCCCTTAACTCGGGATCTGAGGAGCAAATTTCTGGGAACAGCCTAGAGACAACAATTTCCTTACTTTTGCTAGGCTCAGATACTTAAGTTTTTATTCTCCCATGTACATTTTCTATAGAAAAAGAACACCATAATTATTGAAAAGTTGAACTGCTTTTGGATTTTAATGACTAAGCAAGCAACACTGTTCCAATTTGAAAGGAAAAGAAATCCTTTTCCAGAGGGCCTTTGTAAATGCCAGTAGTGTACAGCTCTTACTACAGAGATCACAGAAAGAGACTGCAGTGTAGAAGCTTTTGGCAGACAGTAGCAAGCAAATAGCTTGGATTTGTGCACTGAGATTTTTTTAGGTAGCTTTTACCTTATGACACTGTTTCTGGCAGGGTTCCTATTAAACATCCATTCTCAACTAAGAGAAAATAGCGTGTCCAAACCTATCTATTGGTGCTGAGTAATTTGAACTGCTGGCAAACTTACAGCCACCATATGATCCGTGACATGAGTTTATACAAGGAGACAGTGACTCACTGCAGCCAAAATAAAAACTGTGTCCCAGGAAGATTTTCTCCTTACAATCCATACTTACTGAGTTAAAGATGCAACTTAGTACGTTGCACTCTATTAAGAAGATCTGTGTGGGGCTAGTCAAATAAAATACATACCTGTGTTTTGAAAACATTGTAAAATTCTGTGTTCATTGCTTCCTGTTTATTATTACAGAAATGTTCGAGTTTAGAAGTGTGGGATTTTTTTGATTGCTAATCCTGTCTGGAATTGCAATTATCTCCCTGGTTTTTCTTATCACCTTCCCTTATTTCCACTGCAGATGCACACAAGAATACTTCTCTCATTTAGGCTTTGCAGAGGAAGTCAGTGAAAAATGTTCACAGTTTGTTCTTGTCACCAAGTACAGGTCTCAATGCAGACATGGCTGAGCCTGTAGAATAAGAAGTCACAGGAACTGGGTTCCAGGGCGGAATCATTCCTTAATGAACTGTGGGAGGCACTGAGGGAGTGACTTTATAATCCCTTGCAGTCAACATGAGGCCATAAGGAAAAAAAGTGGGGAAAAAAAGGCAAATCTTTATATATCTCCATCCCAGTTGGAATTTTGATTGGATGCATGTGCCAGGTGTCCAGATAGGCAAGCTCATGAGAACACCCAAAATTGGGCAGCAGGTTGGAATTGCAATGTGACCCAAAGCAGAGTTGATGCATGACCTGAGACTGCTCTTTTTCTTCCCTAAGGGCTTGCCACAAGCAGTAAATGGATTGGGATGGTATTACCACAATTTTAAAAGAGACTACAGAAAAGCAGCCAAACAGTGGTTAATTGCTGAAGAGTTGGGGAATCCAGATGCATCTTACAACCTTGGTGTCCTTTATTTAGATGGGATTTACCCTGGAGTACCCAGTAGAAACCAAGTGAGTAAATATTTTATAGTCTTATTTTACATTAGGGCCCAATTTTCAAATTTTGGCTTCGTTCTTGAGATTGCTGTGTTTATTCTGAGTCATTTTTGGTGCTTTTTGTCACAGAGAAGAGTGTTAGTGGGGAATTCAGTCAGATTGCTTAGAGAAAGAGAGAGAGTGACATTACTCAAATTTCTCAGCTGTGCTTCTGTGTGTGTGTTTGTGCTCCTTAAGCTTAGAAGCAAAGCAGTTGCAGGTTTAGCTCCTACTTTTTGCCACCCTGGGTCAAGCAGACTAGTTTCTCAGCACTGATGACTTCCCTGGTACTTTAGGGGGAAGGATGTTTTCCACAATAGACAAAAGCAGCAAAACCTTGTCCCTGAACTTGTAAACAGCTATGCTGTATTCACATTGCTTCTGCAAACTTCGGCACTGCATTAAAAGACTTTCAAGCCAGACTCACAAATGTAGCTGTTTAATATAATCACGGTAGATGGCACTGTTCTGACACTGTGCCTTTCTGTGATATAGCCCGTTTAATTTTGTGTGTGTCAATAAGAAACATGTATTTTCCCTAACAAGAAGAGTTTTCTTTGATTATATTTCCATTAATTAACTTTGCCAAAAATGCTGTGTGTAGGTAGTTCTCAACCAACAGCACAAGCATAGTGAGGCAGGCTGTGAGAAATGCAAGCAGACCTTGTGCTCGGAGCTAAACGAAGCGTTCAGCACGGCCTGTGGGTTCTGAGATCTGGATGTACTCCAGACAGTGAACATTTCTGCTGCCAGCAGCAGTGCTCACCAACATGTGCTTTTGACAAACATGTTTTCCTTCCCTGGGGACTGAAATACACTGTTCAGAGTGGACTGGTTGTAAGAGTTACCCCTAAAAGTGCCCAGGTTTCTTTATTGATCAAAGCTATGGGAAGGAAGAAGTACTTTGTTGTGGCAGTGATGGATACTCTGAAGTCTTTGATCACTCACAGAAAACAGATACAGATAGTTTAAAAGTTCCTGAAATAAATTATTTCAGGCTGTATGTTGCTTTGGTTTATATTATAGGTTGCTTTTTGTAAGGATAAGATGCGGAGAGTCCCACAGCCCTCCTGCTTTTGTGGTTCTGTCCCTGCCTGCTCAGGCTGAGTTATCTTTTATAAAAGTTTCAGAGACTTGAGAAATGTGGTTGTGCACAGCAAGGTGTACTGAGCATTGCTGTTGCTCTGCAGCCTTCACTTAGGTCTTGCCATTGTAAAAGTCCCAGTCTATGTCTGTTCTCCAGGGTCCCTTATTAATTTCTCTACTAGTACCTAATTTTAGTTCTGTAAAGCTTGTATAATACCAGGTGTCAGATGTATGTTTAGATACTTTTCTATTTATGGTTCAGAATTTCATTTTTTTTAAATCTTTTTCGGGCCTAAACTCTTAAAAAGTTGAAGAGAGGAATTCATTTCACTTATCTACACTAAAAGCAGTTAAAAGTGGTTGGTCTGTGTTAGCCAACTGCTGTTTTTAATTTATGAATAAAATGAGACATGGGAAACAAAACTCATAAGCATTAATAATGTTGCTAGTTGTGTCTTGTTTCTTTGCAGACAGTAGCTGCACACTATTTCTATAAAGCTGCTCAAGGAGGACATATAGAAGGGACTTTACGATGTTCTCTGTACTACATCACAGGAAATATGGAAGACTTCCCTAGAGATCCAGAAAAAGCTGTAATGTAAGGAATTAAATCATTTGTTAAAGGAGAATATGTTTTTGGTCGATTCATTTTGATTATTGATGATTTTTAAGTCCGTAGTCAAAATATCCTTTACTTCATGGTACTTACCACCCTGAGAAAAAAATTTTTCTGCAGTAAAGTTTGATCCCCATGAGTATGTGTATTATTTAAATGACCAGTAGATTGTGAGAGATGCTGAGTATTTCTGGTGGACTTCTAGATGCACAAGTACGTAGGCTCTCCGAGTTGTTCCAAGGGAAATAAAAAGAAAAAAAAACACCTAGTGTGTAACAAAGCAGCGCATATTTCCTTGGTGAGACATGAACAACTTTCAGTGTGGTATAAGGAGACTGATGAGAAATTATAGCACTTACATCACTAAGGTTTTTTGGTTTTGTTTTCAAAATACTAAATAATTTTGCCAAGAAAAAGCACAGGATGTCTCCGGTATGTTCATGGAGATGAATGGGTAAACATGTTCTCATTCAGTCAACACCTGCATGACTGATGCAGCAATTACTGTGAAATCCCACAGTTTATTTTATGAAATAAGTCAGAAGGTGATCCCATATCCTTCGTGTCCTTCACGTCAGTGTGAGTTGGGATAACATTACTGCAGCACAGCTGTTCATATTTCTTTGTTTGTTCTTTTCTCTACAGATGGGCAAAACATATTGCAGAGAAGAACGGTTACTTAGGTCATGTCATCAGAAAAGCACTCAATGCTTATCTGGAACTTTCATGGTATGTTTGTTCTGTTCTCTTCAAGTTCATGTTCCACTTTTTATTACTTGATAGCATGATAAAACAATTAACATTGGGCCATCACCTCAAAAAAAAAAAAATACAAGTAGCAGCACCACTGAAATCAGTGTCAGAACTCCTATTGACATAAAGGGAAGCAGGAGTTTACCTGAAGTCTAATTCAACCATTTTGACAGGATCAAGTGAAAAAAAGAGACTTTGTGGAGTAAAATAGTGTTGCATCTAATTAGAGCCCACAAACTCACATTACAAGTGGCTGTATATAAATTAGTGGAGCAAACAACAGAGGACCCTTGTAGTCCATATGCAGATTGTGAAGGAAGGTATTGATCATCCCAAGGAGCATAGTTAAAAAAATTAAGACAAACTAAACCGATGTGTAAATAAAACTCTCCTGTTAGTTAAGCTGACTGTGTTCTTGAAGATTTTGCCAGTCTCATTTTTAAAGGTAACAGTGTTCTCAAGGGATATCTAGAAATAGGTAGGTTCTTCAAATCGTAGTATAGTGTGGGGTTTTTGCACTAGACTGTGCAGGAAACAGCAGGGCCAGTCATTTTTTTGTCTTCTGCTATCTGTGCTTTTCATCTGGTAGTACTCTTGTATATAACGGGCACTGGATTAGCCAGAGGAATGCCTTTCACTTCTTTTTTCACTCTGTCTCTAAAAACCACACATTGTTTTCTCTCTTCTATATAATTTCTAGGTTTGCATAGTAGACTCTGGTTTATTAGAAAATTTCCTTTCCCATGTGCCTGACCAGGTACCTCTGGCAAGGCCCACACCATTTTGAAATTCAGGAGAATTTCTGAAAGTACGTTATTGAGCAAGTGCATGCTGCCTCAGGACGATGCAGGCAATAGTTGCTTTTGCACTGGGGCCTTTCTGGACTTGATAAGAAACAGTCCGAGGGAAAACCCAAACAATGAAACCATAATGTTTTACTTCACATTTTATTTTTCATATGTCTTTTTAGCTAGCAAACTAGGGAACATAAGCCTCAAGGCAGTGAGAAGTATCAATGCAGCGCGAGGAGTAGTGAAGCATAATGCTGAGATGAGACATGCCTTCTCGCTGTTCATCAAGTTAGCCATAGTCTCTAGTAGTAGGCAAGGCATTTTACAAGTGAATTCACCATGGGCTCAGCTCTCCCAGTGACTTGTAGGCATAAGCACCAGATACTGTACGTGCAGGCACCAGGCTGTAGAAACTGTCACGCGATTAAGACAACAGCCTTTTTAGCCATGCAGGGTGCCCCTGTTAGCACTTAATTAACGCTTTGGACCTAGAAGATACACAAGAAACAGTGGACTGTTTCGAAGTAACCCGTTCCTGGCAGTTTTTTATAGTTGGTCCATCACAGGCATTTCTCCTGAGAGCTGACCTCACTTTTCAGCACTGAAAAATTCTCAGTTACCATTTCTGTACAGGTTCTGGTGTACAACCGGTGACTCTACCCAGCTCACCCTGAATACAGTCCCAAGAAAGTCATACGCACTAGACAGGGCATTCAGATCCCAAAAGGTAGGGCATTAAGGTCTCAAAAGGTCTGGTGTCAGCAGGTAGGAGGAAGAATCTTTTAGATACCCACTTTAGGTGCCAGAGACTGGAAGTGTATGGGGCAGTCACTTAAAAACAGTGGTCTGCTAGTCATATCTCTTTTATTTAAGAGTGTGTTCATGTTGAAATCTTTGCCTCTGAATATTTGTTCATGTATCTTGCACAGTTGTGCATTGTTACACTGCCAAGCAGACCAAATAATACCTGTTCCTCAGTTACTGTTGTTAGCTGCTGCATGTCAAACACACCTATAAGAGTTGAGGTTTGATCTTCGGAGACTGATTCAGAGATCTTAAATGTTTCTTTTCTGAATTGTCCTTTGAGATGTAAGGATCAGAAGAACTAATTGCCCAGCCTAGGTATCCTGGATTCCTCCTTTGGTGCCAGGCCTCCGTTATCCCAGATGGTTTTGCAGGACAAGTACTAAGGAAGAATCTTGCTAATCTTGCAAAAGCAGTTTCGAAACAGGAGGTTACACCTGCTTATTCTTTAGGGGCAACTGCTTTCACAGTTTTGTTTAACGTTTCTTCACTTAAGCACCTACTCCTGAAGTCAAATGTTATGTAACCATGTTTGCTTCCAGTTACGCGAATGAACCCTGAAACTTGCCATAGTTTTAGCTTTATGCCATGGAGAAAGTCATTGGAAGCATGACCCTTCAGTAGGAAGTCTAATAGGAAAAAGGTGCACAACATAGTACGTAAAGTAGCAGGAAAAAGGCTTTTTATTTTGTAACTTTTTTTTTTTCTGAAAGCATAGTCTTCGCACTATTGAGCAGATGAGGGACAGAGAACACGAAAGAGATGCTGTCCTCTGGAATCATGGGCAATGCTGCACTGCAACACTGAAATGCTGTGTTGCAAATGCAACATTATCTTTTATTACTTCCTTTACAGTAAATGAAATGCCTAGAGTGCATAGAGGGACTGAGACTATTCTCTTACATGTTCAAGTATGAGAGAGAATTCTTCTTCCAAAGAGCCAGTAGTCTATAAAGACAGAACAACAAAGTCACATAAATAAATGTATAAAGGGTAAAGCGTACCAAAGATATACTCAGATGAATTTTTGACAGATATGAATACAAGTATGTTAATAATAGATTTTTTTTTAAGTGCAGAGGGAAAGAATCTTTTAAGAATGTTTTTTCCCAAAACATTCAAAAAGTTAATTGGGTTTAATGTCAGTACAGCTTTATCATCAATCTTGCACCTCAAAACAGTAAATGCACACTGGAGCCAGTCTAGGTTCAATGCAAGAGAGAAAACAAAATTCTTGAGATCCAGCAATGCTTGTTACGCCAAGTGCTGACAGTAGATGTAGCTGTTGCATGAGTTCACCAGCCTCTTGTTTTTAAGCCTCACACCCAATTTTGCTCCTAGGTGATTTTATCAATTTAGTTATTAATTTTAACTGTAACTGAAACACTCGTGACTTTTGTTAGGTTTTTCACTAATCTATTTTATCAAACGTTAGGCATGAAGCTCTGCTGCATTATGTTCTAGCAGCTGAAACTGGGATTGAAGTGTCACAGTCAAATTTAGCACACCTCTGTGAAGAAAGACCAGTAAGTAAATGTATTCACATCTCATTACTCTAAAAGGAACACCCATTAATAATAACATTATCCTAATATCTCCTGTGTGTTATAAATGGATTAATTCATTTTCTTTCCAGGACCTAGCAAGGAAATACCTAGCAACTGATTGTGTTTGGAGATACTACAATTTCTCTGCGTCTCAAATCAATGCACCCTCATTTGGTACGTATAAGGAATTCTTCCTGAATTTTTATTTTATTTCAAAAACTACATCTGTTGCAACTTTTGTGTGATGAAGCGAGTTAAGGGAAGAGTAATCCATACTTACAGACTTCCTTTTCAGTGTTTTGATAGGAATATTAGAAAATAAGTGTTTTAAGTGTTGTGTTTCAGCACACCTTTTCTGAGAATTTCCATTTTATGGGGTAACATCAGAAAAGAAGGGAAAAAAGCTAAGCTTAGAGCAGGCCAGACCTTCAAGAGCCTGAGCAATTGACTCAACATTTAAAAAAAAAAAAAAAAAAAGGCAGTAGACTTTAAGAGCTCACGCTGTTTAGTTTATCAAAGAGAAAATCCAAAAGCAAATACGCTTCCATATCGTAATTGAGTCATGAGAAACAAATGAAGGCTAAAGGATTCTTTATCTAATTTATTATGAGTTTTCTATTAGGGTACAGAGTTTATCAACATAGGTACAAATTACCGTGGGGGAACTGAAGGATTCTCTGTCTGTAAAACAAGAGTTATGCCTTTCTGGAAGGGAAGGTTTATTCACATGTAAGTTCCTCTGGTCTTAAATTTTAATACATCAGTGATTTTATTGAGTAAGTCATTTTGGTGCCTTGTAAAGAGTTTTTAAGTACTTCCACATGTTCATCTGATTGTCTCACAAGACAGTTTAAGTGTTTTGTAATAAGCATATGAAAAAGTGCAGTCTAAAAATAATTCAAGCTATTAATTTAAATATGTAGCAGCATTGGAAATAAATACCACATTGACAGAGTCTAAAGCCACAGGAGCCACAGGACCCTGTTAGCTTTTGTGAGGAGTCTGTTGATACCTTAGCAAGGTGCAGTTTTGACCTTATAGATAGGTGAAATCTTACATTTAGAAGCTTCTGAAGTTCATGGGGTGAGACACTGATTCCATTGAAGGAAAAGAGAGAAGACTTGTTGACTTCATCAAAGGAAGGATTTTATTACTCTTTTCACATGAGTAACATAAGGAGGGAGTTTTATTTCAGGCCCCTTTCTGCAGTAGCAGAGGATTGAATCCCCAGTGTAGGGCTTGGGGCTGAGGGAGTCTAACCCTGGCAGCAGAGATTCCCAGAGCTACAGTATTGGTGCAGCGCAGGATAACTTAAAGGCCAGTGCTTATTCCTGGAGTGTTCATAGAACCAGGCTGGAACGACGTGGCTGATATGGTCAAGGGGAGCTCTCCTCGTTATGATTCCCTGCAGTGTTCGTGACCTACCACTCTGCGTCTGTGCCAGGCACTCCGTGTAGTCTTTCTGCCTTTGCTGTTGGGACTGACTTGCTTCCTGGAAGACCTCTGCTATAATCCCGCCTGTTTTTACAGTGGACTTCTAGATAACTGCAATAGACACACAAAGCAAGGTTCAGAAGTACTTCAAACCATTATGGCACAGCTTAGCATGGAAATTTATAAATTCTTTAGCATAGGTTAGTGCAGTGAGCCAACGCTCTAGTCCTTTGCAGCATTTCAACATGAGAGAAAACATGAGAGAAATATATTTGTAAAGTATTTGCTGGGCATTGCTTCCTTCTAGACCAGGAAAACTCTACCCTTACAGTCGTCCTGGGTGGGATTTGATTTGAAACTAATGACATTATCAGCAGCAAACCTCTGTAACTTTTGGGGTGTATTCAGCTACCAAAGAGACATGTACATGACAAGCTCTTGAGCAGCATGTTTTAAGACTTACCAAGTTAGTAAGGCTAACCTGAATAATAAGGCTACAGGTTGCCCGAAGACAGAGTCAGCAAGTGAAGAGGGAACACGGTGTGAAGTCTCTAAGTCTGTTTTTGTAAAAGTAGCAAAATCATTCACTGTATTAATTTATTAAAGAGCAACCATGAGAAATTTCATCCAGAATAAATGTTTTCAGTAGTTAGTCAGATGTGAAGCAGTCATAGAGACAATCAGAGAGAAAGATACACAGCTTTAAATAGAAATATTACTAAATTCTCCGTCACATTTCTGATTATTTGATTCTCTCTCTACAAATGCTTTAAATGACGTGCTACTGGTTTCTTCCACAGCTTATTTGAAGATGGGAGATTTCTACTACTATGGCTACCAGAACCAGTCTAAAGACCTTGAGCTGTCAGTGCGGATGTATGCACAAGCTGCATTAGAGGGAGATTCGCAGGTAGGTCTGCAGTTGTAATGTGTTAATAAAACACCAGAGTTTAGAACAATCTGAAGATTAACCTGAGAGTATTTATTCTGCTTGGCTACATCTGTGCACTGAAGAGACTTCCTAGAATAAGTTAAAATTATTTCAAGGTACCTAGTGAGTCAGAAGGTAGACCTAGAATAGAAAGACGGTCCTAGGGTTAAGGTGTCTTGAAAGCTTAAAGTGAAGAGCCTAACTCAGTGCTACCATACCTTGATGGATTTGATTCTGTTGTGACCTTTGTATTTTTTGTTACTGCAAGGGGAGGTGTTAATAGACTGCCTGAGTTTTCTTCTAATTCTATCCATTGCTATTTTAGGAAATAAACTAGAAGAGCAGTCCATTTTCATGGACATGCCGAGTGTATCCTAGAGTGAATTTTGTTCACTCCACCAACAAAAGCTCCCAACTTAAAATGTTTTATAGTGAAAAGATATATCACGTTACATTACCAAAGACATGCAGCATTTCAATGCCCTGTTCTGCCTTCACATCCTTCTGAAATATCCTAGATGCAATCTTCTGTTCTCCCTGTACCTCTGACAGTGTCTCCAGATAGTATCTTGTATGTGAATTTATCAGAGGTAGTATAGATGGGATATACTTTGAGGATATTAGGACAAAACATGGCTGATAAACTAGCAAAAGAAAGATGATAAACATGAACAGTTATTTTAAAGTATGCAAGCCAAACTGATGGGAAACCCTGCCATACGTCTCCTCTGTGTTCATCTTCATGGCTCTGAAGAGACATGTTGATGCCTAGGACTAGCCCAAGTAGGCAGAAGTGTAAGATTAAGGATTTAAATTTCTTGGAGCAAGTTTCTGCTCTCAGTTGCACTGTTCTGATTTCTGTTGATCTAGGTAGAGGGGAATTAAATGGTAACAGAACAGGAAATTATTCCTGCTTTCAGTTTACATTTCTGTAGTAGATAAAACATTACGGTTTGATTTTGTGGCTGTATGTAAAGAGGAAGTAAAAATGAGAAAGCTCAGATCTTTTTTCAAACAGTTTCTCAGAAAACTGTCACAACAGATGAATGCTAATTCTTTTGGCAGTTTCTGGATTTAGCAGGCTATATGATTAGGAGGAAAGGCTCTCAAAATTATTCAGTGAAGATCACATTACACTAAATTAATTTATAGAAGACGGTTATAATAATTTAGATACTTGATGCTTATATTAGACCTTAAATACACATATGAAAAAACAATGATTAAAACATGTATATGCTTTTCTATTATTAGGGTTTCTTTAATTTGGCCCTTCTCATAGAAGAGGGTAACTCCATACCTTCGTACATTCTGGATCACTTGGAAATTGATCAGGCATTGCATTCTGGTAATACTTCACTTCTTCAGGAACTTTATTATAGGTGAGTCTTTTTTTTACCTTAATCAACATCTTCTGTTTTTCCATGAGTAGCATTTACTTTTGAGAACAGCATCTCCTGTAATGATTAACTTTGTTCTCTGGTATGATTTAAGGCAGGTTAAGGTCAACATGCTTGAAATGCTTTAACTGCCTAAATATGCTGTTATGAGAGACTTGATTGTGTGTGGTTACCTGAAACAGCAGGGACTGGATTTAATGATCCAGGAGGCCTTTTCCAATTCTGTGTATTTAAATTCGTAAGTTAGGCACTGACAATTTGTATACTGTCCAAACCAATTTTTAAGGATAAATATAGCATAATTCAATATGGAATGTAAAAGCATGTAACTGGGATAATAGCAGTCCTTCCTATTGTTTCTGCAAAGATGTTCCAGTGTGTCCGTGCCGCAGGGCATCCTGGCACCGATGTGGCACAGAATATTAGATGTGAGAATGTTACAGATCTGCTGTCTGAACTGCTGTGCAAGTACTGTGCGTGCAGAAATCAGCTGCAGAACTCTGGTTCTGTTTACCTAAGAGCTCTCTCTACCAAAGAGAACTTAGGTTTCCCTTCCCTAGATGAAGTAACGTGTTAGAAAAGCACAGTGGGAATGGAAAGTTTACAGAATATTTGGTGGATTTGTGGAACTGCCTTTCAGATTTTTAAGGAAGGAGGACCTAATGGTTAATATGTATCTGTGAACAAGGAATAAGTGGTGTTTCTTCTGTTTTGCCACAGAGTTGTGACCCAAAAGAGTGGAGATGATACCAACATTAAGGCCTCACTTGTTGATTCATCAGAAATCCACCAAAATTGTTATTCACTGCAGCTAGTCTGAACTTGCTCCCTAAATTACCTCCAATCCACATAAAATTACCACTTAGCTAAGTAGGGCTTCCTGGGATTGTAAGTTTGAACCTGAATTTTGCCTTCACTGAACCCAGCTGGTCTGCAGTGAGAATAAATCCAGAGTGGACAGCGCCACAGTAATTTCCCATCATCCAACACCATGCAACCCTGCTTAGCTTGGTTAAAAAAAATATATATCTTTTCAAGCTTATGGTAGCTGTGATTTAGCCATTTAAACTACCCAAGTTGGTGAAGTCCTACCTCATGGAAAGCAACTCAGCTCACCCTGCAACAGACACCTAGCAGCTAGTCAGCTAAAGCACGCCGAGTGCTGAGCGCGTTATATAATACTCCATTGTTTCTGAAGGGGTTTTTGGCACCAATCTTCTGCATAGACAACTGAATTTTGTAGGCCTAATCTTGATACAAGTGCTACTTTTGTGGATTCAAGTTGACTCATACGAGTCAGAGCAAAGTATCTCGGATATGAGGTTGTATTGTGATTGCTTGACAAGGGTAGCCTGGCTTCTAGCCAGGGTCTCCTAAGGTAGCTAGTTATCGACTCATCGGAAAACAAAAATATGCTCCTAGGGTAAAGTATTCTGTGCTTAATGAGGTTAATCTGATATTTCTCTGAGTTTTTACTACCTGTGATACAGTGATAATAGTATCTGCTTGTTTTTCTGTGCTATTACAAACACACTGGAGATTCCCAGATGACAGGTGCCACAAAATAGCAAAGTAGGACTAATTAGTTGTTTTAATCTTCTTTGGTTGTAGGTGCTGGAATCATAGTAACCAAGAATCAATTAGTCCATGCTCACTAGCATTGCTTTATTTTTACATGAGAGTTCTCTGGAACAATATTTTACAGTCTACTCTGGTATGTATTGTTCTTTTGGCACATGTGCCAAAATCCATTTGCAGCACTACTGCAGCTTTGCACACATCTAACATTTTTAAACTTCCTGCCACAGATATACTTCATGGGAACCTTTCTTTTATCGATTCTGATTGCATTTGCAGTGCACTATTTTCAGACTCTATCTGGTAAGTATTTCTCATAGTAAAACTGAAGAAATGGTATTGAATGGTAATGAAGCAATGTTGTATTCTTTCCAGTAAGAACTTTAAAAAAAAGGAATTCTAGATTAGGTAGAGCTCCCTATGGAGAGCAAGGTCTTTGTCATATGAGTCATTCTTTGATGAAAAGAAGTGCATGAAGTAAGCGAGGCACAGATGACTGGTTTAAGCCTGTCAGTTTCTGGAGAATTTCCCTTGATAAAACCCTTGATTCTTTATAAAAGCACAAACTGTAGGAGACTATATGGAAACTAGTTATATGACTGTATGATTTCATACATTCACACTTTAATATGTGATGAGACTGTGTGCCATGTTATGTATGACTGGATCCATTCAGATACAAGGTGGAAGTAAAAGTGAGGTGCAGAGAGCTAGTACACTAGAGTAACTTAGGAGCAGACGATGCCTCTTCAGACCAGTAAAAGAATGAGTAAATAGTTTGAATCAGCAATTGCATATTCCTCCTGTCCAGAACTAAAGAGTTAGCTCTATGTTCTCTTTTCTGATGGGACACTCATGATTAAGAAATAGAAAACCGAATGTCAGGCTTCAGCCTATTAAAACCCCGTTTTCCTTCTCACCACACTGAAAGAGATGTCAAAGACAAAATAGCATTGCTAAGGAAAGGGGAAAAAAAACCACACCATCACATGCAAAAATAATGAATCATCATTTAAAAAGCATTGCCAGCTTCAGGCAACTCTTTCACTTAAAATCACAAGACAGGGTCTTGATCATTAAGTTGTGAAATAAACATTACCTGTTACGAAAAGACTTTCTTCCACTAAATGTATTTTCTTCAGAGGAAGAAGAAAAAATAATAAACCTGTTTTCTGACATACTTCTGTAATAAAATATAGAAAAAAGTCAGTTTCCAAGTTGCCAACCTACACCGAAAGGGAAAAGGATTTAAAAAATAATAATCCTATCCATAAATATTAAATATAAAAAGATTATTTCCTAGTTAATAGACACCATTTAGGACATAGGCTGACTATGGAAATAACTTTGCAATCTTGTTTTCCTTTCTTACTAGCTATAATTGGTGTAACTTGGGAATTATAGTGTGTATGTATGAAGGGAATAGTTAAAGTTACAGATACTCTTCTTTTGATATTTCCTAACCTTTGAGTATTATCGTATTTATATTGTAATTTTATATCCATATAATATTTAAAATTAGACAAATTGACATCTTGGGTGCATTGAGGTTTTTAAATACTTTATTTTGGCATTTTTCTGTAGCCAGTAATTCTCTTGGAACAAGATCAGAGCCATCATCGGATGAGCCTTCTTCCTCAGGGAACAGCAGTGAAAATGCTACACGGCCAGCGCAGCAAGATGAAACTACTTTATCAAATGATTCAGTGGAGCAGGAGTTAAACCCTCAGAACTCTCTTGTTACCAGCTGAGGTGTAGTTTTCTTAAGGTTGATATTCTATCAGGACGATGGGATATGAACAACTACAACTGTAAGAACTGGCAACCAACCCTATTAATGGCATTAATAATGCAGCCCAACAGCCAAAATCCACTGAACTAATTTCTCTACTGTAACTTTAAAAAAAAACACCCCTACAATAACTTTAACACTCCGAACAGAGAATACAGCTTATCTCACTATACCCAACATATGATCATAGTGTACTATATTGAAGGATTACAAGAACACAGGCACACTCTTTACCTAATTGAAGAATAAGGTAAGCTCCCACTGGTTTTGATGAAGAAAATATCTTACTCAGATGTCTAATAACTTATTAGGTGGCCTTTACTGCATTTGAGCTTACCTTAAAATTACCAGAGTTTTATGAGTTGGAAGCACGGAAATGATGTAAAAGTGAAACCCAGCCACCTAGTTCCACTTTCCAGATTCTATGGAACACCAGCCAGGACTTCGGTACCGTGATAACAATTACTTTCTTGACATCTTACATTCCATCCTAGCTCTGTTATGCAGAAAGTATTTTCTTTTGAAACAAAAATACTGGGAAGATTTGCAATATGATCATAACATAGTCCTATTGACTGACTCTCGAAATGTCAGTTTCATGAATGTCAGCATTTTCCTGGGGCTACAATTAAAGGGGTGTCAATTGGGTGTCTCCCACCCCACCCAAGAGCCACTGATTAGAGAAAGAGTCTTTACTAGATAAATAAAAGAATATTTAAATGTAACCAGGTGACATGAAGTGAGTGAACAATTTGTTTTCATTTCTTACATTATGTTCTACCGTACCTTTTCAACACAAGAGTTAAAGTGACAATTTATTTGATAAACATTAGATGGGATAATGAGTATAGAGTGCAAACGTCTTCTGTGTGATTTAAGGCTGTGAGGTAAGTGGCTGTAGGAGAGGTCTGACCTTTAAAGCAGGTGTGTATGCACCTCTGCAAAATTATTTAGATCACAGTCTATCAACTGCATCAATCTATGCATTACTATTGAGGGTTAAATCCACTCTCCTTGCACTACATTATTTACTCTTGTAAATAAAAATATTTTTCTAATTCAGCCTAAATGTGAAGGATTTTTTTTTTAAAGCACCTTTCAGGTGAGAGTCTCTTATAGTATCTTACCGTTGCACATTTTGAGGAACATGATCTAGGTGTCTGCTTTCTTAGCTTCAAATAGGGCAATCAACCACTACTTTCTTTGAAGAACACAGCATTCTCACAGAACAGACCTGGAGGACATTTTGGCAGTCAAAAAGTAGCAGTTTTCAGTAGGAAGGGAATGAGTTAAATGGGGAAAAAATGCAAAAAGAGATTGAATTATATAAACAAGTTACATATCAGTGTATATTTCTTCTCTAAAGAACTAAAAATTCCAAAGTATTCTGAGTTGCAGCTTTGAGCCAAGCATTTTAATTTTACCAATTTTTTAAACACAGGCATATGGATATTTTAAGAATTCTCCCAACTTCATGTTTGTCACCTAATAAGAGAAAACACTGTGCATTTGTAATAAAACTGGGGTAGGGTGAAATCGTGATCCCAAAACTCTTGCAAAAAGTATAGCCTCTGAAAACAAATAATTGTCACAAAATAGGCATGAAGTTATGTACCAAATATCCCATCTAGAGTGGTCACACACAAAAAAAATACTTGAATGTGCAAATAGCAAGCCATGCCATTTAGTAAGCTGTGCAAAATGTATTTTATTACATATGCCATAGTCACAAAAGCAACTGTCCCTAAAGAGAAAAATTGCCCCCCCCCCTTTTTTTTTTAAATGCCCTAGTAAAATATTAATCCCATGGAAGCTCATTAATGGTGGCATGATTGGAACCCCTTTGCTGAAATCACAGAGGTCGTTGAGTTCCTGTATTCCAGGTTGTGTTGATATATAAATAAGTGTTAGCAGTTGGGCTGACCGCGTTGTCCTTTCCAAAGTCTGTCCATGTTTTCAGCTTTATTAGTGAACTGACTAGAGGCGGCTTGCCAGAAGTGCTATTTCACATCTATATTTCAGAAGGCAATTGATAAAACTGCCCTATATTTCTTGACGCCAGCAGTTAATAATCATGTCTTTGTTTATTGTAACCATTACAGCAGAATTCCTATCAAAGAATATTTAACACAAAAATATGTTAAGATAAAGTGGCACCACTTAAGGTGGAAGTAATAATAAATTACCCTTCACAGATCTGATTTATAGAAGGCTATTATTTGACAACCTAGAGAATTATGTAGTTCCCAGGGAGAAGGAGAGGATGGTTAGTTAAAGCAGTGACATAATTCTACAACATGTGCAAGGAAACCCAAAAAGAAGTTGTTTCAACTTAAAAAAAAAAAAAAAGAAATTTTGATAGAACAAGGCCAGTGCAGTTTATAGTTCTTGAGCACATATTGAATTGTCAGGATGGGAGTGAGAAATATTTAAAGAAAAAAAATCAGAAGCATAGAACTCTAGACTGGAATTCTGCGTGCTCATACACTTTTTACAGAAGCCCAGCCAGCTCAACAGCACAGCCTAGAAATAAAGGGTTTGCAAAACAGGTGGTGCTTAAGGCAGTGTAAGTGATGTACGTTTTCCCCTTTCTTTCTTGGTTCAAGCTTAGAATTATCTTTAAGAAGTAAGTTACAGACATAAAATAATTCTAGAGTCCTTATTTACAGAGTAGGTGCTGAATGATCTAAAGTTGATGTACGGTTTGTACCAACTAAGTAAATGTGTGTCACTGCAAGTGACAAAGGCTAGAAGTTCCTATGCACAATGTATCAAAATGCTACAATAAAAAAATACCACAGAATTAGATACCAATTACAGACAGGGAACATCAGTACGTGAAGGTAAACTTCAAAAATAAAGTCAGTGTTGGGTAGTTCTAAGTGGGCGACAGCCTGAAGATTATGTAGCAGGTGTTTCAAAGTGGTTATGCAAAACTTAAAGAAACTAAGGTTTGACTTACATACCAAGACAGTATCAGGACAGAACTGACTGCAGACATCCTTACGTGGGTGATTCTGTGACCATTACATGATGCTGTTTCCCAGTCCATACAATGATGAACATTACACCCTAATATACAGGTATGAGCATGTGCTTACAGCTGCATATATATATGACACACGCATGTACACACACACACATATATTCATCCTGGTACTTGACATATGTATTTCAAGTACATCTCCTACTGGGACTATAGTTTTTCCATCTGAGCTACGAGGAAAGCTCAAAGCTGTGGGAAATACCTGTTATGAGATTAGTTTTCATACCCAATTCTTGTCTGCGTAACGTGTCCCCATTGACTAATGGACTGTGGCATTTAGCACTGGATGACTGTTGGCCCTTATCTTGCATGAAGTGCAGTACGGCGATATGAAACAGGTTCAATAAGCTTTGGCTGAGGAACTTCCTCCCCACATCCTTTCTTCCCTGCCATAAATATATGAACTGAATTAAAAGACTGGGCCATAGAAAGAGAACAGAAGTGAAAGAGACAAGATGGTATTTTTGAAGAACAAGCCCAAGTGCAAGGAAGCTAAGGAATGACGAGGCAAGTCCAGGCATAGAGCAATTTCCTTGCTCTCTCCTAAGACATAGGCAAGAGAAACAATGCCTGAATAACTAAAATAACACAGTAAACAACAACAAAAAAAAGGCAGACACTGGGGTATAGACATGCTAGAAACATATCACAGCTTCCATTTTTTAGGAAACTAATTTTCCTAAGCTATTAAGGAACTAAATCCTGTGCCAGAAGGCCAAATTATTATTTACAGTAAGAAATGTCCAAGTCCATGCCTAAGTACATCTCTCTTATGAAGAGTTGCATATGGGTTCATGCAGGTGAGAATCAGAAGAAAAAAAAGAGTAATGAGTAACCCAAATGGGAAGGAAGAGATAAGTTACATAACTGCAATCCATGGAGTTTATGCATATATAACTAAGCGTTAGATGACGTGTTTGCAAAGAGCTTGCTATAGATTAGATGTTCTGAAGCAGTGAGGTTCCAAACAGAAATTGCCACAGCGCTTATGTGCCCCTTGGCTTACAGGACGTGGGTTGCTTGGTAAATGCCATCAGATACTTACCTTTGTCATCAGTGATTGTTCCTCTCCTCTAACATACCCATTGACCTTGATTCTGTCCCCTGTTCCCATCACCTGATTCTTGGTTTTCTCCCTTGTTTGTCCCTGTTGACATCTCTCTTTGATCACCTGTCAGCTTTCCAGATAGCTCCTAACACTCAGCATTGCTGTTTGTTCGTATCAGTTCCACCTGGTGAACGGCAGTAAGCACAACTTGGTTAGCAGGGCCTAGCACTATTTTACAGGCAGTTTGACAGAGTAGAAACTGAGAAACCTACTTGACTTTTTCCTTCTGTTCATTATGGCCTTGAGTCATGGATTTACACAGCAAGTGTCTCTAATTTGCTTCTAAACTTGCACAATCTCCAGCTAAATTCATACTAATGAGCTAATGAAGGCCAGGCTCCACTCACCGCCTGGCCGTGAGAGGAAGTGGTAAAGCATGACCATCGTTAAACTCTTCCTCAGAATATGGGTGCCTCATGAGCTGCATGTTGGGAGCAGCCCTGGTCCATAGAACCCCCTGGGCTGTGTCCCGACACTGTCGAGTGGGATAAGACTTGAAGAGGCTAAGCTGGGGAGCACGGAGCCAGACAGCACAGATGTCCATGAGCCAGCGCTCACCACACACATCCTTAGGCCTTACTCAGATTAAGTGGGCAGATGAACTGCCGGTTGGCTGCTGGCCTCTGCTTTGTGAGGTAGGGCCCCGTTACACCCCCACCCTCCAGTACCTATTGTGAGGTTAGAACTGATTTCTGTGATTCACCAACCCATTTATCAATTCGTCCCTCCCAGCAGTCCCAACGTGTTCAGAGCTGTCTTGAAGACTTGCTTTCACGCGAAAGGTGTTTGTAGACGGTAAGAGCCTTTCCAACACACACTGCGGCTCACTGAAATGGTAAGTCAGAGCTTCCACTCACACTTCGCCTCGTTCCAGCAAGTTCACAGCACTGTTTTCCCCTTCTGCTCTGCAGAGCTGGTTAGTGGAAAGAATGCTGTCCCTGCCATCTCTGTCCCACACCAACTCCACGTGCTGTCCATGCCAAGGTTTGGAGGCTCATGTCTGCTCCTTGATGTTGCATTGCTCCTCCAAGCCAGCTGCAGTTGCACATGAGCAGCTCTTCCAATTTCATTTTCAAGTCAACCACAGCACACTACTCTTAGAAAGAGTTAACCATATAAGCCTAGTTGGTAACGATACCAGTATGGGAAACCCAGATACACCTGCTCTAGTGAAAATAACCTAGAGCTTTCTACATTCTCCACAATTTCTCATATTTGTTTAACCAGAAATCTTTCCCCTAGTTTTCTGTTTTGTTTTTAATCTTTACTGTATCCGGTCCCAAACGATAATAAAGTATATGTTAAAAACACAGTCAACCTCCAGAAGCTCCAGTAGGCCAGTACTTAGAAGTTTATGTACTGACCTGAAAAGCTGCAATAATACAGAGACATGAATCCAAATAATCCATAGCCTAGAAGTAAGCATAGAGTAACTCTGGCCAAGTTCTTCAGATACCCATCTCAGACTAACAGATTCAGAAGCGGTGACTGATATACACTATAAGCACATACATGTCCTTAGAGAGGCTGAAACCCACAGCAGAAGTGGCAGCCACGCAGATACCCATGGCAAGCGCAGACATCACCTCAGAGGGCCCAGAGGCGGTCTGGCAGCAGCCCTGCTGTGCAGCCCATTTCTCAGGCTCTCCTAGGGCAAGCTCTTCTGCCAGGCACGGCAGATACACCTTCTGTGCCTTTCCATCAGCAAAGCAAATAAAAACATCTTTTTTTTTTACCTGACATATCCAGCGAGAAGCATGCAGGAGGTCCCTGGTGCTCAGATACCAAGGAAGAGCATTGTGACAGACTCGGCCGCTCTCTGATATTGATGCTGATATCAGAGACAGAAAATAACTTGTACAGCATTTTGAGTTAGGATATCTATGCAGCTTTCTAGGTAAGTTTTATTATCCTTTGTGCTAATCCAGTTAGCTAGGGGAAGAAATAAAAAAAATCAAACCGGGTTTATGACTATCACAACTCTCCCCTACAACATGCCTATTTGTACCTTGTACCCCAGTATCATTATCCCAGGAACACTTAGATTCTCTTGCGATGCATTAAATGCTTAACAAGGGTATATTCATAAAATAAAATCCCTCTTTGAAGGAAAGTAGTTTTTATGTTCATAACTCTGCCTATAAAAAAATAAAAATAAAAGTCACAAATTTGCCAGGCACTCAGTTACACCACCACCACCCCAACACACACACACGCGGGTGGAAGCAGAGCTTTGGATGCCTCCTGCTGCTTCCTGTGGCTGCTGTACATAATTCCAGAAGTGTTTGGAGGGCTGACGATGGGATGCCAAATTTAATGAAGGTCCCTACTGTGTATATGTAAAGATAAAAATCAGTCCTTCCACTGAAAATAGTAAAAGGCTTTTCCTGAAGTATTTAAAAGGTTGTGCTATCATTAACAATCACACCAACTGAACTTTTCTGTCCTAGGAGCAAGAGATGACTTTTGGAGAAGATACACAGTATCAATGCTACTTCACTGATGATTAGTCTAAAACTTCAGCGTTTGTCTCACCCTTGATCCCCTCAACATACAAAACCATCCTGCCAGAATCTGATGATTTGAGTTGAGGGTAGCTTAAAGGGAAAAAGAAAAAAAAAGCCTTTTTGTTTGTTTGAGTGTGAATAAACTGACTTCCAGCAAGGAAGCATGGGAGAAAAGATGAAGGGATAAGGTGCACACACGTGCACACAAAACCAACCCCATTTGACAATGACTGGAGACCTGGGAGTCCCCAAAGCCTTCCACAGTCTCCATCATTCCCCCATCCAGAAAGGGAAGAGCAGTTCTCTGGGGTTTTACTGCCATTCACTGATAAATGCTGTGACTTTGTTGCAATGGCAGAAGTCCACATGTAGCACCAGTCAAGACAAAGCAGTTCAGAGATGATTCATCGGGGTAGTTGCTTGCATGGGCTATCCCAGGCGCTATCAGCAAGTTATCTCAGCAGCAAAGATCAAGTAGAGGTTTACTGTCCCTTCTCAGCCCACTGCTCCGGACAAAGGTTCAGCGTAGTACTTGGACCTGCTGGAGCTAATAAGCTGTGCCAGGTCTCTGGTGTTGGCTGGTAATGCTGCAGGGAGCAGCGCAGGGTTTGAACACACATTTCTGTCTGTAATCGGACCAGGGTACAACTGGACTGTGATCTGGAGCTCTTACCCTGGGAATTTGCCATACTGGTGGTCTTGCCACAGCTCTTGTGCCACCAGCACCAACCTATATCTCAACCACTCGGGCTAGTACATGCTTACACGCATTTGCTGGCACAGGTAAAGGAAAATCATGAGGTGCATTATCTATATTGCAAGACAATTTTATTTTTTTATCTTCATCAGATTGAGGTCACTGCGTCATTCTTGCAGCATCCTGCAAGACTTTAAAGAACGTGTCCTCAGGATTTGTGTTCTGTGCCTAATTCTAATAAATTAAATTGTTCCTTTGGACTTTTGACTTCCAGCTCTGACATCTTACACGTTCAGCAGGACAGATTCAGACAGCGAAAGGTTTACTGCTATAGGAGGACTGGACTTTATGCCACTTTGTAAGTGAAGCAGAATGGTCCAAAGCAGTTCCCCTCACCACAGAAAGAAACATCACATAACTGTACATGCGTTTTGAAACCGAAAACAGAATTAATCCATTAGATTTGACTAAACGCAAGTCTTCAGGGGAATCTTTTTCCTGTCCACACATCATGGGATAAAGGCCCAGAGTCCTCGGCAAGTGTGAGTAGCCAGGAGTTGGATCACAAATTTGGGATCTGAATGCCCAACCTTAGAAATATATATATAGTTCTAATAATTCCATGAAAGTAATACTCAGGTGGTCAATTTCAACAATTCAGAATAATTAAATCCCCAGTCTAAAACTTTTTCTGCCTTATAAATTGGAATTTAGACACCTAATTTTTGTTGGTCTGCAATTATAAGCCCTTGAACACATTTGAAATACCTGTCTTTTTTTTTTTCTCCTAATTTTCAGCAGCATTCTTTAAGAAGACTCATCTAAGAAACAGAGGAGCTCAGAGATATTTGTGGTACATCTTTTTGACTAACTTTGATTACAGCTTCTAGGTACTGTAAAAGCTCAACGTTTTGTGTAGCTGCTCCAGTGCCTATGATGCCCACGAACCTGCTACTCTACTGATACCACTTATTTAAAAAAAAAAAAAAGTGGGGGGGACACTTAATACAATGATACAGCTGTGTGATTATGCTACTGTCTTTGTAAAAAAATGTATACAGCTTTTTTTTATTATAAAAACAACTTTGTGAGTGGAGAACCTACTACAGATGAAGCATCATTCCATAACCTCTTAGTCCAAGGAGGTTCATGCCTACATCTGTCACTTCACAGGAGGCTGCCCTGCCTCTACAAATCATGAGATGTCAGACAGGTGACAGTCCTGACAACGTCACCTACTGTACTGAGAGCAGCCAGCTCCTGTACGGCCCCAGCAGGATGCTTCCCCATCCCTTTCACTGGTGGTGCCCAACCTGGGACACATGCACCTAATGCTCCTTCCAAAAGGACAGCAGGAGAAATGCATCCACCACCTGCCCATTACACCAATAGCTCCTGTGTCAGCAGCCTAAATTTAATTTTTTTTTCCGCTTAGAGGTTTTGAGCCAGCCCCATACTAGCTCAGCCCAGGAGCAAGTCCCTGAAGCAGCACAGCCAACTCACACCATCCTGGAGGTGACAATCCATGCACACAATATTACCATGCGGTATATGGGCTATAGGACTTCCAGCTCTGTTATAACTGGTGCTACAAGGGGCTGTTCTTCTATTAGCTTGCTTCTTTCCACTGTCCTCCACGTGATCTTGGAAAAAAATTAAAAACAAAGACCTACCCAGCAAACACAAGTTCAGCGACCCTCTCTGAGCCACAGCTCTAACTCAGCACGAGACTTGTCTTCTACCCAGTGATATTTCCACAGGTCAACTCCACACATAGGCGAGGCAATCTGGGGACAAGATCCTTACTCCCAGGCGCTTAGAGTCATAGAACTGTTAAGGTTGGAAGAGACCTCCAAGATCATCTGGTCCAACCACCCCCCCCACCACCAATATCACCCACTAATCCGTGTCCCTAAGCACCATGCCCTTGCCACTGCTTCTCCTGACCACTGTATCCCATCTTGCTCTTCACCCAGATGCTGCATACAGCTTGCATCTCTGTGCCTTCACATGCCAGATTTCTAAAGAAGAGGTTTTCTCGTCTGTTTTCTTGTTTGTCTACAGACAAAGTTCCCAGCACCTCCTTTACTGCAACTTATCTTTTAGATAAGTTGTCCACGTTGTGCAGTGATAACTAGCAATATTTAGCCACGTTTTACATCTCCTTATCTGCACAACAAAAAATATGAGCTTCCTTCACAACGACAATCTTTTTCTTCTATGTTTAAAGTACAGAAATCCAACCCACAGCTCCTAAGGCATTATAGTAGCAATGAGCAATAAGTACATGCAGATACCTACTGTCTTACTTCCTCCCTACCCCACCCCAGGAGAGAACAAAGTCTTAACTAAAATTTATCCTCACATCCAGTACACAACTATCAAGGATTTCAGACTTGGATTGTACAGGACACCTTCACAGGAATTAACTCACGACCAGGGAAGGGGAATAAATACTTAATGCTCATGCAATAAGTATTGAGAAAAAGATCCTCACCGGTTACATTTTTCAGAACACCATTGATGCGCCCAAGCAGAATTATTCTCACCTTCTACCCAATCTCCTCTGGTTCAAGAACATACTCTGAACAGAAACCTTCTGAGCTAGTAAAATAAATTCAGACAAATTGACTGTTGCTTAACCCCCACCCCAGACACACACACAACTCTTACTTCTCCATTAAACCACTAAGCAGCCACAGATTCAGACTATATATCTCCAAAGCCAACTTTGCCTACCACAAGCTAACCTTCTGAAGCTTAAATAGATAGTAGTTTCTGATTCACATCCTTAAACCAGAAGTTGACTTCTAATTCAGAGATTTTTCTTCTTATTCAGTTACTTTCCAGCTGTCTTCAATCACTCCCTTTTGCTTTAAAACATCTCCAGGTGTGCACCAGGAGCTGATATAGCTAGCTCAGATAGTTTGTCTCTATAGAGCTGAAAGACAGAAAGCTGGAAGGCTACTTGAAGCTTTTAAGGGGGGGAAAAATAAATAAATAAAAAAATCCCAGCCCATATTGAGTGATGTTCATTTGTAACACATTATATGTTAGGTAACATTTTAAGTGTTCATTTATTATTTTTCATTTCCACATCAAATGTTTTGGGTTGGGAGGGACCTTAAAGACCACCCAGTTCCTACCCCTGCCATGGGCAGGGACACCTCCCACTAGACCAAGTTGCCCAAAGCCCCATCCAGCCTGGCCTTGAGCACCTCCAGGGATGGGGCATCCACAGCTTCTCTGGGCAGCCTGTTCCAGTGCCTCACCACCCTTACAGTGAAGGATTTCTTCCCTATATCTAATCTAAACCTACCCTCTTTTAGCTTAAAGCTATTGCCCCTTGTCTATCATGACATACCCTTGTAAAAATTTCCTCTTCGAATTTCTTGTAGGCCCCTATTTCATTTGTTTATATGCACATTTGGAAATATACGTGGATATTTAGAAAACAATTGCACTTATGATATCTTACACAGCACCAGTTATCCTACCAGTCATTCACAGACCCAAGAAATGCCTGTCCTGCAGAACATACATTCAGGCATAGCTGCACTTAGAAAACTGTGTCCCATGGAGACCATCGTCAGTGCCTGTTCCTGAGGCAATGCCCCCAGTCCAGGTGAAGCAATTTTAAATTCTTCTGTGATTTGCATCTGGGAGGATTGCCAGGACATTAACAGATAGTGTTGAAATGGCCCTTCCTTCTGCTCAGACGGGAGGCCCATCAGCAGCACTGGGACACTTTCCATTAACTGTAGGCTGCCTTGTTGAACGTACACCGAAGGGATTTTGCTGCCCAGTCTCGCTTGTAATCTTCTTAAAGTTTTGCAATAATGTTAAATTTTATGTGAAAGCACTAGGTGTTCACTCTCTAGTGAGGAAAAAGGCATTCCACAAAACTGATCTAACGTTTCTTTGGGACCAAAGCAAGCCAAGCTGAAATTAATCTACCCTCAGCTTAGTCTGCTTTGACCTTTTCCTCTTGTGCTGATTAATGACTCCGGAGAGAAAATTCTTTCCTGTAAAGCAAATACTAGCATTGTAAAATACAGTAGCTTCCTTGTGTACCACATGATTTCCATGTCGCTGACAGAGATCCCTTCCTCAGGCTGTGTGTGCTTAACTCTTCTCCGTGGCACTGCTACGGAGGGGGGCAGGATCTGTCCCAGTAAAACAACTGAGGTAAGTGGGAATCAGCCTTGCAGGCAGCGTTTAGCCATTAATTACTTGTCTATGGTGATGGATGAAGCATTTGGGCATGGCACCAGCTTTTAGAAAAATGGCAAGAGAAAGGAGAATCTGTCCAGGCCAGGCCCAGGAACTGGGGTACACTCAGTGCCCGACACCTGCACCGTGCTAGGTGAACCCTGGCTGCTCGCTCCTGCCGCATCTCCTGGTTCCTCACTGTGCCTGACCTGGGTGTTGTACAACAGCCAGCCCTCCTCACCCAGTGCTCTGGATGCCTCTCACCAGATTTCAGCAGTTATTTATTTCCCAAAGTGCTCTGTCTGGCCTAACAGCCACCTGAAGCCTGAGACTTAACAATTTCTACTGATACCTACTCCCCTCTCTTTATATTTTCTTCTACACTTACACCCAGTATCCTTTCTTCCTGTGGGGAAGCACGTCATGATCCTAAACTGTCAATCGGGTTTGCCAGCCAGGAAATAAACCCTGCAGGCACCCAGGGCTAGCCTCCGCTCAATCCCACAGCACCGCGTTTTGATTCACAGGCCAACCCCAACAAAACGGGTGCAGCTATACCAACACGCAGTGCGGACAGCCAGCGCACCAACACCTCTCTGTGTGCGTGTACCTTAGGAGAGATGGCCAGGCTACCATCCTGCACAAGGAGAAAGGTCTCCTCAGTCACTTCCCAAGCAGTGCCCACGATGAAGCCCTGGTGATGAGGTGCCCCTGAACACCTGTGGTTGTTTTCCCTCCTCGTGGGCCTCAGCAAACGCTTTGAGCCCACTTTATTGAGGGCTTTGTTGAGATTGTGAATGTATGGGGGGTGGTCTCCTACCTGATTAGGAGGTGTGGGCTGGAGATGTTCCTTCACATCCATGATCGTGAGGTGTCTGGGGACTGTCAGCTCCATAAACCTGGGCTTAGGATGCCTTACTAAGTGCTTACTACGTGTTTTGTTTTACTCCAGGGGAGTAAAATGGATTCCTTTCCCTGTACCTCAAACTAGTGTTGAAATTGCTGATGATGAATCCAAAGTGATCTCTGCCTGCTGTGATGCACACGCAGTCATTTAACCACCTGGTCCAACCTGTCACCCAGCCCCAGTGTTAAATTCACCTCATCTGCCCCCAGCAGTCAGCTGCGTTTCAGAGCTGTGTTCCCCCAAGCCCTGCTCCTGTTCTGTGGTTCCTTATCCCCCAGCACCCCAGGCTTGCAATGGAGGAGAAAGGTAGGAAAAAATGAAATATCATTCATTGCCCCTATTTTTCCTAAGCTGGGTGAACATTGCCTTGGGATTTCCTTGTTTCAGTGCCATTGTCGTGCTTGAAGGGAGGGGAGAAGAGCACACAGGACTGAAGGCAGAGATGAGATCCCACCTGAGCTACAGTGAGATGCTTGCTTTTTTCCTGTTGCCTTCTCCTTTTCCCTTTCTTAGAGAGATGTCAACTGTGAGGGAAGCGAGGATAGGCCCAGGCTGGCCGAAGAAGGCAACCAGGCTAAGCAGGACAAACATAGACCTCTTAACTTTCTTTCATCTTCCCCCATGAGAGCCCCTGACCTGAGCCTGAGCTGGCCAGGCTGCCATGCCAGGCCGCGCAGTTTGGAAATGGCTGAGAGCAGGACAACCACCACACCGCCGGGCCATGGACTGAGCTGCGTAGCTCTGTCCTGACCTCAGATGGCTCAGCTGGAGACGGAGACGCTGAAAGCATTTCAGAAAGACCACAGCAGGAGAACATCTGGCGAGAGCTGGCCCTGCTAGGTTCACACTCGGTGAAGAGCGCTGCGACCATCAGCAGACATTTATTGATAGGTACTTCTAAAAACATCTTCTCAGGCGATGTAACAGCTGGAAGCAACAAGCAAGAGCAGATATTGTATGTATATATTATACAGCAACAGCAAAGCTGGCTCTCTGCTGGCAATCATTTGAGATCCAGTGCCTGAGGCCATTGCATTAGTCAGTTAAAATAGGGCTTAATGCTATCCTAGTTTACACGTGCACAAACTTTCCTAATGTCAATTACGGTTGCATGTTGCCTAACCAAGGGCAGCACTTGGTCCGTAAGTTGTTTGCATGCCCTGTAATTTATACTTTTTGTACCCGGTAAAAAAAATATACAACAATCAGCTGAGCTATTGGTTGCAAAACATCTTCTCCTGTAATTACCCTGATTGTTTATGTCACGGTAATGTGTCCTTAGACGTTGAGCAGTGTAAAAAGATTGATACACCCCAAAAGTGTAAATGGTAATTAGGAAATTTCATCAGGTGCTGAGTAAGATGGAATGTTTGTGACATTTTAATGCTAGCCTTTGCTCTGTTCCTCTGTCTTGTTGAGATACCTAGATGTCAGTTGTTGTGGGAGATCTGTTTGGGGGCAGTTCAGTGAAAATCAGTATGTGTTCAGTATGCCAGTGCTCTGTTCTTTCATACAAATTATGGGTTTTCTTTGTAGTAAAATTGTAATAAAGGGACTAAGATCTACACAATATTCACTACAAAAATATCACAAGCAGGTTTACGCTTACAGTGTCATGCTTTTGGCATGTACCAACAGCAGGAATGGCCATTAGCTAGAGAAAAAAAAAATCTGGATGCAAATAAATCATGGCACGGAAGCACAGCCTGTGGAAATTGTGCAGTTGCAGTGTGGCCCAGCATTTCCATGAATGTGTATCAAGCATATCCTCCTTCATGAAACAGCTTGTGAAATAGTGGCTTTTTGCTTGGTAGTATTAATTTTTAATCTTTGGCTGACAGGATCAGATCCTTTGCTATTGCCAAGCTCCTGCCAGTGGTACCACACCAGGCTGCATGCACAAACAATCTGCTGTAAATTAGTGAGCAGCCTTTCTCAGCAGCATGGCCAGGGCTATTCTGGGGACCTGATGGGGTGCCAACCACTACAAGGTAAGCTGAAGAAAAAAATGATGAAGAATTCAACCTGCATTTCTGATTAATGGGAATCCATCATAGTGGTAGTTAAGTGCAGTGGTATCAAGAGAGTTTGGATCTGGGGGAAGTGAACGAGCAGCTTTGGCAGAGGGTTAGCAAAACCAGAAGCACCAGAAGGAGCCATGACCATCATGGTTAAGTCATAAGCAGAGAGGAAGAGGACTGATCCCAGTCACAGGATCAGGAGCAACCTGGCAATTAGCTGAAGCATTATTTTGAACATTTTAAAGGCTTCTGGCCAGTGCAGCACTTCAGCACGTATCTGTTGTTAAATACGGATAGGCGTCGCTGAACTTTGCCCTAGGTAGCTCTGCAGTCTGTTTGGAAACTGGGAGATGGATGGCACAACCTGTGCATGTTTCCTGGACGTGCTTTGATTCCTGATGGACAGTGAGTCATGGAGGCTGATGGCACACGGAATTGCAATATTTCTGCTTGAGTGTAAGAAGCTGTAAGTTTTAAATCATGGGCCTAGGGTGATTACTGCTTACATTTTAGAAGAAGACTGTTCATACTGTATTGCATAAATACTTATGTTATAAGAAATACTTCTGTTATCTTCATTTCACTAAAATATGGTATAGTTTGAAATGGCAGTTTTTTGGGGGGCTGCTTCCTCAGCTTCTGCTGAGCTTAGAGTTAGGAAACCTAACAACCTTTTAAAATAATCTTTCAGGCATTTAAGGAGTACTTTTTATTTCTCTCCATCTCTTCATTTTAAGATCACATTTAATAAAAAAAAAAAAAAAGCACGATGGCTATTTTTGCCTAGTCATAAGCCAGACGTCACTCATGTCAAGGGAAGCATTTTGGAAATACTCCGTGTGCCACCTTTCACGTAGAAGGGAGAATCTGAGCCTAGCACAGTGAAACAGGCTGTTTGCATCTGGTTGTTACAGAAGCCTTGGCTTTGGTCTCCTGTGCTTACCTTCACTGAGGACAGACTGCAGAACCCTGCTGGAAGATATTTCAACCTGTGCAATTGCACTGAGCAATTTTTTTTCTTCATATGAAAACCTTTATTGGAAACACAGCCCTCTGATGGGTTTCTTTAGTGCCTGGGGCTAACCTCAGTTCCTTTATGTTGTACTATGTTGTTCTGCAAGCTTCCATGATATGTATATAAACAGATAGTATGAAAAAAGCCTTCATTTTTTAAAACTTCTCTTTATTTTTACATTCGGTGCACGAGGACAGACAAGATGAGTATTCAGGACAAAGTATAAAGCCATATACTGTCCTAAAAACAGTAAAAGTGATAAAGTTTGAGAGTTTAAAAAAGTATTTTAGAAACAATGTATTTCCAGAATTCCTCATTACAGAAAATTCAAATCTTTTAGAAAAGCGGAGTTCAATATCCTTGTGCATTAAGCCATATGATGAAAGTATGTAGGTGTCTTCAATCCTTATTTTAAGAAATCTGTCTCTGCATTACAAACAATCTTTACGTAACCCATTGAAGGAGCCAACAGCCTCCTTAATACGCAGTATACACAGTTACAAACAATTTAAAAAGTTATATTACAAAATATACAGTAGTTCCTTTTTACATTTTTATAGATAAACATTGCATAGTTTTCAAATACGTAATATATAACACAATCACATGAACCTCTTTCTGTATAACTTACGAAAAGTTCTGTACACTCAAATAATTATAAATAAAGTGTAAATATCTTTTGTTAAGAGCAGGGGGGGAAAATATACCAGGACATGTTGTGCTGCCAAGTGTTAATCAGAAGTCGTTGTTTGGAATCTGCCTAAAACAAAGGCACAATATGGCCTGAAGTTCACCAGCAAGGAGAGAGTGAGAACTGAATATATCATATGGGAAATGTTACAATGAGGAACATAAAGTACTGGTAAGTCCAATCATAATTTTTACCCTGATTCTTTTACAAGAACTGCTTTTCTTCTAATGCTTTGCTGAAAGTTATCACTGTGTTTGATGGCTTTACTTCAAGATGCAAAATAAGGTGCATGTTAAGAAATGAGTAAGAGTAGATGAAAATGTTTCCTGTTTCAGTGGGTGTTCAATGGATGCTTAAGATAACTTTGAAATAATTCTGGATAATTTTCACATTTTTTTTCTGTAGAAACAGAGCATGGGAAATGCACGCTAGGATCTAAAGAAACACAGATCATGAAAGCATCCTGAACTGAGAATAAAATGAAGAACAATTATTGAAGATACCACAATTCCACTTTGAAAATGAGATGCTGACAAAATTCTGTTCGAACTATATGAAGGAGAAGGTAAATACTTTTCAAAAGAATAGTTAGGCGTAACTCTGCTCTGTTACTAAGCCTACAAGGAGCAGAACTACACCAAAATCAAATGCTTTTGGAAAATCACTCTGATTCTAAGCATTTTGTCATTGGCTCACAATTGTAGCAACAGTTGGACTCTCAGTATGAATGTAATTTGCAAACATGTTTTAGGCAACTTAGTTTGCCATTTTAAATGTCATCTTTAAAAGGAAATTAAAAAAAATCCCCTTCTAAAATGTGTGCTTACCTGATAGCTGAATGCAGCCTACTGATCCTAGTGCTTTGCATAAAACAAACTGTTCAGAAGTAAATGTGTTCTAGCAGCATTGAGTGGCTATGCTAAACTAAAGGTCTTCTCAGCATTTCCATTACAAATGTAATCTCACCTCAGCCATATACACTGGCTTTAAATTATACTGGTTGGCCTACACCCAACCACATGATTTTTTTTCTCTTAGTGGTTGGACCTCAGATATTATCCCGTGCTCACTCATATCTAAGCTATTGAAGGCCAGCAGAAGTACTCAATGCGTCTTTGAAATGTTCTTTTTCAGACACTGAAATGATGCCCTTTGTGAGTCCGTGATTCAGAGCAGTCTCATAAACATTTAGCAGAACATCAGTAATGGTAAGACCTAAGCACAAGCAGCTTCACACCAAGTGCTACACTACCTATGGATGGACTACAAGTGGCAATGACTACACTACCTATGGATTTTACAGGGGATTTGTAATGCTACATTCAATTGCCAGTAAAATTCACGTTATTTCCAAGGAGCATGCAGGGATGGTGCAGAGTGAACACTCCTTTCTCACCATTAAATGCTACTCTATGTCCCGCACTAGCCATAATCTTCTCTCTGGGTTCCCTCTTTTGTAGCCCTAAAGCTACTCTTATAGCTCCACAGCTGCTCTTAAAGGTCATTTTGTGGCTCAGCCAGACGGAGCCATAGTTGCACACAGGTCTCTTGGCGTTAGCCCAGACTTGAGTGGCTCTCTCCACACCTACACCAGCCACTTGTCCTCCCTCCTGAACCATTCCTCTAATTGTGCCAGCGCAAGAGCTTGTGGGGTTACATGGTGAACAGGACTGGGGAGGACTATCTAGACAGAGGAATGGCCACGCAACCACATCCTGAGCCCATCAAGCTCTTTCATAGCCACTGTGTCTCCAAACCCAGTGCTTAACCTTCAGCAGGAAAAGGGATCAGCAATTAGTTTTTGGCCTTGAGCATGAGATGACAAAAGACAACAGCTCCTGTCCCCAGTGTTACAGGAGACAGAGGGCTCAAAATGGGCTTATGCATACCCTTATGCCAGACCAGGACTCCCAGAGCTTCTGAGGGATGTCCCAGCATTTCACTTTCCTCCACACACGGACAATAGATTTTGCCTATATTGGGAATACTGTTTTCCATTTTGACTACTGCAGCCACTGCAGGCAGGCCAATGAAAATGCTTGGATGCTTTTTGTTAGTTTGGTTCTTTTTTTTTTTTTTTCCAGAGCATCTGGGGTATCAAAGTAACTTTTGCTGAATAAGCCAATAGGCCAGAAAGGCTGTTCTACAGGTGCCTTGTTTGGTTGGTTGTTTTTTTTAATTAAGCTTGAATTGATCACATTCCTTTCATCCCTCTGTACATGGGACTACATCAGGATTTCTTTCATTTGCTACTGATAGCATTGGATGAACGTACAACACAGTAGATCCTCTGAAAGCAAATCTGTCTTTAGCTTTTCAAATGATCATAGATTTTCTAGGGACTCTGTCAAGCTTGTTTGACTCCATTCCTTGATGAGTGATATATCACTGGCTGCAGGAACCTAACAAAATGTTCACTCTGTCCTCAGTGCATTGTCCAAGATGGTTTTCAAGAGACTAACCATCCTATGCTGTATCTCTGTTGATCCGCTACTATAAGGCTGTGTTGTTTGTGCCTGTTTTTTCAACACAAGCTGCAGCTGGTGCCCTTCTTACACCTCTTTCTTCATCAGCCATTGCAATGGTGTTTTCATAAACCTCCATAGTTTTTAGCTGATTGTCTTTGGCACCCTCCTGTTCTGCATTGACTTTGCAGCACTTGCAGAAACCGCAGCAGTGTTTCCCACAGAAGGCAAGTGTAGACATAATCATATTGTCCCAAGGCTCTAGAGAGTGCATCCAGATGGGTAGGAAATCCCAGTTTTGGAGCTTCTCAGGCAGTGAATGTGGTCGTTTCGTCTGCATAATGTTAATTACAATCACAGCAATACACAGAGCAACCAAGGGAAGGCAAACACCCAAAAGGACTGGCCAGCCTGCCAGTGACAGACCAAATACAAACAAAGGCAAAAGAAAGAAGCAGACAAGAAGATAAAATATAGCAAACCATCTGTACTTGGCTGTTATGTTCCCCAAACTCTTGCACAACCGTATTGGGAGCCGGGTAAAAGGCAGCGGGTAAAATAGAATTATCCCAGAGACATTGAAGAAAAAGTGGCACAAGGCAATCTGAAAGAAAAAAAAAGTTTGAGAAGTTTGTTCCTACAAATGCCTTTAAATGCTCCTACCTACATAATAATAACTTGCAGTGGTGCTGACTTCATAATTTCCCTTCTCTTGCTCCTCACTTTTTTTTTCTTGTCTTCCACGCTATTTCACTGCCAGGCCTTTCCTGCACGAAGCAAGGACCGGGTAATACCTCATGCATTGTAAAGATCTAAACCTACAAACAGGCCATGGCATTTGGAAACAATGCAAGCCTAGAGGGGACAACAAACTGCCCTGCAGATGGAGAAGTTTTAAAATGCACCTTTCCACTGCAAGAAATTGAGCCCACCAGAAATACAGCTGACAAACCAAGCAACAATCAGGAAACAGTTCTGTTGTTAGTAAGGCATGAGAACTGTTCATTACTAGGTTCTGCATCCCTAAGTTTTCAACTAAGAGATGGGAAGAGTAGATTAGATATTGTATACAGGTTATTGAGAAATTGCTAATTGTACGAACCTGGATTTTCCAAACAATTAGCAAAAAGTTTACAGGGCACTGAGGAGATTCCTGAAATGTGACTTTGTCTAAATCTTTTATGATCATTTGGTTTACATATTTCAAAATCCTTTTTAAAAAAATAAGCATGAAGAGACATGTACTTGCTAAAGCTTTCAGAAGTCGCTTGGACAGAATAAGCATACACTGAACAAAACAGTACATTCCCTGCTCCCATTATCTTATTTTTCTTTTATAACTGTTATCAGACTAAAGCAAACATGAACGTACTGGATTCTGATTTTTAGAGTACGTTATAAAAATAGCAGGTTAACACGAGAGCTGAGGTTGGTCAAGATAGTATCTTCACATGATTATATCTGTTCTGTCATGCCTGAGGACAATAAAATAACTTCTGTAATTTTCTTAATTTATTGTGGCTAGTAAAAAGCATTCATCCTATTCACAAAGGAGACTTCATTATCTTTTCACTCTTTGATGCAGAGGGTTCATTGAAATGTTATCTTCTGACTGGAATGTTCTTTACTGGATGGTAAATGGGAGCCCAAAGCCAGGCTGCCTACATCTCAAGTAGTATGAGGCAAAAAGAAATTCAATAAAAGCTGCCCAGATTAGATTTACAATGAGAATGTAGTTGTCATGATGCTCACTGCAATGTCACACAGGTTGACAACTTGCCATCTTATGAGTTTTAAAGCCTCCACTTAGATGACAGAAATCCCTGTATACTGCATGAACAGAGTTTGGGTCCTTTGCATGGAACTCAACATAAATTAGTAACCCTCGTAGGGAAAAGACAAGAGAGTTGTCAATGTGAGCACTGAATTCCAAAATACTAAGATCCCATGCTCTGTGGTCAAGTGGCCAATCCTGTCTGATTTCTGAATGAATTAATCAGATCAAGCTAAATTTACGAAAGCAAGATCTGACTATATATTGACATTCTAGGAATGCTTAATAGAAGCTTTTTGCTCTGATAGTTGAAATTAATGAGCAGTCACTAGTAGCACACAAAGAATCAAGCCCAATTTCTATGACATATTTGCATCACAACTAATTTTGTCAAGTCTTTATTCAGAAAATTTGCAATTCTAAATGAATTCAAGAAAGCACTGGTTTATACTGACCTGTAATGAATATTTTAATGTACTCCCTGGGCTTGCTAAAGCTGCAAGTATAGCTGTTGTGGTTGTGCCAATGTTAGCTCCTAAGGTGAGGGGATAAGAACGCTCAATGCTTATAACACCAATGCCTAGGAGAAAAGAAACAGCATTGAATGATTGCAGAATGCTGAAAAAAAATAAAACATGGGGATAAAAATTACAATATTGACAACTTACCAACAAGAGGTGTAATAGCAGATGTGAAAACAGAACTACTTTGGACAACAAAGGTCATGCCAGCCCCTGCAAGCATAGCCAGGTATCCAGCTAGCCAAGTAAAAGGAAAAGGGAAATCTGAAAAAAAAAAAAAAAAAGGAGGACATCATTGTCTTTAGAATAACAAAATGTTCCAGTCATATAGAAAACACTATTAAGCATTTCAAATGTAAATATACTGCTTGCATATTGTCTAAAACAAAAAGATTTGGGGTCAGAGTGAGTTCTATTACTTTAATTTACCCTGTTCTTTGTACTCTCTCCCCAGCCTTCCACTACTGGACACACTGTGAGATGGATACTAGACTAGGTAGACCTTTGTCCTGACCCAGGGTAGCATGTGTGTTGTAATACGAGTAGGTACCAGAAATTTTTCCACTGAGCTCAACACAAAACTTTCTAGATGTTTAAAGCATCTTGGTTTTGGCAAGCAGGCACCTGCTACAGGAATCAGGTCTTCAAAGTTCTGAAGACTATCCTGAGAAAATAAGGTGGTTTGTTTTAACTAATTTTAAGCTGATCATCTCCTCATAATTCACTTGTTACTCTTGCAAAGAAAAGCTAATCACACTGATCAGAGAAACTAAGCACAATAGTCTGCAGATTTATGAGTGACAAGAGGTCAGGACTCCATCAGTCAGGAAGACATAGAGGGATTCCAAGTAGGTCACAAATGAACAGTAACTGGCAGCTGATCACTTTCTACTCATTTATTTTGATTTGGGCAGTGTTCTTTGCCCAGGAGAAGATAGAAAGGGGACCACTTTGTTGTCCTCCCCATGTCTGTGAGCACTCTCTTCTAACAGAATCAGGTGTATGCCAGGACTGCTTTTCCCTGGTACAGGTCCTGACCTTCCATTCAATGGAAAATGAAGAAAAGGCAGCCAAGTGGAAAACAAACAAAACAAAACAAGACAAAATAGCTGTTTGCACACAATGAAAACAGGCTGAAAAATCACCTGGATAACAGAGGGAAAGACAGAAAGTACCAATATGCAGGGCTGCTTTTCACCCTGAGGAGACGGTTAAGGAATGGAGCAGGGCAAGTAAAGGAAATTAGATCATTAATCTCTACGTACATTTATTCAGCTTACTTTAAAAGAAACATGCAGGCCCTGTGCCCAAGCAGGCAGTCATGATCTCAGCACTATCTTTTGAGGATATGAAGATTACATTTCCAACAGCTAATGATTATACATCAAGATACAGAGCCTGAACTTTGGTCTCTGCTGTTAATCTGCAGTCCACAAGCAAGCTGTTAACTAATAGCTTTTAAAAGGAAGAAAATAGCATGCTGAGCTGAAGAAATATCGGGGGGTGATGACTCTGGTTTAATACTGTTTTCTTGAACCTATTCTGTAATAACTGCATAACAGAACAGGAGATGTCGATAAATGTGCCTAACGTCCTTGCTATTTCTAAGAGCAATCTTCAGGAAAAGCAGGTAATTACCAGTGTTGATTGTCTTCTTGATAACACTTGCCACTTGTCCTTTAAGTACAGAGTTTAATAGCTTAACGATCATCACCAAACAGGAGCACAGAACAAGCAGGGACAAAGCCAGAAGGATGAGACCGATGGCAAGATCAGGCAGGTCTGCTTCTGCAAAGAGATGCCGGCCTGAAAAAAAAAAAAAGAAAAGGAAAACAAATTGGCCTAGTCACATTTTTGCTTCTGATCCCAAGGCCAGCTCTGGTTTTCATGCATAGCCCTAAGAACCTGAGACCAAAGCACACACAGCTTGAGGCGGTGACGAAAAGAGTGAAAATGCCACCTCCCTGGCTGCACAAAAGCTATGCCTGAGAGGAACTCGTGTATGTACACTTTCATAAATACACAGCGGGCACGTCTGCAGGGCAGGCAGAAGCAGGGTGACCATGTGCAAGGAAGGAGAATAACAATGGAGTGAGGAAATTGTGGTGTGCTCCAAGCTGGGCTGTGAGTCAGCTCTTCCCAGGGACGGCTCTGTGCCTGGGAATGGCTGCTGAACATCCTGAACATATAGGGATGGAGGTGTCCAAGCTGCCACCACAGCACAGTAACTGTAGCACCGAGTCACCTGGACAGCAAGGGTATCATGATACCGAGGACCCCAATTACTGGCATCAGGGAGCATGGAAAGGGATCCATGCGCAGCCAGATGCAGTGATGACGATGATTTAGCTGTACAGCAGAGCAGAGGCTGTTTTGACTGCACCTGTAGTAGTACCCTGTGTATGCATACAGGCGAGTGCCTCTTGATACAAGTCTGAAGAGGTCTGTAGGCACCATTAGGAAGATAAGCACCTCTGTAAAAGTATTGCAGAAGGAGAAATAGTTTTACTACTCACATTTGCTGATATATTCTGTTTCAGATATATTTTTCATGGTCCATGTCACGTTTCCTTCAGTCCAGCAAAGGTCAGGAGACGTGCAGTTTTCTGAAGGTGAAATTGTGACATTCTGCAGTGTCTAAAATTGCCAGAGAAAGCGGATGGTTCAGTCACCTACAGCCTTCTTTAAGAGCCCATACAAAGTTCTAGGTTTTTGCTACAACCAAAATTCATCAACTGCAGCTACAGGCAGGTTTGTAAGCTGGAGTATAATTAATGACACCAGAGAAATGACATGGCAAAATTTTTTTGTTTTGTTAAAATAAACAGCTGAGCTGTTACTCAGGTCAGTCAATACGACTTTTAAAGATGAAACCTTCTATGTCAGAACAACCATATCACCAGATCGTCAGTAGCTAAGAACCGTAATTACTGATCTCAGGGCTCACAGAAATAGATTCACAGTTCAGCCTGCACTTTCTGTGCCATTGCTCTCCTTCTAGGCGTGGGAGGACTGCAGGATGCTGATACTCAGACCTGAGGGGGCACTGGGAGCAGCAGGCCCGCCTCAGCCTCCTGCTGCACCTGAGGTGGAGCAGCCGGCGCCGCTGCAGGTAACCCAAGCGGAGTTTGACGCTACCATGGCCTGCTCCTGGCCCTGTCTGCCATGGCTAGCATTTCACTGGCCATCCAGATCATCATTCAATAGGAGCAGGGCTCCTCTGAAAACTCAATTTTAATCTCCACTCTGTGTGTCCTTTAGCATCTGCTGCCTCAGGACTTCGGGAATCAGTTTTATACACCCACTAACAAGTAGAATAACTCTCGTTAGAGGTCCAGGGGCTGTTCAATGCTCTAGTTGTTAGTTTAGCTGAACAACACAAACCAGACACAGCTCCACAGTCCACCAAAGTACTCCTTGGTGCCAATCTGGGCAACAAGTTCCTCAAGCTGCAGTGTTGCTCAGGTGAAGAACAGATGATTTTAGCCACACAGAGGCTTTGACTGAAGGCAGTTTTCTGAGAAAACTGAAGTAACCAACTGCCAGCAGACCACACTAGCACATAAAGCTGCTTAGATCAGATAGGTGGGCAAAAAGAGATTTTCTTGGGCCTACGTTGCAGATTTTTTCCACTTTTAGGGATTCTGTAGGAGTGCCAAGTTTAAAGGCATTTTTATGTGAAAGGAGTAGAAGGTTTGGCTCCAAACCACCAGTTCTGATAAGCAAGGGCCTGCAAAAGCAACCAAGTCAAGCCTGCTGCTGGTATGACATGCTTGGTTTAAGCAGTACAAAAGCTACATTAAATTGTCTTCATTCTTTTTCTGCAGCAATAAATACTCATTTAAAAATCTAATTTCACAATCCTATGATAAGCAATGCCTTGCCAGCTATGGATCAATAAATATTTCCTGAGGAGCCTGACAACTAATTTAACATAATACTCACCACATTGGTTTCAGTTACGCACCAAATCTTTACAAGGCTTTTGTTTTTTGCTGATTCGTCATTTGTAGCAATTGCATTTATTACAGATTTATCAAGCTTAAAAAACAAAGAAAAACAACAGTCTTAGTCCAACTTCCACCACACACTTCTGTTCAGCTCTACCCAGATAATGACTTCCCTTTTGGAAGCTCAGCCACATGAAGCCTACATGACCATCTCTAATGCTGGAGCTGCTGCCCAGCAGGGAGGATGGGTTTTACTCCCAGAAAAGGTACAACTTCACGTGCACAAATACTCACACTGTGTCTCATTCTCCCCAAATCACTCACCCCATCATCTCAGCCATTCTGCTTAAACAGCTACACTGACACAACTGCCTGAAGCAACAGGCTGCCATCCCATCCACCCCATACGTCACCTGCCTTCCCAGCCCTCTTGCTAGGCCTATCCTCATGAAGGTGAAATGTGGGGGAAATAGAAGTGGGAATTATGGAGCTGGGTCTTTATGAATCCACCTGCTAATGAGCTTTACCCCAAGGACACAGAGAAGTGATTGAGTCCCTTTCCCATATTCAGAGCATTCCTTTTAGCTGTGGTGGTATCAAGCAAGTAGCTTCATTAAAGAGAGAAAGAGCTTACCTCAATGATGAGCTTTGTAAAAGGGTCTGTAATAACTTTTAGTAGCTCAGGGGCATCCTCACCACTTTCAAGATGAAAGGACTCCACTATAACATTAGTGAGATGGTAAAGATAGCCAGAAATTACTTCAATGGGCAACAACACAAACACAGCAAGCCAGTTGAAGAAATCATGGATTGTTGCCCCGGCAAAGGCCCTGCAAGAAGAAATTCAAAAATAGAGCTGCTTTTAATTAAACAATATGTGCACAACTTCAATTAAATATGAAATCATAAGGGTGGGGATGAAGCCCATTTCCAGATAGGAATTATTTCATTTCTAAGGTCCCAGAAGATGGTTGCTTTATTACAGAGCTCTAAGTTTTTTCCACACCGTTGCCCAAGTGAAAGAGTCAGCCAAGGTGACCAGAACAAGAAAAACTAGAAAATACAAAAGTAATCCTCAACACAAGGCTGCCAAGTGTACTTAACAGCTTACATTGTTTTTGTATCTCACCCTGTTTTGGTACACTTCTAATTCTCAACCAGGATTTGCTTCTAGGATCTGTTCTCCCTGACTCATGCAGAAGACGTCTCTTTGCAGCCCTCTCACATGCTCTTGCAAAGCATGGGTGTACAGCTCCCTTCCAGCCTCTCCTTCACAACCTGAGGAGCCACAGCTATTTCCTCAAGGGCACTCTTTCCAAAGTTCCTGGTAGGTGTTTGTGCTCCTCTTAATTCTATGCAATATGCCTGTATTTGTTTTAAAATATGACTCCTTAAATTAAGCATTGTAGAGGAAGAAAAATGTGGAGGAAATAATATTCCTTGAAATGCTAATCCTGTAGTTTAGGTTCCAAACTGCTTGAGGGCAAATTAGGTGGAGCATTCAAAGTAGGCCAACAAAATTGAGAGTGCTACCACAGAGAGAATATCTTAATCGGTGGTGGTCACCAGAGTTTTTTTTTCCATTTTGTGAAAAATACACCTGTGAGTGCCCTACAGAACAAGCATATGCAGAGGGTATTTAGAGACTAAAGTGATTGTTAATGACTACATTAAAAACTTCTTTCCCATTATTATTTATTTCATTTCTCTTGACTAGAAACTACTAAGGTACTTTGTCATTGGAATTTAAGTGACAGAAACTAGCTCAACCAAAGATTCCAAACAGCAAATCTTGGAGAAATATGCTTCAGCTAGGTGTATTTTGTATGTTTGGTATGCCATAAATATAAGATACTAAAGTCTTATATCCCTCCCAAGTTAACTGCCCATCTCCAATTAATGAGAGCTCTATGTGATAAAGGGAGCTCTTAGTGATAATGCCAAGTGACAGCAAAAAAAGTTGCTGCTTTATTTATTTGACAGCTAATACACTTCATTTTTCTATGGCTACCAGCTGTTGCTTATTGTAGACTTCAAAAGCCTGGAGCACTGGAGTCCTTCTTAAGGAAAGTAGATCAAAATAGTGTATTGTCGATTTATTAACTCCAATAATTAAGAAGTAATAAAAAGTGGGTGGCATCATTGGAGTAGTTTGAAAATTTATCATTGTGTAAGATCCTGTTTAAAATGGTGGAATCTTACAAAACCACAAAAATTTAAAAGAACCCAATATGCTTTTCTTTATGTATATGAAGCCATATATCTAAACAGCATTGTACTTTGGCAGTTGTGCGAGGAATGACAACAGCTTAAAACTTGCTATCATGTCAAAGCGGACAGTTTAGGAAGCTGAAAACTACAGAATTCCCATCATAATTTCATAGGACAAAGCAAAAAAAAATGAACTTTTCTTTTAAGCTTCATTGAGATAAATGGTAAAGTCCTTTATGATTAAGATCTATTGCATTTATAGGTCATTAACTTTGCTTTAGAAGTTTCTTGCAATTTTCCTAACTAGACATTAAAATTCTGGTCAGTAGAAGGGTTGAATGGCTGTAGTGCTGATAGGCAATATAGGAGAAAACCTAGTAAGGAGGAAGAAAAGCAACTTTTCAGATCTAGTGTTTAAGTACAATACCTTCTAAATTCATTCCTGTCCCCGGCTTGCATGAGTGCCACAATTGTGTTTGTAACTGAGGTGCCAATGTTTGCCCCCATAATGATAGGAATAGCTGATTGCACAGTCAGCACTAGAAAGTAGAAAATGAAGCATTGAATGAAAAAATCAGATCATCAGCGAGCTATTTGGTCCAATGAAAATGAATCTATGTTAACACCACAGGGACCTGACTTCCCTTGATGTCACTGGGATTAGACACTCTAATCCAGACATGTTTGCTTTAACCAATCCCCTTGGGAATGTGGTACTCTGATAGTCTAGTGACCCCCCACTGCAGCCCGTGGTTATCTCCTTTCACCGCATGTTAGAAGGCCAGAGTAAGAGTCTCTTCTGTCCCAGGCATTTTCCTACTTACTGCAGAATTTTGAAATGATGCTAGAAACATATGAAGTTTGGTAATTGGCTAACAAAAGAAAGCAATACAGATACTTTAGAAGTTAATGCATTCAGTACCAAGGCTTTCCAGTGATTTTCTTTGCTATTATGGACACCATTTTCTGCAGTGTATTAACTTTTTCTTCCCCCTATTTTTTTTCCTTAATTTGGTATCAAGGCAGCAGTTGTGAAAGGCTTTTCCTGCTATTCCTACTCCTACACCCAATTCTTCTACAACTTCAGCACAGGTTGGAACATTTGTTCAACCCCACACTGAGATTTGTGGGTGATCTTTAGGAAGATACTGTAAGCAGACTTACGTGTGGAGGACACCATGCTGACCACAATGGATGAAGAAGTACTGGAGCTCTGGACCATAACGGTCACCAGAACTCCGATCACCAGTCCCGCAACAGGATTAGACAGCACTGAATCATCTTTAAAAATGTCCCCTGCTGCTTTACCTGCAAGAACATATTCTCAGAGTGAGGGAAGTACAAGGTGAAGTCAATAGGAATTAGCAGAGCATTTAATTAAAGATCATTCAACCATTTAATATGATACATAGGTAGCCATGCTTGCCAGCCAAAAAATGTACAAGGTGATGTAGCCCAGGGATCCAAATTCAAGTTCTGAACTCTCAGTTTATCAGTTATCAGGCAATATGTTATATTTTCTCATTTCAGTGACTAAACAAGCTACAGTGAACTCTGCAAAGAACTCTGCATATAAAACCATCATCAGAAGAAAGACCGTAAAGAAAAAAAAACACATATACAGAGATTTAAATGCTATTTCTGCCCTGATGGCTTTTGGCTACTGCGTCAAGGAAAGCTACTTTAATAATTTTGAGTAATTCTGCTCCGGTAGCTTTCCGTGTTGCTGAAAATCCAGGTAATTCTGCAGATCACATATTTCTTTGATAACCACTTCTGAATCCATCAGCAGAATTCAACCCTTGGAGAGAGGTGAATGTGAAAATATATTTTAATAGTTTTCATCTTTGAAGGATTGAGAGACATTTCAGTGCAGAATGCTTTGATCAAGAGCATAGTTTTGATATTTCTCCTTGTTGAAATGACTTTCACATGGGACAGATTTATGCTCAGGTGCATTTGTGTAAACTATCGCTAAAGTAACAGGAACCTCCTAAGAAACTGGGGCCAATAATCCCTACATCAACAGCTCTTTGTAATCTGAGAAACAAAGGCCCTTTTTTATTGCAGAGGAAAGCCAGTTTTCAAGCAGAGATACATACTTCTGACTCTGTATCTCTACACATAAATCTATGCATTATGCTCTTGAAGAGTGAAACTTGCATTTTGTTCACTCGGATGACATTTAATGCCTCATTTGTATTCATTATTCCTGATATTTTAGATGCATTTTCATACCTACCTCCTACCAGTTGAAAAGCAGAGCTCAGTACATCCAGAGAGCACACGAATAAGTAGAGTAATCCAAGCAAGATGATAAACTTTCCTATCCCGTAGAGTACACGAATGATTTTTCCTTTTCCATCCAGTTCTGCAAAACAAATACATTATACATAAAAAAACAACTTATTTATGTTATCTAGTGTTTTCTCCAGAACAGTTTAATGTGCAAGCAGAGACTACAGAGTTAAGTATGGTGTTATGACCCCAGTGTATAATTAAAAGAGTGTTATGGTTAATCCAAATTTCAACTGCAGAAATGGGTAGTTCATTTAGCTAGTTTTACCAAGGAAAAAAAAAATAAAAAAGCCTTTGGTATATGATAAATGCGTTATGAAGACCAAGACTGATCCTTGGTTTTACACATTCATCCTACTGAGTAAAGAAGGATAAATAGGAGCCTGAAAATAAGATCAGACGGCTTTTGGGTTGTTTTCCATATATCCCCTTGTGCTTTAAGGAGGGTAAGCAGCATGTTTTCCAATTCCTTCTAAGCTGCGTAAATACAATATCCCAACTTCACCACTGTGGAAGGTGACACAAAGTGTAAAGCCTACATCTCAAAACTGCTCAAATCCTAAATTCTGTTCTGCAGCAAATACCATTTCAGAAAAAATAACTGAGACAAAGACAGCAAAAGTAATGGAAAAAAAATAAATGCAGGTAGCTTATTTACTGAGAAATATCTACCTGACCACTTGACCCCAGCGTCCTGCAGTTCTGGCAGAGCCCATGGGTCTTCTTCTGGTGTTGTCTCATCTATCAAGGCTATTGTGGAAAATGCAGGTTGAATTTCCACTTTATTTCCAAGTGAAGTCACGTTGCCTGATGAAATAGAACATTAAAAAAAAAAAAAAAGTTTAATTACTTTCCCTCTTCTCCATGGAGCATCAAACTTACATATCTCTAACTCAGAGGTGAGAGCACACGTTACCTTTGTGATTTTCTCCTTCTTTTCCCGGCATGTTCTGGTTTTGTTTGGAAGAATCTCCGATATAGTTATTGGTTTCAGGCTTGTCCACCTCAGGCCAAGGAGCCATGATCTGTGACTGATAAAGTAATGCTGATTAAAATGTATGTGAACTCAACATACTCGATTTACAACAAGGTATGCGAGAATATGATTAATTTTAAGAGAAAAAGAAATGGAAAAGAAGTAATTTGTCCTTGACCACAGCTTTTTACTAAGTTTTATGAACTATTCTTTTATTTGTGAAATTGATATCTCATTTACTTTCGAAATCACACAGTTGATTTGTTGCAATTTATGAAATTAATAAAAAAGTCAATCATGTCTATATTTTTGTTCACTTTTAACTGTCTTGAAAGCAAAGGTTTCTCAGCTTTCCTAACCTAAAGCATTTCTTTAATTCATTTTATCTCTTTTCAGCAAAAAGTCAGATTGCTTTATTTTTTTCCATCTTCTGGTTTTAACTGACTACCTTTATCAAACTGGTAATTCATTCTTCCTCGATGCACTGCATAGTTTGGGGCATGTATGCTAAAAACAACCTTCTTGTTGCCTCTGCTGGTTCATTCCCACGGAAGGATGGAGGACTATGTGACTCTGGACAAGTCAAAAGAAGACCCAAGCTTCAGAAGGTCCAGAATGACTCTTGCTGAAGGGCCAGACGAGAGCATTATTAAATGACAGAGGCCATTTGCGGGTCTGTATTTGGAACTCCTGCCGCTGACGCTAGAAGTGAAGCGGAGCTAGTAGCAGCACCTGCAGGCTCTCCCATCTCACGCAGACTGTCTGCATGAACTTTTTCCTTCCTGACCCCTTTTGAGGTCAGGCATTTAGCACGTATTTTAATATTATCCAATAATAATTAAAAAAATAAGAAATTACATGGCCAATTCCTGCTGGAATAAGTAAAAGTACGTGTGGAAGACCAAGCCCAGGCCCAAGTAGAGGAGGCAGATGCTTCTTGAACCAAAACCTGGAAGACCCAAGCTACTTACTTCACCAGTATTGGGAACCAGGGGGAGAGATAGAAGAGGGGCAAGGTGACTGTGGGGGCTCTAACAATACATGATTATAATTCTTCCCTCCCAGGCTTGTAAGGTGGTTGGTTACCTCAGCCTACGTGACCCAAAACTCAGAGGAAGGGACGGGAGAGGTGAACGCTACCCAGAAAAGCTTTACCTCGGGGTCTGTCTCTTCCACCCTCTCCACCACACGTGTCAGACCATGCCACAGGCAAGGCTGTGGCCTGCCTGGCGGCCACCACGTCTCACACCCACACAGCTCAAACAAGGATGAACAAATTTGCCTGCAATGCTCCTCATAAACAAGGCACCTGCACCCAGCCTCCGAGGGTCAGTGTCGGAGCGGGTATCGTGCGCCCGTAAACAAGGCTCAACCACGTTTAGCAGCCACTCTCAGGGAGTATAATTAATCCTTTGTTTAATGATAATCATTTATGCAGCTGAAGTTTTGTCCCTGCCCATGTCAACAGCCACACATCCTACTCCCGAGTTCAGCTTTGGCTGGGAAGGAAATGGCACAGAGATAATCCCTGATGATCATTGTTTTCTGGTACTTCCCACATTAGGGATTTCTCCCCTTCCACATTAGCAGAAAAAGTCATTCTACAATCTCATTGGCAAAAAATATACTTTCACACAGTTGTTAGCAGTGGCATGAGATCCAGTGCAGGTCCTAAGACACACAAAGAAAGATCTCAGAAGAGATGGATGAAAATCACTCCTGCTTGTTTCAACAAGGCTTTCCATCTGCTTGAAGGAAATTCTCATATTTTTATCCATGCCAGAACAACCTCCAAGCCCCACCCATGCCAGAACACCTCAGTCTTGTTAAGCAAGTTTCATTTATACATGTTCAGCATTTAAAGAGCTCTGAAAAAAAAAATCTGCTCAGCACAAATGCTCCTTAAGTGAAACAGAAGTCGTGAAAATGCATTGGAAATTCAGGTGCAAAGTTGCATTGATGACATATTCCTGCCACGGAGAAGCACAGGATATACTGAACAGCACCAGCCCGAGAGATGCCATCAGTACTTTTACAGCTCTTCTGCTCAGCTCAGTATGGAAATGAAGGATTCAGCCTGCATGGTCACAGCATGGAAACTGAACTGCTGCATTCACTACAGAAACTGGAGCTTGAGAACTTCAACAGAAAACCAGCCTCTAGTTCTCCTAAATAAACTCTCCCTGTTCAAGAATTCAGCAAGGCATCTTAATAAGCATCACTCATGTTCCTGAGGTGCTCGGGATCCCACAGGTACGTCATTATTGTTTTTGCTTTATGTGATTAAATACCCTAGAATGAGAATTGAGCACCTCTGTGGCGGAAGTTTTTTTATAAGTATGTTTATAAAATTATTCATATGAGTCCTAGCCAACCTCCCATTTGGCAAGGTAGACCTGAATACCAAACATCCTAACAGTATTTGCCTCGTGCAGTTGGGTTTGCAGTGGTATTCCTTGAACAGCCAATTCTGTGCGATCGCTATCAGGGACGGGTGAAATCAGAACCACGTAGGTCCTTGAAGTGCTACCAAAACTGTCAGCTTTCTCCAGATCCCAGATCTTGTTAGACGAAGCATCTGAGAAGATAATTTACAGCCACCTGATACTCCAGTTGTCGGCGTCCTGGCCACAGCTACTTACTGTTAATTAATCGCTGCACTATGAGGATAGAGTTTTCCCTTCGGAGAGCTCTTTCGTGCCCTGAATACAGACATTAAATACCTTGAGAGAAACGTGCAGAAGAAAACCCAGATGCTGCGGAGGAGCAGGGTGACAGAGCTGCCCGCATCCCTCCCCAGCCCCTCGGGTCAGCTGCGCCCTTGGAGAGGCTGACGTCAGTCACGGCGTGAAAGACCAGCAGCATTTTACGCAAGATATACACGACTACGAAAGCACTAATAGTGGTTTCCTCCTGAGCACTGACGACAGCTGCAAGGGAACATGTCAGGGAGCAGGCAGAGGACGGGCCAGCGGCTGCACAGCCTGCCAGAAGGAGCCACGCTCCCCTAGACCCGCCGGTCCAGGTCGAAGCAGCCACAACTGCTGGACGAGGTGCCCAAAGCGAGGGGTGCTGCCGGTCCCTCTGCCAGCCCCGGTGCCTCTGCAACACGTTCTGCTGCTGTGTTAGCTGGTGGGAAGCCTGGCCAGGTGCCTGCATCCTGAGCATCCTGCTCAGGGCTGTGCTGAAACGGGAGCCCGCTCCCCCCCGAAGGTGGCAGGTCACGGTACGCTATGCATATTGCAGAGGCCTGAAAACTAACGCCCGTGCAAGCTGTAATCCAGCCTGCTCCAGCGAGCCCTGTGGCAAACCCTCTCGCGCCGCGGCGCAGCCAGTATAGTCTTTCCTTCGGAAAATGCTAACTGCCTGTGACGTCCTTTCTGACTCCAGGCGAAACGGAAACCTTCCGCTCCTCAGGGGGAGGCCAACGTGAATGAATGAAACCCAAATGCTGGCATAAGATATGAAGGATATGAAGTTGAAGCCATATTTCCTCTCTCACTGCTGCATCTCAGAGCTGCAGTCCCTGGGGAAGGACAGGAGCGACGCTAGGTGTCACACAGCCACCCCGTATTGCCTTCCCCAGTGACTCACCCAGCTGTAACAACGCTTCCGCTGCTGTAGGGCTGGCTGTCAGTGCTTTTCGGTCTTAAATCAACAGCAGTAGTAAATCTGTTTATTTTGCTGGTCTTAACCTGGAGAATATAAAGTTCCATTTGCACGTGCCCGGACGGTATTGTTTGTAGCCCTCCAGCCGTGACCACTCAACGAGAGGGCAGCTTGTGCCTGCAGTAAGAACTACAAGCTGTAAGCCTTAAATACATCTAACCTCGATGGGAACAGACCCAGCGAAACCACGGTGAAGTAAAATTTCTGGGCAAAAAGGTTTCCCCAGGTTGCTTAAGCAGCTCCAAGTCAAGTTTGGGTTTCTGCCAGGCTTTCCCCCTCCCCTCTCTCCTCTCCCAGCTTTTCCACAAATGCATGCCACTTTCTTGTCATGAACCATCATGCTACATCTTATGCTGAAAGGAGATTTACCAGCTGATCCGAGATCCAGCTGTATGAATTAGTAAAGGTGAATATTTGCCACACGTGCTTCATAGCAGTAAATGCATAGCTACATTGCAATCCTTCTTATGCACAGTTGGAAGAAATACAAAACTTTTCCTCAAAATTTCAGACAGAGAGGCAAATTATGTCAGGACAGGAAGGGAAAGACTCTTAGCCAGCACAAATTAATTTAGTTGCTTTACATCAGTGGACAGTTTTGCCCAAGAGCCTGGTTCGCTGCAGCCACAAAACCCCAACAAAAGAGGCAACAAGTTAAATAAATGCCAGCAAGGGTCCAGCCTTGCTCGGAGCAAGTCTTGCCTTTGCTCTGGCACTTCCTTGAGGCTTTTTCTCTGAATAAGTTAGCAGGCTCAGCTAGGATGTAAGTTTTCAACTAATGTAGCAGCAAATTAAAAAATAGGTGTGTGAAAGCTAGAAAAACAACATCGTACTCACTGTTTATTCCTATGAATTCCTGAGACTTGTTTATCACAATTCTGAATCTAACACATGGCAAAGCTGAAAAGTAGATAAAACTAACAAGGAAAACTAATGTCTAAGCTAGTGCAGAGAGAAAACAAATCCCAAACATTATCTTCTGCATTCACAACCAAGCAAAGCACCAGACACAGCCACTTAAGAGCCAGAACCAAGAAACCTCAATGAACTGCTTGAAATGCATGGTAGGTATTTAAAAAGCACAATTCCTTTTTCTTTTTTTTTTTCTTTTTTTTTTTCTTTTTTAAGAATAAAACAGCAAAACATGTTTCCAGCAACAAGGAAATAGGACAAGTTACCCCATCCCGAACACAAAACACACGGTAAAGAATGGAGAGGAGAAAGAATAATGACATTAGAAAGACTTACTGATCTAATGGAAGAGCTGCTAATAAAAGTTACTGGGAAACCAGCTGATTTCTGCCTACTGTCACATTAGTTGAGCTAACTACATTAGACTAATGTAGTCCTTCTACCTCGGTGTATCAAACTGAATTAGCATAAGAAAATGTTTCCATCGAGAACAGCCTGGCACTGCCTTGTGCAGTACACAGACCTTACGTGCTATCTATGCTAACACATGACTGACAGTATTTCCTTCCAATGTTTCATTAATCGTATCCTGGACATTTATCGTGACTTAAAATCTCACTGCTTTTCAATCCAAATTAGAGTTAAAACAGTAACACCTTATGTTATAGGCAGTTATTTCTGGTTTTGTTCTTTTGACAGCTGTTAATACAGTGGGTTTTTTTTTACCTTTACCATATTACATCAAAAAGAAACTAGTTACTTTCAAACAAAAACTAGCAGAGTTCGTTTTTAGAACTATGATTTTTTAATCATTTCCTCAAAACATAAATTCATCTAAAAGCACACACGCTGAAAATGCTAACAACTGGCTGACATTTCACATGCCACTCCAGTTCCCTGCACTAGCTCTCTGCTGCCTTTTCTTGAGCTGCGAAAGCAGAGCTTTTGATTTACGAGCTAATTAAGTCTTAAAAAAAAGAAGAACAAGAAGGAGAAAAAAAAAACACCCTTGGTCTTAGTTGTTTTTACTTACCACTTCTTTCTTCCCAGGCAACAGAGCGAACGGATCAACTGGGCAGCCACTGCAACCTGCAATATATATAGACAGGTGTTGAGCAAAGTTTGCTTTCATCACTACGCACTAACATTCCTATTTTACAGTCCGGAGGCACTGCCTACCTGCAACTTAATGATCACAATCAACCTTTTTTTAGCAGGAGTGGGCAGCACCCGAGAGTGATAAAACCACAGGCTATTTCACACTTATCACATTCTAAAAAATGTCCCATCAGCATTTAAGTAGGAGTTGCTAATGTGTTCATGTGAGTGCTACGGGACGGTTTATTCCAGCCTGAGAAATTGCAGCCTGCCTGATCATTCAGCAATTTTTTTTTCCAATAATAATTTTCAAACAATATTTTGCGATCTCGAAAGCCTGTCAAGAGGGTGCGAAGAAGAAGTAGTACTGTTATTTGTCTGTTCGGGCGCCTATTAATCTGCCTAAGGACAGCAGCGAGGGAGAATCAGATAAAACGCGGTGTAAGTAAGAAACACGTAAGAACTTCTTTGAGAAGAGAGGATGGAGTTTCCTTCTTATCAGTGCTCCGTGTTTACAATTAAGGCAAACTCATTAGCATTTTGGCTGCGGTTCTCCTTCTAAATGAGATTTAAAGATGTAAGGACACCTTTGATAATTGCATTCAGAATGCTATCAAGGAAGAAGACTATGATAAAGAGGCACGTTATCCAATAAATACAGTAAGCTATTATAGATTAGGCACAGAAGTCACTGGCATTGCTACCTGTTTTACTGGTGATTTTAATGGGGAGCTTGAAGGGCTGCATTCGGCACCTTTTGAATTTTTACTGTCTCAACATGCGACCAAGAAAATAAGCTGTAAAGCAGCAATTTGATCAGCAGATCTGCTTCATCTGCGTGTACGCAGCCATATCCCCCTGCAACTCAGTGACTTAGTAACTCGGCGAGAAAAATAAAACTCTTGCTTCTTGCACCTTTCAACCCGGTAGAGACATGCAGCCTTCGGTGCTGGGAGCCAGAACTAAGTCTTTGCCTGTATCAGTGTCAGAGATGTTTAATAGGTGCTGGTTGTGGAGCCTCCACAGCCCCGTCTGCAGAACCGCCGAGCTCCTGCCACAGACCTGCTGGTGTAAAGCCAACCACCGCCATGGCCCTGACTAGGGGTGGTGATGGAGACAAGGAGACCTGAAAAGAGCCTGAAGAGGAAAGAAGTGATAGGAAAAGAAGTGATAGGGAAAGAAGTGACAGGAAACAGCCCCAAGGTCCATTTGCACAGGCTCAGTTTCCTTAACGGAAGCGTACTTTAACATCACCTTTAAAAATAGCCGGTTATAAACGATGCCCTGCATGTCGGAAGTCAGACGAAGCTTTTAACTGGGAAAACCTTGTGTTTCTGTGAGCTGTGGTTTATTAAGTCCTGAGTCACTGTTTGTGAAACCCAGCTCTGACGGTGAGAAGTGACGAAGTGCCCAGCTGGGGCTCGGCTGGCACATGGTGACGTCTCCGACAGCATTTTTATTCCGACGCTGTTCAGTCTATTTGCTAAGCACAGTCCTATGCACTGACCACGCTCATGCTTTAGGCAGGGATCAGACCCATTGTGTTCCCCCAAAAATACTTTTGGAAAGAAGAACACGGCCACTTAGGGAGACGCAGGCAATCTAGAGGCTGTCGTTGGCAGTCCGGGGCAGATTTTCCATAGTCAGTGTGGAACAACCTCCATAAGCAGCCGCAAGGGACGAAGGCAGGTCTTAGTTATCCCAGAAGCCTTTCCCTTGTTCAGGATCAGAGGAGAAGAGGCTGAAACTCTTCCCAAGACACCAGGCAGTGACAGCTATAGCCCAGTGCACTAACTTAGCATGCTTCAGGAACAGATTCAAGAGAAGATGCTACTGAGGAAAACTAACCCAATGCTCCTTTTCCCCCCTTTAAAGGTTTATTTTGAAGCAACTGCCCTAACGTCAGAAAATATTCCTGAACAGAGAACATTTAATAAAACAAAACAAGCAAGCGAATTTCAGGTGTTAGGATTTCCTGTCACAAAGGTGTTGGATTACTCCGCAGTTACCTGGGATCAGTCTACATGTCAGCCTAAAACCCACCTGAGACAGTTCTGGGTTGCACAGAAAATGTCTCAAACACAGAATGAGAAAAAAATTCCTGGCATGTGCAAATCCCGTGAGAGCTGAACTCTGTCCAGGCACTGTTATATGTTGCAAGAAGCTATAACACAGGAGAGAAACACGTCTGCATAACAGGCTTCTGTGCTACAAGGTCCCTCGCGGCCTTCTCACACAAACGAGAGGCTTGCTGGGAAGGTGTCAACCCCGTTCAGATTTAAGAACCAGGCCCTAGTACAGTAAACCAAGTGTACCTCAGTCACAACTAAAATCTACGTAAGTGAAGGTAGGTAGCAGAAATGGCCCTCTGTCCTGCAAAGGTGTCAGAGCAGCCGGGGTGTGTTTCCACTAACCGTGACATGCACAAAATCGAGTTGGCTCTTTCAGTAGACAGACCTCCAAAGGGTAGCAGGCATGAGGGAGACTCTCAGCTATGATCAGCAGAGGAAGTATTTCTCTTACAGTTGAATTTAATTTTCAGTGTTCCAAAGAATGCACTGCTAAACATTTACTGGGTATTCAGGATGCTGGGAAACTAGAAAACAACTCTGTGGCTCTTTGCTGAAGAGAAGTGGTATTGTCTGTGGCATTTGGAAACAACATTGTCCGTTTCAGCCTGTTCAGAAGTCTGGAACAAAGGTGGCTACCTGCACTTGGGAGCTGCAGTACTTTGAATTAGCCTTTCCTCTTGCAGATATGTAAAACCACAAAGCACTGACCAATAAAGAGAGAGATCGGTGCTGATTTCAATGTGAAGTACAGCCACAACAGCTATTTGGGTAAGGACTTGCCCCTGCTCAGCTGAAGAGCACCTTCTTGCATTGCGCAGCTACTTACAAGAGTTTAAGCTCTGGCTTTCTCTATTGTCTGAAAAGTATTCAACATGTAAACGTTTTAACCATGCAGTTTGTTATTGAAAAAGCCCAGTCAGCTATTCACTGTGATTGTTAAATTCCACATTGACATACAGCTGGGTATTTTCTAGCAATCAGTATTTGTAACAGGCTCTGTCCCTGGCGTTATATAGGGTGTCTCGATTTAACAAAAGAATGCAAACTTTTTTTTTTTTTAGTTGATTACCTCATTCATATTCCATTAGGAAGTGTAAATTTGTCTTTAAAAATTCAGTGCCTACCAGGAAATTGTCTGGTGGGCATAGCTGCAATGCAACCTGAGAACATTCGTTTTTGCCCAAAGTTTCTACTGTAGTCAGAAATAGTGAAGAACTTACAAGGCTGCTTTGACAGCAATAAGAAACCACCTGATTGAATGTATAAAGAATCTGAATCCTATCACAAGGTTCTTCATTACAATACTGTCTCTCACATTAATGATATGCAAAAGAACTAATGGAGTTATTGTAGTTAACATACTTCGGGAGCTGAGTAATGAGTAAAGTCATAAAGAGGCAGCAGTCAACAGAGTCAGTGCCAGGAATGGGAGGGAGAAATAAAACGCAAAGTGAAGGAGTCAGAAAGAGAAAAACTACAGAAAAGGCTTTCATAGATAAAAAAGGAAAAGAAGTATTTCAATACAGGACAGTTTTTATGAAGGACTCATATGGCCAACAATTTTAGACAAAGTGATGAGTCTGAAAGGAAAGAGGGACCTGGTTTTGTAATAACTGAGCAGACCCTTCACTATGGAACCAGTTAATTCTCATTACAACATGCTTCAAATATTTTAGTCGGTACAAACGCATCCTTGGGAGACAAGCTAGTGGGGTTTGTTGTTCACATCCTCCATGATAGCTGTTTTTCCATCAAGGACAGAAATGACAATTGTTTTTATTCTTGTTGGAGACCCTAAATACGTCCTACCCTCTCCAGAGAAACATGACAACAGACAAAATGGTACAGACACAAATAGGGCTTGTGCAAAACAGCACCAGCACGAGCCTGAATTTGATTTCAGTCAGAACGCTAAAAATATTAATTGTATCAACCACTTTGAAAACTAAAACCCGGATACATTTAAAAAAATATCATAGCAGTTCGGAACTTTTATCATTTGTCTTGAACACTTAATTAAAATTTGAGAAATGTGCATTAAAAAAACAGAAAAACTCCAGAACAAACATCTGCTGAGTTCTTTAGGGTAAGAAATTTTTAATCACAAAAGAAACCCAATATTATTCCCCTCTTGCTAACCTTTCCTTACCCTTTTTATAGTCTCACCCCCACCCCACGTCCCCCTCTCTTTCTCCCTTCTGTTCAATCTGTCAGCCAATCTTGTATTCCACATCCTCCTGTTGCCTCCCATTTTGGACACATATTAATGAATGCAAATAGCATCTTCCCAAGAAACAAGTAATGGGGAGGAGGAAGAAGAGAAGAAGTGAAGGGAAATGTGAGAGCTCTTAAATAAATAATAATATTTACACTCTTATGTAAACCTTAATTTACAGATCTCAAAGTGCTTCGGGAAAGTAGGTATTGTTAGCTCCTTTATTATTCAAAGACAGTTCAAAGACTCTTTTCTTTTTTTTTTTTTTTAAATCCATTGTTTTCTTCCTACACAATTTGTTAACCCTTGGCTGACACTGGACGTGGTGTTGCCGGCAGCAGGATGAGCCAGTATAATTACCAGGCAGCCAGCCGAGTGTGTTTACACTGCCGAGGAGTTTACACTCATCTCACATTCCCAGCCTGTCCACTTCTGCTGCCCATGGGCTGGCCGGCCCGCTGGCCTCCACGTGCCACTCACAGGGCAGCTTGCCGCTTACCATAGCCATGCTTATTTGTCTTCTACCTAAATGACTTCTGCCTAAAAGGTTGATTTCAGAGTGACTTAGTATGAGGATTTTGTTAAAATAAGTAATCTCCCACAAAGATGCTACTCTTTCAAAAGGCGAATAGGTACTAATTTTGTATTGGAATTGCACATTTCAAATATTAAACACCTCAAATTCCAGTTTAGAAATTGATTTTTTTTTTTATCAGTGACAATGTTTTGTTACTTATTGTTGCAGAATCCTTGGCAGTATCTCCTTTCAAAATTTTTGTCCCTGAGATGGCTTTTAGACAACTCGGCTCTGGTTGAGTTACTAAAGCTGAGGTTTTGCCATAAGGCCAGAGAATAAATCTCTTTTCTTTAAACTTACTTTCCATACAACTAACTATCCAACGTGATAATTTTGTATGTAACTTTAAATGAAATCTCTAAAATTAACAGTAAAATTAAGCTCTCTGGTATCTAATAGATACTCTATCTGAGTAACATTCCATAAAATGTAGTTCCTGAACATGAATAGTTTGTGATTATCAGCTAATATTTCTGTCGTAATAATCACTAATGGACCTCAGGTCAAGTTTTTCAAAGAACTCAGTGCAAGGATGGATTTCTCAGGAGTTAGCGCTACAGTAATTTTCTTATTGCATTTGACAAACTAGTTTTGCTGCATAGTTGTAGGATCTTGTAATTAGAAGACTTTTCTGTGCCACACATCAGAAAAATGTTTTCCTTCTCTCATAGCAACTTCTCCCAATTGCACCTATTCCCCATAAACTATTTTAATCCAATCCTGCTATCACCTGTAAAAACTACAGGTAGTTTTGGAGGATTTTAGTCTAGTAAAGATGATACTCTGCATGACACAGGAACTGAACCCGTCTCCTTGTAGTTTAAATTGGATGTTGGTCCTCAGCCTTCACAACAAACAACATCCAGAGAAATGTAATGGCAGTCCTTCCCTTCCCTTCCCTTCCCTTCCCTTCCCTTCCCTTCCCTTCCCTTCCCTTCCCTTCCCTTCCCTTCCCTTCCCTTCCCTTCCCTTCCCTTCCCTTCCCTTCCCTTCCCTTCCCTTCCCTTCCCATTTCTATTCCCACAGACTTTCCATAGACTTCAGGTGCCCATCTTTAAGATGTACACAATGAGTGACCTCACTGGAATAAGATGACCATCTCAATCTGTTAATGGTACAGCTTCTTGTAAACCTTTGCAAATAAAGATCTACCACAAACACAGTACTTATTGCAGTTCTTATCGACTTAGAGGAACTTACATACATTTGCCTGTATGTATGTAGGACATATTATGTTCTAGTTAATCCTTTCACACAAAATATTTTTGGCTTTTTGAAGGGGTATTATAGGAGTAATGAGAGCAATGTTTACTTATCCAAAGGAAGGATTCCATTAACGCAGGGACACACAAAGGAGAACTTTAAGGTATTGAATAAATCTCTGAACTTTGGGCTCAATGCTGGCAGAGAGAGACTTTGAGCAGTGAGGCAGGGAAAAGTAACCAAGGAAGTTGAAAAAGAAATCAAAACAAAATATTCCCTGACCTGTTGTTAAGCTGAATTCATGAAACAGGAATTTGAGCATTTCTGGTGAACACACAGCGATACGTCAAGGATATGTGACTCCATCATTAACATTTTTTCCTAATGCAAACTTTGGCTTGTCACTCAAGCCAAAAGAAGTAGTACAAAAACAGAGGCAACCTTCTCGCTGCAAAGGGCGGATGTTGTTAACTATTAAATTGAACAATTCCTCTGCTTAGGAAGACACAATTTTATGTCTCTAAAACAGACCAATTGATAAAGCTCTGGGTACATAGTTTGGTTGCTCTCTAAAGTCTCTTCAAAAGCCAAACTTAAGCCCCAGTCTTGTGCTTATTGATGATCATAAATTTCCTGGCGTAATATGATGTAAATGAGCTGATGATTTGAGTCTTGCTAAGTATCTCTGTCACTCTGTATGAGCATAACCTTAATAATCCATTACTCAGCTAACGCCCCTCCTATAAAATCATTGCAGTATCAATAAAGTGACAATAACACAAAAATGAGACTTCCTTAACTTGAAAAACAAGTGTTTCTTTGTTTGAGAAACAAGCATAAATTACTGCTGTGAGAAGACAAGAATTGCTTCTTAACTGTTCTGGAAGGACCTTTTTTTTTTTAAACCTGAAGGTAACAAATGTCATTTTACATATATTAAGATTTAAACAGCCTTCTCTATTACAGATGATGTGTAACCCAACACTTACAGAGTTGTAAAACTGTAACTTTATGCTAATTTCCATAAATTATGTAAAGCCCATTTACAAATATGTTATGTGCCGTCCTTGATCCCCGCGCTATGATCTGATTGGCCTGCTATTTATTTATCAGCTTGGTCTCCAAATGCCTCATAAACTGTTAATGGTTACAGGAAATATGATTTGATTTGTCTTCTCTCCTTCTAACCTTGAAGTTAGTCACAACACATGCCACATATGACATTAGTGTTCCATTTCATCGTTGTACGAGTTTAAAAACATCCGTAGAGCTTCTTTATTTGAAAAACGTTATTGAATAAAAGAGGATGAAATACAGACATTATATTCAGAGATATTTCAAAACAGACATTTTTGAGTAACTATTGGATGACGTCTCCACATACTGAAGCTCTTACCGGATGTAATCGGTATGTTTGCAGTTATTCCTTTCACTGGAGCACAGTGTCAGGACTCATGACCGGGACTCTTCCAGCCTAGCTGCACTAAGGGCAGTGGGGCACCGCGACCAAAGCCTGTCTGAGGTGCTCGGGGACCAGCAGTGCCGCTGGTGTGCCAGGAGGCAGCCCCAGAAGTGCTGCAGAGAATGGGAAAGTCCCTGGTCCTGCAAAGGTGTTTGGTGCACACCCCGACAGCTATGCAGAAGACTGGGAAAAATTCAGCTGCACTTTCTAGATGAAGGCTGCAGAGAATGTGGTATCTTGTGAAACACATGGGTATTTCTCTTAAAGGAATAAATAGGAAGTACACAGATTCAGAGGAATGCAGGAAAATGGGAACAGAGCGAACTGTTGAGGTTTCCAGTGGAGTTTACGATGTGATTGCACGCACCAAATGTACAAGACTAGACCCAGTCCCCTTCTCTCTGCTTTTACTCACAGAAGTAGTTCATGTAAGTGTTGTTACTAGCTGCAGCTGCTCTTTCAAGTCTACGATGCGTCTCATGCACTTACCTGCGAAAACGAAGCACTCCTGCACAGTAGGAAAGGATGCAGATTAACAGCGACGACAGCAAAGGGTAGCATGGGGCAGAAGATATAGCTCATGCAAACCACTTATTTGTAACCAAGCATGTTATTACATCTGTTCTATTGACTTACTGATATTTCCTCAGTAGAGGCACTGCTTCTTGTTGCATTAATCCCACCCCTTTCTAATAGGTGTAGTATTCACTACGTAGACGGATTCAGCTAGCATTTGGCACTCTGAGGATTAAAACAGCCCACAAATGGTATTTAATGCAAAGCCAGCACGATCTGTTGAGGAGGCATACAGAACAGTTTCCAGCATCTCTGATGTATTCTGTAAAGAAGATACATAAGGCTAAATGTGTCTGATACCAATATAATAATATCTGATGTCTGTAGAGTGCATTTCACATTAAAGGGAATTAATCTGCTACAGCATGCTGAAGATGTAAGATTAAGAGAGAGATACAACTGGCTGAGAGAAACTCCCGATGAAGGACAAGTTAATGCTACCTGTGGCAGACGTCACACCATACTTGACATACCAACACTTCCCCACTTCCCTATTTTGCAATCTTAAACTTTCTAGATTTTGAATGGTCCTGAGTTTAAAATTGTTTTTTGAAGGGGAGTCCAGGGAAACATCCATCTTAAACAACCATTTCTGAGAACTGCCTGTGCTTGAAAGTGCTTTCTTGAGAGAAGTGGCTTAGTGCCAGCTCTGTCCACGCTGGTAAGCACAGGAACATTCAGGTGGCCAATGTGAGAAAGCTGAAAAAAATTCTACTGAGCTGTTCAAAATGTGCCACCTCTCGGCCAGGTGACAGCATCGCGTAGCATCGACCCATGGAGCAGCTCCCTCTGACTTTGGGGTAGGTCAAGGCTGCCCACTGCACCCCAGCTTGCACTACTGCCATTGGAAACAACGTTTGGGGCTTAACCAAGACCTAAGAAAATGGTGGAAATCTTCCTGCCATAGCCACGGGCCCTGCTTTGATGCTCTGCTCTGAGCTGGACCGCGCATACCACCGTCAGCGCATCTCCTCACCAAACACCTTCCTCCTCCTGCTCCCAACCCCGTGACACCCCATCCCAGCTCAGCCTGACCACAGCAACCCACAGCGCTCTGCTTCTGGAGGAAGAGCTGGCACCATTACAGCCAGGAGCAGACAGACCTCGACTGATGCCCTAAAATCACCGACACAAGCCCCAGCACAGGGCTTGGGAGCAGTGCGTCCCGTCCCCTCCGCAGACACTGCCTCCTGCAGCGGGACGCACGGCAAGCACCCGCAATGGGACCCCCTCTGAGAGCAACCAGGGGATTCACACCTCGGCAACGAGGAAGAGCTGGCAGGGCTGGGGAACGGCACAATAATGCCATTAAGCCCCATAAATGCGCATCTGACAGTCTGGTAGTTATTCGCAAGGTCGTGCCTGCACCGAGGGAGGGAAGGAGGACGATGGCTCGGGTGTTCCCAGGAAGGTTGCAGCTGTTAATGTGTAAGCTGCTCCTCACCCACGGCCAGCAGCAGGTCCAGCTGTGCTGCAATTTGTCGCCACACACACGGAGCTGTTGGTCAGCAGCTCTGGCAGTCAGGGAGAGACGTGCAGAGCTCATCCTCCACCAAAGTGTTTACAGCTTGCCAGAAGGAAAGACAGTTCTCAGATCTGGAGATGCAGAGATGCAGACGTGTTGCTGCTTTGTCTGTTCCATAGATCCCGGTGATATAGCAAAGCCACTCACAGATAAGAAAACGCATAGTTTTTTTGTGGGCTTTGCATCGCAGGGATTTCTAGAAATGTTTGCGAGATACAGCTCCACTTTTTCTTTATTTTTTTTTCTTTTGTTTTAGGACAGTCTGGATGCTAAGGCCCTTTCTGCCACAGCATTAACTTTGTCAGATGGGAACAAGCCTCAGTAAAGGAATGTTAGCCTTGGCTAGGTATTCAGAGTTAAATTTTAATTTAACCTGTGGTGTTAGAGCTACAGAGGAGTTGCTAGCGGTTGGAAGATGCTTCTGCCAGTGCTACGGGAGGACAGCACATAGCAATTACTGTCTTGATAAGCTACTCCACCTAGACTTCTCCAGCTAATGCAATATCAGTTTACTGCTGATATTCTTGCCATCCACCCTTTCTGCACTTTATATCTTCATGTTTAGACTGATTCATAGTATTATAGTCCACTTTTTTTTTTTTTGGTATGACCCACTGAACCCTGTCAATACTGACTGACATATGTCAATCAGATAGCTCTTCATCTGTGTCCCACTTCTCCCCCAGATCGAAAGATTTTTCTTTCCTTTTTGAGAATATACTCAACATTTCACAAGAAGCCAGATAAGGAATTCAGCAGGCCTAGAAGATAAATGTTTTCTGTTTTGTTTTGTTTCCAAAAAGTTGTGGTTCAGCACAACTATCTCCATTTGACTTCCTTTTCGATCACCCTCTATATGTTAATAATTCTTACCCTATAAATTGCTCTGAAACCTTGTACCATGAGATATCTGTATTGGTTTGATCACTGGTTTGTTCCTTCTTACAAGGAAAACGTACTACTTTTGCTATTCCCAGTCATGTTATAGCCCTCTTGGACCAAGTTATCTGACCCAGTTCCCCATGCCTGTTTTTCAGACTGTTCACAAGTAACCAGGCTTCCCAGTGCATTTCAGCTCTTGCTTCCATTTCGGATATGGTCAACATATTCCCATGTCTCCAACCCTAGTAGCTACCCTGCATTTTACTCTCTGAAGAATACTCTTTCTTTCCTGCTTTCTTCCTCAGATATGCAGCTAACCTTGCGAACAACAGGAGACACAGATACCCACATAGCCAAATTTCTTTCAGAGTCAAAGAAAGTAAGAAACCGTCTGAGCAATATTCAACAAACACACTTACCTACGGAATAATCCTCCCTGTGCTTAGGTGTGTAAGTAAAGACTAGATTAACTGCTATTTAAAGATAAAACACACACCTGTCATTCCCCCAGACAGGAAAGGGTTGTACAGAGGATTCCTTCTGCTTTACACTTGTGAGAGAAGCTTTTTGAGGTCTAGGCTTTTGAGCATAATTTCATTTTTTAAAATTCCTTTCTTGTATTCTCTTTCATTAGGCAGATCTTGGAAGTAAGAATTGCCTTGCAGAGCATTGCATCACCTCAGCTGCTGTTAAACCAAATAACAACACACAAGACCACACTATGTCTAGGATTGCATGTGGAATATGTGAACTTGCTGGAAACTCTTATTTTCCAAATATAGTTGCACGCAAAGCGCTGTGCCAAAATTGCGTGAGAAACAAAAGAGGGGACGCTTTCAGTCATTACAGTAAATAATACTTTCCTGCCTGACAGCAGAGAAATTTTATTTAGTGTGTCATGCAGTGCAGCTGGCGCAGCCTTCATCTGGTGCCAAGTCACACAGCTCGTGCCTCTGAGAAGTACCTGCTCAGTTCGATACTGCTGCCCACAGCCAAAGGCACGGGCAAACAGGGCCAGTTCTGGATAGGAGCTAAACTTGAAGTGGTAGGTCCAGGACAGAGAAAGCCTCTGAGGAGCAGAGAACCGCTCCACAGCCTTTGAGTACAAAAACAGAAACCATAAAAACTCACAGGAAATTTCTCCCTCCTTTCCTGGGAACTTGGTCATGCTTGCTGGTGCAATTTGAGCCTTGCCCAATACAGAAACCACTGCGCAGGAGAACCAGCAGGACGGATCTCAGGGACCCTGGAGAAGGAGGTGGCCACTCTACCACCCTCCACCTTTAAGCCCTTTCAATTAATTTTGTTTCTCTTACATTTGATTCAAAACACTTTCTACAATTTATTTACATTTTGTAGAAGGCCAGCACAGTAAACACTGTCTTGTGTTCAATAGCATTGTGCATAAGAATAATCAGGAATTTGGAAGTGAAATTGGAGAAGACGATGCTCTCCATGAAGCTCAGTGGAATAACGTAATACTCCAGTGTCTCACTGGCCATATATTCAGTCTTTTGTGCATTTCAAGAGAAATTGGAGTGGATCACCCAACCTGCCTTTCTGAAGCATTGCCTAAAATCCAAAGGAGATGGAAAAAGAGGTTAGAGGTGGAGGTGTTCGAGACATTTCAACTCTTAGGGAATGCTGATTTGTCAAAACTCTTTGTGATTCATGCATTTTTTAATGATAAAACTTCTGAAGGAAAGATTTCTTGGACTGGAAATTGGACTGCTGTTCAAACAGGAGGAAAGGTTTGTGGGATGTGAGCCCAGAGGTTTCGTTCATGAGTAAGTCCCAGTAAGGCTTGACTGTACATCCTCTTCTAACCACAGCTATTCCATGCAAATGTCTGGGGGCAGTGTCATTTGAATAGCAATTGCTGGGGACAAGAGCTACTTGAGCTCATTTTCATGTAAAAAGATCAAGAGTAGATAACCTGAGCAACTTAGTCAGCAGAGCTAGCTTTAGAGCAGGGATGGCCACCTGGCAGGGGCTTAAAGACACACGTCATTTAGCCCACATAGTTATCCTTCATACAAAGAGAAACAATCAAAAATGTCAATAGCAACCAGCATATCAAGTTTTCCATGTTTATCACCAAATGAAACGTAAGATTAGAAATGTGTGTCTTTCTCCTAATGGTCACAAAAGAGAGAAAACATTTGCCTTTTTATATTTGCCCATATCAGATGTGTATCATTCTCAGATATAAAAAAGAATTGAGGGCCTGTGCGTGAAAGTAATTTGTATCCTAATAACACCAAGCCACAGTGAAGCTCAGGAAGAAATCTTTCACAAGCAAACAAAATACAAAGGTCATCAAATACAAAAGTTTAAAAGTTAAAAGTTCAAAAAAGGGAAGGAGGAAGAAATAAAAGATAATGGGTATAGACAATAAACGAAGCACCACATGAGGAATGTAGTTAAAAGCTCTGCCAGAATCTTAATGTAACATGCTTTATAAGGAAAGTACAAAACAGTTTCCAACTTTGATAATTTCCTTAAACATGTCTCTTCTACTAACTCATAGGAGCAACTTGAGGACAACACATACATATTCCAGGTACCTTAGCAAACTCTGAAATAAATCCACCTTTCTTTGATCATTAATTCATGTTAAAAGTCCTTCTTCTCAACACTACCGCTTTTACATTCATTTGATGCAGATGTTGAAATCTGATTAAATCTAACAGTGACTGTTTACAAGAATAACGAGGAATTGCCAAGAAGAGGTAAAAAGCACTTATGGACATGATGAATATCATCAAAGAACTCAAAGAAAGATCTGTGTGTTTAATGACGTTATTGCAAGCTGGCATTTCTGGTGATACAGACAGACAAGAAAGTACACGATCTCGATGGTGCTGAGGTTAACTGTCTCCATTTGGAAAAATACAACTTCTGTGTAAATCCCCTATTCCCACTGAAGAAGAGAAAAAGATCCTTCAGTATCCTGTATTCAGCCAAATACTTTGCAATGAAACAAAGTAAAATCAATTCCTGTAAATATGATAAATGTAGAGCTGAAGAGAGAAAGAGGGCAAGTTTTCAGCAGATTCTTTCAATACTCCTACTAGCTTCATAGAATCATAGAATGGTTTGGGTTGGAAGGGACCTTAAAGATCGCCCAGTTCCAACCCCCTGCCATGGGCAGGGACACCTCCCACCAGCCCAGGCTGCCCAAAGCCCCATCCAGCCTGGCCTTGAGCACCTCCAGGGATGGGGCATCCACAGCTGCTCTGGGGAGCCTGTGCCAGTGCCTCACCACCCTCTGAGTGAAGAATTTATTCTGAGTATCTAATCCAAATCTACCCTTTTTTAAATTTAAAATCACTACTCCTTGCCCTATTACTATTCTTCCTGACAAAGAGTCTCCTGCTTTCCAGTAGGTCCCTTTTAGGTACTGGAAGGTCACTCTCTGGGGAGACATTTTATGTGGAAGCACACGTTGACCATCCACTTTAAAACTAGGATTTTAATTGTAAGATATAGCTACTGACCTGTAATTAATTTCCACCACTTCAGTTTGCCTTCCATATTTCTAGATGACCTAGTGACAGAGGTGATAAGTTATGTTGTCGTATTTCTCTTCAGCTGGTTCCTTGTTCTCATCCTTTCCCTTATTCTCCCAAGTGTAAAGACCCTCTGGCCACCAGAGAAACAGCAAGATTCATTTCTGGAAAAATGTGGAGACCTCCAAAAGCCATTTCATTCCCCTACATAAAACACTTTATCTAAAATAGATTCATCTGCCTTCTGTAGACACCCTGGAAACCTAGTCTCTTGACTCTCACTGAGTATAAACTCAATGAAATTAAAACTACCATAATAGTCACCATCTTGTTGAATGAAAAAAATAAAAAGCTGAAAAAGGAATGGGGAGATTTTTAACATTATGTATAACTTCCTATGAGAAAAGAGTCACCAGATTTTGTTCTACTGCCACATCTGCCAATGCCTTGCAAAATTCTAACAAATACCTGACATTCATATTTCACTTACCTCCACACAATGACTCTTGCTTTTAACATACAGATAAGGAAGCTATAAAAACCCTGAGCATTACACAAAAGTGCTAGAAGTGGCACTTCAGAGGAATTCATAACCACCATTCTCTCATAACTGGTAATCGAGAGAGGTACTGAAATAGTGAGATTTATCCTCACAGGGTTACTCTTGGAGGCTTCCAGTCAATCACAATCAATGGAGAGAGACCTGCTCTTTCAGAATGTGTTCAGTGGTATTACCGCGGTACCACTGCAGAGAAGCTTTTTTTCCTCTGCTAATGGAAAATGCAGTCCACAAACATTTGCTCAATTGAATTTTTTCTCTAAACTCATTTTCTGAACTAATTCAGTATACTGTGATCCCAGCTGACTGATGGGTTACGTCAGAGAAATAACCTTAGCATTTTGATTTCCCAGAAGGCAGTGATAAGTAACTTTCCTGTCCCTTGGACTAGGTTGAAGGACTGGATGACTTCAGATATCAGTTGTGAGGTTCTTCCCTAGGACGGGTCTTCCTGAGAGAAGAGGAGGAACCAGAACCAAACCCATGCTCAGAGCAGCAAGGTAAGGCCAGAAGACAGGAGAAGCAAAGCCCTCTGATTATTAAGGGACTGTCCTTCAAGAAGGAGAAAAGAAGTGGGAAAAAAACACCATATTTCCAGTTATGATGTAGGCTGGACCAGAGTCTGAGCCTGCTGTCTATCAGTGATCCCTACAGAGATCTGAGATATACATGTGTATATGGAGTCAGTATTGGGTTTGTTGACCTACCGCTAAACCAGCTCCAGATCTGAAATGGTGTACCTGCCTGACCCAAGCAGAGCTGCAGAGGACGTTTTAACTAGTGCAGAGATAGTGCCCACCTAAAGCAGCAATCATCTTTGGAGGCCCTTGCGCTACAGCCATGTTACTGCACTGTACCACAGTCACCTCGCTTTGAGAGTTCAGCTATGACGATGCACAATGCTTTGCAAACATCAGCAGTTGTCACAGGCATGAAGAAAGATTGGGTGTTGACTTTTGAATTACACAGTTCAGAAAAGAAATGCCATGGGATACTTAAACATAGTAAATACTTGGGAACTCTAATTTATGTCTAACTCACAAGAGGGAAACAAATAACAGTGCCCCAAACCTAATGGCATGCAAAGCACGACAAAGGAGACGTTCCCCGTTGCTCAACTGTTGATTGTACATGCTAGAGAAACCTCAGCTTTGCCTCTGGTGACAAACAGCTTGTAAGGTATGAGGAGATTACAAGCCGATGTTCTGTAGTTGCAAACCAACAACAACAACAACAGAAAGGCTGAATTAGATGTTCCCTATTGACAAAAGAATGCCATGCTGAAAAACAAGTATAAATCCATAAAAAATAAAATGTGGTGTAGAAGTATTATAGAAGTTGTTCTCTCCCTCTGAAGTAACTGTGGATTTCTTTCCTGTACAGCTAAAATCCAAAACCAAGCTAAACCTAAGCAACATTGCATGACTTTAAACAAATAAGAGGAAGACTGGGTTTAAAGTAAAGACACCCTAAAATACTTGAGTCTTGTGTAACCGTTTCCATCTTTCCTCAGCAGTGGGACTTCTAAGATTAAATACTAAATTTTTTAAAATGTGTATACCAGACTCATGACATAGAAACCTCCTATTCCGTATAAGGAATAGTCCGGTTTCACCCCTTCTATCAGTTCAAGTCTGTAGCTTGGATTTTCTATAGCATATTTCTGGAATTTACAAAAGAAGCCAAGAGAGGCTGCATCAGCATTGTGCTCTCAGGGGATGTGCCTACAGCTCTGGATCTGTGTGCAAGCTGCAAACTTCTTTTGTACTTCACTACTGTAAGAATTCAGCATGCACTCTAAAACAATTTCAGTTGTTCTAGAAGTAACATTAAGACTTTAAATAGATGCTTTTGCCAACTTTGCACACAGTGCTGATTAAGAAATAGTGATATATGCAGACCCGGATATGACAACTTGTTGCTGTACCTGTAAGCCTATAAAGCTGTATAGTGATGCAATGCAACACACAACCCTAAATACGTCTATTTTTTCACATTAAAAAATCTGATTATTCATTTCTATTTAGATTTGTGTAACATTCATAACTACACTGACATTGTACTACACCCAATTGCCAAAATCAGAAACAAGCCCTCCTATGTCAGTGAAAAGAGTCGTATGGAAGGGGCGTTGCCTCTGGATGAGCGAGTGTTGGCCAATGTTTGTGAATCAAACGCAAAGATAAGACTCTTCTACATCCACAAAAGTGGAAAGGAAGTAGGCAGGTGTTATATATTTGTGGCATTCTCTGTTAATAATAATTGATGCCAGATCCTTTTTTTTCCTCCATCCAAATTCATTCTATTAAAAGTTTCATCCTGCTTATATTTTTCAGGATCCCTGACTTCCACAGAATCAGTCTTATATCTAAAGCAAGCAGGACTGTAAGAAAAATTGCTTCTTGAGATTACAGTGAAAGTGCCAAGGAGCACATCGTGTTGAAGAGCAGTGCATCTCAAGCTCCTTACTTGCCCCCACAAAATGCTGAAACAGAGCGGGGGTACACCTGAGGGAACATAATTCAAAAGGAGTAAGTGGCACAGCCACATCAGTGCTAAGCAGTGTCCGAACTACAAGTTCTTACGTGACAGGGTGCAGCATTTCTCTAGTGCAACCACTTTGATTTTGGATCCAAGCGTGCAGTTCTGTGTAGAGACACTGCTTTTGAACAGACAAGCTTGGCATTGGCATTACTTCAAGTCCTTCTTGCACATTCTTCCCGTGGCTGGTGCTGACCTGTCCTCTCTGAATGAGCCCAAATTCCACTGTTGTGGAATGAGTCTATTTTCTACATTCCCAAGGACTTCATTTTATTGTGACCACAACTGTCAAGTTACAGGTACACACAAGGGATCACAACATCCCACATTTCAGGGTACCTCTTCAGCATCCCTTTGTCCCATAGCTGTTTGTATGGTGGATCAACAGGAATCTTCATTTCTCTGAGCATAATAAAGTATTGTAATAGAATTGTATAACAACAATAATGTACATATTTCTTAGTAAAAATAGTTCAATTTCAAAACAAAAAGCTAGCTTTATAAGTAGAGGCTTGCAAGGGATTGCAAGCTGTGAGGTGCAGCTCCCCACACCACAGCCTGTACTGCAGACTACAGAGGCAGCAGCACTCCAGTCACACTTTGCAGCTCTGCAGTTTCCAGAGGAACACATAGGATGCTTATACATAGATATTTTTTCCTGATAAGAGGCTTAACCTTTGGGAAATTGGTGATGCTAACTACTAAAGCCTAAGCTCCATAGTGCTGGTTCTACAATCCTCTCGCTCACCACTCCAGTCATCCTGCAGGAAATCATCTGTTCTCACAGGATCACGTATTTTGCACCAACCAGAGATGTGAAGAAATGTTCTGCAAATATTTTTCATCTCTGTTAGTTCAAAGTACTGCATTTGCTTACACTGCAGCATAAAGCCCCTGTAGAACCATCCCTCTCCTCTTCTACAGCCCTGTAGCCCTGCTATGCACTTGGTAAGCTTTTCACCATATGTAGATAATACATTTTCCATCACTTATAACACCTATGTTCTGAGGGTTTTACTAGGAGCTACTTATTTTGCTCTTACTTGTATTTTATCCTCTGTGATGAAAGCCTAGGAGTCAACAAAGAAGGTTGAGCTGAAATACTGATGCAAATAAATAATTAGAAAAGTGATGTTAATGGTTAATGAAGTGCCCCATTTCACAGAATAGGAGAATAACATGAAAGAGGTCTACCAGAATGCTTTTTTTTTTTTCTTCAAACAGTTTTTCTTCTCTTACATTTTGCAGTATTAGAATGCCTAAATGCCTCTCCAGCTGGTGTGGCAATGAACCGCAGATGAAGGTAGAAAAAGAAGCTGAGAAGTCTAGATTTTTCTAGTTTCTAAAAATGTCAAATTTTGCAGGCGAAGCCTCTCTTGAACATTTAACATTGCTTCATTCCCATGAAGCATCAGGGAAGACAGCTTTATGATCCAATAAAAAAGAAGTCAAGTGGTTTGTTTGAAAAGCTCTTTAGCCTTTCAGATAAAGCCAGCTTAGCTGTGAACCTATCTGTCAAAGTTTCATTTGATCAAAAATAAAAAAATCCAAATCCAAAAGCTAAACACTGACCAAACCTGAAGGCTCGTGTCCTCAGAGTTCCCAGATTTTCTCTTAGTTTTCTTTACCTTTGTAGTCATGACTCTTTGTTACTATCTTTAGCACCAGCTTCTCTAAGCATTAACAAAACAAGCAGAGTCACATTCCTGGAACTAAAGGAAAGTCAGCTAGACAATAGGGCACCCCAACCTAGCTGGAAGAAGACTACACACCATGAAAAAAGTAAATTCAAGTAAATAAATAATACCCCCTGTGAAGCTTGCAAGTACCATGCTTTGACCAGACATGTGCAGGCACAAGCTGGAATATAATAGGACCCAGCTATCTTGATTCCAGGGCCACCGATCAAAAGGTGTGTTTCCCAACCAGCAACGCAGGCTCACCACCCACTGACTTCTCAGGAAAGAGCCGAACCTTCCCCATTTGCAACCAGCAAGAAAACAATATCCAAAGAGGTGGCTCTGGGTGGAACAGCCTTTGCACGAGACTTCTTCTGGAAGAATAACAAATGAAAGGCCAAGTTTTAAGGCTGCATAACACTCAGAACTGCAGGTATCCACGAGGCTGACCCATTTATCACTGCGAGCTCAGAGTCTTTAAAGAAAGCCTTGTTTTGGAGACACTGCCTCTGAAACCTGAGTGAATACAAACAGGTCAGTACTGGTTGGTACAGCACACACTGCAGGTGAGAGGGGCAGGCAAAAGGCTGGATTTTTGTGTCCACGCTCACAGTAGGTAGCACCTTTCTCACTTCAGCAGTCCCATTTAAATGAGCCAGCCCATAGAAAAGTTTTCTCAATATAAATATTGGATTCTAACCAACCTACTTTCCATTTACACATCTGGGATTGCTTCAGAAAGGCAAGAGGAAAGCTTCTCCTAATAACTCAGAGCCAGAACATGCAAAGCACTTTTAGGCAATTTGTCCGTGGCTAAAGAAAGAAACAATGGCACTGGCATAAGTTTGCTAATAGGCTGGAAACTCCTGTCCACTCTGCTTTCCCCTGCAAGCCAGAGATTGCAGCTGCCATGTCTTGTTCCTTATTGTGATGCTTCATTTTCATTGTTTCAGTACCTGAGAACATGCACCATATCCTTGCAGGACGTTCGAGAAAAAGAAGAGCTCTATAAAAGCAACAACTCAGGAAAGCTTCCCACACATAGCGAGGGGAGTGTTATTATTTATTATCTCCTCCGAGTTATGCACCTGCAGTTTCAGAGTTTACCAACTGACTGTACATCAAACCCACAATTTTAGTGGGTTGAAGCCTACAGAAAATCTGGCTTACAGAAAATACTTAGCCTTGGTTTGAAGAGAACTGATGAAGGCAAAGTCAGTACCCCCCTGAATTAACTGTTTCCAATATAAACAATACTCACAGTTTAAAAAAAAAAATTGTGGACTGTATTCCAAGTCTCTCTCTGTCCACCCTTAATATCTGAAATATTTTTCTTAAGGTAATGAAATTAAATACTTAGTACTATTCAGATCCTAGCTTGAGCACACTGCCAATCTGCCAAACTGAGTAATTTGCACAGAAATTTTAAAAACATATATTTTTAAGTACAGAGGAAGTACTTTTTCCAAGTTTTTTTTTATATAACTTTAGAACTGAATGCTATAGGCAAATCCAAGCACAAGTCCATTCTTCATTTTCTGAATTCACCCTAGCATGTTTACAGTTAAAAGAAAAAATTAAAAGGATTTAAAATTGCTAATAAATATTCACAGATAAGAAATATAAGTTAGACCATAATATGGAAAAAAAATTGCAAAAAAAAATAATTTCTACCTCTATTTGGTGTATTCTATGGTTTCTCCTGTGTTATACTCACTTTGTACACTCCTACTGCCAGACATTTTCCATGTAATGTAAAATTGTAATTAATATTGGTCGTACATTTCCATTAAAGACTATGACAGCAGTGGATGAAAACTGGCATGTGTACTAACACACTTTTTCCATAGCTGGTAAAATTTTAATTCATCCCCACCATGTGCCTACATTGAAACTGCCTCATCTGGGACCGACTGACACCAGCTATGCTGCCAATTGGTCAGTGGACTCATTTCCAAACGAACAAGCAGCCAAATCACACAAACTTTATTCACATTCAGTCCTGTCCAGCATCCCTCAAGTATAATGCCACCAGAGATGCTCTGAAAACCTACAGGATTCCTTGCCCAGAAAAGCAGTGCCTTCCAGAGACAGCAGGTCAATAGCACGGCCATGGAGATAGGGCAGTCTCTCTGCCCAGTAAGACTGTGTAACTCCACAGATAACAATCAGGCATCTTTTCATTACCTTTGTTCTTTATATCCTTATGGAAATAAGAACAAAGTTAAACTTAGCAACAGCCAGTTTCGGAAGTTTTGGAAGCGTTTTGGAAGGCTGCCTGCTCCAGATGCATGACAAGTTTCTCAGACCTGCTGCTGTGACATCCGTACTTACTAAACAAAAGGATACTGGGCCGCGCCCTTTTTCGCACCAGGTGACATTCAGATATAATGCAATCTGTAATTTCATTAAACCTGTCTTGCCAAAGTTTGCAATGATCTCAGCCTTAGTGCTGCATCCTCACCTTCCTTCCTTCGACACAGACACTCACGCTCTTCTGCTTAGTGTTGCCTTCTCTTTCCTTCACTGTCAGCCTTCTGCTTTTCTTTTACTTCTCTCACAGTTCTCAAAGGAGTTTTGCCTTTCCAAGTCCTCTTCCAATCTCTTCCACTTTCTATTAGCACCCTGTAGGTCTTTGACCTTGGTTTCTTTCTCTCCACCTTCAAAAATTCCTCCTAGAATCCCAAGTGCAAACACAAGTTACAGCTACTGTTTCTGTGCCACTGAAGTGTTAAAGGTAGAGAAGGTCTTATGAATTATTAAAATAAATCAGAATCATTAGCAAAATAAAAATAGCAATTTGTGTTAGAGAGCTTCTCAAATGTGTGCAGTGACTGGTTTTATATACAACTTCCTAAGATTTTATATACAGAATAAAAAAATTAATAAAAATAAAAATCCAGAGCTACTACAGAGTGGAATTCATTCATGTTCATTCTTACAAGATGCACTTCAATTTGGGGCAAAACCTGACTTGTTAGCATATTCCTTGAGAAAGTGCACATTATATAATAGAGACTCGTACACGTAAACAGGAAGCAGCACAATTTTGTGAGTGCAGGCTTATGTGGCTAAATTTTGTCTTCTTACTACTTAGCTACAGACTTTTCACGTTTTCAGCTAATTCCCCAAGACACACACACGGGTAGCCTACAGAGATAATGCAGGGTGTTAGGCTCTGAGTGCTATGAGCACGGGAACAGAAACCAGTCACCATCATGAGAAATCCTAGCCCTGCTGAAACAGGTATCAAAATCTCCACTGAAAACACCAGCCAGCCTTTCATCTCCTTGTTTAAAACCAATTTAGTCTATTTTTGAAGACAAAAAGTTACCACAAGCACTCCTAAGGAGAGCAGAACAACATGAAAGCACTTAAAGATACCAGCAACAAGTAGCAGCAATGGGTTTTGTACATAAATTCATCTGAGCTGGCTCCGTCTCAGCACAGCTCTGGACCCCAGCACTGCAAAGCACACATCAGCCCAAAACAGCCAGTGCAACGCCAGGTGAAACCTGTGCTGGAGCTAGGACCAGGGAAGCCTGGCCTCCTGTGCCCCCGGGGGCCTTGGTGGCACTGCCCACCACCACGGCAGGGAGAACCATTTAACCCGAATAAAGGTGTGTGGAAAAAAACAGATTGGAAGAGGAAACAGATGAGAGTCTGGCAAGAAGCGATTATCTAATAGAGAGGAGATGCAGTCATAGCTGGTCACAGATAGATAGTGAGATTAGGGTCTCGAAATCAATGAGTGTTCTGGGATGAGTAAGAAGGGAGCCAGATCTGAGGAGGAGTACTGGTAACTCCAGTAAGGAGTGGGAGACAGCCAGGGAAGGAAGCTCTGAGTGGAGAAGGAGACTGGAAAGGAATTCTGCCTGAGAAGGAGGGAAGGATTAGAGGAAGAGCAGTTAGGTGCAATAGGAACCAGCCGAGCAGGCAAAATGGGGAAAAGCTGTGGGTCACTGATGGAGTTAGGGCACTCCAGAAGGAGGGTGGTGGCTGGTGAGGGAGAGAGGTTTGCAGGCTTGGGCAGTGATGTGCACAGTTAAATTCAGAGGGACATCCGGGACTGGAGGGAGGAGGAGGCTGGTACAAGGTACCTGAAGAGAGCTGAAGAGACGAAAAAGCTGTCAGGGTGTGCAGAACTAGGTCAGGCTCAGACTAGAGAGGAGGGGAGAGAAGTGACCGGCCTGGGGAGAGAGAGGAGATGAGGGAGCAACAGAGTCTGTGCCACCAGGAACACACCTGGGATGCAATCCAGTGCTCAGGAGCCTCTTCAGCCTCTCCCTGTGTCCCAGCTACAGCGCCACTTTCTATTTTAAACAGCAGCACGCTGCTGCTTTGACTGGGAGTGCCTGCAGGAATTAGGAGCTCAGGTCATGTTATTAACCACCACCTCGCCCAAAGACAGATACAGATCTGTTACAAGAAACTTGAGGTTATTTGTATATCACTTTCTGATCTTTGAGCTTAAGCGTTGGTTTTTAACATAACTATAAAGCTGTTTACTATGCTAATGTTGATAACAGCAAATGAGAACAAAAAAAATAAAAAAAAAATGTAATGAAGAGCAATCAAACATTATCTAAGGATTAATCTAGCCTGGTTAAGGAGCTGCATAACTCACTGAGTATTTCAGGAGTTGGTTTGTTATGAGATAATGCCAGACAGCTGACTTCTGCAAGGAACATTTTTTCCTCATCAGTTTAATCTTAGAAAACTATTAGAATTACAGAAAATTATGATTGATCAAACCCGTTCATTAATTCCACTGCAGTAGTGAATTGAATGCAGTTATCAGAGTGGGAAAACACTTTAAATCACTGTTCATCAAGAAAGATGAAGTCAAGCTCAGGAAAGAGCACCTGAAAATGGACAATTAGACATTAGCTCGATGAATTTGTCATCTTTCTGATCTGGCCACCGGCAGCCACCAACAGCCAGCTGCAGGGCACGAACAGGCAGCCAGCTCAGGGGGAGGAGGGCCGGGCTACGCACCTTGCTGTCAACCTGCCCTTAGATCAGTTCACATCAGCAGCGAAGACCGACCCTCTCAGCTGGCTGCAGACCTCTATTCTAATACTCGTTTTGCACCTGAGAGAGCAGGTATTACGTAAAGCTGCTTCACTTGTGAAAGAAACAATTTCGCTTGCATTGAGGGGAAAAACAGCCTTTTTTAAGACCACACAATGACAATTTAAGGAGACTGTTCAGCTGCTATTCTTGTTATTCTATATAACTCATATCTGGCAAGCACTTCAGAGCAGTGTTGACAAGGTGACTTGTTTTCTCAGATGTGAATCACAGTTCCTTTTGCTTTGCATATGCTTACACATATGTGAGCAGTTGTTCCTTGCAAAAGAAAGCATGACAGCTGCACTTTCATATTGCTGTCTTTCAGGGAGGGTAATACCAAAAACTGAACCTACAGCAATCTCCAAGATATCTACTCACTAACCTGCACTGATATTCTTGACCAGGTGAGGATCATGCATCCCCCTCAAAGACAGCATTCATTACTTCAGGAGGCTCTGTAAAGTTGTATTTCGTACTCCATTTTCATGTATTTTCCTGCCTCCCTCCTTACTCCAATATTTAGAATGTCTTTCCTTGTGCAAAGCCCCTCAGGTGGTGGTTTAACATTTCCCCAAAGTAGCGGGGAGTCATTCTCCCCTCTTTCCCTTGCAGGAGAGGCCTTAGCTTTTGGTTTACCTCAGTGTTGTCCTTTGTGTTATGATCTAAAACCATGTCAAATCTTGTGTTTCCCATGCTCACCTGATCACTGACCTCTCAAAGGGATACACAAATACATCTTTTTTTCTTCCACATCTGTAAACTCCAAAGTGGGTTGATGTCATCCTGAGAGTCCTTGTCCCCTACGGTGCCAAATGATCTTAATGACAAAAGAAACAAGAGCTTATTTAGGAAGATTTCAGGTCGTGGTAGGAGACCGAAAACAAAAGCATCACAAATGTAGAGCGCAACCCATCTGATGTTCAGCTGGATACCTTCCAAGATGCTTTTGCCTCCCTTGCTTCAGAGTTCCCCAGATGTATCCCATGAGCTGGAGCTGGGAACACAGGTTTTACTGCACCGACATGTCTTCCAGGTGTGTGCCAAGTTCTGAAATTTTCTATGGCAGGTTGGAGTAGACAGAAGGTTGGTTCCCATCTTCTCCCTCTGTCAATTTCACAACTAACATTTCAACTGGATTTTTCATTTTGTACCTTCTTCTCAGGATAAATGGCCTTAATATTGAAAAAGCTTCTTGACTACTAATTCTGTGTAACAGAACAGCTTTCACTGTGTCCTTACTCTGTTTAGAGTTAACATCTTAGAAGATAAACATGCTGCTATTTTTTTTCTTTGTGAGCAGGAAGAAACTCGCCAGATGACAACCTGCCTCTGCTTTATGACTGTTGGCTAATGCCTGTGCCTTATCATCACACGGCTCTATCTGCAGACTGAACCCTGACCTCACCTAGAAGATATTACTGGATTTCACTTACATCCTATGGGTCTGATCCCATAGGGATTGGATTTGGGACATTTAATGCCAAAAATCCCAAAGTCCTAGATACATGGGCTCATTCTACACCATTTTCTCATCTCTCAGCAGTTACAGGTTCAAAACACTGGTAAAATTACCTGATTTTTTTCCATGTTTAACTACCTTCTTCCAGTGATGAAGGGTATTTTATTTTATTTTTTAATTCCTGCAATATTGTGAAAATTTGCATAATACACCATTAAAAAAACATTATTTTCACAGCATCACAGAATGGTTGAGCTTGGAGGGGACCCCTGGAGGTCATCTGGTGCAGTCCTCTGCTCAGGCAGGGCCTCCCCAGAGCAGGCTGCCCTGGACCATGTCCAGGTGCCTTTGAAGATCTCCGAGGAGGGAGACGCCACAGCCTCTCTCGTAAATGCTCTGTCTCCCACACAGTAAAGAAGTGTTTTCCTGGTGTTTAGAGACCTCTGAGTCTGTGGCTTCCTCTCCAGAAAAGCCAAGAAACAGAAAAATCACTCTCAATTGCTCATCCTGCTCCTATTTGCAGCTCTCTCTTCAGAAACAAAGCCCTACCACCTTGTAGGTAGAATCCTGACATTGTCCTTTCACGCACTTGAAGCTCCTACTCTTCCTCTGGTACCAGAGCTGCTGGCCTCTAATCAAGTCTAATGAAATGACCATGGATGTCGGCCCAGCCACAGGAATAGGAACAAAGTTTTATGCTTGGGCTGTCAATTTGACATTCCCAGAACATTGCTAAAATGTCCTGAGAAATATTAACCATTTCTGGATGCTGTCACACAGTTTTAGGAACCAAGGGCACAACTTTGTATTTTGAGTCTGCTTTATAATTGGCTGATATCTTCTTCTCAGGCAGCACTTGCACCCACATGTAGGTATCTCAGCAGCCCCAACATCAGATGTAAACATTATTTCAATCATTAATTCAACACTGGCTCAACAGTGCTTAGCAGTTTTGGAAAATCACCCCTGAACCAAATGATTCATAAAGGTTGTGGTGTTTGGAGGTCCATATTCAAAGGATGCTGGTTACTTGTGTGAGTTCCCGGAGGGAGTAAGTGCATGCACTTGCTGAAACACGCACAGTGAACTATACAGAACAGGCAGAAGGTAGGCAAGTGCTGTGCTGACTGGTGTTCTTAAGATTTGGGTTTTACTTCTATAAAAATGAATTATTTTGTTCTACTTACCCAACACAGCTACATTACTTTTGTGTACAAGCAGTGTTTCTGCTCACTCTCCTACCTTTTATTTTTGTTTCCTCCATCTCTGCACTTAAGGGATGTTTTCGAGCTCCAGAACTTAAATATTAGCCACTAGGTACTTACAGAAATATCAGGAGTTAAGGATACATCTCACTTAAGAAACCCTATGTGTACTGCTCTCTGCACCTCCTCTGGAGATCAGTCATCCTCCACCTCTTCCTCTGGGACCACTTATAAGTTGATTCATCTTCTTTAACTTGTTTGACATGCCTAATTATGACATAGTGCTATCATTCAAGGATGCTGTCAGATAAAAAAGAGGGTGTAGTCTCCATGCGAACACGTTTTCCTGCTCCTAAGTCAAAGGCCTTCCTTTAATTAGAGTCATCTAATTAATTTAGGCCCAAATGAAGCTTCACAGGCAAGGGCAAATCCAGATGAGGCATCATAAATAAGCAATACAAATCACTCATTCATCCTATAATTATTAGATGTTTTCAAAACAAGCCTTGCAAGGAGGTTGAGGTCCCCTTTTGTTTCCATCAGGAAAGGAAGAAAAGCTTCTTTAATCATACTATTTTTAAATGTATTTATAGAGAAGATGATTAAATGAATGAATACTGTAATCTAAAGTGTTTACAAAGCAATTAAGACAGATTTTCAAATTATTTACAGCAGCTAAAGCTATTAGAACGATGGACAATCAAATCCTTCCCCTTGAAACAGTTCTGGCAATTAGCATATATTATTCCTGATTATTGAAAGGCTGCTCATATTTTTAATTTGGGAATTTCTAACAGAGTGAATCACTAATCCAGTCCAAATAGCACATTTCACCTCAATCAGAGAGTTGTACTTAAAGCTTACACTTTAAGCCCCAAACTTGGTGGTATTCTGATACCAAGCGATGGCTCAGCTGTCTATCCAGCATCTCGCTACCAGTTTCCCCATTTGCTTTGGTCCAAATTATCTTTCAGTACACACCAGCCATTAGTCCTGGCAGGAAAGGAGGGCAGAATGAGTCCACCACTATTTTCCAACATTTCTTTTTGAGGCTGGATACAAGTGGTCTGTGAGTAAGCAGTAAAGGTGATGTGGATGGAGGGTGCTTTGTTCTTCCAGCTGCACCACCAATACAAGGTGAATGAGATAAAGAGACAGAAAAAGCTGCAGTTCAGTGGGATTTCCGCAACAGGAAAACTGCCTTGTCTCTGCTCCTTTGCATCTGACCAGTACACACCTCCAAGGCAGCACTGCTCACACAGGCTATAGAAATAACGCAGTTATTCTGGAAAGAAATGAACAGACCCCCCTGTTGCAACTTAGAAAACAAAGATTTGTGCAAGTAAAGGAAAAGAAAGGAGAAGCCAGGTCTCTGCTCTCATCTCTCAACTCCCACAGCCCACCAGCTCTAGTTTGTCTGCACCAGCACGCAGTACACTACTTGTCTTCAAGGCCTTTCAAGTACCTTCCGAAGAGCATCCTGAAATGGCAACCAAGCAGCCAAACCAGACACAAGTTTACGGAACGTGATGCTGATGAAGCAATGACAGCAACTCCACCACTTAATCTGAATACACAGAGGTAAAATTTTCCCCTCTTGATCTGGTGAACTCAAACCCATTTTCAGTTTCATTGACTATTTGAGTGAAAGAGTAGATTATCATGAGCTGGGAAGATGGCCATTAATTTTCCTCTAAAGCAAAACAAGTTTTTAGGAAGAAGTAATATATATATATATATATATATTTCCAACCAATCAGTTGCTCATTGCTGTAACAGATGAACTTACAGACAGTGAAGAAGCAATTTTCTTCCTTAAAGTAGATCTGCTTTTTTTGTTGGTTTGTTTGTTTGTTTTTCCCTAGCTTTATCTGTTGGCCTGGTAAAATATATTAACTTCTCAAAACATCACAGGTGTATCATAATCACCACTACAACAACTGATCACAATAGTTTTTTATATTAAAGAGGAATTTTAGGACAAATCGCAAAGGAAGATTAAGCCTGTTTTTCTGAAGTGCCAATAATTAGGCCAGAGCACTTCAGACTGTGCAAATGAAGAAAGGACAGATTTAAGTAGGCCAGATAAGGCTACCAGTAAGTGACATGCATTTCCCAAAGCACTTCCAGGATGAGCTCCTGATGATCAGTGTTTGGGACATGTTTACTGACAGTGGCTGATCTACGCACCTTTGTATCAAAAGATTCCCAAACATAACCATTAGGTCAGTAGAGAAAGTGTCCAAGTGCCCTGGCAGGTCATCCTGCAGAGGACACAGGCATCTGAAGTGTGCATCTGATATAATAAAAACATTGCTGGAAGGCTCCCAGAAATACCTGGTTACTTAAGACGAAGACAAACAGGAGTTCAATAGCAGCTTTTGCAGTTAGAGAACAATGAATCCTGTAAATATTTTCCACTCATTTAATTTAAAAACAAATCCACCTAACTCTGCATTCTCATTTTCTGTACTTGCTTTCAGTTATTATGGCAAACAATTGGGCTAGATGGAGTACTCTCATGAACTGACTGCTAAGCAATTAATACAAAGAGATCACTCTGAACTTAGCAGCAGCAAATATGTCCAAGCAGACTGGACAAGAGTAAACTAAACAATCAGAGAAAAAAAAAAAAAAGTCATTCTGTATAGTCAAAATATGTCAGTAATAAACGAAATGGGTCAAGCTGGCTTCCTAAGACCCATAATCGCTCCAGCCTCATTCCCCTCCTCCCCAGTTAGCCCAGTGAACCCAAGACACCAAATGTCACATCATAATTCCCTTTTTTTCAGGCCGTTAGCAGTCAGTAAGGACCAGCAAAGAGGGCATGGTGATATTCCTCCAGAATCACAACACAAACAGTCAGAAATGGGAAATACAGGTTTAACCAGAAATCTTAAGTCACAGTTATGGACTTCAGCTGAAACAGAAAGGATGCAAAGGGAAAAGGACAATAACAAAAGATCTTTCAAGGTTTCTGTCCTCTGGTACAAAGTTAAAGCTTGGCTTAGAGAAAGTAATGAAAGTGCCAAACATCCAGAACTGTAAAATAATTGTAGTGCTTTATCTAATAAACCATGCAAATCATTCACCAATAAGGAAATGGCATCGCCAAGCTTCTGGGGGTTTCTTCCCACGCAGATCATCTCCTTCCACTCCAGAAGGTTCCCTTGGCCATTTCTCTGTGTTTTCTGGATGTTAGGTAACTGCTAACAGTTACCTAGTTAGCTGGGCTACCAGGTATCCAGAAATTCTTGATAAATGGCCACTTCACAGACCAACCCTACAATGTGTGTGCACTGACTGCTGGCAGTCAGACCTACTAGACACAGAGTGCATGAGCTGTGCACGTGTGGTAAGCTCATCATGTGCAGGACACCAAAAAAAAAAAAAAAGAACAAATGATGTATGTCTTTACTTAACAAACACAGCAAGCAAGCTGGGGGCCAGCAATTTTTACACTGAGGCAGTAAAATAAAAATCATACCTTTCAGCAGGCTTTTCACCGATCTGTTGAGAGCCTGCATCAGGTCCATGTGCATTTCAGATGTGCTCATAACAGTAGGAGCGCATGCCCACCTGCCGCAGTCCCATCTCAGGAGAAAATTCCTGACCAAGCCTGGATGTTCAGAGCTACGTGCCTGGTGCACAGCCCCTCTCACAGTCACACGAAACACCCGGTTAGTCCTGGTGAGCCCAGGAATAGCAAGAACCAAGGCAGATATGCATCATCCAGTAAACCCCAACCATTATTTTTGTACGTATTCTCTATGTGCTCATGAGAGTGATATTAAAAAGGACCCAGGTTGTTCTTTTACCAAAACCGATTCTACTTTATAGGAAGATGTGAGGATGAGACTACCTAAATGAGCTGCTGTAAGGTGAGGTAGGGCGTGGATTTATGGCACACTAGGCATTCCACAATAATTGCCCTTTAAGTGTGCCCTTATCAGTGCCAGTGGGCTTGCTCTGCTCTCACTGCAAGGTAGCTACCTCACTTGTACTACCAAATGACAGCGTGTGCGTAGGCAGGCACCACTCACTAGCTTATTTTTGTAAAACCAAACATTACTACACAGTCGTTTGTGGATCCATACATACTGGTCCAGGTTTTTAAAGGGATTTGTGCGTTTAACAGACTGGCACAAGCAAGACTAAGCTAAATCACTGCACATACTACAACAAGGACAACTTGGTTCTTTGTTTTAACTAAGAGATGCAGCACGGGTCTTTTCAAAGCACAGCCCCACCTGCCCATGTGAACCTTGAGAGTTGCCCAGTGCTAAGACAGGAACAGATAGCCTTCTTAGCATGCAGAAGCAGTATTGGGGTGGTATTGGGAGACATCAGGAAGGCATGCTTCATTTTAGTTCATGTATATCTGGATAGGTAAGGAAATTCAGCTGCATTTAAAAAAAAAAAAAGCACTACATCTTTGTCATTGCAGTAGTATTATCAATATTTGCCTACAATACTGAAAATAAACCTTTCACTATGTCCAGACATGATTTACAGATACACTCCTTCAAATAGAAGCACTGTGCTAGTTTTAAGACAAATCCTTTCTTATGTCCAGATCTGATTTAACAGTTAATTTCTTTCAAATAAAAATATGTGACGCAGATTTCCATTTGCTTTCTGCCAGAATCTTTTATTTTTAGATGCAGGGCAACCTTTAACATGCCTACCACTCCTGTACAGCAAACGGTACACCTTAGCAAGCGCTGACACATTCCACTAGATAAAATGCAAAATTGCTGACAAAATTGAATCAACTTGATAAGAACGGCAATGTGTTTGGACCTCCTACTTGATGGAAGCATGCTAAAGAAAATAACTCTTTTTTTTTTTTGGTCATCACTTTCACATGAGGAAACAAACCAGAAAAAAAGTAGCTCTCCAGGCACGCTCCATGCTTGAACCAAATTGCTCTAAGACAGCATGTCCGTCTGCATCGGACAGGTCGGGGTTGCTCTCGAACTCTTTGCTGCTTCCCATTTCCAAGACGCAAGGTCTCATGTCATCAGCTTTGACTAATGTTGTCTCCACCTATGTCTGTCTCGCTTCCTCCCACATTCACCTCCCACTCTCCATGCTCTACCCAGATGACTGTCCCTTTTGGATTCTTCATCCACTCCCAACCCTGGTCCTTCTGATATCCCACCCATGCTAACCAACGCAACCTCGCAACCAGTATCTACGAAATACTTTCCCTTCATCATGAGCTCCCAGAAAACTCCTGTCCTGAAAAGATTCCAGTCAGTGTTAAAGATTACAAGGATGCGTAGAAAACATGTTGTGTGCAGTACCTTGCGTCTGACCCTATTTCCAGTGTATGTTTGGTAACGTCCAGACAATACAGATAAATACTTTGTTAGCTAAATGAAAGTACTAAAATAGTTTTGCTTTTCTTTTTCCCCCAAGAGACAAACTTGGTTTTAGTTTTTCAATGAAAGTGTAAAAATTGAACACATTTGATACGTATTTTTTTCCCTTTCTCCTTCCCTATCTCAGTATAAATCTAATAGGGTTTTCCTGATTGTAAAAACAAGCACTTTATCTATCTTGTCTTTGCAATGCTATTTTATATTTTATGAAATGATAACTTTGAAAACATAGATTTGAATACATATTGGGAGAGGAACATACATTTACTGCTCTCCCCAAAACTAAACAGTTTTGTTATCCAAAATGTGTACATGCAAACATAAAGGACTTAATTTACTAATTTCACCCTCCAGAATGCCTCTGTAACACAAGTAAAGTGAGAGTGAAGATCATACAGCTCAGAAATACCGTTCAAGGGATCCGTAATACTCCTTGTCCCAAGCTTATGGGAAAAAATCAAGTAGGAAAAAAACTTTTATTTTTCTTAGCCAAATGATTTTGAGTTATTTGAAACTGAATATTGGCCCAAATGTTTACATTACCGAGCAAATGTTAGGTAGACTCCACCCAAACAATGAAGCAACTTTGAGCAATGAGTTACAGAAACTGTGCCTCCCTCACATATTTACTTCAGTAAATGTCTAAAAGCAATCCCATACTCATGTATCACAACGAGAAATGAAAAATACTGGGAGGATCATAACATTTGGATCAAAAACCCTCTTTCACCATAATGTAGATAATGTCTGTGTAGGACGAGAGACTTTGTACTCACTTTCATGTCTCACGGGTGTTCTCACTTATCTATTCTTCTCAATGCTTGCAAAGTTATTTTCTGCTTTGACAAAACAAAACTATTTTTAGAAAAATTCTCAACTCTGGAAAAAAAGTTTTAAAAATAACTTTTGGAAAGCCCACTAGAATGAAAAAAAAACATACATCTTCCTCCTGATCAGTCTGACTGGCACTATCAAATATTTTCAGTTTTATTTAAAACACTCCCATAAATTGAGAAGACAAGATCCTGGAAATAATTATACTTACTCCACAATACTGATTGAATAGGAATTCCACTGAAAACACAAATGCAGTCTCCCTCACATTAATGATCAACTCCTTCAAAATAAATTACTATAGAATTGCAAGTGTCTTAAGCATTAAATTAAGAGCTTTGTCAAAGATACGGTTATAACAAGTTACATGTTATGATATGGTTATAACAAGGATATGGTTATAACAAGTTATGGTTACTACTACACAGATTAAAATTGGAGAGCAGAAGCATGTGGACAAAGCTGGAGTTTTACCAGTAATCAAAACTCTAAGTTAACTGTGGAAAATACTAGATTACAAAAATACTATTTACTCATTTTTGCTGTATGACATTTTCTCTATTTTCTACTGAACTAGCAAACAAAGGTGAAACAAGAGTATCATCTAACCAGCTTATGCAGTCATATGCAACATAGCGAACATTTTTTTCTAAGCCAGTGCCTGAAATTTTTGCTGGCTACCCATGGCTAATACATTCCCTTACCTCTCAAAACAGACCTTTACTATTATGGCACTACAGCACCTTGCATCTGCCCCACATTTCTAAAGTGCTTCTAGATATGTTGGAGGAGGGCTGAGATTTTTAAATTTCAGTTTTCAAAGAATGCAATGTCTTTCTTTCCTAAAACAAAACAAAAGAATCAGAGGCTAAGAACCTGAAGTGTTAACAATAATTATGTATGTTATTAAGGAACATTCCTGAAAATTACTACAAAGTTTGCCTTGGGGCCAAATAGTTACGATAGAAAAACTGTAAAGTCTCCAAAAACTAGACCAGAAAACAGGAACCCAGTGCCCTGATTGCAGAAACCAGTACAGAATTACCACTAGAGCTGTTTCTCTACAGGCTGCTCACCTCTGGCAAATCACCTCTTATGAAGAGCTGGCTTGAGGAGCAGACTTTCACTATGGAAATCTGCTATACCAAACCAGCAGCTGGAAGAATAGAAGACAAGGAAAGTAATGGCATGGCACGATCCATGTCCAACCGCAGTTGCTTCTCAACCTGAAAAACAAATAATAATAATACTTTCTAACCTCAAGGTGTCGCAAAGTGATGGCATTTTCAGATACTGCCGAAGCGCTGACACACAGCACTGGTAAGTCAAACTGTACTTGGCAAGGACACCGACTTTAAAACAAACCTCTGTCCTGGGAGAGGGAGCTTTAGGAAACAGTCTCAACTGGCATCACTTCACAGCGCTGATACCTTAGTGACATAATATTTTACTGCCAAGTCTGGCATCCTCTTGTGAATCTAAATGGAGCAAAGAGGTCATCATCCCTGCCTGTTTACTACCACTATTCAAGCACAGGCAGCAGCAAAGTTCTTGTAAGCAAAGTCATCTGGATCAGCCTGTGCTGCACAGAGTGGTATAAGCACTGGCTTTGCAACAGATCAGGTAAGGAAAACTAGATCAGTCACAAAGTCCATTCCGTAAGTGATGGTAACGAAGAAGAAGGCAATAACGAAGAGCTTGGAGAGACAATATAGTTGGCAAAGCAATCATGTCAATCATAAGACACTCAGGAAAAATCCGTATGCCCCCCTAAAACACCAGTGGTATTCCACACAGCACCTAAATTTCTGTTGTTCATCTCCTGCCTCCATCCACTCATACTTTATTTGTGAGATATGAGATAGTCACAGCAGTTCGCTATAAATTAGCAAAATTATATTTGAAAATACAAGAGGGTTTTACAAGAGGGTTATCCACAGCTGCTGCAGGTGTCAAAGCAACCAAATGCATCAGGTGCCAATATGTAACAATAACTAATCAATTCTGAATATCTCGGAAAAATATTACAGAAAAGATACTGCTTGTTTAGGCAAACATTTTTAAGACATACGTGTATACAGTGTCTGGGCTCTGGCCTGGGTGTATTTCGCAGAGGGACACAGACCTTTCCATGTTCTTCCTTTCTACAGCTCCCCAAAGGCAGAAGGCTGTTCTTTCAGTGCAGGGCTGTGCCTGTGAAGTAGCTTTTAGCAAATTCATACTGTCACTAGATTTTTAGAGAATCCCTCAAGGGCTTGTATCTAATTAGAAACTAACGAGGCAGTATACAAAAGGAATGCAGTTGAAAGGTAAGCACAGTAAACGTAGACCTTACACATTAGGTGAGGTAAAAATGTTTTAAGAACTCCTCAAGGGATAAGCCTCCACATCCAGATAAGAGTAAATCTTAGGTATTATTAAGATCAGGTAGGGGATTAAAGGCAAAGCAAAGGAAAAACTGAAAAATCAAAAAAGGAAGGGGTAGAAAAATAGAATTAGTTCCCCACTTCTGGGGGGGTCGACGGCTATGTCCATGGTACATTCCAATTAGATCTGTTGCTTTGGTCTCACTTTTGCTATGCTATCACCTCTAAAATGTGGTTTCCTCTAATTAGACTCTAAATAGAAAGATGTCCTGTGAGAACAAATGAGGCCGAACAGGGTTATTTTGAATCAGAGCAAGAAAATGGCCTAGAAATTTTATGTTGTGCACTGGTCACCCTTGCTTGCTGTCAGCTCGAGCCTAGAAACATCCACACATTACACCAATCTCACAAACACGATCTGCATCCATTGACAAAAATGCAAGCAAATTCTCCAGTGAATTTACTTACCTACTTAGGTGAGAACACAATGGGAGCCTTGCCTGTATTAGGTATTCTTTATCTCTTGCTAGACTGCTATCTCCCAGGTACAAACTGTCTTCTTACTCGGGAACGCAGCACACCTAGCACACTGTAGATTTGCCTGCAGTTCAAATAATACTCTATTATTATTATTACTTTTTAAGGAAGAAAACTACCTGTCTGTGAAGTAACTGACAAATGAGAGCCCAGTAATAAAGTCACTTCTGATTTCATGTTAGTGGCTGCTGTTAGAAGGCAGAGACCAACCATGAACTTCATCCACTAAGCAGAGTTTCACCTTAGAAGATAGGTAGAAGTGAAAAAGCACAGTTAGGAAGCTGAACGTCTTAGTCACTTGTTACTTGGAGGCACCATTTTAGGAACATCAGTATTTTTTTAATTTCAAGTGAAGCAGTTAGATCTTTTTTTTTTTTTCTTCTTTGTTTTACTATAGTCTGGATATCGATTCCAAGTATGAGGAACTCTATCTGCTTATTTTAAGTCATGATATCATTGACTCTGCATGACCACAATGTTTCCAATATCTGTGATAAACTCTGGTGAGACACCAGATCAGGAAGTAGGTCAGATCTAGAAAAAAATGATTTGTTAACACTTGTCATAAAGATAGTAGGAATTTAAGGGCAGAATCTGCTTTCAATTGTACCCACGAACCTCCAGTCACCTTTTACAGGGATAACCAAAGGTGGAACTTGGCCCAGAGCAACCTGCTTTTAAATTACATTCAAACATCAAGGTGATGAATAGATACCACAGAAAAATCTAAATATCCCTAAACTCTGGATGGGTATGTTGATTTATTCTTCCAAAAAGATCTCAACAGATGCATTGCTAAAAAAGCTTTACACCCAGTTTCATTCGCCTTAGACTGGGTCCATCCTTTCAGTCTTTGAAAACCACCCAGCTACATCCATCCTCCTCGCCATTATTTAAGTAATCAACACTGTAGCAGCCACACAGCAAACCTTAAAGTCATCCAGTGTAAGAAGGGAAGCTGATTTCATTTTAAAACAAAGCTGATTTCATTCATCCACACTCACGCCCTCATATTCGCGTACTCACAAGTACCTGGCTGGATTCATGTATCCAAGAAGTCTGTTCAACATTCAGGCACCAAGACTCCTGAATCCAGGTCTGTCTAGGACTCCTTGTGACCACACAGGGGGCAGGGAACACCAGCTATTCAGTTCTTTTGACTTCGGGCTCTTCTCAGACTGGCAACTCTGTGCTGACTTTGGATAGGCCTTTTTATATCCTTCGGGAGCTCTCAATAATCACTCTGCAATCACTGCCCATTCTGTCCTGCCTCTGAGAGTCATCAGGATTGGCTCATCTGCTTAGGCCCTTTGCCTCCTGACCACCTGCAGGTAGACGCATGCTAGGACTTTGAAGACAGCTAATCTAAGGGACATCAGCACATACCATTCTTATAGCCCCGCCGTTTGTTCTTTCTGGTACCTCCACGCCCAGGCATTCCCATTCATACCTATCCTAGCATTACAATTCTCCAAAATTTCAGTGACTACCAACCATGGAAGGGAACAACAGAAATGGTAATCCTCTGTGGAATGAAGCACAGAAATTGTCCTTACTGCACAGCAGAGCTACACAGTATTTTAAGGCAAGCACTGAACTAACCGTGATTTGACCATAGGTTATGAACAGGTGGCCATCTCTTGTTAGTTTCTTTATCAGCCTTTAAACAAGGTCATATGCATGCTGTGTTCTTTCTCTCAAAGGATTACTCTACATTGAACAATGATCTAGAAAATAAACCCATTTATAAGATATTTATTTTTAGGCATGACAAGAGAAGCTTTAAAAAAATCCAGCATTCTTATCCACTTTACTCATCAGTACTCACCTGGTCTAATACTTTTTAAAAAAAAATCAAGTGACTAGAAATTAGGGCAAACAGTATGTTGTTTTTCACGCAACTGATCAAAATAACATCATCCCAAAATTAAACTACACTGTCAGGAAATCACAGTGCCCGCAGATACTTTCCATCTTCCTCCTGAATTTCAATATCCTGAACACAAGCTAAGTAGTTGGAGCACTAACTAGCACAGACTAGCTGCAGGAGAGGGGACATAACAAATACAATTCATTTCTAAAAGACAAAGCAGAGCATTGTCCATTTGCTTCTAGCCTACTAGGATTCCACTATAAAGGGAATACTGTTAATTCAACAAACAGAAAGGCAAACTTTATTTTCTTCAGATGATCCCAATGTTTGAAAGCACTTGCCTTTTGCTGTCCTCAGGAAACCGTAGGTTACTTCAACAGCCTAAAATAAATATGTGACCAGATGAACAAATTCCTTACCTTTGCCCTGCGATTCTTATCTGTAGTGGTTGTTTAAGAGAATGATTTTCAGTGCACCTTAGGGTAAGTCTTCATCTTCATTACAGAATTTGTACATGAATTTTCTTGAGAACGATAAGGAGCAAAATCAGAAGAATCTCTATTCTAATAACTCGTTTAAGAAAGAAGGACACAGAGAAAAATGGATATGCCTCTAATATGTATAAGAATCACTAGAGTGAGAAAGATGTTGTGGGGATGTCTGTTTGCTTTGTTTTTTCTTTTCCCAAATCCTGTTTATTGCTCAGTTTGGGAGGTCTTCCGAACCAACCTCACTTTCTCAGGTGGACGGCAAGAGCCTCAATCTCCAGGTTGCAGAAAATCAAAAATTTTTCAGCCAAGCAAATTACTGGTTTGTTCAAAGTAGAACAGATTTAGTGACATACTGAGAGAACTCCAACACCAGATCCAACATGCACGAGCTCTGCTGAGGTGGGACTGAATTCCCTTTACATGACAGTAATCCATATAACAGTATGGATTTAAAAACTGTGTCTTTTACTTCCTATACTAGGTCCTAAGTAGTTTTTTAATTTCTTTTTTGCAATGATAGACTCACTCTAGGAGGTAGGGCTCCTGGTGAGATCTGTAAGAACGAAAACTGATAGGATTCTTTACTTTATCTACGAGGTTAAGGTGTGGGAACTGGAGGGGAAAAAAAAAAAAAACACCACCCAAGGTCTTCTGATTCACAGTAGCAAGCATGATTACATCATTTGCACCGAGCTGTAAAACAGCCAGACAGGAGCAGCAGCCTTATAATACCCCCTGGGGGAAGAATGCCAGAACACCGACACAACATTCATATCCCATTATAACCTACTTCAGCACTGGGCTTTGCTGGCACCAGTCGTCTCCTGATTTGCTAGCAGCTCTATTACTCAACCTAAAGGTACAGTTAAACACATTTTATTCACCTACAAGTGGCATTTCTTCTCTTCTACTTCCAGAGTTTCGTTTTCTTTTTTTCTTAGAATTCTTCCACAGTGGCATTCTCCATAGAGATCCTTATGTCATTTTGCATCTCCTCCCGTGAAACTCACTCACCCTATGACAACCCCTTTCATCCTCTCTCCTCATTCATATACATCTCCTTATGAAGTTATTCACGCTGAAGTCTTCATTCCCCTCTCCAGCATGTCCTTCTTAGACTGCTACCATTGCTCCACGGTGCAAGCTAAGCTGGCACTTCTGCTAAAGCAGCTTGTGAAGCAAAAAATTAAATTAAACTGCAAAAGCAATAGCTAGTTTAAGGTAGCAAGAGAGATCTCAGATATCACTGCAGTATCAGATGACACATGAGCCAACGCTGACTACAGATATTAACACAGGCCACAGAAACTTACTAAAGAACTTAAGTACTCACCTAGATGGCTTTCCCATTTTGTTGAGGCTTACATAGGGGCTTAAACAAATGCAAAACAGCCTTAAGCGAGTTTTTCAAAGCAAGCAGCATCACAACCAACTGCAGGTATTGTTAGAGAAATACACATCTCTTTTCCACTCTGCAATAAGAAACAATTAACTAAAGCAAGCCTACATTCACTATTTCTCTCCATTTACTTCCTGTCTGAGAACAGCTCAGGTGCCTGTTTGTAAAGACAGATGTGAGTGGGCAATCAAATCCTCAGAAGTGGGAGGCAGCAGTACCACAAACAGATCACGGCATGCCCAGACTATGAAGCAAGGTAGCACTAACTGGGGAGAGACTGAAGCAAAAACTTGGCAATGTGCTAAATTTGCAAGTCATGGAGACCAGGCAGAACAGCCACGGACAAAAAGTCTGAAAAAGGGACTACACGAGATGAATGGCTGAAAAATAAAAGAAAAGTTGCCAAAAAAAAAAAAAACTAGAAATAACACATGCAAAACAGACGGACATTAGAAAAAAGGCAGCAGTAGTTGACTGTTAGAAACCTAAAGATTAGTATTATAAAGAGCAGACTGGGGGCATATTTGCTGAGAAATAGATATATTTTTTACTATACTACCAACAATGAGAAATCGTTAACAGCAGAAAAAGGCTGAATGAGCCTTTGATTAGCATTAAAAAAGGAGGATGAAGAAGAGATCTATGTGGAAAGTGAATTCACCAGGTTCAGACACCACCAAAATCCTCAAAAACGTCAAGATCAATTACTACCCTTTGAAAAAAGGATGCATAAGCACATTACCAACGCACATTACCAACACGTTTACTATTACAGAAATCACGTAGCAAAATTAAGACAAAGTTTGACAGAAGGAATTGGCAATACATTCAGTAGCACTGACCTAAACTGCTGCTTTTGTTTTGTGTCACTGGGAAATTCGGAAAGTACATATGTACTTATTCAACCCAGAAACAAAATTCCCATTCGCTCAAGTACATCCAAGACCGGACTAGAAAGGTGCACAGAATAACCCCAGGGAGATTTCTAAAGGGCATGCCCCTGTGAAATGGGACACGGCTATTATTAAACCAAATTTAGAAACAATTAAGGGCAGGGCAGAACACATTTTCATATGTGGGCAGACTAAAGATACTCAGCAGAAAATATAGCAAAATAATTGTTTCCAAGCACTCCAGCGTGCCAATTCTTGAAGTAAGATCAGTGGCAAAAGTTTCCTGGAAGAACATAAGAGCAAGCTTGAGCTGGGTTGGTTCTGTAGTTGCAGCAATTTCTCACAAACACCTGAATGGACACTCCTGCCCCTGCTGGCCGACAGCTTCCTTGTGCCTTCAACCATTGTTAGATGGGAACACTGAACAACCAGCAGCTTTCAAGGAGGCTGGAAAGGAAAATGAAAAATAAGAAGTCGCTTTCTAAGTTAAACAGCTTATTTAGAAAGGCCTCCCCCAACAAACAGTCCAAAACATCAGAAAGTTCACCAAAAAAAAGGTACGTAAAAAAAGGTGCATTTCAAAACAAGAGCAAGAGGATGATTCTAGCATTTGATTTTTGCAATGCCAAACAACAGTTTCAGAAGCCACATAGTTCTGAAATACAGAATGAAGCACAAGAATAAGACCTGGTCCTCTTCAGAAATTAAACATACACTTGCTGTCCTGGAGGAAGATCATGCATTTAGTCGCTTTGTTCATTCAAAGAGCTGAGGTGAAGTTAAGACTCCAGCCAGCTAGTAGGCAACAAGAAAACATGTCATGTTTCTAAACACATCTGCTAGCTTTTACTGCTTAGCACCACACCACTCGTACAACAATACAAAAACTAGCAAGGATCATGATTATGCTGAAGTCTATGCAAGACACACAGCACCACATCAGAATAATAAAAACAAACAAAAACAATCTCTGTTGTAACTTTTCATTACAAAAATACCAGGTGGAGGAGAAAGACTGGAGCAATTTCATACAAACCAGGGGGCTGAGACATCTGACAAAACATAAACCCACACACATCCACAGAAAATGTTGTACTGAAAACCAAAGAACTGCAAACTGAACAAATACTGTGTTACTGAGGACAGATTTTTATCAGAATATTTTTTAAAAGTATGTATTTAAATAACAGTTGCTAACTTTTGGTATCCCACCATTTTTATACTGATCTGCAAGCCTGTTGTTGGCCATACACACACTTAAATTTTATCTTTACAAGAAGCCTCTGCACCCATCAGTAGAACACGAAGTCTGACAGGGAAAGATTTTGGTCCTTAAAACTTGGTGTTTTGTTGTTTTCACACACATGTTCATTTTATCTTCAGAACAGTATTCAGGACTGACCAGATTAACTATAAAAACCTTAGTTGGCATTTCTTTTTCTCTCCACCTATAAAAAGCTTCAAATGGAAAACTCTCAAAGAAAGAAATTTAGTTCCTACCAAGCCGATGTGCCAGGTAAAAAAACAAAAAAAGCAAGAAAAAAAAAAGAAAGTATACTCTTGAACTCGGATGGTCTTAGCTGAGAAGTGAGAGAAGTGATACAGAATTGACACCCAGCAACATGTTCATGCCGCAGAGCGTGTAGGAGACACATCATCTCAGCAGCCTGAAGGCAGATTTCAGCCTTGTCCCTTTATCAGTGTCAAAGTCTCTATCAAGGACCCAGGCTTGTTTCATGTTCTTCAGCTTCATCAGGTAGTTCTTCAGCAGATGCACCACACACACTTTCTTGGTTATCTGCAGACTGATTCAGCTCTTCAGGTTCCCCAGCTGCAGTCTGAGTTATCTCTTCTTCCTCCTCTTCCTCAACTTCCCCATCATCCTCTACATCCATCTCAAACACCCTCACGTGACGGAGATTTGAACTTAGCTATGGAAACATTAAGAAGTTTCAATTAATAAACGAAAGCACCAACACCAATTTAAGTGTTGCCCAACAGGCCTGAAAATAGCCTTTATCTCTGAAATGGAGGTATCAAGGAAATTTGAAACTGTTTTATTGCTCTGCAGGCTGAAAAGTAAAATCAGTTCATCTATTAACTTCTGTTAAAGGTTTTTTCCTGGTTTTGTTGTGAGGCAGGTACGATTGTATCCTGACACATTCATAACAGACTCTAAGAGAATAATCAATATGTAAATAGCGATAAAAATCAGAATCTTGATGAACCTCAATGAACTACGAGAGACAGGTTATCACCCTCTCTAGCTATAGTACATTTCCTTTAATTTTTACAGGCTTGTTCACAGATACTGTACTTACCACACAGGAGACTTTTCTAATGCCATTTACAGCAACATACTGAGCTTTCATATTCTCCAGCACTCTCCACTGGTTCTCCAAGAAGACGGTACGTGTGGGTATCTCACCACTCTGCTCTTCCAGTCTGCAGGAAGAGAAGCACAAAACTAGTACATAAGAAAATTCCAGTAGTAAAAAAAAGATAAATCTCTGTGAGTCCCATTTTTTTTTGTCTAAATTTTATTATACCACATGCAGCAAGCAGATAAGCATTTAAAACCGTCGTAACTCTAGATACTCCAGATACTCTGCAGGAGAGGATCCAACAGAGGAGACACCGCATGTTTCAACTGAGGCAAAAGATTACAACAGAACAAGAGGGAGTTGTAGAGTCCCATCTTGCCACAGATAACAACTATAGCAAGAAATTGAGGCTAGGCTTCCTTCAAATCCCTCCTCTGCAAGAGGAGTTTCCAAATGAAGTCCTGGAGGCAATACCTCCACTTACACAGAAGTTTGGCCTCCATGACCTTAGACAAACATATCTGTTCACTCCCACTCATATGGACTACATGAAGGAACTCCCTATTACAGTGGCCACGATTAGTTCGTACTGGTTTTTAATACTGTCTGTTCATTCTTGAATATAAATTTCTTTGTGGCATAAAAAAAGAATCTACAGAGCAGTATGGCCCTTTGTTTTGAGCCATTAATATATCTTAATCCACCCACCAGAAAGGCACATCGAGAAAAAAGAAAAAGCAAATGAGGCACAACAGTTTAAAGCTTGGATTCGCCATTCAAACTACGATGGCTTTTTTTTTTCTCCTGTGTGCACTTCCTCCAGATGCTTTCCCCCTCCTACTCCAACAGAGAGGCATCAGCTCATGTTTTCAAGGCTAAGCTGACAATAGTTGTAAGTGTGACTACCAGGGGAAAGAAAAAAAAAATCTGTGCCTGTTACAAGGCACAGGCAGATGAGCAAATACACTGAAAACATCCTAAACTCAATATTCTGACCAGCAAAGTTATCATCCACTTCAGAAAACAAGTAAGATTTCTGCTTCTATGAGATGCCTTGAATCATTCCTCCCATTTCATCAAAGTAGAACCAAGTACACAGGTAGTATTCTGTCCAAAAAACAAACAAAACTAAAACAAAACAAAGCCCATGAAACAAACTGTTCATGAAACTTCAGTCCTTCACCACACTTTCTCTAGCACACAAAGAGTTTTTGCCTATAAGATACTTACACACACAGAATACACAATTAGAATATTTGCTGTATCTGCTTTTCAGTTCTGCACTTTTAGGCTTCAACGTTTTTCAGTACCTTTTAGTGGAATCCCAGATGAACTCCCCTTCTTGATCCTCATCTGTGTATACTGAAGATAAAGGCAGCTGCGCCAAGATTCTCTCCTTCCCCTCTTGTTCCACACTCTCCTTCAGAACTACAGTTACAGTTTCATCATCATAGAAATGTGCATCTAAACAACTGTAGCATCTATAGAAATAAAACAGTGCCTATATTTTAGAAAGCATCAAGGAATAAAAGTGAATGCAGAACTTGCACAGCACCCACGTTAAGTATTCAGTAGTTAACAGGGAGCTTTACTGTAAACAATAAAAAGGTCAGACATGTAGCTAAGACACTGAAAGACTGTTAAAAACTCCTGTAAGATACGGAACAAATGCCACTGAAGGACATTACTAGCAATCTTATTTCTTCCCATTTCAGTTGAAATGTAAGAAACAGTTAACACAAACACCAAGGAAAACTCGAAAACACAGCTGAAGGTACTGAGAGCCACCACATTTGGCCTTTCTACATTAAAAGCATTAACTTAGCCTGCCACGTCTTCTGAGATGCCTCCCATTCTATCTTACTTTAAGAAGATTGCAGATATAAGCAAGAGCTGTTTCCAACAAGCTTTGTTTCCAGCACACATACTAAAGCTCTAGTTTTCAACTAAAAAAAATAAAGTGTTTCTTGACTTCGAGATTAAGTACAAAATAATTCAATGATCTCAAGATGCACCAGGGGAGGTTAAATTGGACATTAGGAAGAATTTCTTCACAGAGAAGGTGGTTAAGCATTGGGACAGGCTGCCCAGGGAAGTGGTGGAGTCCCCATCTCTGGAGGTATTAAGAGACACGTGGACACGGCACCTGTCTTACGGTCTGACTCACTCAGGAACTACAAGCTAGTCCAGCATCCCAAGTACTAATCTGCAGGATAAAAGCCAAATTATTATGTGTGAGAAGTTAACTTCATGTAAAATAAACACTGGAAAACATGGTCTTCAATTCAGCAATGTGCAACTCTGGAAGAAAAATCAACTAAATATACTGACCTGGAGTCTGAGCTCTCATTTATACTGTTGTTCAGGAGGTTTCCAAACTCTACTGCAAGAATTCCGTTACTGACAGATCTAAAAGGACAGAGATCATTATCTTGGTGACACTTCTTTTCCACTTGTAGAAAATACAAAATCTCTAATGGCAGCTGTGGTAAGAGAGGGTGTAAGCCTGTCTAAGCTTAGCACAACACACGGCTACATCCCAAAATGATATAACTGGTGGATGCGAATCTTTTGATTTCTTCTGCCCCTCAGCAAAATGTGACTAATGGAGTCAAATGGGAAACTGCGTCTGGCCTGTGGGATACAGTTTGTTGCTGAAGTCTTGGCTCAACTGTTTCAGTCCCAGGTCCATTAAGTTACTTGTTTCTCAAATCTAAAGAAAATGAGTTCAGGCTGTCCAAGATACCAATGAGGGAGGAAATAGGATGGAAACTACACCACAAGGCTACAATTTTGTCATCAGAAGCTCTCAACTGGAAACACTGAGGATAGCTTCATCATGTGTTTTCTTCAGCTGTAAAAATGTTTTTAGAAATTCTCACCCTGTCATTATCTCCTCAAATTAAATGACACAATTATAAAAGTCAGTATTTTATGGAGAGAAAGTTTTTGTTGTTTTCTAAACCCTGGTCATTTCAGCGATTCCACTGACAGAATGCACCTTAAACAACTACATCAGCACCACTAGGCAGTGACAAACTACATCTTGGGTACAGAAACTCCTGAAGGTGCCCAAAACTACATCCCAAAGAGATGTATTCTATTAGTTGAACCTATGAGTCCAACACCCGTATTTTTCCCTAGTGTATTAAATCACAGGCTATAGAGAATTAACTAAAGAATATTTACTGTAAGACAAACCAATGCTGAAAACCTCATTCTCTCTAAGTTTTCTTAGTTAACAAGCAAGTAATGCTCCAAGGAGCAAAACAAGGACTGTTTTTTTTCCTGAGCCTACAAACATCTTGGGTGTTTTGATCAGATTTTCTGAGCCTAGTAAAATACAAACTCTTACTGTAGTTTCCTACTGCACCTCCTAATGTCTTCCACGTTTATGGATTTATGTTCATGCTGCTCAATCCGTCTTTTTACAGAAAGCTTCAAGTTCATAGAATCATGGAATGGCCTGGGTTGGAAGGGACCTCAAAGGTCACCCAGTTCCAACCCCCCTGCCATGGGTAGGGACACCTCCCACTACACCAGGATGCTCAAAGCCCCATCCAGCCTGACTCCTTCACTTCCAGGAATGGGGCAACTTTCAGGGTTGGGGCAAGTTGTAATTGCCTCTAAACACACGCTAAATCTCACAAAACATTTTTCTCCCACCTCCTTTTTATTTCTTACCTGGAAGTATCTGTATGTCTCCTCAAAATGTATATTTTAGAAATAGAACTTTCTAATATGGTGAAAAGCACATAATGTATATTGGATGCTTTGTCATTCCACCTATAACAGTGGGGGAGTAAATGGGAAACGAAAAGTCAGATCACATTTTAATAACTGTTAAATGATATATAACAAGGAATAGCAGCATACTTACAAAAATGGTAGTTTAAATAACTGAGGTGTGGAATCTTCACTGAAAAGGGAAAACAAAACCAGCATATAAAATACTATTATAATTTTGTGCAACTGAACTTTACAAATAATGTAGAAAAATACCTTTGAGAAGTTTTGTAAAGAGACATGCAGAATGCTTGACGCACTGACTTTCCAATCACATCCTAACAAATATAATGAAAACAGACCAAAAAATACAGACAATTATTCATAATCATATTCCTTCTTAATACCATTAAATAAATAAATACATAAATAAGAATAAAACCCTAGTATATTTGAAAGAAAAATCCACCAATATTCATATTGGAATACAGATTAACGTATTGTCAACTAATCAGCTATCTAATCTACAGTGCATACATTGAGTTAATTAATGTTAAAACAGCTCTCATTAATGCACATGGCAAACAGAATGCACAGAAAACACAGAACAAAAATTCCCCCATTATGCTCTTCCTAACCAAAGGCTTAAGACACCCAGCAGTGAACCTTGAATGCGTGCTGCCACCTAGGTTTGAGGCACTTAAAGGCAAAGATTAAAACTTCAGGCCTTGCTAAGCCTGGCTACTAGCTTCAGCTGGCTGCTACGCCTAAAAGAAAGTTACCACTTATGTAAATTGAACTTACAGCTGGTTTTTGTAAACACTGATCAATGACTCCTTCCATTTGCTTTTTGACAAAATGCAGTGATTTCTCAGGATAGTACGGAAACAAAAGCGGACTTTCTGCAAACAGAGAATCAAGGTTCATTTAAAAGAATGCTTCTTTTTCTATAAAAATATATTACGCTGTCACTAAAGTGACAAATTGGAGTGAGTCCAGTGAAAGGCCAATAAGATGTTCACAGAGCTAGAGCACAAATTGAAGGGGCTGGGTTTGTTCAGCCTAGAAACAAGAGGGCAAGTGAGAAGGAACCTATTGCTCTCTTCAGCTACCTAAAGGAGGAGTTACGGAAAGCAGAACATCATCATTCACAAAGTTGCACACAGCCAGAGGAGATGTAGCAGTCAAGCTCCAGCAAGGGAAATTCTAGTCAGATACAGAGAAGTTTTCACAAGGACTGGAGCTGGGCACCTAGAGAGGCTATGCCGTCTCTATCCTTGCAGGTATTCTAACTCAACTGTACAAAGTCTTGAGCTGTCCAACTTTGAAGTCAGCTCTCCTTTGAACAGAAGGCTGGATTTAGTGATCTCCTAAATTATTCCCTGATTATAAATTCTAACTCCAGTTAGATAGCATTTTAGATAGCTTAGATAGCATTTTCTAGATCCTGGTTTGCCAAACAAAAAATGCTATCATGTCCCCTCTTTTTATCGAATTAGTTGGTAATGACAGAAAAAGGCAGCTGTAGCAAATTATGTTACAAGACAGTTTATGCTGTAAAAGTTTTTACAGTTTACAAGTTCTATGGTTAAACAAGAATCATTCTCAGCATCAGTTTGTTATAGTCTCTTACTTCCTTTTCACTACTAATTAACAAAATATTCTAGGAACATTGCAGAAGTTTATAAAATTCAGTGAAAGAGAATAAGCAAGAACACTTCCCCAGGATGTGACCAAATGGTACTTATTACTTCTTTGCACTGGAATTAACATCTCTTAAAACAGACACCTTCCTGCAATTCCTTCCAAACCAACACTTCTGAGACTGGTACATAAAATGTAGAAAACTCCAAATAACCAGAAAATTGTAGACAACTAAGTAAGCAGCTGCATAAAAACTCTGTGAAATAGCAAGGCCCATTTATTTTATTCTACTCAGATGTCATAACTAACACTACAGAAATAACTCATAGGCATGAAAAAACTGATTACTCTTCTACACTTGTTAAATTTTCCATATACTTTTCATTCAATGTGTTGTAAACCATACATTACCTTTAAGATGAGTGCTGTTTTTAAGAAAATTAAACCACTGATTTCCCTCTGTATTAGGTGGTGATACAAGATCATCATCTTCATCTTTCAAGTACTAGAAAAGAAAGAGACATTTGTAAGACTGTAAATTAAGAATAAATGTCATTAGAATTCACTTCTAACACAGCCTCTCACGAGTCTGTGAAACGTTCCTTCTAAATACAACACCTCTGCTTTTAAAATTAAATATTCTAACCCTTCAAGGAATGAATCAGAAAATAAACTATCATCTAAGATCATATGGACATTTCCATATGGAACTGATTTCCATGTGGACCATTTCCATATGGAGCTGATTTTTAAATGATGTTTAGGGACAGGGACAGAGAAGAAGAGTGGGCACAGCCTTTAGAATTTTCTCCATCTAAGGATTACCTATTTTATTCTCTTTTTCCATTTATTCCCTGGTTCTTTACCTGGCCAACTCTCTCCACGTTAAAGTATTTTCCTTTACGATTGTAAAGTTCTGGTGCCTGAAAAAAAAAAAAGCAAACAAAACCAAAATTTAAATACAAAGGTAATAAGAATTAGGATACAAAAAGATGATTTAAGTATTTATTTTTTTTCAGATTCAATTACTGGCAGCAAAAATACAGTTATTAAGTGCAACTGCTGTACTCAGCAAACCAATATAACTTACCTCATTGAAGTGTTCAGTAAGAAAATCAGCAACAAACGTGATATCTTTCTGAGTCATCTAAAACAAAACAAAAAAAGGGGGGGGGGGTTCAAGAGGAGAGCAAACGTTGAGAAATACAAGTCAGTGCCCACAGAATACCTGTTCTGTAGGCTGAACAAGACCAGCTCCCTCAGCTGTGAGGACAGGGTAAGTACTCCAGTCTCTCACCAGTTTGTGGGCCATCTGCTGAACTCACTCGAGTTTATTCATGTCTGTCTTGTATGGGAGGGCCCCAAACTGGAGAAAGCATTCTAAATGTGATCTGACTAGTCCTAAATAGTGAGCATAATCACCTCCCTTCAGCTCCTGGCCATGCTCCTGTTAGTACAGCCCTTGTTACTCTACACTGTCTTTGCTGCGAGGGCCCACTGCTGGCTCATGACCAGCTTGCACCCACCGACATCTCCAGGTCCATCTCAACAGAGCTGCTCCCCAGGTAGCTAAGGCTGTGCCATTGCAAATTTTTCCCCAGGAAGAATTTTGCATTCATTCTTGCTGAACCTCAGGAGGTCCCTACTGGTCCATTCCTGCAGCATATTTCCCCCTGGATGTCTCCCTCTGTCCTCAAGTGTACCAACTGGTTCACCCAGTGTGTCAGTGTCTGCAAATCTGATGCAGGTGTAGTCAAGTCTATCTCTTTCAGGGCATTGATAAAGATGTTAAAATCCCATTCCTGTTAACTTTGTAATTTAGGGCATCTAAAGAGCTGCTATACAGGTATTTCACAGAGGTCTTGTGTCATATACAGTGTACTAAAAAGGATACTATTAAAGAAAACAGGAAAAGTAGTATATGCAAGACAGCACATTAGTATATTAGTGTGAATGTGCAGGCATCAGCTTTCTCAAAGAAATTGTACAAACACCATTTTGGTTTTGAAACAAAAATAAACCTTTAAACCTTTAATCCTGCCCTCTAAGTCAAGCAGAATACAAAATACACCTCCATTTATTAGAAAATGTTATTACTACCTTGTTCAACTCTGGAAGCACATGATCTTCTGACATTCTCAACATGGCTGAGGGGAAAAAGATATTCTTAATGCATTAATATTAATATTTTTCCTAATATTCTTAATTTTCCATTATTATATAATAAGACACGTCTGATAATATAAGAAAGATTAATTTGTCAGAAGCTAAAGAGTGGAGTGAACTATTACGAATTGGGTCTGAAATTAAACTTGCAATACAAATCTTGGATAATTTTTATCTTTTATCCTTTCCAACTGCATTATATCCTCCACAAGACTGAGATAAAATTATTATAAGAGTTCATAAGAATTTATTCATGTCCATAGTAAGAGCAGTAAAATGTGTATACATAAAATACACTTTTTGGGCCATGACAGTATTCATGTGTTAAGAGTATTACAAATAATTAATTTTAAATCAGTAAGAATTAGATAAAGTTCTCTGTTTAGTTCCAAAACAAACAATCACAGTGAATATTTAAATAATTGAAGTACTAATGTTATGACAGAACTCTAATAGTTCTACTTCCTGCAATTTTTAAAATTCAAATAATTATTTTCCTGTTTGCAAGTTCACAAACACTGCATTTCTGGTGCTTTTACAGTACTGGGTTAGACTGCTTAGGTTTTTATAAAATAGTTCTGAAACAATTAATAAAAAAAATATAAACCTACTCATAACCACTTTATAAAAGCAAGCTGTCTAAAACAAAGGGTTCTTCACTTTCTTCTAGCATTTCACCTGCAGCTACCCAGCTACAACTGGATGTGGCTACAAACTGCATCAGAACATGCAGAGACTGCTAACAGGAAAGTTACACACCAATGTAAACTAGGTGTCCGTATGAGACAACAGTGAGTGACAGAGTCAAAAAGTTACACTACACTTCAAATTTGGTGTAAACTAAAAACAATCCTTTCATTTCCCCAAGTCAAGACCAGCAAACTGCTCAATGAAGCACACAACAGTCTGGGGTAATACTACAGGTTACAAATATAGAATACCCAGTCTAAGCACATGTAAATTGAATGGAGATCTATCAATATAAAACAGGTAATACATTTATAATTATTCTTGCCTCATCAACTGTAAACTTATAGATGACCAGAAAATTTCTATAATAATAATAGATAGTTATAACTAAAATTGGCTTAATTACTTATTAACATTTTGGTGCTTACCATACAAAACAGATACTGAATGTTTACTATGTCATCAAGCTTACCAACATACAGCCATCGAAAAAACGCTTTGAAGTTTTTCATACTACTGTCAATAACCCTGCACAAGAAACAAACAACAACAAAAAATTACCAGACCTAAATGTCATAAGCTGTTCTGGGTTTAAGTTTCATCTTTACTACGGAAAGGTCTGTAAGCATATCAATTTCTTAAAAAATGCTGAAAGCAACCCTCCCAGTAAGACTTTTCTTGGCATGTAAGTCTATGAGATGCAGTGAGACCAGATTTTAAAATTCTCCAGACTTTATACTTACTGAAGCAGCTCATTTGCCTTCAGGATGAAAGAACCGACAGCAGTAATAGCCTCTGCAAAGAGAGCAAGACATTGTTATTAAGCTGTCAAAAGTAAAATGAGAGTGGGTAAGTACCATACAGACTACTGTACCTTCAATTCCAGATGCATCTAATCCCAGAGACTCATATTTTTGTTTCCACAAAGCCATCCCCTTCAATTCACTCAAGTGGTATAACAGTGCCTCTGAGCCACTAGGAAAGCAGAGCAAAGAAATATTATAATCTTGTAGCTACCACTTGGAAACTCTTTGTTTCATTACACACATTTTTATATTTTAATGGGCAAAGCAGAGAGCTTTATAAGGTCATCTGGCATATAACAGTTAACAAACTATCACTTCACAGAAAAGCAAACATTGTCCTAATGATTTTAACCATCACTCAAAGTTGATGTGAATATTTTGCATAGATCCTATAAAAACACCAAGCAGTGATACATGGATAATAGGCCATAGAGACTGCTTGAAATATTTCTATAGCTCTCCATCACCCAAGAGGACAAGAGTACATTTTGCATTACCGTGGTCTCCACACCAGCACATCTATGTACAAAGAACCACTGATACTGCATACTGCCTTTTAGCAAAGTATATAATATGCCATTTTATCTAAAACGTATTGAACACTTCATGACTTACCTCTGCAAATGACTTATGACCAACTTTTGTATACTAGAATAGGAGGACTCTATGGACTGACCGAGTTTTTTTAAACCCTGTTAAAAAAGAAATACAAACATACAGTAATATTCTATTAATGCAACCGAACAGTGATTGAAAGATCCTGAAATAGATCATTTTAACGTTAAATAATATTAACGTACCTTTACTGTGAGTTGGTTCATTAACAATGCCTGAAGTTCCAGACTAAAGGGGGCGAGGGAGAGAAAATCAAATATCCTTTCATTTTGTATTTCAATATCAAATGCAAATGCATACTCAGATAAAACAACAGTAACTACCTTGCTTTGCCCCATAACAACAGCTGCATAAACTCATCCTGAACAGAAGTGGTTGTATTCTTTTCCTGTCAGTCAAAATGATTGAAATAGATTGGTAAAGAGTTTAAATCCAGCCCCACATAATCTCACAAATACCTCAATTAAAGTACATCATAAAACCCATCCATACCCTTGAATGCTGAAATCAGACTACTGATCACTGGAAATTCATTTCAATTCAATGATTCAAGTCCAGTATTTTAAGTTATTTTCAGTTGTATTAGTAAAAAATCTAAAAATTTCAGTTTGCCATCATCAAGAATCTACATTAAAAGTAAATCAATTCCTTGATTCAATTAACTTTCAGCCATGCACACAAAATATAAGCAAATTCATGAGCATCCCAATCCTGTCTGTTACATTTGCTCTGTTGAACCAGGCTGCAAATGCGGGTGGGCTGCCACTCCGCATTTACAGCGGTCAGTTTGTCAGTGACTGAAGTACAAAGAACACAACCTTAAATAGAAAGCAACTGTTCAATAGTTGTGCAAGCTGAAAACTGTAACTTAAAAAACAAAAAAAAAAAACAAAAAAACGTAGAATCAATGAAGTAAAGGAGTATCACAATACAATGGCACTTGACTGTACTCAGGTATCTTCAATGCTAGAGCGACTGATACACAATAGCAACGAGGTTGTCTCTGAACTTAGAAATTGTTATTTGGAGGCATTACACAAACAAAATCAAGATACTTTGTTAGCATGAACAGCAGAAATAGGGCAAAAAACGTTCTTTCCAAAAGAACAGTTAATACTATGATACCTGTACAAACTTTGTTAACCGTGAGTCCATCTGCATCAGTATTTCTTCCCATGCTTCACACATGCATGTCAATGACAACTTTATATACTGTAATACAGAAACAAACATTAGCATTACTCCCTTTTTTCTCCTTCAGTACACATTAGAGAACTGGCTGTTACAATGCAAAGGAAAAATATACTGCAGATAACAATTGAAATTTATTGTCAACTTTTCAAGTCAGAGCTTTACGCTTACTTAAAACCAACTTACTTTTCCTACTAGGAAAAAAATTACTTGATTTAAGAATATTGAAGCCTCTAAGAACTGCAATATTAAAAAGATGTCATAACAAAACTGTACCTGTAACAGAGTTGAAATGTGAGTAAACTTCCGGGCCATTCGAGTTACCTCAGGTAAATAACTTGATAATAGACTGGTATCCAGCTATAACAAACAAACCGAGAAACATTAACAGATGATTTGTCTTTTAAACAGCTTTAGATAACAAAAATGAAAAGACAGATGGGGAGGACCCACAAAAAAAGCTGTCATTTCTCATTTTCTTAAAGTTGATTTTAAGAGGGAAATTAAGTTAATTCAAAGAGGTAAGGAATATTTTAATACATCCAAAAAATTCTTGAAAAAAAGTCCTAATTCTGGAGTTCTAACAGTAATTATTTGAAGGATGACTGTTCTGGATAGACTATCCAGTCAACACCATTCTGGATAGACTATCAATCAACACCACTGCTTCTATGCCTTTGTGTGAAGACTGAAGAAATTTTGAGTAACTAACTGAATAAATTAATATTATATTTAAAGTAATATTTTAAAAGAATGCCTCAGAGCATCACCATCAGTCTCATCTGTGAGACTGCTTGTCAATGTGAGATCGAAAAGCTAGATTGGGGTGAATTTCAAAGAGACTGAAAATAATAGTTGTGGTGTTTTTCTGCAAATAATGGGAAAGCAATAATGTTAGCTGAAAGTAACTAAAGCAAGCACTTTTACCTTTAAAGAACATTTTAAAATTATTTTACTTGCCTGAAAATATGTTATCTCTGCCTCACTGTCCGAAGAGTCTTGTATTTCTGTAATAACTGACAGTGATTTCAAATCACTAGACAAACATAGTCCACGACAAGAACCTGCCACCTGAAGGATTGCAGTTTAAATGTTATTGAAATACTGTAATTTCTTATGATGCATTTACTGCTCTATCACATTCACATACAAAGAAGACTGCATTCAATGACATCTAAAAACAAAATGGAATTTTCAGCTACAGTTCAAGAACAAAAGCACCCTTTTTAATGTGGATTAGTGTTGAGCTTAGTTTCATTTGAAAATGAAAATACATTAAAATGATCAGTTAGAGCTGGAATGTCTTTCCAGCAATAACCACACAACCCAACCCAGAAAAACAATTACTCCTTTCTTTGAAATTTCAACAATGCAGTTTCACTTACGTTTAAGCACACATACGCATTATTTCATTCAATGCAGCTATACTTTGGTATATTCTGAAGAAAAAAAAGCATGGAAAGGAAACAAACATACCCCAGTTACTGTAGCAATCTTGAACATTCCGTAAGCATAAATTTCAATAAACCCTGAGCTGCCTCCAAGGACAAGAGCATTAAGCCTATCAAAACAGAAGAGTATGTGTTGATGAGCATACCAAAAGAAATTAACAGCTTTTTTCCTGGACTATCAGAAGTCACATCTGCCAGTTTCGAATGCAAACAAATATAATGTTCCCTAAATTTGAACCTTCTAGAAGAAAAAAGTAGCAGCTTACAACAACAGCCTGCCCACCAATACAGGCTGCAAAGCACTCTGATAAGACTACACTTTCATTCCCCTGCATTTATCCTAACCACACACATAGTAAGTTTGTTGCAGTCGCTCATTGGTTCTCCTCAGGAAAACCTCAGCAGCAACAAATATATAACATAGATCCAGCTGCAAAGAACAGCCACAGGTAACAACAGCATCAGAGACAGAAACCCAATTCAAAGAACAGGATCTGGGACAAATAGATCTGTATTCTGCTCAATTACTAACATCAATTTGCTGCAATGACTTATAAAAATGCTTCTCTTTGACCTCTTTGTTTTTGTTTACATTTAAAACATTGGACAGGGAGGTCGTCTATTGCTGCTGCACACCAATGCATCTTCAACTGCACATAATTTGATTACATTACAGTGAGCAGCAATGCTCTACAACATAAAAAATCCTATACCAAACACCAGCTGCCACATTTTTTCCCCTAGCAAGGAAATCCTACCAAAAGAAGAGATATCAAGACTTAAAAGGCAATTTTACACATCCTCCAGCTGTTCTTCATGTTTCCTAATGAAAGATGTTTGAAGTTACTGTAGCACTGCTAATTTCAGCGATAATGTTAAGTTCATCTTAATCACACTCACGCAAACCTGCAAAAACAAATTATCTGTCTGAAATATAAAGAACATTCATGGGGTCTCCAAGATCAGTTTAAGTAAAACATACAGGATAGCCTTCAATTGTGCCCCAAGAAATCTAAGGAAAAGAAGATGTGGCACCAACAGCAGTTGTTCATAAGGTGTCTGACAAACCCTCTAAATTGAGGAAGAAAAATGTAAACTGACGGATACTTTTTTAAAGTATATTCCTTGAACTTCATCTTTGTACACAAAAAAAGGAAACATTTCATACCCTTTCTCCAGGACCCTTAAAAACAGATTATGAATAACGTAAAAGTAAGCCCCTCCATTATTTTAAAGCCAACAAATAAATGAATAAATAAATAAGAAAGGAAGAACAACCCACAAACAGAATTTACCTTACGTCACCCAGAAGCTTCATAATCTCATCTGACTTTTCTTCACTGAAAATATAAAATACATGATTGGTTTTTATGTAGCTTGTCTCAATAGCAGAAAAACAAACAAACAAAACACAAAAACTAAAAAAGATATGATAGGTTACCTGAAAATTTTTGCCGTTGTACTATAACTGAAAAAGAAAACAGTATTTTCAATTACAATCTGCTGACATCTAATCCAAAGCATCTGTAGAGCAGTATAGATAAAAAAACAAAACAATGACAACAAACACAAATGTTACATTCCTGGATTGCTAGTATAACACTCACTTTTTTGGTAGTGCTGGTAATTTAGGCAAAAGGAGATTTGACTCATCCTCAGCATTATAAAAGGAAGTGAGAACACTGAAAAACAAATAAGATTACCTTTACTAACCAAACTGTAAAAATGGGAGGGGAAAGAGAATTTCTAACGTTGAAGTTACAGCACATACTCAACATGTCACTTATATTAAAAAGATAAAACATCAGAGAGTAATCCCTTATGGGGTCTTTAATAGCTAAATTTATCTAATAACCAGATTAATAAAAGAAGCCTGATTTATTTATTTTTAATTCCATCAAAGGAGAATATTTGGAGAAAGTTTGTAACTGCTGGCTCAGCACCTTAACACTGAATCCCCCATTATCTGTAATGCAGTTACTGAGTGGGGCTTCCTGTTTAAAACCCGTACAGTCCTGGAGCTAACCTACTTGCAGCTCAACAAAGCTTCACTCTAAAGACACGTACTGCAGTATGAAGACTAAAATACAGTCCTTATACCACACCTTAGACATGTCTGAATGATTAGGTTCCCTACAAGTCTATCCCCATCTATCCTTCACTCAGTGGTAAGGCGCAGGCACAGGATGCCTGTGGATGAGAGAAGCTGTGGATGCCCCATCCCTGGAGGTGTTCAAGGCCAGGCCGGATGGGGCCCTGGGCAACCTGATTTAGTGGGTGGCATCCGAGCCCATGGCAGTGGGGTTGGAACTGGGTGATCCTTCAGGTCCCTTCCAACCCATTCCATGATTCTATAATTCTACAATCAGAAGAACGCTAGAACAACTTGTGGTATAGCTGTTTTCTTGGTATCTTAAGGTTTTCATTCTCAAGAGGCAGGGTGGGAAATCTCTGCCAGTCAGACTTACCCCACATCTCTTTTTCAAATAAATGTTTTATTTATTATTATCTTAGACTACAATTAAGTGCCACAATTAAGACCACAGGAATGGGGACCACGATATCTCCCAGCTCACAAGTGCTCCTGAGAATTATTTAATGCCACAGTGTTCACAGTCACTACGAGCAAGCAATCTGACTTCCTGAGCAAGCACACCCATGGCAGAACCGCCAGCAGGTTTGGATGTCATACCAAAGATGCACTGCTAAAAGATGTAAACACTGAACTAAAGGTCTTGAAAGCACAAATGAAGAAAGGTTTAAATACAATACCTTTTCTAAGGAAACAAAATAACCTAATAACATTATTATAATTATTTTAATAAATTAATTGGTATCGAAGTAAACTGGATCAGGAGACATGCTGTACAAGTTAACACTTTCATGCTGAAATATTTGCTTATAACCTAAAGAATCACAAGACTAAGGTTTTAGCACTGAATATAACCATATGAAAAGTATCTGTTAAAATTTTCCTTTTGGTTAGAATAAAGCAATAAGAAGATGACATTTGCTACGACATATTTTATGATGTGACTGGTTGTAACATACGAAGTATAAATTATTAGTAAGGTAGTGCTACATAGCCCATAATTTACTTGTAGTTTCTCAGGCCCACCTGCTTTCCTCAGTTACTTCCATCCAGTGCATGTAGGTAATAGATGAGTCCACTGAGAAGGAGTGCAAGCTTTCAGGTTTTTCTACATCGCACAGAATAATCCGCTTGGTATCAGTAAGGCCAAAAGCCAAAACTAGAAAAGGACGAGTAAAATGTATAAATAACCAACATGCAAAACTTTGTACTTTACACTGAAACAACGCATCTTCAAAGTCCACCTCTGAACTGAATTTTATTTGTCCATTTACAGTGCTTCCAAATTCTCACTTGAAACCTACTGATTAGAATGAGGGTTTGAACTCTCATATTTTAAGTGATATATTTAAGTCAAAAGCCTGATTCCAAAATTATTTATTTACATGTTGAACTGAACATGCTTCTAACACAGTCCTGATCAGACAGCTTTTCTCTATTTTCCCAATAAATTTAGTAGTTTACATAAAACTGCTTTGTTAGGAAATGGATGCTTTGCTACACCTTGAAAAGCAGTATTTTGGACATAAATTCATCTTGGAAATCTTTCTTATTCACTTTGAATAAACCTACAGAAAATTAAGCTACCCTTTTCTTCAAATAGTTTACTTTAAAGTTTCTTTTGCAGATAAAATGTATCAACACCATAACCTTCAGTGAATTCCAATGTGATTTTTATTGCAGCATGTCACCTCATATACTTTACATTACTTTTGCCATCGGGCCTCCAAGCAAGAGCAGTCACTTCTTTTCCTGTATTTTCATTTGGCGGCAAACTCCAAACTCGTTGAAAGTTTGCAAGCCGATGAAGCAAAACCTAAAAAGCAAACACATTTAAGACAGAACGATAAAACACTAATTTAAATAAAACCATTAATGCCATTTGTAAATCAATTCAAGACACAATATTTTACCCTTTTTAATAACTTCTACATCCTCAATAACACCTTCTCCTGAAGTAGATGCTTCACTCCTACGTGATCTAGAGACCAGCATACTGTTTACTGTACAGCAATACAGAGGAATAGATGGCGCCTTGTAGAATTTAGCAGCCTGTGACCTTCAGGGTTACCCATGCTTCTCCACCAAAGACAGTCCAAAAGCATAATCAGTCTGCATGCATGACCACACAGTGGTTTCAGGAAGAAGAAAAGCTTGAAAATTGATTTAATTTAAATAGGAAATTTTACATGCTTTATAATCTCACAGGTAGAGGCACTGAGAGTAACGCCAGCACACTCAACAAGGCCAAGCGCAAGGTCCCACACCTGGATCAGGGCAATCCCAAACATGAATAGGGTGGGTGAGGAGTGGATTGAGAGCAGCCCTGTGGAGAGAGGGGCCTGGAGTACTGGTGGATGAAAAGCTCCACATGAGCTGGCAATGCACACTTGCAGCCCAGAAAGCCAGCTGCATCCTGGGCAGCATCAAAAGCAGCGTGGCCAGCAGGGCAAGGGAGGGGATTCTCCCTCTCTGCTCTGCTCTCGAGAGACCCCACCTGGAGTGCTGCATCCAGCTCTGGGGCCCCCAGCACAAGGAGAACATGGAAGAATTAGAGTGAGTCCAGAGGAGGGCCACAAGGATGATCAAGAGGCTGGAGCACCTCTCCTGTGAGGAGAGGCTGAGGGAGCTGGGGATGTTCAGCCTGGAGAAAAGGCAGCACTGGGGAGACCGTATAGTGGTCTCTTTATCAGCAACTGTAGTGATAGGACAAGGGTTAATGGCTTTAAATTGAGAGTGGGTAGATTTAGATTAGATATGAGGAAGAAATTATTTACTATGATGGTGGTGAGGCTGTGGATGGGGCAGAGCAGCTGTGGATGCCCCATCCCCGGAGGTGCTCAAGGCCAGGCTGGATGGGGCTTTGGGCAGCCTGGGCTGGTGGGAGGTGTCCCTGCCCATGGCAGGAGGGTGGGACTGGGTGATCCTTCAGACCCCTCCCACCCCAACCCTATGATTTTTTTTCTGCAAATTAAAACCGGAAAGCATAACGAGTACTGCGAAGCCTGATAAAGCGTGGCTGTGCCTAGACACACGGCCACGCTTCCAAGCAGTCACCGGTGACGGGACAAGCAGCGCCCCAGGCACCGGGCAGGCCTTCCCTTCCCTTCCCTTCCCTCACACACGGCGCAGGGCGGCCGCGAGATGGCGGCCGCCGCCCACCCCCGCCTCCCTCAGCCCCTCAGCCCCCGTCCCGGCGGCGCTCACCTCCCCGGCCCTGTTGGCCAAGGCGATGAGGTCCCGTTTGGGCGACCAGGCCATGAAGACGACCTCCTGGGGCAGCTGCTTCTCGCCGACCTGCCTGAAGGCGGGCATGGCGGCGGCGCTCCTCCAGGCGGCCGCCTGGCACCCTCCGGCCCTCCTGGGGGGAGCCCCCGGCCCCGCACGGCCCCTCACGGCCGCCCGCCGCCCGCCCGCCGCCGCTCCCGCCTTCCGGAGGCGGCGCTTCCCCCGCTCCGCCGCCTGAGGGGAGCGCGGCCACGGCCTCGCTGCTGCCGCGTCCCGCTGTGAGGCGATTCCCCGACTTTCTTCTCCTGCCTGTGCCCAGCCAGGGGCTGCATCGACATCTATGTCCAGTCTTACTGTACAGCCCAGCTCCACGCTGGCAGTGGGAAATGCGACTCAAAATCACCCAGACAAAACCGTACTGTGAGAAAAATGGAGCTAAGACAGCTTGGATTCCTAAGAATTTGTGGCTTTCCATCACTCAGCCTCGCCCCAAATTCACCAGTGTGTACCCCGAACTGCAGTACCCACTCACACCCGAGTACACCTGACCTCTCAGCACTACTCCTTTGACCTCAGGCTCCTGCTAAACCAAACAGCTAAACACACAACATTGTGACATTATACAAACACACGGTAAAGAGCGTGGTTTATTTTGCGCTTCTGCTCCAGTAATGATGTGCAACAACAGAATTGTCGCTTTAAATCAGGTTTTATTTTGAACATTGATATTAACATTTAACAAAAAATTGAATCAAAGGCTGTGCGTAAAAAAGTCTCTTAAATAATTGTATATCAAGCAGTCATGTCTTTTTTTTCTTATTCTTTATTTTTCTTCTGGAGAATATGGCGTGTTTCATAGCCAGTCTTTTATGGATCTTCATCTTTACCCTCTTTAGAGTTTTCTGTCTTTGCTTTTTGTCAGCTCTGTAAAGCAAGAAAAATAAACAGATTAGAATAAAACAGGGAACATACTTTTCTACATTTGCTGATAGTTTATATAATCTGTCCATATAAGCATATGAACTTAGAAGTACTGTCACAAGAAGTTCACAGTACGTTCAATTTTATAGTATTATGACATTTAATCTTCCAAAAACTGTTTGTCTGCTTTATTGTCATTTATTATTTTTCATTTATGTTCTTATTCAGCGTTTACCTTTAAATAGCTATAGGAAACTTAAAAAATGCCACTGACCAAGTATAAAACAGCACATACAGATTTTTGTGCCGAGTATTTTATGTATGAATATATAATAGGAAGGCATAAAAGAAAGTAGATAAAGTTTAATAACAGTATAAAATGAAAATAAGGGACCCAAATATAATTAGCAAGTTGTTTGTTTTCTGTCTCCTACAAAGGATGCATTTCATAGCACAAAACACTGGGTAATTTTAATAAAGTAAAATATTTCCATGTGTTTTTATTAGAAAAAGAAATAAATGTCATTTTCAGTTATTTTCAGTAATAAATCAGCAAAGTAAATTACTGATAGCCTGAAAGGACTAAACCATTTCCAGTACAATATATACCCCACTGAAGAAACAGATGAGGTTTCATTAATTTCTTTTAGTATCATTTTTACTTTTTGAAGCAAAAAAAGAACTGTTAAAGGAGGGAGTAACATAAAACAAAATATTGCTACATTTTAACTCTAATACTCCGTAACCAAAACGTGGATTAATGTTGTAGCAGGGCATGAAGCAACACACCTGCAGTCTGCTAAGATCTAGCAGGCAGCTGGTGAACATCTTGATGCTGACCCAAGAGGTTAACTTCCTGAATCTCACTATCCAAGAGAGGTACATCTTTTGGGAAGGAAGATTTGCATCTCCACTGTTACATCCATTTAAGTCAAGAATCACAAATAAAACCATTCACTCTACAAGGGAAGTTACAAAAGTGTGGGCCAACTGTCACAAACTGGAATGACTGAGCCAATTGCTGGACCATCTCTTAGCAACCACTCTTCCCTCTTTACAGTTAGTTCTACCTGAAGACCATCACACACACTTTTTGTCTTTTGATACATAAAAGTATGTGCTTGTGTATGTTACAGAAACACAGCCATGGCAGAATAAACATACTTCATGTGCCCCTCGTTAATAAAGTTATCACATGGTGCAGATTTAGACCTTACTGCAGAGAACACATGAAATACCAGATTGTAAAAACAATCTACAACAAAGCAAAAGAGATTAGAAGCAATAAAACCTGTGCGGTGACTAGTTTTTCTGCCATTCTGTGAGAAATCCAAAGGGGAGAAAAGTTTTACACTACTTTAGATTAATTTTGAATCTTCTTGGCAGAGCTATGCCATACACTATTCACTAAGTTTGGGACCTGTATAAATCCCTTTTGATAGAAGACAGTTAAGGAACTGGGAACCACAGGAAGCTACCTGTCTAAATGAACCTGGCTTTTATCATATCCTCCTTTGGTATATACTTCCCAGCAACACAGCAAGTGGACAATACTGAAAGCTGACAGCACCAGCACGCAAAGCCTAAATTCTGTCTTTCTAAATCATTTCTATGTAATAAGGTCAACTCTAATCTGAAAGCTATTTTTCATTATATTAATACAATATCACACTTACTGGCATGATGTTCTAGTGCGGGAGAGACTGGGACAGGTACTGCGTTTGTGACCTGCCTTGCCACAAACAAAGCAGCCAGCATCAGTCTTCTCACAAGTATGGCTTTGAAGAGCGCAGCAGTTGCAGTTGTTACAGTGAAACCAAGCTGCAAAACAAGTAAAGTGACTTATGATCTAGAGAAGGTTCAGTATTGTCATTCTGAAGCTGAGTTTTAAATATAGGCTATTTTATGAGGGTTTTTATTTTGTTTTACCTTTTCAGAGATGTGGGTATTCAGTCTCTGGTCCCTTATCATACTTGATGAATATTCATTAGAGATACCGTGTAACTATTTCAATATAACTGAATTATTTTGTCATTAGAACTATTATCCTGTACATGATCTTAACATGAAAAAATGGCTCACATGTTAAAATGGTTTTACAAAGATACAGTTTCAATACTGGCAACCATTTCAAATGGTTGCTTCAGCTAATAAAACACCACTATAAATACAACTTCATTTGCGTATGAAGCATAACTTGATCATGCCCTCACAAACATTTTAGCAATTGCCTGTGTTTATAAAATTCTAATGAAAAGTTTACAAAATTAGGAAACACATGACAGCTCAAAATATTTCAGTTTTCCCATAACAAATACAAGTGGGATTTTAGTATGTCTTGAGAAGAATTTAGGTGTATTTCCACTGTGTGGAAATAACTACATTATCTTATGGCAACTTGTGTAAAACAGATTTTTCCTTTAAGCTATGTCTTCTATACGATTCCATTTTACTTCATTTACAGAATATTTTCTCTTCTGATTTGTCACCTCAGTTTCCTTGAAATATAGCTTATGTGTACTTTTCTTCAGAGAAGTATTTTTCTGTACTTACAGGGTTTTACGCATTTTTTGCAAAGAATACAGTGTTTCCATTGTCTACCATCCTGCAAATAAAAGATGAATAAATGCAATGTTTGTTTCAAAAAACATTGATTCTATTTTAAAACTGAATTTCTAATGTATGGTCTCCATTATTTAAAGAAACAAGTGCTGTGTAGAAAGGACCATAATTTAAAAACATCAGCGCTGAGAATCTGTGACAACCACCGTAAAATGGCTGCATTTTGAAGTTAACAAGTATTACAGTTTCTGAAACATGAGAAGAAAGGCATGTGTAAAACAGAGCACTGATGAATAAGGTGTGGTCTAAGTGGCAAGCAGATAACTTTTCCAGTCCTCTTTCCAACAGAAAGGAATCAAAAAACAGAAATTAATTCCCAGTAATTTATGAATGATGTCCAGTGAAGTTAGTAAGACAACTGAATTAAAATATCTGGGGTTTCCCAAGGAAATCAGTATCAAAATAGGTTTTTACCACACTAAATGTTACAGAAGTTATTAGGCTATTGCTAAAATTGTCACCCAGAAAGAAGTCAGAATACCTACTTTTGATGTACATGAATTGCATATCTCACAGTGTTGGTTGCCAGAACTAACATATCGTTGACATATAGCACAGAACCTGGTAAAAAGAAAACTATAAGTGTTTTGGTCCAATACTTACTAATGAAGCAATATGAATGAAATTTATACAACAAAAATAAATATAAGGATTGCAAAATCACTTTGCTGAATCAAAGATCATGTTTTTGACTCATAAGCCACCACTAAGGCCCAGAGCCTCATAATCAAACATGGCACAAACAAGCAGTAAAAATCTGGGTGCAGGAATTCAAATTAGCAACACATTATCAGCAGTGAATTAAACCAAACCCCATTAATTGAGCCTCATCAGTAAAGTTCATTTGTCCCTGATGCTCCTCTTGGTGCACGTTATTAACTAGTGTCTCAACGAAGCTGATTAGCTGGGATAGCTGTACATCTCCATCTCCCATAGGCGTACACATTTCCTATCATTCCACAAGGGAAAATGTGAGCTCTTTCTAGATGCCCAAGTCTCCTACACATTGTTTACACAGAACATGTGACCTTAGACTTAGTGAAACATGCTCTTGAACCTGGTATCCAGAAGTTAGGTATGACAATATTGAAGAGCACGTTCCAAAGTCTTTTGGAGCCTTTATACCCTAATTAAAAACAAACATTCATTCAGTCATTTGACTGTTAGCACAACTTACCTGTAGCCCTCTTCTACAGGAAGTATAATCATACTTGGGGAGAGGTTTGTGAAGATACGGACAGGAGACTGCCTGCGACCTGTCTTGCCGTGTTTATACAGTGCATGATTATCATAGTCTACCTGGAAAAAAAACCATAATTTTTTAAAAAGAAGTCTTACATTGAATGCTAAGCACAGAGAGAACTACTTGCATATTTATTCCCTTTATCTTATGAAATTGTCATTTTTATCTAGAAGACTCTAACCTCAAATTAGATTACAAATTCTACAGACAGTATTTTGCCTCGTTTCTTTTTAAATTTGTGCAACGATAATATCAGACTAGACTCAGGAAACCAAGTTCCCAGCACCGCAACTATCCAAGTTAACTTCTCCCTTTTTACTCTTTTGCATAGGGCACCTGAAATAACATTTTGGTTGTCTTATACTATAGAGGAGGCTGTTCTACAAAAGTGCAACCTATTAAAAAAAACAGAACTATATTGTTTGTTCTGTCTGGCAGAACAAGAGTTGATGTCCATCTTAACCCATCTCAGAACTACTAGAACGTTGCAAACCCAATTAGCACTGCTTTTTCCAGCTCTGCCTCCTAGAACTTGCCCCCAAAATTCTCATCTCTGAACACCCACAGGAACAGAATCTAGACTAGCATTAGTTTCCATTTTTTTTCTAGGAATTTCCATTCTACACAATACAAATATGTTGTCTGGAATACCCATATCAAATTTTATGCAGACTTGTTATAGAAGAAAATAAAATTTTAACATCATCAATACACGATTGCTCTCTCAAAAGTCACTGATGTAAACACTCTTAAACAGCTTGTAGAATGGATACAACATTAGAGAAACTGACTCCAAATTATCTCTTTATCATTGACAACTTCATTTATTACATAATTCCAAAAATGTCCACTGTAATTCTACTCTTGTCCCAGTAGTTCTGGATACTAAAGACCTTAAACTTTCTTTTGACCAGGGCTGGACATTACTCATCAAGCTACGGACATTTCAACATCTGGGTAAAATTAAGCACTCTTCCTCAAGCTACCTCTTCACTTCTGCAATATGCACCTGTTAAAATTAGTGCAAAGTTTGTCACACTGAAAACATTTCAGAAGAAGGGGACAGGTGGCAGACAAGCTTGTATATAACAAGCTGTAGGAGTGTGACAAAGTTATTAAAGGTATGACTAATACAAATACAGAATCTGGGGTTCACATGATGAGCATCACATGGTTTGCAGTGCCTCCAACAGAACGAGAAGCTTAGGAAGGCCCATCTGCGGCTAATACCATTATGCCCCCTTTCATCAGATTCCCGTTCACACTGCACAACTGAAATTTAGCAAATTCACTGGGCTTGGTCATACCTGATAATCCATCATACTGAAGCTTGGGAAAAATTCAAGAATACGAGACTCAAAGAAGTACGGAAATATCCAGAACATGGGCATCTCCTGGTTTTCATAACCTTGTGATGAAAAGATTTGGATGTACATTAAAGAAAAACAATGTATGTGAAGGATGAAAAAAACTGAGTAAATGTTCTGAATACATAAACATACATACGTATGTCACTCTGGGCATAATAACTAGTTCCTCTAGGGGGCAGGAAGTTTTTGGCATGTTTATATATACTGAGCTTTAAGTTCCATTTACTTCTAACAATTTGTATCACCTGCCTAGGTCGGTAAGAAGTGTTACTAGCAAGAATTACAAGTAGCAAGAATTACAGACTTTTAAATAGGTACTTTTTCCTAACGTGATGTTACAGCTTAACCCACTTCTCTGGTTGTAATACATACCTTCTTTTTCTGTCTCCTTCCACATTGCCATCAGTTTTTTAAAACTAGAAGCCAGTGCTTCCACTAAACCTCCGAATGGGGGATCAGTCACCATAATAACTCTTTCATCTTTGTCTTGATGCAAGAATTTCCTACAAGTTTCATGTTCAGCCTGTAAGAAAGATAAATTTCTAAAAATGTAGATTCAAGAACTGTAAAAAGACTGTATTTGGCAAGATAATAATTATTTTAGAAGTTTCAACTTTAACACTGTTGGTTATTTCTTCTTGTGTAGATGAACACACAGACCACCCTTCCATTTCATTCTAGAGGATTCTTTTTATTTTTTTATTTTCAAGAACTCACTAAAATTAGGCTTTAGAATGGGAAACACAAACAAAAACCAGCAAATCCGTGGCAGCTTACTAATAATGGCAGGAGAAAAGCAAACAGTGACAGAGGAAATTACTAGGCTAAGTGCTCTGAAAAGTGTTTGGAATTAAATTACACTATGATCCTCCATTAAAAAAAAAAACAACAAACCCACAGTAAATGTTCTATTGCAGCAGCAGGTTTCCTAACAAACTCAAGTACTTAATGTGCCATTTAAAAAGAAACAACGAATTACAAATTCAGCATTTGTTTTACCCAGGACACTAATTCAACTTCATTTTATGACAAGGTTAATCTTTTGACTTTGCTTGCCTGGTATAAACCAGGACAACCTCCTCTTCCTTCCCACCAGTACATCAGTGAACAAGTCTTGTAGCATCCACTAGGCTTCTGAAGGCTGGGAATAAAACAATTAATTCTGTGGTAGCAACACAGAAACAGGGCTAACCAACACTTACGTACAGCAACAAGTCACACCAAACTGTCTTTTAGTAAGAGCTGAGCTAAGGTAAGTAAACTTAGCATGAATTTAACATGCAACTTATCATTGAACCAAGTGGGAAAGAATTACTGAAGAGGCACTGTTATTTTTTGATTTCCAATATCGTTGACTGCTTTTATCCCATAACAGTTGCTTTCTAACAAACCATCTAGACTAGCCAGGATATTCTTACAAAATTCTGCATCAACAACATGTATTCTTTACAAAGCATTCAAGAAATACTTGCTCTTACCTCTCCACCAAAAAAATAATGATTAAACATGTTGTAGTGGCAGAATTCATCCTCTGTGTAAAATTGTGAATACCTGCAAAATAAGTTTTAACATTAACAGAAAAATATAAATATCTTTTTGCCTGCCCTAAGGGGCATTTACAGTGAAAACAAGACCTTAACAAAGAGGTGATTACTGACAACACAGTACCAGGAATTATAAAGTACAATTATTTTTCCTCATAAACTAGCTGCCATTTGTGTATGTGAGTAGAAGTGGAGAAGAAAGAGACCGGAAACAGAAAACAACCACCAATTTATCTTTTAAAGTATTAAAATATAAATATTTGCACGTACTCTTCAGACAGATGAACATTTATCAAAACCTACCTGAAATCAATATCTAGCAGAAGGCTTCTAACCCTGAAATCTTCTTCTTGTGATGCTTTTGACTGGATCATTTCATGAAGCCTGAAGTATAATTGGAGCAAAGAGATTTAACACATAATCACTGGCTTCAGAAAATATCTTGCAAGACAAGAATGTCTGGTACTTTACTAAACCTAAAACCAAACAGATAAAGAAAATGGAGTAATCTGAATTTGAATAATTCTATTTAGCTTACATTTAAAGTTAGAAAACTATGTTAGTCTTAAAAGATGATACCTCACTAGAGACTAGTGGATCACCATGAAAAAAAAAACAAAAACATAAGCTAAGAAACTTATCACTTTTGTGAGAAACAAAGGACATTTAAAAAACAGGTGGCTGGGTGGGAAGTTAATTGCAGTGCAGCTACACTCTCCTTGTGTTATCTTGTGAGCTCTAAACAAGGTCCCACTAGATGCCTGGATAATTCCAACCAATTAAAGCACAGTGAACCTCTTACTACAGGAGAATCTTAGAGTATTTAAATTTTAAATATTAGTAAGCTGCACAGTATTGAAACAGTAATATTATTTGAAAGCATAACAATCTCCACTGACGTACCTAGGTGTTCCAACGCAGAGCACTCGTCTAAATCCTAACGAAATAATAAGGTCCAGTAGAAACCGGCAACTTCTGTCTGCAAATAAATACTGTGCATTTGTTTTTTTATTTTCCAGTGGATACAGAAGTTGACTGGGGCTTCTTAACTGGGCAGTGGAGATATCACACAGAATCTGGTGACTGGAGTGTTTTTCCCATTCAGCTGGCAACAGCAGTTGCTGACATTCCTGGCAAAACTTCCTCTTTGATAATGGCAACAGAACAAAATTCTTGTACCTTTAAATACAATAAATAAATAAAAGCCTATATAAAAGAAATGAAAGGGGTTTCATATTTTGTAATACATTTAAATAGGCACATGGCTTAAACTGTTCTTGCAAAACTCCATTACCTACATGTCAATGAAGTAATTTTTATGAAAAAAATATTCAGACACTTTCAAAAAGCCTCCCCTGAAAACAAGTAAATAATACACTAAATAATACACCCAAATATATTGAGAGTTCCCAGAAAATAACTCAATTACAGAGCAAAGACTCTGTAACAACTACCAGCAAGCAGTCCTGTATGCTTATACACAAAACTCACAGATCATTATTAGTGTAATACATTGGTGTCTTTTCACAACATGTGAAAAAAAGCCTGTCACCTTTTCACACTGAAAGTTAGGAATAACTTTTTCAACTCACATCATTACTGACCTGTTGTTAGCACATTGTGAGCACTAACATAAGAAGAACTATATATATATATATATATTTTTTTTTTCATACATATAAGTATATATGGAAAAGAAAATAAGTTCCTGGGTCAAAAACATTGTGCTATAATCAGATGTTTCATGCTATTTACCCTTTGCAGTCAACCATTTATTATTTTTCTAAATATCTCTATTATGTCCATATTCAGAGTACTTTAACCTATGTAAGACTGATTTTTACTAAAGAAAATGCATTTAGCAACATTACCTTTCCACATTCTGTCTGTGAGTAAAAGGCGGCTGATGATTTCTATTATATTCTTCCCGTGCTGCAAGCCTAGTTTCTGACACCTGTAAAATTTACGTATATAAGAAGTTACAAAACAAATAGGTATCACTGAGTTGTAGATTAAATCTCAGTACTAAACAAAAAGGATGCATCACAGGTCTCATGGTTCAATTATTCTGTTCAAGAAAATTATTACATTCCTTGGATTCCCCACTCAGTAACAAGCATGACTGCAGTGTAGCGGCATGCTGCAAAACAGAAGTCTCTCTGAATTCAATCCATGCAAAAACAAACAAATAATATAAGGATTTCATTCTTCTACCACATGTAATACTGAGGGAAAAATCTCAGAACATGTTTACGATGCAGACAGAGAGGGACATGCTGTCTGTGAATGCATTCCAACAGTTGCATTCCCTCTGCAGAACAATGACCTTACCCTGCAGGACTGACAGTGGAAAAATATCCCAAGTCTTTTGCGTGCCGTTATTTTAAAAGCACGTCAGCTCTGCTGACTCTTTTACTTTGCTTCCACACAACATACTTATTTGCTCCACAGTTAATAGTTTCAAGACATTTGCACAAAACTTACAGATTTGTTTAAAGGGTGAGACAGGGAAATTCAAAGGAACAAAAGTCCCTTTGACACAAGTGATGTCATGTTCATTGTGAAATTTTACTAGGAATACCTAGTATTTAAATCTACACAACAAGTGATTAACCACTTCGTTTTCACTTCATGATACTTTTCAATGGTAGCTAGCACAGCGCTGAAAAGTTTACGAACCCAAATAAATTCCAACCTGCCAACCTGTTGAGGACAATAACCGCGAGATACTCAATTAAGGCAACACAGAAAGTAACAAAATGCGGTGCACAGAAGCCACAGCAAGCTTTCCACCAACACACACCAATCTCAACTTTGTTGCCCTACAGTTTTCCAACCAAACTTCTTTAGGAAAAGTGCTGCAGATGTTCTGAGACTACTGAGCACCACGCTGATCCCACTGTCCTCACTATTTCGTGCGTTTTACACACCACCTGCCTGTATCCACCAGGCTTTCTCCGTCTTAACCGTGGAAGATGAGGACCACTTGGAATCAGAACTATCTTTTTTTGTTCAACATTGCATAGTATTAGCAAAATTCATAACTTGGTGTTTTGGTGATAAAAGAAACAAACACCAGTTTTGCTCAAAATGTGCACAGTCTTCCTTGAAAGGTATATATGAAACACATTTCTGCTGAAAAAATTATTCCAATACCTGAGTAAGAGCTGTTAGACGAAATTTACAAAACAATTGCCACAGATTTCCAGCACACACACACACACGCATATATATATATATTCAGTTTTGCGTTAAGCAGAGTAAAAACCCCAATGTTTACTTAGCCTGAAGCAGTCCTCGCTTACCTTCTCATCCTCCCACTGGAAAAAGTTACAATCTTTTCTATCCCTACAGGCCGAGCAAGCATAAAATCTTCTCCCCTCCTCTTTGCCGTGGCTGACCTTTACGAAGAGGAGAGCAGGACCTGCAGGACAGACGCCATTACACCCCGACACACGGGACACCCGCGGATCTTTAACGCCTCGAGGAACCGCGGTCAGTCAGTCAGGGCCCCCAGAGCCCCCCGTCGGGACCCCCGGCCCCCATGCTCACCGTGCGGGCAGCTGGGGGCGCCGGGCACGGCGCCGAGCAGGGCCGCTCCCGCTCCCGGTCCCGCTCCCGGTCCCGCCGCGCTGCCGGCCGCCATCTTCCCGCCGCCTTCCCGGCAGCCACGCGGGGGGCTGGGCCTCCTCCACAAGTGATAATAAAAATAAAAAATAAAACCGCAACTCCTCCCCCTTCAAAAGAAACACGCCCCGACCGCGCTTTACGTCAAGCTGATGCTTCTGCCGAAACCGCCCTCTTACTAACGTTGTGCCACTGTTAGGCAGATAAAAGTCCTTAAAATTAAACGTTAGAGTTCAGAAAGGCAAATAAATGCTGCTTAGCAGAAATCATGCTACAAGTTGTGGAACAGTTCTGAAAAAAAATCACGATTTTGTACTTCTCTGCCCTTCTCTCAATAAGGATTTCTAAATCTGCAAGTGGGGTATAATGCTATAAGTGCCCTGGTTGAACTACAAAAAAAAAAAACACCAAAAAAGCAACACCACACAGAAGAAGAGGCAACACTGAACAAGAATTGGCAAGGTTTTGAACTTCACTTGCTCCTTCCTTTTAATCGAGGTACCACAGCTTGGTGTGTTGTGTAAACAGGTTACATACAGCATCTGTTCAACACCTTCCACTAAGCAATATTAAAACTAGGTGTTAAAGAAGAGATGCTTCCGAGGAAGGATTTGTGGAAAGAACAGTGAAGAGATGAGTTTTGATTTTTTATTAAAAACAAAGAAACAAACAAATAACAACACCTGCCTAGGCAAGGCGATCCTAGGAACCTAGCATTGCCCAAAGCCCCAAACCAAAATACAGCTTTGCAGCTGCATGTTCAGTTTCTCCCACTATACCACCAATACCCTGATGAAGCCTTTAAAGGTCTAGAGAGCACGTACGAGTGTTCTGGTCACCAAGTCATAATAATTCAGTTACTACGAAAAAGCCATAAAATAGTACAGCGAGGCACGAGGAAACGTTTCTGTGCAGCACAGACTGCAAAGCATGCTAAACAAGGGCCAGGGCCATTAAACTTACCTTGCAGTGCCACTTCAGCTACATCACCTCAGTAGATACAATTTAGCGAACACTTCCACCCTGTGACAGCTACATATTTGGTACCACAAAGTTGTATGAATCATAGAATCATAGAAAAAAAGGTTGAAACAAAATTAAATTAACGACTGTTTTTTTTTGCAGGACAGAGGCAACACTGGAGCCAAAAACCTGTGCATTTTCAACTATGACATTTATTTTCTTCAGTAGGAGGTCTGGTACATAAATACCTTCTTTAAATTTTAATAAACTGTTCGGATAAAAACAAATCATGGAAAGTTTATAAAGGTGGTCATTTCAGTCTCATTTTGAACTCCACCGCACAGTAAGTTTTACATTTAAGGCTTAAACAATTCAGTTAATCATGTGAATTGCTAACATGCTACATTAATATTTACATCCACTCAAAATTATATAAAATACAAGCATTTTATTATTTGAGTTCAACAGTATTGCTTAGAATTACAAAATACAGCAATGTCTGAAATACTGAAGGTTTCATAAAAGCAGCAATTTTCTCCCATTCCCAGTCTTCACTGTCCAGAAAATTACCAAAATATTTATCATGTAACATAAGCCATGGATCTAGAAGCATGACCATCACGTCTTAAGACACAACTTAAACATAAATGAAAATTGGCAAATAAGCATGACATTGCTAAGAGTCCAATTATAAGTCTCTGTGCTCTATGTATTACAGTATTTTTTTTTCCAGTCAAAAAATAATAGTGTGTTTGAATAGAAATTCAGAAGGCAGACAGGCTTTGAGATGAATAGTGCTTCTGTCATTAACAGTGAAGAACCACTCTGGTGACTGATGAACACATTTATATTCATATTGAGAATCCAACCTGTAACATTGTGCAATTCTTCATAGATTCATCACAACAAAAATCTCACATTTTCCATACGTGTAATTAAATACACGAGTTCTAAAAGCTACAGGTGAAGCTTCACCCTTTGAAATGTACACTCAGTTCATTTTGTCACAGTAGAAACTGTGTGTACTTACTGGGGATGAATTTTGCTATAATTGAACTGAAAACTATTTAACCATTTTTGGTCCCCATGTGCAAAAAAAAAAATCTACATGAAGCATATTTTCCCTTCTCCCTTTCTTTCACTTGTGTCTCCATAGCAGGTTTTTTATTATTATTATTTTCTTAAGTGCATGACTTTTTTCAAGTAACTAGCCTATGAAAAATCTATAAACAGCTTAAAACATCAGGAAGAAATTCCAAGGAAAAGCATTTTCACAAAGATAGCATTCTGCACTTATTTTTTTTTTTAAAGAGCATATAAAAAGAAATTGATAGGGTATAGGTTCTCACATTTATACTAAACAAAAAGAATTCCTGTTGTATTCAAAAGTAGTTTCTCAGCATATGCAAACTATGCATCTTCCCTTTAGTATTATTCAGAATACATTAAATTAGCCTATAAAAATACAGTATGGACAAGTTCTTCTCATTCCCTGACATATGAATTCACAATTTTGACACAAAAATTGTAAACTTATTACATTCAAAATACATTTCTTAAGTCTTTTAGAATTTAAGTACTGAGGTGTCGGCAGTCGGAGCTCTTGGTATACAGCAGAAGTACATTATTGCAGAGCCTTTACACAGAAGTAGCTTACTACAGTTAGAGAAGTTTACTCTTCCCATATATTTCTGTTGCTACCAGGAGGAAAAGAAAGGCTTCCTGCTATGAAAGGTCTGTGTGAATGCGTTACTCAGATGAACAATTCGGCCCTGACTTCCAGTGCTACTTCGCTCCACAATCACACGTGGCATCTGAACAAGCTGAATGGGACTTTTTCCATCCTTTAATGCCTGAGTAAGGTTTAGTATCTAAAAGAGTAAAAGCAGGTAAGGTGAGGGCACACAAGTTAATCTGTGGCTAACAGGCTTATAGGTTTAGCTGTCACTCGTTTTATTCAATAACACAGTCTTCTACAGAATTGATTTATCAATTCCAAGTAGAAATACCTTATTTGGTAACATTATAACATCCAACTGCTATTTGACTATCTTACTCTTTTATTATGTTAATCCTCTTCCAATTTTTAAAAAGGAAGATAGACAGATCTATAAGTAAATTATTACTTCCAAAACTTCAGTGCTCACTACCTACCCTGATAATTTGCTCCATGTTCAATAGTATCCTTACTGTAAACTACAGCAAGCATTCAAATTCAGTTTTGCTGACATACTTGCATTAGCTGTAATCTCAACCCCCTTTTTTCCCCTCTGGCACAATGTCTCTTCCCTTGTGCAACTCACTGACCTTCTGTTCATTCCACACTTCCATGGCTGAAGAAATTCCTTAGCATGGCTTAATGCAAATCGGCTCTTCTAGAAACTCCTCTTTTCACTTACATTTCCTAAGTCCTAAGGCAATCCTCTGTAGGTCTGCATTACTTGGTTGCATAATTGCTATATTCTTGAAAATTGTTTAAGTTGGGTTTGAAACTCTTCCCAGAATTTTTCCCCTGCTTCACAACAACATGCTTCTAACTACTTTCAGTTCCTCAGATTTAAAGTTGCCTGAAGCCTAACGTACAAAATACATTGCCCTTTATCATTCTTACATTTAGGTTCTTCTTTTTTTAACAACGTATTTTAACAGGTATTTTGGCTATCACTCCAAACAGCATGAACTAAAGATTACTACCTTCTTTCATAATCAATGTAGTTATCCATTTTTTCTATAAACTTACTTGAAACATACTTTTTTTTTTTTTTTTTACACCAAAAGCAAGTCTAAATATCATTGCTAGAAGGCATCATTTGTAGTGACATATTCTTGCAAAGGTAGAAAAGTTTTTTTAAAATTCTCTGCTGAAATCCCCCTCAAGAAAAACGTTGGAAGAAAGCGTCCAGATTCAGCCTTTTTAGGGGGAAATTAGTTTAGACATCCTTAGCTAGATCTCTCACAATTATAGAAATTAGCTTTTTTCCCTGTAGCTTTTTCTTAAAGAACAGATTCCCTGTAGCCAATCGACTCATCACAAAAAGCCACTTAACCCAGTTTAAGATGGATGAATACTTCAGCGTACTTCCAGCAACTGCACAAACTTCTCCAAATAATTATTTCAAAAATAACTATTAATAATTAAATGGAATAAGGTTTGTTGGCTTTTAGCCAACACACAAAACTAATGTTAACCGAGACTATGTTTGACTAAGAACAGTAGTCTTGTGCAAGGCACTTCCTGATATAGGAAAAAAAGTCAGATTAAGCCACTCCTGGACTTGTGAATGTCTGGCTTTAAAGTACCCATGCTGAATTTAAGAATACAGGAGTCACTCTCAGTAAATTCAGGGCTAAAAGGACTATTAATTCATCCAATTGTTTTCACAAATCACTGGTTTATGCCTAGCTTACTCCAGAATGAATTGAATTAAAGTTTTAGCTAAAGCTTGTTTTCTAGCACATCACACCAGTTTTAAAGCAGCAAGGAGATGAAGAAAACCTTTTCCTCCCTTGCTTCAGTGTTCTTAAAAAAAGGCTTAGTTGTCACCAAATTTCTAATCTGGAAATACCTGAGTTACTTTGCTAATCACTGGTTCTGACATCTGCTAGGATGAAGAAATTCTATTACCTCATTTCTTCCTTGTAAAACTTTAATGAAGTTAATCCTCCAAAATTAAGTCATATTTAGTAACATACCTATATTTCACACCATTTTTTTCCATCCAAATTCATGACTATTCTTTGATGGATTGTTTTTTAACTAAGCATATACAGGTATGTACATCTCTAAGCATATACAGTCTATACAGCATATACGTCTAAGCATATACAGGTATGTACATCTCCATTCCCTGCCCCCCCCCCCCCCCCGAAAAAAAAACACACCAAACCTCCAACTACATTTTAGAAAATATTTTATAAAAGAAAAGAAACAGTATGTGCTGTTGTCTTGAGTATATGCCAATAAGAACAACCTCTAGAAAGAAATTTAGTCTAAGATGAAAAGACCTTCAAGTGTCTTTCAAATGTATAGGAGTTTGTGTCCCCCTACCCCCGAGATACAAAAATTAACATCTGAGAAGTGATGACAAATTATATATATATTTTTGAAATGCAGTCTTACCTGCCCCCTCATAACAGACATTTGGTTTTCAAAAGTAGCCTTGTCAAATCCTTTATCAGTCTTTATTAAAAACAAAAAAAAACCAGTTACTATAGGAAATGACCTATTTGTTTTCAGCTATGTGTTTGGCATGCAAATTAATCAAGTTCATCTTATGCACGGTCATATTTGCCAACACAACAAATTTCAGAAGAGTCCACTTATTGCAGAAAATTTGCATATATGAAAACAAATGATTTATCATATCATAAAAGTAGAATATATCAATAAATACCACTTAAGCCGGCCTACCTATGCATTAAACGCCAGTGCTAAACTACTTGGACCCACACCTTTACTCTGCAAATGGAATACCTCTTCCTCCTCCGGTTTTATTAAATCCTTCAAATTCTACTGGGTTTAACAGAAAACCCAGAGTCACTTTGAATGCAGCTGAGTCAGATGGAAATATTAGTGGCAGCATTTCACGATCTAGCTTTGAAGTTACTGCTGCATTTTCATTAAGTTTGAAATTACATATTTTTTTTTCCACCCCGTTCAAGTGGAATAATCTAAATGATCATGAGATACATTAGTGAATTTTACAAGTTCTCTACCAAAACACATAATTGTTTATGGAATGTTTCAGACAAGGAGATTCCATTACACGTCAATGTTGTAGCACAGTTTCAGTATCTTTAAAATAAATTTGACCAAGTTTTCACTTGAAACCTTATTTAAAATAACAATGGTCAAGATTTCAGTATCAGCTTTACACAATAAAAGTACATAAAATTAAGCATATAAAAGGTATACAGGTACTGTAAGTTATATTAAATGTAAGATTTCTTGGGCTAATACAGTTAAAGTGTATACACACTATAGAGGTATGTTAAATGGAATCCTTACAGATATTTGAGATATAAAAATTAACTAGCCTTAATTATGTGATACTTAAATATATAAAAATTAATTATGTGTTCAGATGGGCTGATTAGTCACAACGGTGATGGTTCCCTCTAATTATATAAACCCATGCCAGTGTTAAAGCTGCTTCATGGCATACACAAGTTAAAATCATAAAAAGAAAAAACAGCTAATAATTGCAATGGAACAGTTAGGTTCTTCAGTAATGTCAAATTCACGGTAACCTGCTCACCTTAAATAGTTCATGAAGATCTTCACAAAGATCCTGTACAAAGTTCATATCAGAGATGCGAGGAAGAACTAAGTCTCTGGTCTCCTGAGAGAAGGGAACTTGTGCTTGAGGAAGCCAAGCCCAGTGAAAGGGATCTAAATGTAGGTAAAACACATTTTCAGATTAACAACAGGCAAAAATTAAATTTTTAAATGCTTACCACTGCTGTGTTCCCTCTTGAAAGTTCTCAGTAACACACACTTTTTCACAGCATTGCCTGTTACCCCACATACCTCATCTGGCTGCAACTACAAAAGCAACTACTTAGCTTTTTTCCAAACAGTGAAAACATATTTAAGTATTTAGTTTAAACAATAACTAAATACTGTAAACAGAAGTAGAGGCTTTCTCCTTGTGCAGTAATGCAGTTTCCTCTGGAATAAAATAATGGCTACAATCAGAAATCTTTCAGATGTTCAGTTTATACTGAAGAACAAAGAAGTACCTATTTTTAACAGTCTTTTGTTTCTATTAAGATGCCTTCTTCTAAGTACACTGAGAAAAATATTCTGAATTTTTCATGTAGCTGCTATTAATCAGCTTCTTCAAGAGAAGGCAAGCATTGCCATGTTTCCTACCACCTTTAAGGGAAGGAGGCATTGCCATGTCTGCAGAATTGACTGTAGCAGAGAGATACCTTGGGACAGCAGCTATTGAGTATCAAGATGTCTAGGACTACGCAGAGCTGTGAGTGGGGTAATTAGCTAGCCTTTTACCCACAAAACTAGCCCACACTTAAGTCATAATTACCTGTTTGGCTAATAGTTCAGACAAATAATTGTAAGCACCGCCAGGCACTTCCCTCTAAACTCTAAGTAGTCAGAGATGTTTTCAGATGCAATCTAGATTTATTAGAAATATCAATATCCGATCTGCTTGGACATAGTATTAACTGGAGATTACTAAGCTAAAGCTGAAGAGGAGTAAAAATAACATGCAGATTGTCTGCTTATTCACTTAAAACAATACCCTTAAAATACTTTTGAAATAGAAAATTTGCCATTAGAGAGACAAGTTGTATATCCTTACACTCGAGTCATTTTATATGACATTAAGAGAAAAATGTGAGAAACACTGGTATTTTTTCAGTTCCACTACCAGTTTACACAGTTTTAAGGGTTAACAAAAACACACATTAACAAGGATGAAACTGCATATGCCACTGCAGAAATACAATTCATTGCTAACTTTCTGAAGTAAAGTATGCTATTATTTAAAGATTCGATATATAACTACAGTGATGGGTTATAATAGTAAAAAACTATGAAACCAGACTGCAAATACTTATTTAGAAGTTACTCCCCCCAAATTATTGAAGAATGCAACACTTACACGCCCTCCACTCATCAGGATGCTTAAAAGGAAAAGCTAATCCATTGTCAATTGCAGCAATTTTAATAGTAGATTCTTCAGCTACAGTCCACTGGATATCCTAGGGAAGGAATATTTCAAAGGGATGCTTATGTGCTTACAAAAATAGTGATATACATTAAAATACAAGTACAAGATAAGCAGCACAGGAATAGCTGTAGAAATGTAGAAATGTAAAATGTACTTAAGAAACAGCAGACAGTTTTATTACTAATAGTCCAAACTAGTAAAGAAAAAAAGCACAAAAATAACTTCCAGCAGTGCTCTCTCTATTCAGGCTAGTCTAATCCAAATAGCTTTTCCACTCACTTTGCCTAGAATAATTTGCAGTATCAGATTTCTTAAGACTATGTACCAGGATTAAAGCCATTTACTTAATCCCAGGCAAGAACAAGATACAGAACAGTTCAGTGTTTCAGAATATTTTCTTACCTTATCTGACAGATCAGGCCCATCATCTTGTTTTTCGTACCTGACTAACCAGTTATCATTACCTCTGTCTTTAAACAAGAAAATGCATGTCACAACATGTCATTTACAAAGTAATGAGCATCTAAAATTATATAGAAAGACTAATATTGTAAACTGAGGATTTACCAAAGGAGTCAGGCAAAACTGTTCACACACAACCCCTCCCCCCCAAATCAACACGTTTTACCTTTAATAAAACCTTTGAGGTAACTGATTTGCTGGAATGACTGAAAATTTACCAAGCATTCTTAACTATATATTACTTCTTTAGGTTCCCTAACTGGATGAATATACAGTAAAACATCAATAAAGAAATATCCTCGGATGCTGGCATGCCTGAAGAACACTAAAGATGCACAGCTCAGATGAAGCAACAAAGGAAACATTTTGATAAAACTGCCTTTGCATCTTAGAGGAAAAATAAATCACCTACAAAGTCAAAAGAAGAATCTCAGCCTCTGAGTGAAAGAAACATGAACCCAGGAGTACAGATACGCATCACAGTTGTACTTCAGTGCCTGGTCACAATGAATACAAAGCATTTTGCACTGATGTGAAAGTGTGCTGTTAATGGTATCCAGCTTAGCATAAAAGGGATGGTAGTTGTGGCTTCTCTTATCCTTCCTGAACCCCCATCATCCCTTACCCTAATTTGGGGAAACAAGTTAATAGCCAACTGACACAACTGAAGTGAAATGAAAGAAGTATTTGTTTTTGAACTCTTAAATTAAATAAAAACATTGTTTGGATATAGTCATTCTAATATTTAATGTTGATCCAACAAAAGGTTGCTGTTGATCCAACACAAAGTTGTTTGGATTTTGTCATATTCTAACATGTAATGTTTGCATCTGAAGTTTTGTGGTTTTTAAGAAGTTTTAAATGCAGCATTCTGGCCTTCACTTGCAAGACAAACATTTGAAATGCATTAACGCCTTCATTGATAGCTTTCAGTCAGCATTATTTACAATTTCTGTATCAAGAGAATAGGGACATACTGCAGGACAGTATGATACCTGTATTTCTGATGACATAATCTAAGATAACCAGTCTTTCAAACTGTGACTGGAATTCTTTCCGTGTGTTTTCAGGTAAAGGATCAGTTTCAAACTTCCTGAGCCAGTAGTCAGCTTCCTTATATCCTTCAACAAACAGCTGGAAGGAGCCAACCTGAAACATTAAAAAACTGTATTTGGAAAACACTCCCACATAGGTCCATTTAAATAATTTTATCTTTAACAGAAAAATTGATGATATCCTTTCAAAGTACAGAACACTGGAAATATTACACCACCTAGCAGGAGTGATATACATATAAAAAAAAGATTGTTTTCTTTTTCACTCCTAAATTCGTAAAAAAAAATAAATCTATCATTAGGATTTTTTTTTTTGTTTGGTTTGTTTCTTAATGTGTTTAAATACTCAATGAGTTTACCAGGAACAAAGCATAGCCGGACAAACCAACATAAATGAACGTCTGGTATTATGAGCAATACTTCAAGTAAAGAGGAAGAAATACAATCTATTCCCTTTCATTGGGAACAGTTGGTTCACCGGTTCATAGGAAACTCACCAAAATTTACAGCAGAAAAATCTTCCTCTCTGAAAAGCTTATATGTTCATTGATGAGACCAGCAGCTTTGGTTACTTTTTTTTCAAGACAGATACTTTTTGCATGAAATGCCTGAAATACATTTCCCAAGAGTCCAAGGAAGAAAACTACAGACTGAATAGACTCCATATGTGTGGGCAACAGCAAAGATGCTCAAGATTAAAATTGAAAAGAGGGATTAAATTTGAGACATAAAATGCAGATAGATGCACACATGCTGAGATGTGGATGAATATACAGTGTGTCGAGTAACCATGCTGATACCAGCTTGCATAACATGTGTCACATGAATCAAAATTGCTTGAAATGACAAGTACCAGAGCTGTACATAATCTGTGTTTTTAAAGATTAGGAGTAGACACTGTGGTGAGGTTCTGGGGATACAAGAAAGATGAGAGGTTTTTGTCAGTGAAGTAATGTACGCAAGAAGGAAGGTAGGATGAACGCAACAGTAGGATACCTGAAAGAAGAAAAACAAATAGAAGGGAGAGAAAGATTTAGGAAATACGAAAGAATTAGATAAATACCAATGGGAGAAACAATTATGCAATATAAAAAAAGACACTGAAGGGAATGTCACTAAACAGTCAAGAAAAGCAGAAAGAGGGAGGTACAATATTTTAATGTGCTTTTCTCCTCCAACAGAAAAGCTAGCCTGCAAACTGATATAAAAACGGTTAGATCATAAATATAGTCTAAGAGAAGAAATGCTGTAAGAGTGGTCAGATTTTGCCTAGTAACAGTTATATCACCCATCAATCATTCAGAAATAATTTTTAAATAGGCAACAAGCTTTTTCTTCTACTGTTGATGTTTTTTTTATTATTCAAGGTTTTGTATGAGAAAGGAAACACACAGATCACTTATCTTTAATCTTACCTTAGGAGGTAGTCCAATTCGATTAAATTTTTTACCAACTTTTGGCACTTTCTCTAAAGCGTATTTTTTTCCTCTTGACTTTGCACGATCTATTGCACTGTAATTAAAGGTCTCACTGACAAGCCAGACAACCTTAAAATATGAAAACATAGCCATTACAAATGTTAAAAACAGCACAGTTCTTTATCATTTTATTTACAGATTAACAGAAAATTTTATGCTCAGTTGCAAAGAAAGCAAAAAGGAAGCATCAGGCATTTCCAACAGGCAAGTTTTATAGGAAAAGGTGAATATTTGTGATTTTACATATCCCAAACAGAAATGTGATGAAATACATTTAAATTGGAATCTTTATATGCTGCCTTTTGTAATCCTGATACTTCACACCAAATTACAAAGCACAAAAATAGAAGAAAATACTAAAAGCTAAAGTAGTTCAAAAAAAAAAAAAAGAATTAAGCTCTCAGACTTACCCTGTAAAACCAAAAACATACAGTCACTGTTTCTACGCTAAACCACTGTGCACTAGGACTTGCAGTAGTCTGTAATTGACTCAGGGCTAATGCATGATACACAAAGATGTCTTCACAACCACAGTCCAGAGACTGACACATCTGTGACTGTATATTTGCATTCAATAATTTATATATTTGAACTTTTACCTTAGTTTTGGGTACAACTCCTAGCCCCAGCTTGTCATCTACAAGATAGGCACCAGCTTCAGAGAGATATCCCTGATTTGGAACGAGGCAGCCTCTGCCAAAGCAGCAAGGACAACAAATCTTGTGAAAATATTTGGTCCATTTTGGATTTAGATGTCCATAAGGCTCTTCAGATTTTGGTTTGAATACTCCAATAGTTTTCTAGGATAAATAATATAAAATTAAACTATGAATGCTTTAAGTTGCAAAATATTAACCAATACTTTCAGTTAAAAAGTTTTCAAAATGATTTTAAATACTAACCATTGCATTTTACAATTGCTCTTTTTAGATAACATCATAAAACTAGATCTAACAAAAGATATATAAAAAGATAATAATATAGATCTAATAAATAATAAAAAGATAATAATAATAGATCTAATAAAAGATATATCAAATAGATGCATCACTGAACGCTTTTCTAGAAGCAGCACAAATTCAAATTAAACTCTTCATAACAGAAAATCAAAACCAGCTAACATTTACTAGTTTTACAAAATTAAAAAGGACTGCATTTTAAAATAGAAAAGAGCTTTTAAAAGTAGCTTCAAAAAGCAGTTTCAGCCTGATTGATTGATTAGATATTCCAAATTCATTAGATATTTGAGACAGAGACAAAATGGCTCCAGGAAAGCAACAAATATACAGAATGCAAATAATCAAGTGTTACATTTTATATTTTGTATTCATTTTATTTACTGCTTTTAGTTAGAATAGATCAAAATAAAAAACTGCACTTTGCAATTCCAAAGAGTGGTGTAATTTACTACTGCTGTAGATTCCTTGACTCAAAGCTGACAATTCATACTATCAGCCACTATTTTCATTGGAGACATTGAGCCAAAGGTTAAAATTACTCAAAGTGCTGTGTTCAATTTTGGACATTATGCTTCAAGAAATCTGTGAACTAACTGGAGAAAATTGAAGAAAACAATGAGCATAAGCAGAAAAATGTGAATAATGAAAGACTGTATGAACTGAGGTTGTTTAGTCTAAAGAACAGAAAATGGGACACAAAATGAACCATGCAACAGCTTGCTATAGAGAAACAAACAACACATTTACTGTTAATGAAACAAGAAATCATATGCTTAAAACCCAGCAGATAAAATACAAAGCAAAACTCTCTTGAACCAGACCGGAACAAACTTCTGGGTTGTGCTGTCTCCAAAACAGGATGCCACTAAGAACATGTTAGCCATGCATTCATCAGGAATCCTGTTAATGCCTGTGCTGTAAAGCACGATTGTCTTAAAGAGATGATTTCTCAAGGTGCCTCCTACACATGATTCTATATTTGTTAACTTCAAACCGCAAGATTCTTATTACACTGAAATAGATAACCTTCCAATTACGTGTGATAAACTCTAGCCTAATGGTCCTATCTAATAAATATTGAAAACAACCATTTAAAATATTTTCACATATTAATTTTTCTGAATCTTTACCAAAAAAACGTGACTCTCTAAATAAACCAAACATTGACGGTAGCCATACCACAGTTTTCGTAGCTGTTTAACACTACAAGTCATAAATAAATTTGCTGGCTGTCAGAAACTAGCATCCTTCTCCATGAACTGCCAGTTCTGCTAGATTATGGAGATGAACTAGCTAGTTGTTCTGGACCTGCCTTTAATCCCGCTTTGGACAAAATTAGCTACAGGGAATTTGCTTCATTCCATTTGTAAACAGTACCCAAGCCACCAGACACTAGTACAGCACCTGTCCTGCCCATCTGGTTGGAGTCATCCCATCAACTACCAGAACAAAGAGTTACAAAATATCACTAGTTGCATTCATCCTATAAAATAAGCTTCCTATCAAGAGGAAACATAGTGACAAAAGTTCTCTTATGTTTTCAACATGCTGCTATCTGTGATTCGAAGAGTATCTTTAGAATTGCAAGCAAATTCTATGCAAGGAAACATTTACTATTCCATTTAGGCCTCCACAAAAGGCTTTTATGTTTACAATAAGCATTCTCTGTGACATGACAGTCCGGGATGCAAACCTATGTTCTCTGCACATAATACATCAGTAATTGGCCTTTTTAAAAAGTCACAATGCTTTGGAAACTGAATATACTTGGTATACTACTTTAGTCAAAACCCCAACGTTAGGTTTAGAATTGTTAAGAAGTTATTTAAGTATTCCTGTTGAATCACACGTACCTGCCTGCTCAAAACAAAGCTAGCAGCTTTCTGTTTCCCAGAGACGCAGTGGTGTACGTGTTAGTATATGCCAAGCCATTCATGATCTCCTTTCTGAGTCACTCTCTGGGTAACACTTCCCGCAAACTGAACGTTCTAAGAAGGAGCTTAGCTCGTTCCAGTACTCGCCTGGACCACGCTGTGCTGTAGCATCAAATCGAGATATGGTTTTCAAGTTTTCCCTGAAGTTTGAGCCATGATAAATTTTTCAGAGCCACTGATGTTGAGGACCGGAGTAAAACCAGACAGCTCAGTAAGCAGACAGCCCAGCAGGCCAGCCTTCATTGTGCAAGCCGAAACCAATTTCTAGACAGGCTCCATTGACATTACCAGTTAGCCAAGAGCTGGATGGTCAGAAACACCTTGCAGAAGAGTTTGTGTTTGCAGCAGACGATCTCTTTTTCTTTCCTGGTTACACAGTGAGCAATGAATGCAGAAATATTCATCATTTCAGCAAGAGTGCTGCTCAAGTACTGAACTGCTGCTTATCAGTATAGAACTATGCCAATAAAATACACAAAGGTGATAATTTTAATTAGACAATTTTAGTTTTGTATTTCTGGAAGAATCAAATCAGTAAGATGACCTAGTGGCAACGTCTTAGCTCTAAGCTGGTATTAGCGTGGGTAAACAGTGCAGAAGCTGACCAGTAAGAAGGCTGACTGCGTCTTTTAATAAGCTCTTTCCCACATAACGAGAAGATTACTCAAGAAGAGTAGGAGAAAGCAAGTCACAAAACTGGTCTGAAGTAGGATGATGCAACACTCCGTCAAACAGGACGTGAAATCCATTCTACAAATGGGAGTCACAGTACTGGCAAAATGATATTTTTTAATCAGACCTTTAATAAGGATAACAAATTTAGGTAAGGTCTAAGCGCGAAGAACAAAAGCAAAATTCAAAGTAAGCTAGGAATTCAGTATTATTCTCAGTCATGGTAGTAAATACTTTCATATTTTGCAATGAAATCTTTCTGGCCTCCACTAAAAAAAAAAAAAATCACCAAATTTTTAGTTTAAGTCTTCACTTCTCCTAGACACATTCAAAACAATGACCTGTATGAAGTGGGGAGAGGTGAGCAAGTCACTCCCAGGAACAAAACCAACACCCCACTGCAAAACAGAAATAAAACCAACAGAATCACCACATAAGAAACATAGAAACAAGGTGCTCCATCCATAATACTATGGTTACAAAAACAATGCTTACGTTCTCATTAGCTCCTGGACACTGTGAGCCTCAAGCATCTCCTCAAAGATATTTACACACATGGAGATACACAACAAGAATGACTTTTCTAGCCCTATTGGCCCTAACTTTCAAAGAATAAGACACTTTGATTGCACAGCATTAAGAAAACTCCACTTAAGCAGATTGAAAACATTTTTAGCATAACACTGTAGAAGCAAGTTAAGCAATAAATTCTTTAAAAGTATTAGACAAGTATCTGCTTCCTTACTTGATTAATATACACCAGGAAAAAAATTCTAAAATGTAATCTTAATTTAAAAATCTCTTCAAAAATAGTATACTACTTGAAAATGCATATTTTAAATATACAAGCTGAAAACTGACAAAGAACTAAACTAATGAAGTAGAGAAGGGACTTGAAGTTAAAAAAACTAATGAAACTGAACAAGCTTTCATAAAAACAGCATTCTAGGCATAAGCAAGAATCCCATAAACTGATTAGAGAAAAAAACATTTTATTCTTCCACTTTCAAAAAGAGAGACCTCCTCCCTCCCAACCTACTTAGAGTCTCCTCCAGTAGGATGAGAGGGTTCACTGCTAACAAATGTTCCTGGAACACTAGAGTCTGAACTATAACATGCAGTTCTTGCATCTTCTAGAGGTAGTTCTACCACTGTACATTAGCAATAAATTTAGAATGAGAACACAACATAAGTTATTCACATATTTATTTGAATTAAGTCAGGCAATCACTGACTCAAAAGCGTAAATGCCATCATCGGAAATCTGGCATTAAAACAAGCTGGACATCTATGAAAAGTAAGTGGCAGAACAGGAATATATTCTGTACTGACCAACAATATGAATAAAAACTAAAACAAAAATAAAGATAATCCCTAAACAAATGGGAAATGACCTTTCTGGAGATGCAGGAAGTGATCTCGAAGGCGTTCTGAAAACCTAGGCACTTGAAGTGTTACAGCTTCCATGTCCACCTCGACTAGGATCTCAGAATTAACAAACATCTACATCTACCTAAAACCAAAGATTGTTGATGGAACTTAAAATAAAATTGGATAAAACAAATCAAAGGTATAGGGACCGGTCTTTTTGGTAGTTGCTGAAAATGTTTTGGAGTCCTCCACTCTTTAGAACAGGTCCGTAAGCAAAGTATTTCTGATTTAAAGAAAACAGTGTGAAAGTAAGTCTGAAGTGTGAAGAAGTATGTCATCTTATTAAAGAATTCTACCCAAATGTTACTTTTCAAGCAATCTGTTCAGGTAACTAACTTCTTTGTCACCTCTTTGATGGTACCATACCTATTTCAGGTACCATTTAGTACTAAGGGAAAGAAAGGGAAACAAAAACTACCAAGTTAAGATTTAGCAGACAAGTATAAGTAAAAAGGCAGATTTGGTTGTATCACTCATCTTGCCAGTCTACCAATCATATAGGAGCAAAGAAACAAAACCATCTTAAATATAAGACAATCTACAAAGAATAGATAAAAACATAGAAGGCTTGCTAAAGAACTCTAAACAGCACCCAAATTAGAAGCTCGGTTGTTTCAAAACAAAATCCATAGAAGTATACAGAGAACAAAATGTTAGATTCTGCACAAAAAAAAAAAATCCCCGAATTGTTTTCAGAGGTTAAAGAGACCCTTTTATTTCCTCCATATTTCTCTGGTGCAGATCATCCAAATCATGATAGAACTGCAACAGAGAAACAACAGTTATTTACATTTCTAACATCTTGCAGCATAAGTGAAGTCCAAATATTTACTTGTGCTGACTTTTCCAACATAGATTTTGGCATACCATAAAGTACTAAGGAACTTAGGTAAAAGGCTTTCAATTCAAAAGGAATTTATAAGTTTCATTTTAAATTAAGTGTTAGAGTCTCTGAATTTGAAATATTTTGCTCACCCCTTTTGGGTCCTTAGCGAAGTAGCTCCCACTGGATCCTTGAGAGATTCTTTCTGGGAAAACTCCACACTCTATAGCTTGCTCTGCTCTCAGAATGATTTCTGCAAATTCTGGATCATCTAAAAACGTATTCATATCAACAGCGTGTCCTGTATGCCCTGAAAAATAAGGAAATAAGCAATTTTAAGTGCAATTTGTACTAAGAATGAATAACAACGTAAGTAAACACACAGAAGAACTAATAGCTTTCCCTGCTAATGCTTTGTCAATAGCAGACTGAAAAATCCAGCCCATTAAATCAGTGCAAGCTTGCCCACTGATTTACCCACATCTAATAAACCTCAGCCAGATCTACAACATTTTTACAACATTTGAGACTACCCTTGCAAAGTGTTTATACTTTCCAATGATTTTTTAAAAATTTATTTACATAATGAAGCCTAAAAAAAAAAAATCAAAAATACCCATAAAAGATACATGAATGCACTAAAGATTTACATATCACTTTTATTAAGATTCCTGTTCCTCTGTAGAAAAAGCTAACAAAGTAAACTTGTCCATTAACCACTACTAGGATGGTATCACATCATTCAGCTCTCAGCTTGGCTAGCACGTTCACTAACTGCTCCTAAGACACAACAATGCTATTCACAAAGCAGTATGCTACACGTAGAGCTGACAAGTGGCATCCACATCCCAGTCACGCATGGCATGCCAGCACCATTCCAGCATTAAAGCACCACCACTTGTAGAACTTCTTTGCACACTGACAAAAAGATCAGCTCTATGTAGATAAGGGACATTTAGAAAATTAACTAGAAAAGCAGTTGGTAGGTGTTAATACTTGTGTTACTCTTAAAACTTTTTCCAATTTTTTTGTGTGCAAGTTTTTAAACTGAAGATTTCTGCAACATATCTTTAGGCTAGCTTTCTCAGAGGTCAGTTTTTAATTCCTTGACATTAACCCCAGAACCTGTAACCATAAGAATCCTTACTGTCTCGGGGAATATATTCTTCAGTCATGTGTCTTCTTAAATGAAATATAACTGCAGGAAGAATGTATTAAATTAAAAATAAAAAAAAAAATATTATGCTGTATGCTCAAGAAAAAATATTTGAAACACAGGATTTGTTTGTGTTGCTACTGTGCTACTAGAAAGCCATCACTACGGCGACGGGGGCGTACAAAAACATATGGCTGAAAAGAAGGACGTTGGCAGTTTTAAGAAGTTTCCTTCCAGTTTACCAATAGTCCCCAAGTGAAAATATGCCACTTTACTCAGAACCGGTGTCTGCTGAAAGTGGAAGAGTCTTCCAAGTTGGTTTCCTTCTTCAAGGATTAAAATAATCAAATTTTCCACTGTGAAAACATGTAACATTCACTTCTTGTTTCTAGTACAGTCTCTGAACTTAAAGTTGTTGAGTGTTCAAGGTTCTTCTTGCAACAGCTGTGAAAATGACTCTTTCGAGTAAACCCCCATCCGGGAGACCAGGGCTCACCCCCACAGTCTAACTGTCCATCTAACTGTTCTCAAGTTAGTTCACACGAGGTCTGAGGCTGTGAAGCTGCTGTGTTTGAACGAAGAAGACATCCCAAGGACACCAGGGCTGTCACCCAAGTGTACACTTCAACCTGTTCTTCCATCAAGCTAGCAATGACATAAGCTAAACCAATATATTTTGTCAGTGTAGCACGACAATTCCTGTAACACTAAACTTCCTTTACACTCTCTTAACATTAGTAAGGGTTGTCCCTTCAACCAATTCCATCTCTTCCTATGCATGTTCTGACCATAATCGTATTACGAGACAGTCTCAGTGTTGTAATAATCATGCATAACACCTGGTGCATTTGTTCCACGTGACCCAGGCAACAGCAGGAAAGACTCCTGCACCTACAAGTGTCTGACAGACAGAGAAGGCGAGGACAGGGAAACGAGACTGAGAGAAAAGATGCTGCTCTGAGACTTTCTTACATGGTCTTGGGCAGATCCCAAGAGCTCTGCATTCACCATCCTTATTGCCCCAGCAGGGCAAGACACATGGCTCTCGTCTCCACTCTGAAGCGTTACGTAATATTTTTTTCTTTTTTTTTTCCTTATGTTTAAACACATTATGCTAGCAAAAACTCCCTATGGCTACCAAGGAAAAGTTACTAGCATAGTTTATTTTGCTCAGATTGGTGGGGAAGGGTTGGTTGGTTGTTTTTACAATGAACTACTCTTGCAAAAGAAACTTTCTTTTTAAACCTGTCTCTGGCAAGAAATCCTACTTATGATTAGAACAACAAATGCTAGTCAATGCCACAAACCTTTCTTAGAAGAGCTAACCCCTAGGTGCACACCTGTTTGCAAAGCCATAGGGCAGCAGAAAGCTTGAAAGTCTGAGGAGAAGCAGCAAACAACGGTTGTGTAGGTTATCACCTGGCACAAATACTTAACACTGGCCACCAGCCGTGCTCATGCTTTCCAGTTTCATAACTGAGCCCGCGCGTTTCTGGGTTTTTACCCCCCCCCAATCCTCTCCCTCTTCGAGGTGGGATTCGGAGACACGGCAAGCAGAGAAATTCACGGAAGACAAACGTCGGAAGGGTGCCGGGGCCGCCCGCAGCCCCCGCTGGGTGCCGGCACGTACCTGCGGCGCGGCGGGGCTCCCTGCCCCAGGAGGGCCGCAGGAGGGGCTCCTCCTCGCCATCCCCCTCGGCGCCTTCCTCCTCCTCCTCCTCCTCCTCCTCGTCGTCCTCCTCCTCCCGCGGCTCCCCGCACAGCCTGACGGCCCCGCCGGGCGCTGCTCTGACTACCGCTGGCGGCCCGGCGTGAGGCGGCGGCTCGGCGAGGCGCAGCAGCGGCTCCTCGGGCTCCGCCATGAGGGGACGGGGACGGGGGAGGCGCCGCCGGGCTCAGGCCCCTCCGCCGCGCCCCATGGCGGCCTCGCCGCCACCGCCGGGCCCGCCGCCGCGCCGCGCATGCGCGCTGCCCGCCCCCGCCGCCCGAGGGGGCTGAGGGCGGCTGCGGGAGCCCCCTGCGGCCGCCTCAAGGCCCGGGGGTTGCGGGTGCTGTGGTGAAACAGTGCTCGGGAAACCGCGCGGGGGCGGGGAGGGTCCCGCTGTAGGTTATCTGGAGGGGGGAGCTGCCCGCAGGGTGCTGGGGCAGCGGCAGGTGCTAGGGAAACGGCGCTGTGAGGCAGCGCGGGGTGTTGGGGTGCAGCGCTGCGCGGTGCTTCTCGGGGAAGTCGCACCTGCCGGCCTCAAAACGCTGGTCACGCAACAAAACAGCCCTGAAACGTCTTCTTTAGCTCCAAATCCGAAGCTGGATTGGTTCCTGGACACCAATTCCCGCTCCCCAGCTCCTCTCCCACCTTACAAGATGTTCTGCACAGGCCACAGAGTGCAACTTCCAAAGGGAGGCGGAAAAGCAATGAGGGAAAACAACACCAGCGTATCATAATTGTTTGCACCTTCCCACAACCGTCCTGACACGCTCTAACTGGAAGAATTCAGTAAAGTATTCACTGAAGTGAAACCCATCAGACTGCACCAAACTGTGACCTGGACGCAGCCTCCTACATTTCCCTATACAAGGGCACCCTTCCTCAGCACAGCACTCAGAGGCATTAGTGAAGTAAGGCACAAAAACACATACTTGGAGTACCTTTACAGAACTGAGATTCTGGGCTGTACCAGGAGCGAGGCAGTTCTCAGCTAAAACAATTGTGTGTATTTATTATTCATTATTCTCATAATTATTCATGCCATAATGATTCATTCTGTACATTACCTGGATCATGGAAAGAAAATTACTTTGCTTGGTTACTAACAAAATAAAGCCTCGCTGAAATACTTCACTTGTGTTTGTTTTGTCTCAGGTTACCTGTCAGCCAGTGGACTTTGGAACAAAGTTGGGTTGTTTAGTTATGTAATTATTAGTATCTGTAACATTTGTTAAAATCTGTTCACATTTACATTTCTGTTTCCATTCCTCTCTATTCAAAATGAACATATTCAGTCAATTGTGACTCCAAATGAATAGGCATTTTATGCCCAGTAAACAAGTATATGAAGTATACAACAACTGGATGCAATGTGCAGCCCAGAAAATTATCCTGCTTATTTTCTGCATGAAGCAAACAAAAAGGTCAGACTAAAATGAGAAACCTCTTAACATTTTGCTCAGCAGATCACTACAGAAGAATGCATCTTCCTTTAGCTACAGTAGTTGCAGTAGGTTTAGTTACAGTAGGGTGAGTTGTTAGCATTGTGTTAAACAGCTCACCCATGGGTTTCTAAAAGATTTAAGAATTATTTCTTTTGAATAAGGTAAACACGAAATAACTCATCAGTTATTTCTTCTGCTTTAGGGATCCATCTGCACATGCTAGTGTACGTGTACACACACTTAATGCTTACTTTTGATCTATTGTAATGAGAATTCTGTAACTTGCCCATGTTTTGATCTCAAGAAGCCTTTACATTGCCTCCATCTTCAATGGTGCAGAGTTCAAATGTTACAACAGCTCATCATTCAACAAAATACACATCACCATAATAGTTATTAACAAACAATTAATTTTAAATCTGAGTAGCTAATACTCTCAATTAGCTACCTGGACTAAAATTACTAACAATTAGAGCATGCAAATAAGTTTGCTCATTTTCCTCATGCTGACACTTTTGTCTCTATCATTCTAGCCCACAGTCCGCCTTCTCATTTGTTTATAATATCAGTCTGAGCACCACGTCAAAACATTGGAACGGGACAAACAGAAAAAAAACCAACAGGGAATACATGCACAAAGGGCACTTTTTGCTTTAGGTGAGCGCCCCCTTGTGATCCTTTCAAATAAAGAACAAGCTGAATAGTTCTGTTTCTAAAATAACATCAATATAATGCCTCGTAACAGTCCAAATGCAGAATGACTATGGAGACTAAGAAGCAGGACAATTCAATTTGCAAAGCTCTTTTATGCTGAAAAGGGTAAGAAACTGTGTTAATCATAGTCTCAGCTGACAATTCAAACAGGCGTGTAAGATTACTCAGCCAAAACACCTGACAGATCCTAATCAGGGTAATTAAACATACAGAATCAAGACCGTGACTGTGTACTTTTCTCATGTTATTTAGCCACCTGAGCTTAAAAGTGTAAAACAGAAGATAAGACTTCATCAACAAATTCAGTCGACCAGGCAGGTTAATATGAAGCCCTGGAACAAACACTCTTGTGTGTTTAATGCGCCCCTTCGTTTTTTTGCATGCTAGCCCCTGGTTATTTCAGCACAGCAAAGGGCAACCTGCCAGCCCCCATGGAGTGACAAGTACAAGGGTGGGAAGGTTCCTGCCTGCTCAGGCTTTGCTGGCAATTCCTAGCAAAGATGCAAGGCCTGTCCCAGGTTTCTACTGGCCTGTCTATTTTCCCAAATAACACAAAAAGGAAGAAAATGGGATCTTCCCCAGCAGCACGTCTCCCTACCTATCACACAATTTTTGCTTTTTTTTTGCTGAACTGCCCGACTCGGGTAGGGCGGGCCTGAATTTGGCTGCATACACCACCTTGATTTACCACAGACGGCTCAACTTTGTTCGCAGAAACCTCCTGAGGAGCAAAAGGGTCTCCTTACCCTGAGGGGCACCCGAAGGGGGCGTTACGTGGCTGTTCTCTACCGCTAAACTTTTGGGGGAAGCACACCCCAGCCAGCTCTCCTCGGCCAACAAGTCTACCTCCCTCGGGGTTTGCTCCCCGAGGGCCGGGCAGCCGCCGGCCGCCACCTCGGTCCTCAGAGGAGCCGAGGAGGGGAAATGGAGGCCCGCAGCGGCGCGGAGCAGCCCGACACCTCTCGGCGGCACCCGGAACGGGCCCGGCCTCCGCCAGGGGAGGGCCGCCGGAGCAGCCGGGCGGCGCATGCGGCTCCGCGGGGCGGGCAGCGGCCGGCCGCGCTAAGAGCGGCGGTGGAGGCGAACCCGCTCCGCTCCGCTCCGCTGAGGGGGAGCCGGGCTTCGCCCCCCGGCCATGAACGCGGAGAACTTCGGCTCCAGCGAGCGCCTGGTGGCGGCGGCCTACGTGCGCCAGGGGGCGCAGGGCCGCCGCGGCCATGAGCTGCTCCTGCGGGCCCTGCTGGAGCAGGTAACCGCAGTGCCGCCCCCCGGCCCGGCCCCGGCCCCGGCTGAGCCCGGGGGGCTCCGAGCTGGGGCCGGGATCTCGGGCAGGGAGGTCCCGGGAGAGCGGCGTGCCCGGACCTGCTGCCACAGGCCGGCCCGGGCCGCGCGGCGGGGGGTGGGGGCGAAGGGCTGCCTCAGGGCTGCCTCAGGGCGCGCGGGGCTGAGGGAAGGTGGCAGGCAGCCAGATTGTTTCGAAATGCGTTGATAACGAAATTAAATCCCTCTCGTGAGGTGCCGGAGGGATGTGTTTCTTTGTCTCCGGAGCCATTGTCGATGGTTTCTTGAATGTTTCAAACGTTTTCGTTAGTCACATCATCCACCATGACAGAGTTCGCATTCCTACAACACGTTTAACCTAAAAATACGATTGAATTAGCTTTGTTACCGAAAGCAAAAACAAAACAACAACAAAAACCACTAAACTTTGATTTGCAATAGGAATGGTTTACAGTGCCTTTCCTTTGAGGGTCTTCTCTGTACTTCACCAAGATGACTGCGGTTCTAACACCGAGAGGAGCACACAAAACTCTGTATCTGCTTCCAGCCCTATACAAATTACTTTCAGAAGGTAGTTAAGTCTTGAAGTATTAGGGTAATAACTGGAAAGGAAACTACGTGGATAGGAAGATGAGTTACAGCTGAAACTATATTCTGCTTATAATTAGTATTTTTGTTACTATTATCCCAATTATCTCGTTTTCACCCAGTTCGCCCTGCTGAACTTCTGCAGTGTTAAGCCTTTGTGTGGAGTATACATCAAATAATCCATAGTCTAGGGAGCAATTAGCATGTATGTGCTGCAGTGGTGGTGTGTGTACCTTAAAGGGTACTTGAAAGTGAAAAATACTCTGACTATTTTAATATCAGGATATGCTAACGGTAATTGTGTTGAATATATGGAAAAATCATTATTTAACATTTCTCTGAATACAAGTTTGTAACACTAGGTAACAAAAAACAGAAAGCAGAATCAAAATACAAACTACAGTTCAGCATGGAGAAGAAGGGTAACATCAATCAACCAGATTACATAAAGATGTGTTTGTTCTTAATTTCCAAGTTTAGCAGTTATCTTTATATTATTATTAAGGGAAAGTGTCCTGAAGATGGATGGGATGAAAGCACCATTGAACTGTTTCTTCATGAGCTTGCCATAATGGATAGCAATAACTTCCTGGGCAACTGCGGTGTGGGTGAGAGGGAAGGAAGAGTGGCGTCAGGACTTGTAGCCCGAAGGCATTACAGGTACACCTTATTGGCAGTTTGAATTATTCTGTTTTATTATTAATGTTTCCGAAGTGCTTATTTTACTGTGAATTGTTATCTGAGACCTAGATAGCATTTGAGAAAAATAGTATAATGCAATATTGACTTGATGCAACTTTCTGTATTAAATTTTCATTAATAACTCATTGGAAAGTCTTGAATGTAACAAAAATCTTTTGTCAGGGTTATGTCCTGTATGCTGAAGTGATAGAAGCCTGAGTTGTCGAATTGATTGAATGCAAGGAGAGATCTTCCTGCTTTAAAATAATTCATGCATTACTTGCCTTTTTAACGCTGTGCAGCTCTTCTTCTGTGTATTATTCAAAAGTACTGAATGTTGTAGTTCTAAAGTATTGAACGTTCCTAGTGAACAGCTAGTTGTATTTTTAATGTTCATTAATATATTTATAATGTGATAAGTTGATATGCACATAAAAACTCAGTCTATTTAAAATTTATATATGAAGTAAGCAAATTTATAAAGACTAGAAAATCTGTTAATAGCTTGAAGCCCTTCTTACACTTGACAGGTGCTTTGAATGCTATAATTCTAGTGGCTCTGCATTAATATCTGAAGATAAACTTTTTTTTTTGCATAGTGTTCCGTACTGTGAATGTCTTTGCTGATGTTCCGTCCAGCATGAATGAAACTCAGTGAAACTTTTTGGAATGTTTATCCTCGAAATATTAGCACAAAAGCATATTAGAGACCAGAATTGTTGTGAGCTTTACCATATGGAATTTGAATTACTGAAGCTTAATGGCTTTCTGAAACCCTACCATACCATGAAAAATTGATGAAGAAAACCACTAGTACATCAGTTTGGGTTTTCTGTTTTCTGTACTGCTGTCTAGTCTAAGACATGTCGTGAGGGAGGTAGAGTCACACCAGTGGAGTATCTACATAGCTGCTTGCTGAAGATGCTGGAGAAGGCAGGCCCAGCTTCTGGCCACAGAGAGCCTAGGCTGTCCTTAGCCATGGCATCTCACCTTCACCCGTGAGCGTAAGCAATAGCAAAGAAAGGTTTAGAGGCTTTCCTCCATGCCACTTATTTCTGCAGTGAGTTTTACCAGCTAACTTTGGTAGTGGTTAGAGGTGGCAGGAGATGGTTGTGGAGCTGTCTGTCCTTTCTGCTTAACGCATTCTAAGGGCCAGACTTTGAGAGCTCCTTAGAAAGAAGTAAATTATGTGCAGAAAAGAAAACAAAGTGTGAGAAAGCCATTAAGAACATAGCAGCAGAAACTAAGGGAAGAAAATATTTTGATTGAGTGAGGATTGGGTGCAAGTTTCAACTGATTATCAAGCCATTGTTCGTTTCAAACCATAGCTTGAAGTGGGGAAAAAACACTAAACTGTAAAACTGTGCTCCAAGAAGTTCTGAGTTTCATCCAGTCATGAGACTGCATTTTACTCCATTCCCAAGACAAAAACGGAATTAAAGGCATAAATAAATGTGTATTGTTAGTAGCTTACTTGAACAGCTGCATTTTAGCCATAGGTAAAGTTATTTCTGTCAGTTTAGATTTTATAAATGATTTGAGGATACTTCAATCCTGAAAGGTGCTAAATAATATCTAAGGTTTATAAACACAGTTTATAAACATTATTTATACATGTAGAATGCAGAGAGAGACAGTATTGTATGACAGATGAATTGAATAGGACAATGAGGTAGATGAATTGAAGGTGTAGAAAAAGATGGGCAAAGAGATACATTAACTTAAATGTCTTTGAGGGTGTTTTGTCACGGTATATATTACTTCTTTGCCCTGTGAAGGTAAAGAATTTGTCAGGGGAGTATAGTACCCTATAGTACCCTATAGTACCACCGTGCCTATACTATGTTACACTATAGGCAACTGATTTTTTTTGCTTTGGATTTTTGTGTCTGGTCATATCAGTACTTATAATGCTAGTTCAACAGGCATCGAGAAGTTGCTGGGGTGTATTTAAAAGTAAGCCTGCCAGATGCTAAAGGTGTTGCAATTTTGGGCCTTCTCCAAGTTTTTATTTGCATTCTGGAACATGGTCAGTCTATGGATCAAAACAAAACAAAAAACGGACAATTTCGTACTAATGTATGTAGTTTGTTATAATGGAACTCAGTGTGGCAGGTATCACGTTGGATACATTTTCTGCAGTAGTTTATCGAACAGTTCTTTTCAGTCAGCAAGAATTACTGCTTTGAAACATGAAAAATCTTGATCTGTGTTTTCCACCTTCTTTGTTTAGGTTGATCCATGGAATCGGAAGGTCGGGTGATATCTCTGCAGTCCAGCCTAAAGCTGCAGGGTCCAGCCTTTTGAACAAACTTACTAATTCAGTAGTTCTGGATATTATAAAGCTGGCTGGTAGGTGTAAATCTAAAAATATCTTTGTGTAGACACATCCTGTGTTCTTCATGTTAATTTCTGACTTACTTCTGTTTTTTGTGTGCAGGTGTCCGGACAGTGACCAATTGCTTTGTGGTTCCTATGGCAACTGGCATGAGTCTAACTCTGTGTTTTTTAACATTGCGGCACAAGAGACCAAAGGCAAAATACATTATTTGGCCACGTATAGACCAGAAATCTTGCTTTAAATCAATGATAACTGCAGGTAATAGAGGGACAACTGATTACATGATTGTGTTCTTCTAACAGATTATAAAACTTCATCTTTCAGAGTGATCCTGAATTCACTTGCTTGGAGTAAGATCTAGAAAAGGTCTAATGCATAGCAGTGCTAAGTGCTTTATTTCTACACACCTGATTTCTAACATGCAATCGCATGAGTTTTCCTAATGCTTTATAAAATGTTGGAATATGCTGAGGCAGGAAGATGCATAAAGTAGTCAGTAGAGAGCACAATACTAAGGAAATTACCATTCATTCCTTAATAGATGCCCAATTTGCTTTCCTGAGAATGCTGTAAAACTGCGGTTCATGGTTCACATCCCTCTCAGATTTATGCAAAATACAAATGTCCCCTAGGAATTGGGATCAGAAGGTGACAAGCTAGACGTCTGACTTGCACATTTTTTTTATTTTGGAAAATGGCAAGTGTTAGCTGCCCCATTCGTTTGTAATCTTGCAGTGTCAGTGCTCACTCAGAAAATGAGTTTGGTGCCTTACTTAGTTCAAACCTTATCTTTTTCTCAAATGGAATTCCTTGTTCACCAGATTATAAGCAAGCTAAGGGTAGAAGTCTGTCCCTGTTCTGATTCCGTCCCCTCCTACAGGCAGATTTATGGGATCAAGGAAAGGGCAAGTAAGGGATATCATAATTCTCCAGCTCGGTGAGCAAGTGGTGGCATAGATTTTGGTCCTAGTTCCTAGGAAATGTTTATTTTTTGCATAAAAGATTCACTAGATAAAAGCGACAATTAGAAAGAGGGACTGGATTCAGTACTAACGTGTCTATGTTCTTAATCCAAACCTAAAAGAATCTGTTAAAAGGAGAAAGATTTTTTATTTTTTTTATTTATACTAGAACCAAAACTCCATACTTAGTTGGAGATTTGTTGATATACATTCAGGTCTTGTTTCGTTTGGTTAGGTTTTGAGCCTGTGGTGATAGAGAATGTACTAGAAGGCGATGAGCTACGGACAAATATTGAAGCAGTGGAGGCTAAAATCAAGGCTCTCGGTGCTGAAAATATTCTTTGTGTGCATTCAACGACGTCTTGCTTTGCTCCAAGGGTACCTGATAGGTAAGTAGTCTTCGTAAGAAGTGCTTTTTTGTCGTTGTGAAAAAGCTGTGTGTTTTGGATGCCTGTCTTCCTCATGTTGCCTAATTACTGCCAACAACTAGGGCAGATACTTTAATCCCCTTGGGTAAGGGTAACGGCAAGTTGTCAAACAATGTTCCACTGTCAGAAAAGTGTATGATGGAAGTAAGTAATACAGGTCTTCCTTCTCTCATATGACTGAGGTCGCTTTTGGTATAATGAATGTCACTTTGGCAGTGGTTTGCTTTGTAATTTCATAGAAGTAGTAGGAGAAGACTTAGGTAGAAACATAGTCCAGAAAATATAGTTCCACAGCTAACGCCAAATTTTAATATTGCTCTTGCCTGTTCTACTCTTCTGTAGTCAACGATGAATTTTCCTAGGCTATTAATTAAAAACTACAAAAAAACCCTACAGCCAACATTTAAAATCTTTGTTTGAGTCGCTCTTCTCTGTATTATGCTGGTGTCCGTAGCACTAATAAAGATATACTGGTACAAGAAAACTCTTGAAAATATGTCGGGCAGATGTGCTGTAGGAGTATAACATACAATTTGCCCTACTGTAACATATCTTGGTTTGAACATTTGCTGCCTGCTTGCTTGCTGCTGCTGCTTATGATTTCCAGCCGTTAAATCACCATTAAAAGAATCGCCACTTAAAATACATTGCACTCCTTCCTAATGTTACATGTCCATATGCATAACTTCTGTAGTTGCTATAAAAATATGTAATTCAAGCACTAGCTGAGGCAGAGGTGGACACTACAGTTACGGGATAGGAAATTGCATATTTGAGTCATTATTTTGATGTGTAGATTGGTTTTGAAATATTTGAAAAATTTCTCAATCTGAAAGTGACTTGTTGGAGTATGGTTCTGGATAAAGTACTTGGTATGTTGAGTTATTTGACCAAATTAAGCATCATTGTTACTTGCAAAACCCACTTTCTCTTTTTGCTTATGAAAATAAGTATTAAGAAGCAAATTTGCAACGTTTTAAAATTGAACAGGTACATTTTTGTGGGCCTGCATGTACTACACGCAAGTACAAGATATTAACAGGGTGTATTTTCTACATGTTTTTAAACATAGTGTCTCAGTTGCCTCACTTTAATTATTTTGTGTTTGTCATGAAGTTGAGAAGACTTATGTTTAGTTTTCATCTGCAGTGCATTTTTGTTATTGTGTTACCTGGAAAATTAGTTGAATTTTTGCAAGTTTAGAAAAGAAACGTTATTGAGTCTGAAACATGGTGAGTAAAGGAATGTTTTCTTCTGATTTCCTACCTTAAAAAAAAACCACAGTATTTATCAGAGGTTTAACCTAGTTGCTAGAAGGAAGTTAAAAACAAATAATTCTGTCAGAATACTATGAACATTGTTTGAAGTTGAGTCGCAAATTTATTGGCTAGCTTAAATCAGAGCTATCAGAATTGAATGGTCTATTTTATAGCTCGGGTAAATGAATCTTCTCCTTATCTGCCTTCTCTTTTTGACACGCGATTGTTTTGTTCTCCACAACTAAGAGATGAAATATTAGGTAGTGGCGCTGTGTTATGATATACCACAGATACAGGAGGAAATGAACGCACTTTCTATTTAAAGGATACTGTCAGCTATTGAAGGCCATAACATTCATCTTCCTACAGGAAGGAAAATGCAGCATTTCTGGAGGGTACCATTTTATAAGTCTGTTTTTAAATAGTTTACATTTTTAAGGTTTTGTTTAGTTGTACTGGTGTTTTATAGTTTTTAGTGGCTTAGGATTGTTAGAAGGTCAGGGAAGACGTTTGTGCCTGTGTACCTATACCTTTCCCTTGAAGTATTATTTAACTTTATTGGAATAATGCACTACTGTATAAATCCCTTTGTTGGAGAGACATCAGTTCTCTGATAGTCTTCTACCTGCTGTTGCTGTGAGTTTTTTCTAAAACTACTGTATTTTGAAAGAGAACAAAAGGAAAAAATTATCTTCTCGGTTAATTTTTGTACTTAGCAGAGCCCTCTCTCTATCTTGTTACTTTCATTAGTATTAGAAGAAGGAGCAAAGCTTTTTTTTTTTTTTTCTTAATGAACTTTCACTAGAAGGAGAGAAAGAAGGAATAAATTGGAAAATATTTCTTTAAGTCCTGTTTGTGACTTTTAGGAACTTGAGTAGTAGCCTAACTTAGATTAATGCTTTATTTTTCTGATATGACTAGCTGCTCTTAATGGTTCAGTTTAATCCTTGGAAGCAGATAAGTGGTGTGCTTAATTGTGTGCATAATCACGCATAATCACATATTCTTTTCAAGCTATAGCCCTCTCATCCTGTATTGTAGAATGGATCTAATCATTCAGTAGAACAATTGTAGGAAAAGTAAAGAGCCTTTTCTATTTTCAGGATTTGTAGAATATAGCTTACTGCTTCTCTAAGGCTCAGCAAGCTGAGAAAGGTGAGCGCACATAGCAGTAAACCCTCATGTTTCCAGTTTGGTGAAATCCTCTACCTGCACTTAAAAAGAAGCCTGTCAGAGGGGGAACTATTTTCCTCTGAGTCTCTTTGGAAGGCGAGGGATGAGTCTGATCTAGATCAGCAGATCGGAGGGCAAAAACTTTGCCCTGTGTAGTGTTATGTTTCCTGAAGTATCCTGTTAATGTTATGTAGTTCAGGATTCAGGATGTTGATAAATGTGAAAAATTACTGGACATGCAGCTCCTGCTGAATATCTTGACTGTAAAAAATGAATACGTACCCGATACTGCTGGTGTTACCTAGTCGTACTTGTGATTTACATACTGGTGATTTCTTTAGAAATTATTTCTTTAGAAATAAGACTGTAATGATGCTGTTTTCCTAAGGATTGAAGTTTAGAAAATGTAGCTTGAGGTTTGCGGCTGAGTTTTGCATTACAAAACAATGCTGGGCAATGTAATAAAAATAGAATACAAAGGAATGTCACCTCTTGGAAAATGTTTTCCTACTCTGTCACATTTTATATGGGTGTCAGTAAATCACAGAGAGAGGCTGTACAAAAGGAGATCTAGTCAAAAATACATTGAAGGCTTGGATTTTTCTGTTGTTGTTTTCAGTATTACCTTTTATCATCACTTTAAATTATTGTATATTACCTTATTTTTTACATACAGTTTTTCTTTTTAGGAGATATTCATAAGTTTGTTAAAAATCAAGGGATTAAAGAAAATGAAGCATGATTGGAGTGCCTTGAAAAGGTTACTAAGCATATGTGTGTTTACAAAGCTGAAGTCCCTTAATGGAAATGACCTCTGCATCCACATAAATCCTAGTTTCACTGAGAAATCGATCCAAGCTGAACTCAATGTAATTTGGGGAATTTCTAAAGGCAAATGAAAATTTCTCTTTATTTCTGAGTAAACAGTTGAACAAAGTTTTAATGTGTTGATCTCCACATTCAGACATTTTAAGGCTATCCATTCAAAGCTGTCATTTTAAGGCTATTCACTCCTTTGAAGAATGTCTTTTCTGTTAATCAGCTTAGCTGGTTTCATTTAGAATACTAGCTCTTTGAAACAAACAAACAAACTACACACAAAAAAAACCCAACATAACCAGAAACATGTAAAGACTTCCTCTTTTATGAAGCTCTCAGTTCTCAATTCCCAAGACACACCCTGAAGTTTCCATAAGGCCGTTTTCAGGTTGAATATTAAAAGAAAAGTGCGTAAATAGCTGAAGTTCTGTTAGTTATTGTTAAAGTAGCATGAAAAAGATGTTAATATCTGAAACAGAATGATTTGGGATCTATTTACTGTGTGCTAGACAAAACTTCCAGTGAAGCATGAAAAATTTCAGCCTGGGTCAACAATTTGTAGTATGTATAAAAGCTAACAGGTTCTCCTTAACCTTTGCTGCTTAAGGTGACAGCTACTACCATGAGGCACTAACCAAAAAAGTTCTTCTCATCTCTTGTAGACCTTTCAGTCTTTTAAAGGTCTGATTGATAGCATGAATTACAGTTATCAGTATTTCTCTAAATTATAATTTTATATTCACAGGCTGGAGGAGCTGGCTGTCATTTGTGCTAAATATGACATTCCCCATATAGTCAACAATGCCTACGGAGTTCAATCTTCAAAATGTATGCATCTCATCCAGCAGGTAGGAACTGTGTATTTCAAATATTTTTTTAAACCAAAATGAGAAAATCTCTAATTAGAAACAATACTAGCAAATTTTGTCGTGTTTCACAGCTCCAAGGCTAATCCTGTGCACGTCTGGTAGTTGAACAGTTTTCTGAGAACAAGGAGCAGAGGGAAATAGCACTTAAAACAATACTTGTTATTTCTATTATGTGCTTTTAATTTAATAAAAAAGTGTCTGTTATGATGGAATAATCTTTCTTAAAATATTTCATAAACTTACTGACATAACTAACTGTAAAATAATAGGTCATACTTGAATGTAGATTAAACCTTGTAACACGTTCTGTTGAGATTTTCAATTTTTCTCAACTTTTCAATTTTCAAAAAAAAAAAAATAGTACTTTAATATGTATCTACTTGCATATTATTTAATATGTATACATCTTCCTGAATATACTTTTCAGGTTATATTATGATGCATAATTCTTAATTGTACAGTTCAATTATACAGGATTAATCAAACTGAAGTCGCACAGCAGAATCTACCATTTTTATTTTTTCCCTTTAAGAATGTGTAACTGGCTAGGTATAAGGACATTTTGTTTTCCAGGAAGAGGGGGAATCTACTGTGTGGAGGTTAATTGGATCTTAATTTTGCAGGCAACGTTATATAGAATCAATAGAATATCCCGAGTTACGAGGGACCCACAAGGATAATGGAGTCCAACTCCTGACCTCCACACACAACCACCCAAAAATCAGACCATGTGTCTGAGAGCATTGTCCAAACACTTCTTGAACTCTTTGTAGCCCTCCTTTGGACACTCTCCAATGGTTTTATGACCTTATACTGTGGTGCCCCCACGGCTAGCAACACTGTGCCTGTTGCACCCCAGGGTATGGTTGGCCCTTTTGGCTGCCAGGGCACACTGCTGGCTCGCATTCAACTTTCCATCAACCAGAACCCCCCAGCTCCCTTTCCATGAGAGAGCGTCACAGTCCTCTTGTTTTGATGCAGATTTATTTATATATATTATTATTTATATATACTTTGCTATATTTATATATCTCAAGAAAAAAATGTTTCTTTTCTAATGAAGCATTAACCTGTAGCCCTTTACTGTCTGAATCTGTGAGGCTTTTTGATTTGTACAGTTTTAACTGCATAATTTCCATTAAATTGCAAGGATTTCTTTGGTAGTTACTGAAAACGAGCTACATTTTATAGACTTGCAGGAACTAAACCAATATTTCAAATTGCAGCAAAATAAGAATTTTTAAGGCACTATGTAAGCAGACAATGAATAATGATGAGCAACACTAAGAAAAGGTAATACTGCGATTTTTAACTGTTCATCACAAATACAGTATCAGAGAGTTTTAGGAATTACGTTTGTTTCAGTTACATTGCTGAATTATGTTTAATAATGATGCTATCATAAGTCTCTTCTAATGTATGCTATGCATTTGTTGTTGTTGTTGTTCCTTTTGATAAAGGGTGCTCGAGTAGGCAGAATAGATGCTTTCGTTCAGAGCTTGGACAAAAATTTTATGGTTCCAGTAGGTGGTGCTATCATTGCTGGCTTCGATGCGTCCTTCATTCAGGAGATCAGCAAAATGTATCCAGGTAAGTAGTTCGCAGACTGATTTCATCCATACAAAGTAACTGCAGAAAACTCGATTATCAGCTGTCTTTCACTTCTTCTTTTTTTTTTTTTGGTAAATTTAATCTGTATATTGGGTTTCTGTTTGTCTGTTTTTTCCAGGAAGAGCTTCTGCATCTCCTTCTTTAGATGTCCTCATTACACTTCTGTCTCTAGGTGCCAGTGGCTACAAACAGTTACTGAAAGAGAGAAAGGTAAGCTTTTTGGGAATCAGAATTTTCTTGAAGTCAGCGGTTAAAAGTCTCGTTGCAAAACTGCTTTGCGTAGTAAATCCTGTTTCTATACAGAAAGCTGTTGAATTTCTTCAGATCACACAGTTCTTAATCTGGAAAGACAATACAATATAATTACTTCATGGCCAAATGGTGTTGTGAATAAGCCTGATTTCCTTGTTGTATTCCAAACCAGAGAGTTAAACTGAGGTCCTGTACTATCTATCTCGTGCAGTATTCATATTTGTTGTTACAGAGTATGACTAATACAGTAGGATTTTGCCCAGTAGAATCTGAGAAGTGCTGTACTGTTATGATCACAATGCTTCCAGGACCAAAGCATGAGACTGGACACGCAGAGCTAACCCAGGGGTTTCTGCTCATCTTCATTCGGCCATATCGTGGTTTTGTGCTATGGTAGTGTTTAATTAAATGCTTTTGTACAGCGTTCTCTAGAGAGTCACAGCTTCCAATAAGTTAAAAATAATAAATACTGTGCATGGCCACAAAAAGATTAAAAGACTGTAATTTAAGGCATTTATCTAGATACAGAGCTAGGTTTCTTCTGTGCCTCTCCCAGACTGTGTGTTTTAAGTTGGATATAACTGCATTGCACAGATATTCCTGTGGTTTAAAGTTGGAACCTTTCAAGTTGTCCTTAATTCTGGACGTATTAAAGGCCTGATCTTGCTATCTGTGTGCATTAACATAGAGAAATATTTTTGTAAAGGGTTTTAGACAAGGAAATACTGTGGATTACATACTGTAAGTTAATAGTTTTAAATCATGCATGATATGCTCCATTATTTTGTTTATGAAATATGTTCCAATTATTTCCTGCTGACAGCTTGCTCTTGCCTCTGATATCAGAGCAGAGCAGTAGTGCTAGATGCTATGACTTTTTTCTAGCTGTTTGTACAGGCATGCAGATACTCTGTACTGGAATTGAGATCCCTAGAAATAGCTAGAATATAGAAAAAACAAACAAAAAAAAAACAGCTTAGTTGACTTAGGGTATGGAGTGATCTGTACCACCAAAGTGAAAACACGGCTTGTGAAACACTGAAAGCAGTCACGTTTTTGCCACTGTTGGAATACAGTTTCTAACGTTGTTTTATTCTGGACTGCTGTGCATATTGCTGTCTATGATTTGTGTCTTCATTAAAAACGAATTTTATATTTCACCCCTTTTACTCCCACCTCCGAAAGAGTTTCAAGTGAATTTATCTTGTCTTCTGCAGTACTGACTTTGATGTTTAGATTTACACTGTCAGCAGATAACATAATGGGCAATATAAATATTGTTCAAGTCATAAATAATAATTCTTTCATAAGTAAATTGTCTTAATGAATAGCTGTATATTTTAAATTATATCGTTTTCTTGGAAGTAGGATTCTAAAGTGAATAAAGCATTACATTTTTACAACTTCAGGTCTTTTTTATATCAAGTGTGAGTACACTCTATAAACATAGCCTTATATATGGCATAAATATGTTTCTTTTATTGGATTTGCTGTAGGAATAGAAACCTTTTTTGCTTAAATGTGTTTGTTCCTGAATTGTAAAAATGTAATAGTGATAGTTTATTGCCTGTGCTCTGTGAAGGCAGAGGCAGAGCTATTAGGCTCTCAGCAGGAACTATTTATAGCTTGACATTGAGTACTCCTTTCTATATTGGTGCAGCTACACCTACTCACACAAAGTCAGCTATAAAAAACTTCCGATATTTCTTTTTCTTTCTCTTTTTATACTTATTCATGAGTGTTATTTCAAGTTATTTGAGCTCAAGCCAGAGAGATCAAAATATTACTGAGAAGAGATTAATTTCATACAACCAAGGGAAAGGAACAGTCATAGAATCATAGAATCTCCGGAATTAGAAGGGATCCACAAGGATCATCAAGTCCAACTCCTGGTTCCACACAGGACCACCCCAAAATCAGACCATGTGTCTGAGAGCACTGTCCAAATACTTCTTGTACTCCGTAGGCTCGGTGCTGTGACCAGTGCCCTGGGGAGCCTGTCCCAGTGCCCAACCACCCTCTGGGTGCAGAACCTTTCCCTAACCCCCAGCCTGACCCTCCCCTGTCCCAGCTCCATGCTGTTCCCTCGGGTCCTGTCGCTGTCCCCAGAGAGCAGAGCTCAGCGCCTGCCCCTCCGCTCCCCTCATGAGGGAGCTGCAGGCCGCCATGAGGCCTCTCCTCAGCCTCCTCTTCCCTAGGCTGAACAAACCAAGGGATCTCAGCCATTCCTCATACACTTTGCCCTCTGGCCCCTTCACCATCTTTGTAGCCCTCCTTTGGACGCTCTCCAATGGTTTTATGTCCTTCTTATACTGTGGTGCCCCAAACTGCACACAGTGCTTGAGGTGAGGCCACACCAGCGCAGAGCGGAGTGGGACAATCCCTTCCCTCAACCAGCTAGCAATGCCTTGCCTGCTGCACCCCAGAGTACTGCTGGCCCTTCTGGCTGCCAGGGCACACTGCTGGCTCACATTCAACTTCCCATCAACCAGAATCCCCAGATGCATTTCCGCAGGGCTGCTCTCCAGCCTCTCATTCCCCAGTCAGTACATATATTCAGGACTGCCCCATCCCGGGTGCAGAATCCAGCACTTGTTCTTATTTAACTTCATTCAATTGCAGCTTTCTAGACTGTCAAGATCTCTTGGCAAGGCCTCACTACCCTTAGGAGAGTCAGCAGCTCCTTCTAATTTAGTATAATATGCAAACTTAGCATGCATTCGAGTCCTACATCCAGATCATTTATAAAAGCACTGAACAGAACTGGCCCTAAAATTGAGCCATGGGGGACCCCCCTAGGGACTGACCTCCAGCCTGATGTAACCCCATTTACTATAACCCTTTGAGCCCAACCCATCATCCAGTTGTTCACACACTGTATTTTGTGCTTCTCTAGCTGTGTGCTGGGCATTTTGTCCAGACGGATACTGTGACAAGAAGTACTGAAAGTTTTGCTGAAATCCCGAAAGATCACATCTACTGGCTTCCCTTGGACAACTAGATGGATAACCTTGTCATAAGATGAAATTAAGTTAGTTAAACAGGACTTTCCTCTTGTGAATCCTTGTTGGCTATGACCAATGACTGTGTTGTCTTTCAAGTGTTTTTCAGTAACTCCCATGATAATTTTCTCCGTAATTTTACCAGGCACTGAAGTGAGACTGACAGGCCTGTAATTACAAGGGTCTTCTTTCTTGCCCTTCCTGAAAATTGGAACAACATTTGCCAGCTTCCAGTCTCTCCAGATTCCTAAGACCATTGAAAAATAATTGAGAGAGGTCTTGCAGTAACATCAGGCAGCTCTTTCAGTACCCTGTGATGAATCCTCTCAGGCCCTACAGACTTGCATGCATTCAGCTGGAGCAGCAAATCCTGAACAAATTCAGTCAGCAGGGATTTTGTTGTTCCCCCAGTTATGGTACCCCAACTCAGGGCTTGGGGGGCCCCAGGGTCCATCATCAGTGTTAGAGGCAAAGGCATTAGACATCTCTGCTTTATCCATGTCGCTGTTTGTTGCCATCCTCATCACGTGATGGACCGATGTTATCTCTGGTCCTCCTTTTGCTGTTAGTGTACTTTAAAAAGCTCTTTTTGTTGTCCCCACAGTACTGGCCAGCTTCAACTCTAATTGAGCTTTGGCCACACAGATTTTCCTTTTACGATGGTGAACGACATCTCTGTAGTCCTCTCATGTTGCTTGACCGTGTTTCCAGTGGTCATATGCTTTCCTTTTCTGCCTAAGCTCTAGAAGAAAATTCCTGCTCTGCCAGCCTGGCCTTCTGCTCTGCTTGCTTGACTCCTAACACCTTGGAATTGCCTGTCCTTGCACTCTTAAGAGAGGGCTCTTAAAAAGTGGTCAGCACTGATGGACCCTAATACCTTCAAAAGCATATTCCCAGGAGTCCTTAATAACTAGTTCCCTGAGCAGCCTGAAGTCTGCCCTTCCCATATCAAGGGTCAGAGTTTTGCTGGCAGTTTTTCTCCTATTGTCAGAGTTTAAACTTGACCGCTTCATCGTTACTACAGCCAAGACAGTCACCAATTGCCACTTCAGCCACGAGACCCTCTCTGTTTACAAACAGCAAGTTTAGGAGGGCACCTTTCCTGGTCAGCTCCCTTACTACTTGTACCAGGAAGTTATCTTCAACATGTGTGGAAGTTCCTGGACCTGTTCCTGTCAGCTATATGGTATTCCCAGGTAACATCTGGGGCGTTGAAGTCACCCATAAGGACGAGAGTGGATGATCTAGAGGTTAATTCCATGTAGAATAATTCATCAGTGTCCTCAACCTGTCTGGGTGGCCTGTGGTAGCCTCCCACAATGGCATCTGTTTTATTTGCTTGTCCCTGAATCCTTTAGGACCCAGAAGCTCTCAACTGTGTCGTCACCCCCTGCAAGCTCTATACAGCCCAGCCTCCCCCTCACATCTGGGGCCACCACCACCCCTCGCCTGCCCTGCCTGTCCCTCCTGACAGGCCTGTACCCGTCCATCATAACGCGCCAGTCACAGCACTCTTCCCACCAGGTTTTGCTTACACCCATGACGTTGTAGCGCTGGGATTGTGACAAAGCTTCTAGCTCCTCTTGCTTACCGCTCACACTTAGGGTAGAAATATTTCAGTGTGCCCCAGCGTATCCAGCTCATCTTGGAGCAGACTGAAGGGCCTTGCTGGCACCCAGCCCCTCAAACATTGGCATGCCATCCCATGCGAGCCTGGTTTTACCCCTTTCCCCCTTCAAAGATTTGAAATTTAAAGCTCTTTCAATCAGCCCTGCTAATTCCTGAGACAAATTCTTTTCCTACTTTGAGAAAGGGCCATCCTGTCAGGCCTGGTGTCGTGTAGACCATCCCACGATCAAAAACATCCAAAATTCTACCAGTGGCACCAGCCTCAGGGCCAGGTATGTACATGGCATGGTATTTTCTGACAGGCTATCATTCATGGAGTATGAGATTGTCCAAGAGTATGAAATTTGTCTTCTGATATGAGGGAATAAAATGGTGCAATGAATCAGAGGACAGGAGAGCAAGGCAGTAGCACATGCATGCCATCCAAGTGTCTGAATAAACATGACCACTTATGACAACGTAATAAGGAATGTGCTCTGCAGTCATATTTAGCCTTGATGTTGCTAGAGAAAGGATGGAAAAAAACTCCCAGCACTTCTTCTTGCTTATACAGGATTCTCATTATTACTTTTTATATGTTTATGTAGAGTTTAGAACAGTGTTTTTTAAATTTTAGTAAGGGATTCTAGGTCCTTTTGTAATGCGGACAATAACAACAGATCCATGGTCAAATCTGTTAATGTTGTTGCTTAACTCATGTTACTATGTGAAGGTTATGCTTATGAATTGACTGCTTTGATTTCCTCAGTACCAGTCACGTTGTGTCCCATATTCTGTATTGCCGGGTCTTAAAACTCTCTGTCTGCATGCATGCATTTGTCTGAACCAGGCCACACGTAGCAGTTAGAGGGGCTGCACTGCGTGGTACCACAAACAGTGGCCTTGCACTGGTCGTCATGTCAGACCTGGCAGACAGCGAGGGACCTGCATTCCGTAACAGGCTTAATACCTTTTAACTATTTTCCAATGTGTACGTAAGCGATCCATTTAATCCAATTAACTAGTTAGTGTGCTATTCTTACTGAAAAGGTAATAGCTTCACCTTCTCTTCAGCGGTTACGTCTTACAGCAGTCTTCCCTTAACAAGCTAATGATCAAGATAATTCTGATTGTCTTAAACATATTTCTGTGTTACTTGGGGTGTGATGGAGCTTTTTATGTCTGTGTTCATCTGTCTGTATACTTTCTAGAGTGATTAACTGGAGCCGTTCTTATGTCCTTATGGAGTGTGCATCTAAAATATTTAAAACCACACTGAGTGGGAGGAAATTGTTTGATTTTTACAGTTCAGTAAAAT